>NW_027507764.1:505214616-506414616 GCF_037356315.1 Lithobates pipiens | reverse complement strand
ATGGACACTGGCACACCCTAAGACAAAAAGTGCACTCCCTATATAAACCCTCCCACTGCTCAGTTCTCAGTTCCTCAGTTTTGCAGCAAAGCAATACATGTGTATACTAAAGAAGGGTTTTACAGGTAAGTTGTTATAAAAATCCTATTTTCTTATCATACATCACGGGACACAGAGCCATAGTAGTTACTATGTGTGATGTCCCATAGCAATGCCAACTAAAGGGATGGAGACACAACAAAGTAGGGCACCAAGAGACCAGAGGCCTCATACTGCAGCCTGCAGTACACTGCGCCCGAAGGCAATATCCTCATGACCTTTACATCTACCTGATGGAATCTGGTAAATGTATAGACTGAAGACCAAGTTGCGGCCTTGCATATCTGAGCCATGGAGTGATGCACTGCCCAAGAAGCACTAACAGTCCTGGTGGAGTGCGGTTTAACATGAAAAGGAGGAATTTTCCCTCTTTAAACCATAAGCTTGAACAATCGCTTGACGAATTCATTTAAAATAGTAAATTTTGATGCTCTCTGTCCTCTTTTAGGACCGTCTGGCAACACAAACAACACATCTGTTTTAAGAATCTGAGTGGTCACTTTCAAACAGACCTTGACCACTCTCACCACATCAAGAGAATATAGCAATCTTTCTTTCACAGAACGAGGTTCTGGAAAAAATGAAGGCAGAACAATATCCTGATTCAAATGAAAACACTAGCTTTGGTAGGAAATTAGGATTAGGCCACAATACAACCTCATCCTAATGAATAATCAAACAGAGCAGCCAACTGTGATACTCTTCTAGCAGAAGAGAACCAAGAGAATATCTTGTATCTGCTCAAAAAGCTGTTTCTGTAATGCAAACAGGACTAAATTCAAGTCCCAAGGGTTCAGGGGTGACCCAACTGGAGGATTAATCCGTGTTACCCCTTGAATAAAGTTACGAACCAGAGAGTGTGAAACAAGTGGTCGTTGAAAAAAACACTGATAATGCCGACTCCTGGCCCTTGATAGAACTCAAGACCAGCTTAATTTCTAATCCCATCTGTAGGAATTCAACACCAACTCCATGCTAAGCCCCCAGCCCCTGTGGACTACGGCCCTTCCCTTCTTTTTTTTCTTTTAAAAAAATAGCTTTTTTCCCATGCGAGCGCGGGCTCCAATCCCATGGGATCCACAAGGAGGGAATAAGGAATGGCGAGGGGGGCCTGGAAGCCGCTGAGCAGCATGCCGTTTGCGCTGGTTTCTTTTTCAGATTTTTGTAGCGCTCTTTCCCCAAGAAGAGGGGAAGAAAAAACAGCACAGGAGGCGTCTGGTGGGGAGAGAGAACCCCTCCAGACTTACCAGAGGTCTTGCTGCTGGCCGGACGAAGAGAAATCCGCTGCTTCCTGGACACAACGTGGGCTCTCTGAGAAGCATGAGACAGTAAGTGCTCAATACAGCCCCCAGTGGTGACACATATGCATGACAACACTTAATAAACTTAGAGGCGACATTCATAAGAAAATTTTAGGCCTGGGTACCATTCCATTCGGCCAAAAAGACACTTTGAATGGATCCGGCTGCATGGCTAGCCCCAGCAAGGATTGCTCCAGTGGAGCTCAGCTCAGCACATCTTCACCCATGACCAACACCTTAAACACTGGCAGTGTACTGCAGGCTGCAGTATGAGTCCTCTGGTCTCTTGGTGACCTACTTTGTTGTGTCCCCATCCCTTCAGTTGGCATTGCTATGGAACATCCCACATAGTAACTACTATGGCTCTGTGTCCCATGATGTACGATAAGAAAATAGGATTTTTATAACAACTTACCCGTAAAACCTTTATTTGGTATACACGTGTATTGCTTTGCTGCAAAACTGAGGAATTTCCAGCAGTGGGAGTGTCAATCACCTGAAGGTGGCCTATAACCCACATACTGGTAATAACAGGTAATAACTTTGGGGATGAGCTGATGGAAAAAGTAAAAACACAGTGTATTTGTTAGAAGCAGAACAGGCCTCTTTAAAGAGAAGTGTTTTCAGGGATCATCTAAAGATGCACAGATTAGGGATATAGTCTGAAAGATTGGGGTAGAGAGCTCCAAAGGATTGGAGAAGCTCAGGAGAAGTCCTGGAGGCGAGCATGTCAGGAGGTGACAAGGGAGCTAGAGAGCAGGAAGTTTTGGGAGGCCCAGAGAGAGCGGTTTGGTTGATACTCTGAGACCAGGTTAGTGATGTAGCTGGGGGCAGAGTCGTGGATGGCTTTGTAAGTTGTTGTTAGTACTTTGAATTTTATTCGTTCGGTGCGAGGAAGCCAGTGTAGGGATTGGCAGAGAGGAGTAATGGACACAGAGCGGTTGGTAAGGTGGATGAGGTCTGGCAGCAACATTCATGACAGACTGAAGGGGGGATGTAAAAGTAAGCCAATGAGGAGGGTTTTGCAGTAGATGAGGTGAGAGATAACCAGGGAATGAATTAGAAGCTTAGTGGTGTCAATGGTTAAAAAGGGAAAAGGGGTGTATGATGGAGATGTTGCAGGGGGTTGAGGTGGCATTATTTGGACAAGGATTGGATGTGGGACTGCATACATACCTATTTTGAGGGCACTCCAGTCTGGACATGTGATCTCCCCATCGGTGGCTTCAGGGGAGAGAAGAGAATACAGACAATGGCCGAAATGCCTGTGCAGTGATGTCACCCATAGGCTTACTATGGGGCATCTGTTGTTGGGTGTCCCTCCTCTCTCCTGAAGCCGCTGGTGAGAGCTGATCATGTGACTGGCCACCCTCAAAATAGATAAGTATAAGCGTGTTCCTTTTCACATGGTAGTTAGACTAGAATTAAGAAGGGGTGGGGGCAGGTTTAAGCATATTTCAGAATTGACTGGAATTCCACTTCCTCAAGGGCCAAAAAAAACATATATTTGATCCCACTGCCTTATAGCAAAATAGCTGATTTTTTTCTTAGTTTATAGTAGATCTACTTAGTTATGATATGCTGAGGAGGAATTGAAACACAGAGGTCTCAGCTTTTTGAATTCTTTTGTACATGGCTGTCAGAGAGATTGTGACCCTATACAGTGAGGGGAAAAAGTATTTAATCCCCTGCTGATTTTGGACGTTTGACCACTGACAAATAAATGATCAGTCTATAATTTTAATGGTAGGTTTATTTCAACAGAGACAGAACAACAACAAAAATATCCAGAAAAACGTATTTCAAAAAAGTTATAAATTGATTTGCATTCTAATAAATGCAATAAGTATTTGATTCCTTATCAATCAGCAAGATTTCTCCAGGTGACTTCCTTACAGGTAACAAGCTGAGATTAGGAGTACTTTCTTAAAGGGGGTGCTTCTAATCTCAGCTTGTTGCCTGTATAAAAGACACCTGTCCACGAAAGCTATCAGATTCCAATCTCTCCACCATGGTCAAGATCAAAGAGCTGTCTAAGGATGTCAGGGACAAGATTGCAGACCTACACAAAGGTGGAATGGGCTGTAAGACCAACACCATGCAGCTTGGTGGGAGGGTGACAATGTTTGATGCGATTATTCACAAATGAAAGAAACACAAAATAAGGCAGCTGGGACTATAGTCACAAAGAAAACAATTGATAACACACTACGCCGTGAAGGACTGAATCATGCAGTGACTGCAAGGTCTCCCTGCTCAAGAAAGTACAGGCCCGTCTTAAGTTTGCTAATGAACATCGGAATGATTCAGAGGAGAATTGGGTGAAAGTGTTGTCATCAGATGAGACCAAAATCAAGTTCTTGGGCATCAACTCAACTCGCCGTGTTTGGAGGAGGAATGCTGCTTATGACCCTAAGAATATCATCCCCACCGTCAAACATGGAGATGGAAATCTTGGGTGGGAACCTCCTTTCCTCAGCCAGGGCACTGAAAATGGGTCGTGGATGGGTATTCCAGCATGAAAATGACCCAAACCCCATGGCCAAGGCAACAAAGGAGTGGCTCAAGAAGAAGCACATTAAGATCCTGGAGTGGCCTAGCCAGTGTCCCATAGAAAACATGTTGTGAGAGCTCAAGGTTCGAGTTACCAAATGTCGGCTTTAAATCCTTAATGACTTGGAGAGGATCTGCAAAGAGGAGTGGGACAAAATTCCTCCTGAAATGTGTCCAACAAAGGTTTTGCCACCAAGTACGAAGTCATGATTTGCAAGGGGTAAAATACTTATTTCACTCATTAAAATGCAAATCAATTTATAACTTTTTTGAAATGCGTTTTTCTGGATTTTTTTTTGTTATTCTGTCTCTCACTGTTAAAATAAACCTACCATTAAAATTATGGACTGATCATTCAGTGGGCAAACTTAGAAAATTAGCAGGGGATCAAATACTTTTTTCCCTCACTGTAAATAGTGTTTGCAGCAAACAGAATTTTCTAACATGATAATTAAGATGTAGTAACTAAATTTGCAACAAAGCCCAACTCAAGGAAGGGCGGTGTGCAACAAATGGGACAAAGTTAGGATTTGTACTCAACACTGGGTTAAATGTGTGTAGAGACACACTTTTTTCAGTTTTGAATAAAGTAGGGACATGTTAAAACCCCTATCAGGTCTTTACTGTTGTCCATATCCCCAATGGGTTGTTTCCCCTTCTTATTTATTTTATTATTCCTTAGTAACCTGGTGACCACTAACAAAAAAATGGGAAATTCAAACTTTTACATTAGACCACATCGTGACAAGAAATCTTGATGGGTATACACCAGTATACACCTGTAGATTTTCAAACGAACGTTTGTACGAAATACCTCAGTACACTTGACAGCTTGACGAAAGGTCCTTTAAAAGTAGTTCAAAATTAAATTTGCTTTTAACATTTGATTTTGGAGAGAATGGACTTCATATATACTGTTAGAAATGTGTTTGTTCGATAAAATCCTGCTCCTTCAAATTTGCTTGTCACTGCGGTCAAAAATAAACAACAATTTGACCCCAATGATAATTAGAGAATCCAACAAAGTCTATTAAAATTAAAATTTTTGAATGCAAATCTATTAATGTACAGGCCGCTTTACAAGTGAAAGCTGTCTAAAACGGGAATTACCCTCAATATGCAAATATTGCCTATCAGTTCATATGGCATTACCAGGATTATTTAAAATAACTTAACCTTTTTAATAGCTGGCTCAGTGCTTTTTCAGCACTGCGTTTAAAAACACACTGCCTTTGCAATCTTCTGTCGGTGCCAATACATTGTTCTATAGGCCTGGTGAATTATAAAGAGTTGAGAGAGTTTGTGGGAAACAGACAGGGAAATAAAAGCAACCAATTCCAAAGCCATATCCCACTGCTCACCACTTATCTCCCCAATGTCCTCAGTCCATGACACCCTAACTCCTAAGTGCAGCAGGATCCTGCATGGAGGAAAGCAGCCCATGTACTGTATGTATACAGAAAATCAACCCTCTCTTCTCCGATGCAGATACCACTGCTCAAGTATTGATAGAATTGCTTTTGAGACAATGAGAAGTCAGTTTGTATTTGATCATAAGATTTGAATATGCTGCCTAAGAATAATTGATCTAAATATAATACCCCCTTTTTCCTCCATTCATGAAATCCCCTTAGTTTAGCTAATTCTGGATATACCGAATTATGCCACAAGAGTAAATAAATAAAAAAAATTAATTTTCTATAAAGTTTTTAAGCTGCCCCAAACTCTTTGCAGGAGGTCCATAATAGGAGATGAGGATAGGTCAATACATTGTTAAAGGCAACCCAAACCCAGATCGCAGATGTAACGAATGAATGGGCTGCCAAAACACACTGCAAGGGAAAGCTCAGGCATGCAGACCACGTTCCTGTTAAATTCTGTTGTGAACCGGCCCTAACACCTGAATGCAGGGGGCCTTGCGTGCATTAAAATGACAATACACTTTTACTCTCATCAATAACCTACAAGGATATTCCATTTACGTAAATATGCAGAAAATAGAATAGTCTGGCACACTACTGCTGCTCTTGCAATGCTTGTCAAACCCGACACATGCTTAGCTGATGAAATTGTTACATTTAAGTGACATTACAAAGATAACCCTGTGCTAGGTTTGACAGGCATTGTTTTTGTGCAATAGCGGGAGTATCGTACCAGATCCTATTATGGTTACGCTTATTTCCAAAAACATAAATATTGTCATTTGAATATGTTAGGCCTTGTATTCAGGTTTTAAAGAATATTAAAGTTTTGTGAATAATAATGTTTTGGATATTTTGTGGTTTGTATTTACTTTGTCCGGTCTTCCAACAAAATGCTGATTGTAACACTGGACTTCTGCAAGTGATTTGGTGGAAATGATCTGGATGCTTCCATTCAATATAACAAGATAATCCATTAAGACAATGTTTTTTTTGAAGTAATGTCATCGTAAATAAAAGCTTATCTTTTGTGAACTATATTTCTACAAGCTCTCTAAAAGTAGATATTAGGTTACTATATTATTCTGCATTGGTAAGATACATTCAGCTTTAAAATTTTAAGCTTTGTAACAGAAAACATATGAGGGTTTGTGTTACACATTGAAGATAATTGTGAGTTATTGCAATATCTCTGTTTATAATGTGTCTTAAAGACTGTATTGTTTTATTCCATGAACACTGGAAAAATACACTTTCCTAACAAGCACAAAGGATCCAAATGTGTAGAAAAATTGTTCAAGATCACCAACTGACGGTCATTATGTACAGCCAGAATATACTGTAAAATGAATGTTTAAAGTGAACTAGGCTATGGACATTCAAGTATTTACATATTCTGAAACCGCTAGTAAATCTGATTTAAAATCTAACACTGACCTCTGCAGGCACAGGCACTGTGAAGCAGTTTATCCTTAAAGGGGTTCTAAAGCCAAAATGTTTTTTTGCAATATCTGCATTAAGGTAAAAACCCCACTACCTATCATACCCACCCCATCCCTAAACACTTACTTGACTCTTGTCATAACTCCAGTGCTGTCTTAGCTGCAGTACCGCCCCTCTCACTTCCTGGTCTCACAGTAGACACCGGGACCAGTGGGACTCATAGGCTCCTGCTACTGTCAGTCAAACTCCCATGAGGGGGGAGCAGGGGCACAGCTTATTGCCCTTCTGTGCGTCTATAAACGCACACAGCCCAGCTTGGGACCCTGCATGTGTGTATGCCTCCATGGCCTCCGGAATGCTAAGGAAGCACCCAAAAGAAGGAAAAGCAGACAGCACCAACAGGGGACTGCCAAAGAGGAGATAAGCTAACGCTCTGTGCAATATTGTTGCACAGGGCAGTTAAGTATAATATCTCTAAAATAACCTCTAGTAACACTTTAAAGTTCACAGAGGCACTGAAGTAATCCAGATTTGTTCTCTGTACAGTTTAGTTTACCCCGCTCCCCACTCTCAGATCACCTGCCATATATTTACATTAGAGATGAGAAGACTGAAAGGCTGCTGAGTCACTTGCTGGGAGAGGGGGAGCCGAGCTGCTGAGAGAAAAACTTCAATGCTCTCTTAATCAAATCATTTATAGAAAAAAAGAATTATAGCGTTTTTATAGATATATGCTGTATAATGTAGATTTTTGGGGGATACAGTAGGGAAAGGTTGGTTGGATGCTGGCCCTGTTTGTCTGACAAATTTACCCCTAGTTCCTTAGAATTTTCAGGGGGGTGCATTGGTACAGAGTTTCCATTAGTTCCAGTTTGTATTCATTACTCACATATTACTCACATTTGCCACATATGCAAACATAGGCTGGTTTCACAGTTGGCTTTTTCCCTCTATTTTACTCCTAGCCTAGTAGAGGTTAAAGTCACAGGGAGTTATTTATAAAGAAGTGAATGTGACATTCACAAAATATTCACTGGAGCTGAATCAATCACTGTTTTTAAAAAATGTCACATCCACTTCTTAATAAATACACCCTTCAATCTGTAAACGGCATTCTCTGATATTTAAAGAGGAAGTAAAGGCAAAAAAAAAAAAACATACCCTGTAAGGCAAAGGCATAATGAGCTAGTATGCATAGCATACTAGCTCATTATGAATAACTTACCTGAGAACAAAGCCCCCGAAGCAGTCCTCCATCTTCCTCTTCGCCGCTGCCATGTATCCTGGAGCGACTTCCGGGTCTCTCTGCTCCAGCGCTGTGATTCTCCGGAGCCGCGATGACGTCACTCCCGCGCATGCGCACGGGAGCCGACACTCGTGGCATATCGCCGTGATCTGTGGCCTGCCCAGTGCGCTTGCGCACCGATGTCTACGGTGCATGCGCCGTAGACAGCGGTGGCTGTCTTCGGGTAAATATCTCCTAAACCGTACAGGTTTAGGAGATATTTCTTGGACCTACAGGTAAGCCTTAATATAGGCTTACCTGTAGGTCAAAGTTGGTTGTAAGGGTTTACAACCACTTTAAGTCTACACTCAACACATGAAAAACACTGCAATGTATAGGAAGGCATTTTAGCAAACAAAAGACACAATATACTATTACTCATTACACATACCTGAACATTTGTATTCTGGATCCACACCTTTAAGTAGTGCATCAAAGAGTGATATCTCCACCTTCTGTTTTCTGTGGTGGCAGCTGATCAGCAAAGATGGCTGAGACACTGTGAGATTAAGGAAAGGATTCAACTGCAGATCACCGGTTCCTCTTCGCCCAGGCTGCCGAACAATAGTGATGCCCAGTGCCTGGCGAGCAGAAGACCTTGTTGAAGCATGAAGACGCTCCAGGGAGAAGAGGCCAGCTTTTCCATTAACTGGAGAAGAGGAGTTACTGGTTAGGAGGTCCTCAGCTGTCAGAGTGGAGATTCCTGATTGAGCGGATCTGTCCAGTACCTCATCCGATGCTGTGCTTGTCAAGTTGAGGGAACTTTTTCTGACCTTCTCGCCATCACTGGTGTCCACCTTTAATTTGGACACGGAAGTGCATGAGTATGTCATTAAGGATATGCGGCTGGCAGTGATAAAGATATCGAAGGGTATGAAGTTAAGATTTTTTACAATAGAGGACTGTTTGGATGGTCGTACAATTCTGTGGTGGCTTGTGCCACTTTGAGGTTCAATTTGAACTATTCTTATTTTCACACTATCACTACCAATGCCACTGTCCTGAGCGCCACTGTAACGGGAGGAAGTGTCTGCTGTTCGACCTTCAGTAGCATCTCTTTTCAGTTCCTGTTTTGAAACCTAAAAAGGGAGACACATAAGTTAATAAAAAATAACTACGAGGTAGGGATATTGTTGCAATACACTTAGCCAAGTACTAGGTTATTTTGTCTTGTGTAATGGTTTAAGAGCTCTTGTACTTAAAAGTAACCTAGAACACAGGGATTAAAGTTTATGTTTATTAAAATGCCTTTAAAACATAAGTACATTTAGACTATCCCATTACACCAGGCTAAAATTCTGTAACACATTTGGCAGTTTGATGGTGGGGTTTAAGAACTGGAAATGAGCAAACAGGTGTAGTCTTAGTTATCTGCAGCACAATTAAGGCTGATTTAACCCAATTCATACATTTATTATATTGCAGCTTAACAATTCTTAGATGTGATGGTTGTATTAATTTTCTTTTTTAGGCTTTATTTCTTCTATTTTTATCTGGTGATCCAGCCAATAAGTCTGTTTTGTTTTTTAAACAGAAAAGGTCTCTTGCAGTGATGGCACAAATCATTTAACACTGACAGGGGTGATCACAATGATCAGATTTTATTTATGCAAAACCTTTAGGCCCCTTTCACACAGGCTTTTCTGTTTAACGGACTCCGCTCTGCTCAGCGGGGATCGATTCGCTGATCCCCATTGAGCAGGTGGAAGACAGGTCCATCTCTGCTTACTGTGCAGAGACGAACCAGTCAGAGCCCAGCTCTTTATGGAGAGATCGGATGCAAATGGATCACCTGTCCATTTTCATCCGATCCCATCCTCCAGACGGATGGAAAATAGGGTCTACATCCATCTGTATTTCACTGACTGGATCAGATTGGATATTGGCGGATGTCAGCGGACATGTCATAGCTGGCATGCGCTGCTCCATAGAGGTGCATGGAGCATCCGATCAGGTCCGCCTGAAAAACTGACAGTCAGACCTGATCGGAAAGCCCGGGAGGGGGGCGGGGGTGCAGATGCTTGTATAACCCAGGTATCTGTACCCACTTCTGGGAATAGACAGCCGCAAGTAGCCGCAGATGCCTCGTGCCCCCCCCCCCCCATTGTGTTCTGGGAAACACAGTTCCCAGGACACAGCGGAGACCAGTCTCATTGCGCTGCGCAACTTGCGTATGCGCAGAAGGGAACCAGGTAGTGAAGCCGCAACGCTTCACTTCCCAATTTCCTGACAGAGGATGGTGGCGGGGGCAGCCGAGAGACGAGCGATTGCTCGTCATCTGCTGCTGACATCGCTGGACCCTGGGACAGGTAAGTGTCCATTTATTAAAAGTCAGCAGTTGCAGTATTTGTAGCTGCTGACTTTTAAAAAAAAATTTGCAGGTGGCACTCCTCTTCAAATCTACTAGTGCATTTAACACTCCCCTCTCATCAGTTGCACAATGCTGCTGTCCAAATCTGCCCCTTGTTCTCATTCATGCAGAGTGGTGTCTATAATACAGAAGGCATGTTACTGGCCAGATCACTGGGTGAAAAGCCTAAAAAAAACCTTATACAGCCACCTCATCTAATGATTGGTAAGTTACAACATATTATATTTTTGGTTTTGGGTTTAATACCACATTAACCTTTTCACATCATGGAGCATACCTAAGGACTTATATGGGCATACTGCAAGCACAATGTGCTTGGTTATATACAGTAAAACTTTCAGACTTTTACATGACCTGGTCTGGATTGAATATCTGGCAACGCTTGCATTCGTTAAGAACATGAACCATATTAAAAAGGAAGCTTTACTTTAATTTACTTGTAATGTTTACTTAGTCTCACAAAGCTACTGTGGTAGTAATGATGCTAATACAGTAACATTACTGGGTTTGAAATGCGCAAATGTGCTTATGTATGCTACTTATCAGTCTACATTTTACTCCTAGGCTGAGTGGTACAACAAAGTGGTTTAAATATCTCCCTCTGAAAGTTTGGTTCAGATTTTACTAGTGACAACAGGTAATAAAATTTGTTCCCAACAAAGCTAAACTCTGGGCAAACAGTTGAAACACTAGATTACCAAAAGTATTGTGACACCTGCCTTTACATAAACATGAACTTTAATGGCATCCCAGTCTTAGTCTGTAGGGTTCAATACTGAGTTGGCCCACCCTTTGCACCTATAACAGCTTCAACTATTCTGGGAAGGCAATCCACAAGGTTTATTAATGTGTCTATGGGAATGTTGGACCATTCTTCCAGAAGCACATTTGTGAGGTCAGCCACTGATGTGGACGAGCAGGCCTGGCTCGCAGTCTTTGCTCTAGATCATCCCAAAGGTGTTCTATCGGGTTGAAGGCCAGTCACGTTCCTCCACCCCAAACTTGCTCATAAATGTCTTTTGGGATCTTGCTTTGTGTACTTGTCCAAATCCTTTGGTGGAGGGGGGATTATGGTATGGGGTTCTTTTTCAGAGGTTGGGCTTTTCCCCTTAGTTCCAGTTAAGGGAACTCTTAAGGCGTCCGCATACCCAGACATTTTGGACAATTTCATGCTCCCAAATTTGTGGGAACAATTTGGGGATGGTACCCTCCTGTTCCAACATGACTATGCACCAGTGCACAAAGCAAGGTCCATATAGACATGGATGAGTGAATTTGGGGTGGAGGAACTTTACTGGCCTGCACAATGTCCTGACCTCAACCCAAAAGAACACCTTTGAGATGAATCAGAGCTGAGGCTGCGAGCCAGGCCTTCTCATCCACATCAGTGCCTGACCTCACAAATGCACTTCTGGAAGATTTGCCAAACATTCTCATAGACACACTCCTAAACCTTGTGTGCAGCCTTCCCAAATGAGTTGAAGCTGTTATAGTTGCAAAGGGTGCATCAACTCAATAATGAACCATATGGACTAAAAATAGGATGGCATTAAAGTTCATGTGCGTGTAAAGGCAGGCATCCCAATACTTTTGGTAATAAAGTGTAGTAGTTGTTTTACCTGCTAAAGGATTTGCATTCCTGTCCACCCAGCCCTAGAATTTACAGACCCCCTACAACATACAGTAGAACATCCAGTCTGGTGACTTGACTTTTCTATTCTGCACTTAAGCAACACCACTAGGATCACCGTTCCGCACACAGTCTATGGCAGGAAGGTGAAGGAGTAAGGATCCTTCACACAGGTGAATGCACTGGGTCTGTTCGGAGGCCGTGCACCTACACGGATGTCAAAATTAGAGCATCAGCTATGTCCATGCAGCCGTTGTATCCCAATCTAAAACAATGGGACTGTCTGCACAGGGATGCACATTACACCGGTGAATGAATGAGTGACTTGTATAGCGCTACCTATGCGAACTGAATCGCCTCAGGGCGATTTTGCCACCAGTGTCCATCTGCGGTATAGCGTGGTCCTTTTGCCCATGGGGTCCTGACATGCTTACAAACACATACACATACAACATACACATATTTGGACAATTTTTAGACAGGATCTAATTGACCTACCAGTATGTCTTTGGAGTGTGGGAGGAAAATGGAGTACCCGGCGAAAACCCACGCAGGCACAGGGAGAACATGCAAACAGGCAGATGGTATCGCGGTCAGGATTTGAACCAGCGACCCCATTGTTGCTAGGTGAAAGTGCTAAGCACTACACCACTGTGCATCTCCATACGGGTAAACATGGCTCTCACGTGGGGTACAGATTCTTACGCCTCTAGTTAAGGAGGACTAACTCAAACTGATAAGGTTTTTTCTTTGCTTTCTCCTACATTTTCCTTGGCAGCGCCTGATTGATGATAAAAACTGCTTCTCTCCCTATCGGTCAGAGTGCTGCTGTACAGATTTACAAAAGGCTGAAATCAAGTAAACTGCAGATATATATATATATATATATATATATATATACACACTAGTTAATTTTTTTTTTTTTTTTTAATTGCACAACTACATTCATTGATGTTTTTACACCTGCTTGAACTTCAGCTTTAAAACATACTGGAAAACATTAAGAAGCATTTAAGTATTTACAGTCCAATCTAATTACCTTGGTGGATTTGGTAGAGATTTGTTTCAAGGTAGATTTTTCAAAGTACGACAATGAGCATACATGCGTCAGTTCAGCTGCATTATGTTCAGCAATATCATTTTAAAATGCTAACAACCATGAACTAATAAAAAATGTATCCCCTATTTAGGGAAACCTAAAAATGTAGTGATAATTTCCCCATACTCTCATTCAGGATGTGAACAGGAAAAAACAATCACACAGGCCAATCAAATAAATATTGCTCTTTTAGGCTTCAAATCAAGTTTGAATATATTGGTGGCCCACCGTATCAATGAAATGAGTTAATATAAAAAGTGCCAGTATTTGACCACACCAAGGTATAATAGTCATTTGTGTGAAATCAACAAGATGAATGGCTTATTTAATGAAGCAATGCCTCCGTTAATTCAACAGATCAATAGAGCGTATGTTTTACTACAATCTGAAAGTGTAAAGAATGCAGGTTTCTCTCGACGTTGATTTATGATGCACGCTTCTGAAACTAATTGAGTATATTAACATTCTCCCTGAGGTACGGTGAAAACAAAATATGGCAATTAGCAGGAATGACTACTGGAAAATGAGGAGCTTAGAAAACAGCCCCTGGTTTAACGGCTGCTTAGTGCACGCCTGGCAGTCACCTGTTCTGCCCATACACAAAGATGCCCTGAGCAAAGGTTCTGCCTTTGGGTTAATCCCTGTGATTATTCAAGGAAAAAAAGAAGGAATAAAAAACAAATAAAGACTGCATTTGGAAAGGGGGAAAATACGAAACTAAAACCACTCTTCTGCAAGCAAGTATGGTGACCGGGGCTTCAACATCAAACATGGAAGGAGCAGCCAGTTGTACTCTTATAAAGGAACCATTTACTATTGAGTGCTATAAGGAGAACTGCACTCATATATTCCTTGTATAAACCATTTAAAGTAGACAATAAAAGTTTTCTTTAATTAGCTACCGGTGTGCATTAACATGATCATGATTAAACTATAAAAAAACAACTGTACATTACTCTTGTACCCTTAACCAGATGGCTTAAATTTAAACCATCCCATTTGAAAATGTACTTTAAGTCACTCTTTAAAAAAAAATATATATATATATATAAATATATATATTTAATCGACCTTCTGCTTTCAGAAAATTAAATGCATATTACTGTAGTGCAGGAGATAGTATTTCAGATCTCCAGGCATATATTAAATACACTGGCAGAACATTAGACAAAATGCTTGACTTATTAGATACTTCCTATTCTAAACAGTGTCATCAAAGTCTAAAAACAAAATTCATATAAAAGCAGCACAAAGCTTCTACATAGAACTGGTGCCAAAATCTCTCTACTTTCCAGCTAATGAGGAAAGGATGTGTACTCTTAACATATGAATGTAAGATTTTCCAAGCATTCGCATTAGGAAACATGGCCTATTGGTTCCATATGCTGAAGGTTAAATTAAACTCTATTGGTAAAATAACCTTTAGTATAGCTAGCATGATAACCATAATTAAAAGGTAGTCAAAGGACAAGGCACACGGTTGAATCAACAACATACAATTAGGACAGGAACAATGTTTGTCTACAATGAAAAAAAGGAAATCTGCATTGTTAGTATACTGGCAAAATTTATGGAAATATACAGGAACATGGGAGTCCCGTATTTGAAGTCCTCCAGTTATGCCGTGTACTCATGACCAGACTTTTCAACAGCAAAGTTCTGATGGAACGAATCCGTCAGACAATTCGATCATGTGTGGGCTTCATCGGACCTTATCTGTCAATAAGGAGCTTTTATAGGCAGGAAAAAAAAAAACCCACTGCCAGTGTGCCCAGGAGCAGCAGAGTTTGGGTAGAAAAAATGCTTGATGCTACTAAAAGCTGGTAGAAGCTGCTAAACACACCTAAAAGCTAGTGCTTGAGCATTAATTAATTTCCATGGCCAGAATACATTATTTATTCTGGCCAATGAAATGAAATAACCCCCAAGATCTTAATGCCTGTAAAAGCGTCAAGGCATTTTTCCTGCAAAAACACTGATGGCTTCAAGGAGAGTTAAATAAACATCCCGTGTGCATGAGGTCTAAAGCTCAAGTCCAGCCAAACCACTAAACGCACAGCTGTTTCACCTTCCTGAGTTTTACATATCACTGCCAGAGGGTAAAGGTAGGGTGACTTGTCTTTTCTCCACTGTTGTGATAGCGGAGTGCCAGGCTCCATCAGAATTTTTTTTTAAATCAGCAGCAAAAAATACTCTAGCTGCTGATTTTTAATATTAGCACACTTAACTGTCCAGGAATTCAGGGGTGTCCACAGCCAAACCAATATTTTAATCAGCTATTGGGTGCTGCCGTCGCCATCTCCACAAAGAGAAACTGGCAGTGAAGCCTTGCGAGCTTCACAGCCGGTTCCCTACTGCGCATGCACAAAGCATGCTGCGCTCTGTGAATGGGCCGGCTGTGGGGGAAGGAGGAGGGGGCCAAACTGCGGAAAACTCAGCCAGTGGAGGGAGTGAGTACCTATCAAAACCAGGTACCTGCTCCCCCCACCCCAAACGTATCAAATGTGGCAGCAAAATGTGAGCTTCCCCTTTTGGGTGGAGCTCTGCTGTAAGCAATACAGCATGGTTACCTACTCATCCCCAGTCTGTGATTTGGCCTTAAAAGAGTGCATCACTCCTTTATAGTGAACTACATACTAAATATTAAGAGATTTACATGGGTCCAATTGATACTGCTCTTTATAGTTCATAAAGCTTCCAACTGGATTTTAAGCTGTAAAAAGAACTAAACATCATAGAAACTCTAATATTACCAATATAGCAAAGCCAGAGGTCTGTACAACGATGTGATTTGTCTAATGCTGGGCACACACATATACCATCTGATGGCACAACCTACTGAAGATTTACCAAAACCTATGTAGAGAGATGAACTAGCTATACAATCCATTTATTTTGTATTTAATTAGGTAGGCTGCTGTTTCTTTAACTCTTAAGGAGATTGTATAAACAGATTGTAGCATGTGTAACCAGCTTTAGATCAACCCATAAGGGCCTCTGTTGATGGGCTCTGGGTTGTGCCAAGGCATTAGTTTGCCATCACGCTGAGATGCTTCTGAGATCAATGAGTAGTCACTGACAGGTGCATTTCACCAGAAGTTGACCTACTAGTGACCTGCAATTGACATGCATTTCCAGAGAACAAATGCCACTGACACACGTCCTTAGGCATTGGTCTAAAGAAGCATGCCCATCTCACGGATGTTACAGAAGATTGCTTGTACAAATATATTCTGTAGACAAGTATCACCAGAAAAAATAGATCTTCTCCTTTGGAACTTTTCTAGATACTTTCTGTCAGACCATCTTTTCACACATCCAATGTTACCTCTAAAAACAACTGAATGATTATCTATAAAACATATGAACATTTCCTGTACCTTTTATAATTTTTTTTTCTGTCTTGTACATTTTTTTATTAGTAGCTAGACTTATTACAAAGAACATACGTATTTATCATCAAAATGATCAAAGCATAAAACAATAAACCCTATTCTGTGTACAAATTATAAGGATCTTGCGAGCTACCTGTTTTAAAAGTGACAAAATATATATAAAAAACAAAATTGAATTAACGAGTAGTAATGATCGACAGCTGCTAGCACCAATCGCGTCTCATAAAGCCGTGTGAAAACAATATAAATAGAAAATTACTATGCTGCGCTATCTCCTAATATTAGTTCCAACAATGAGAAAAAATAATAATAAAAAATTGTGATCAACTGACAAAAATTATAATATATTCCAAAACTGTATATACGGTCTTTTGATTGCTGTGATGATAAATTCTGTGTTAAGTGTCACATTCCACAGACAAAATAAAAATAATAAGCAAACTTATAAAAGTTATATTATATATATATATATATATATATATATATATATATATATATATATATGGTGCCACAAACTTGAATCATAAAGTGCTATAGTGCATATAACAGTGACATTCTAATCAAACGCAGATCAGTCCAACATAATTCTTACACAGTCCTTATTAACGGGCTTGTGGGGTTATATCTGAATGATGCCTGAGACATTTTCAGCTGGCGATTCTCTACATCATAAGAATGATCATTGATCGTTCTTACGGGCGGAGAAAGGGGACGTCCCCCCTCCCGCTGCCCTCCGGTGCTTCTACCGACTCTCCACAGCGATCTGTGAGTCGCACAGAGGATCTGCTGCCCCCAGATGTTGATCATAAAGATTTCCGGTGGACCAGATGGTTGCCGGAGTCTCTATGATCGCCTGAGGCCGGGCGCGATGTTATGACATCACGCCCGGCCGCTGCATTCAAAAAACCAGCGCCGCCTTGGCTGGGAAGCGGTGATTGTTTTTTTGTTTTTATTTCAGGCTTCCCAGCCTAGTGGTGAGATGTGGGGTCTTACTGACCCCACATCTCAATGTAAAGAGGTTCTGTCATGTCATACTTCTATTACAAGGGATGTTTACATTCCTTGTAATAGGAATAAAAGTGATCACATTTTTTTTTAAAGTGTAAAAATAAAAATTATGTAAAATGAACAATAAAAAAATAAATTAAAGCGCCCCTGTACTCCGTGTGCTCACACACAGAAGCGAACACATACATAAGTCCCTCCCACATATGAAAATGGTGTTCAAAGCACACATGTGAGGTGTCGCCATGATAGGTAGAGCAAGAGCAATGATTCTAGCCCTAGACCTCCTTTGTAACTCAAAACACAAAACCAGTAAAAAAATTGAAAGCGTCGCCTATGGGGATTTTTAAGTACCGAAGTTTGGCGCCATTCCATGAGCGTCTACAATTTTGACGCATGACATGTTAGGTATCTATTTACTCGGCATAACTTCATCTTTCACATTATGCAAAAAAATTGGGCTAACTTTACAATTTTTTTTTTCAAAGCATTAAAAAAAAATGCGTTTGAAAAATGACTGCGCAAATGACCGCCATTGCATTCTCTAGGGTGTCTGCTAAAAAAACATATATAAAGTTTGGGGGTTTTATGTAATTTTAAAGCAAAAAAATTATGATTTTTACATGTAGGCGCAAAGTGTCAGAATTGGCCTGGATGGGAGGTATAATGGCGACTTCATAAAAACGTGAAAACAACATGTTGCGGTGTCCACACTCAGGTGCTCCCCACCCTCAGGCAATGGCCGCTCACCTTAGAGCATGTGCCCTTGCAATTAAGTTCTGTCAAACACGCATATGAATCACCTCAGGGATTCTAAGTTAGCTGTATGGATCCAAACTGCTCAGTGATGCTGCATCATGGGTTAGGTGCATCAAGTACACCATTCTGTAATGTGCCTTAAAGTGGTTGTAAACCCTTACAACACACTTTGACCTACAGGTAAGCCTAGATTAAGGCTTACCTGTAGGTCCAAGAAATATCTCCTAAACCTATACAGTTTAGGAGATCTTTGCCCGAATACAGGCACCGCTGTCTATGGCGCATGCGCCGTAGACAGAGGCACGCAGGCGCACTGAGCGCGGCATTTCCAAAGACGGAGCTGCCGCACGTGTCGGCTCGAGTGACGGCTTCGCCGAATGACAGCAGCGGAGCTGCGAGACCCCACCGAGAAAATGGATGCGCCGGACTACAGGGGACAGAGGTGACTTCGCTGGCTCCTGTGTCAGGTAAGTGACACATAATGGACTACTATGCAATGCATACTAGTCCATTATGCTTTGCCTTTGCAGGGAAAGGCAAAGCTGGGTTTTGGTTGAGGTCGTATGTCCGTTCTCTGTTAAGCAGACCAGCTGCTTCCTGCACCATCATGTCCCCTCCCTTATGCGTGAGGATACAAGGGAAATCCGTATCTTCCTCAAGGGGATGCATTTTTTGATGCGTGTATAAAGCATTTTTTAATGTGTTTGCATTGCGTTAATAAAGGCACCTCCTCTGTGTTGGGTTTTCTAATGTATGGGTTCTTCTACTATCATCTCCGCTGGTAACGCTTTTTAAATGCTTCTCAAACCTGCTGTAAATGTGATTGGGAGTTTAAAGTGGAAGTAAACTCCCCTATCGTTTTCAGCCAAGGAAGCTGCCATCTTTGCCTCTGTTTAATCTTCAACTGCTATGGTGCTGCACATGTGATTCGTTATGACAGCAGCCATTGGATGGTTTGATAGTTTGGCTGAGAGCACAGCCAATGTGCAGTTAGCATTCCCGGCATGCCTTTTTTTTAACTGTTTAAATCCATGGGTTTACTTCCACTTTAAGGCATGTTTGCAGTCAGTTTATATTGACATCACTAGAAGTGTTTGGGGAGCGGTAAGGCCTGCCAAACAACACACATTGGGTAAATTTTGGTGTGAAAAAGAAGAAACTCGAATGTGAATATGCAAACACCACTGGCCACTGCAATGCACACAATTTTGACAGACATTTATGGGGCTTAAAAAACGCCCATGAAATGTCTGCCTTTAAAGCTATTGAAAACTTAATTTTAGCCTATACTGGATAGCATGGTCAAATGCTGGTGCGCAGTCATATTTAGACAATGCACAATAGACTGCTGTAACAGGAAAGCAGTTTAATATGGCTTAAATAGACCTACTACCTAAAACTGACACCTTGCAAGGATGAACTAGCCACGCGCTAAGGTTTTCAATTAGGGGTCCCAATTGCACCCGAAATACGGGTGTATAATATGGTACAAAAGGTGAAGTTAGCTTTTACTCCATTGCAGCTTTCTTGCCATGAAAAGAAACGTATGCTCTGTGCTTGTTCCAGAGAAGGGAAGGTTACAAATAATCTTTAATATAAAAGAAGAAATTAGAGAATGGGTGTCAGTGGCACCTGAGTCATTCAGGGAGAGATGGACTTCAGCAGTGAGCAAGACCTCCAGTCAAAGAGGGATAGATGCCAGTGGAAATGGCATATAGTGAGGAGTGCCATGGAGGGCATGTAGATGTATGCAGGGTGAATGAAGAAACAATATTGTGATCATCAGATGGTAAGCTCCTAAATGTACACTTTTGCTTCAATCACGGTTGAGATATACAGAAGACTTACATATAAAATATTATATATATATATATACCGTATATACTCGAGTATAAGCCGAGATTTTCAGCCTCTTTTTTGAGGCTGAAAGTGCCCCCCTCGGCTTATACTCGAGTCATCGCTGTCTGCCCGCTCGATCAGCGTGTCGAGCAGACAGACAGCGGCCATTCTATGATTCAAAAGCCGCGCCTCCGGCTCCGCCTTCGCCTGTGATAGGCGGAACACTGAATTTCCCAGCAGCCTGTGTTCCGCCTATCACGGGCCTCGTCTCATCCTCGTACTACGGACGAGGATGATACGACGTCCGTGATAGGCGGAACACAGGCTGCTGGGAAATTCAGTGTTCCGCCTATCACAGGCGAAGGAGGAGGCGCGGCTTTTGAATTTTACAATGGCCGCCGACGAAGAGGGCACGGGACGGAGGCAAGGCAAGGCACGGCACGGCACGGCACGGGACGGGACGGGACGGGACGGGACGGGACGAAGGCAAGGCAAGGCACGACACGGGACGGAGGCTCGGGACAAAGGCTCGGGACACAGGTAGGCTGGACACACACACACACACACACACACACACACACACACACACACACACGGATGGAGACACACACACACACACGGATGGATGGATGGAGACACACACACACAGGGATGGATGGATGGATGGAGACACACACACACACAGGGATGGATGGATGGATGGATGGATGGAGACACACACACACAGGGATGGATGGATGGATGGATGGAGACACACACACACAGGGATGGATGGATGGATGGACACACACACACACAGGGATGGATGGACGGACACACAGGGATGGACGGACACACAGGGATGGACGGACACACAGGGATGGACGGACACACACACAGGGATGGACAGGCATGTCTCACCCTCGGCTTATACACGAGTCAATAAGTTTGCCAGTTTTTTTGGGGGTAAATTGGGGGCCTCGGCTTATATTCGGGTCGGCCTATACTCGAGTATATACGGTATATATATATATATATATATATATACACACACAACCCATGAACCCCATGTCAATGTTTGTCCATCTTACATTCATACACCCTGATCTGGACCATATGTTTGCATGCCATCACATCTATACAGTACAGATGCCTTAACATTTCTGCAGAAAACAATTACTTGATTGCGGCGAATACCTTCAGGGTGGGTTGATAATTGCTGTACCAGAAGAAAGAGCAGTGAAATAAAGATACATCTGAAAAAATAAACACTGTTACAGATGATACATGGTGAAATGCGTACAGCTATGCTCTGCAGTGACTCACTAGCAGCAGTGGAATCTCTACCCACATCCATTTATAAAAAGCCTATCTTGTTACAGACACTCCTTTTGCTCGGCTGCCAACATACACAAAAGATGTGAAAACTACAAAATATTAATTATGAGCTGGGATAAAGAAAACTGTGCTAAATCAAATTTGCCACCTGAGATTTCCAATAGAAATAGTTCATGTTTGTTCTCCCACCACATGCCAGTAATTCACATAATACATTAAAAGCAAGTAATTCTTTGCGGCTTTGCTTGTTTCCAAGTGCACCGGACTCAGGCTTCCGCTTAAAAGAACATTAGAAAACCTTTAAATCTAGGTTCAGATTTATGCGGCTGTGCTTGATGTGTTTTTTGGGCACATTTTGCAGTGCGTTTTTAAACCCTCGTCTTTTATGCGTTTTTACCAGCAGTTTTCATGCATTTTGCGTTTCCGTTGCCAGATCCTGCCCCCTCCCCCAAATGGGAATGGGTATTGTACCCCTAGCCATTCATCCCAAAAAGGTTCTTCCTTGCAGCCAGTGACCCTGTTAAACAAACCCCAAAGAACACTCTTCTTCTGTGGTTGTCTTCTTCTGTTGTGTTGTCGCCCGCTGTCTGGCATCTTTTATATAGCCATGGGGCGTGGTCATCCGATGACATAACTTGGAGAGCCCGTCCCTTGTGACATCAGAAAAATAAAAACGCAAAACACATAAAAAAATCGCACCACTAACACAACCTTTGCATTTCTGGTGTCTATTACATGCAAAATGGAGGAAAAAAAGTCCCCGTCCCTTTTCAAAAATGCACCGGCCACAAAATGCATAGATGTGAACGTGTAACATAGAAAACCATGTTAACATGACCCCCGATGTATCCGCTTCAGCAGTCTGGGGCTTAGAAATCCCCTCAGCTGAACGTCCAAAATGTACCTCATCAGGAGGGATGATTTGGAGCATACTAATTGGCCAGCACCATCACATGGGTGACGCTGACCAATCAGCAGCCAAATAGCCCGTCCTGTCAGCTATGAAGAAGACTCATGGATGCCGAGGGGATTTCTAAGCCCTGGACTCCTGATGTGTATATACTGGGGGCTCAGAACGGGAGATTGCCGTGGGTCCAGGTTAGCGGGACCCGGGGGAGGGCGGGTTATGGAGTCTGGTTCTGTAAAGGTGAACTTGCCCTTTAAATGGACTGTAAAGCGTTTCTGCAAACTGCAAAATGCACTAAAAAACACATAAGTGTAAACCTAGGGTAAGAAACTGTTAGTCTAACTGACTTTATGATTGATGTAGGCTACAAAAGAAACCAAATTATTAGCAGAAATGGATTGATAAGTTACTGATTCATAAAAAGAGGTTCAAAATTTACGTAATGCAATTTTTTATCATCTTGCAAAAATAAATGATAAACAAAGTGTTTTTGTATATGTATTTAGCCACTTTGTGATTAATAAGCTTATCCACCTTTACTTTGCCAACGTCTGCATCAGTTTTTAGGTAGAGAATACTGAATAGTTAATATAAGGTCTGGTCATACAGTACATCCATACACACTTGTGACCTACCACTATGCTTTTTGGCTCTGGAAGGAAACAATGCAAATATATGGAGAACATACAAACCTTGTGAAGACAGTGTTACTGGCTGCAATCCAATTTAAAACCACAATGCTGAATGGCAAAGTGTAAAAACTGCCTTATGCCGCGTACACACCACCAGACTTTCTGGCAGACTAGGTCCGACGGTCTTCCTGATGGACTTTTCAGCGGAGTTCTGAAAGACTTTCCGAATGAACGGACTTGGCCACACACAATCAAACCAAACTCCGACGGATTCGAACGTGATGATGTACGACCGGAATAGAATAAGGAAGTTTATAGCCAGTAGCCAATACCTGCCCTAGTGTCGGTTTTCGTCCATCGGAGTAGTATACAGACAAACAGATTTTTCGACCGGAGTACGTCTGATTTTTAGAAAGCAAAGTTCTGATGAAGCCCACACACGATTGAATTGTCCGGCGGATTTGTTTACAGTCGGACCTTTCCTGTTGAAAAGTCCGGTCGCGTGTACATGGCATTAGACTATTTGTTGACCCTACTGATTTACAACTGTTCTATAATTTTTTTCATCTAATACCATAGATATGTTGTTCTGTTTTGTTGATACAAGAGTTTATTACAAGCATAAACTACCCTTTCAGTAAAATAATACTTTCTAAGATTAGGTTTGAACTTTCCTCCAGTTAGTGTGAGGTATTGTTCCCCTGTTCTTGATTTTGGTTTCATATTGAAAGTACCGTCCTCTTGAACCTTTTTTTTTTTTTTCTAAAGAAATTTTATTCAGCAGCGACAATATACACATACAATCAGGTATTTTGAAAACATCGGATATATCACAAAAAAAACATTGCATAGTGCTTAATAATTTGGTTCACAGAACCGCAAGCGTGACTTTAGTAAGAGTCTAATATTCCCATTAGTATGATTTTGCTTTTCTTATATATAGTAATAAAATAACTATACACAACCTCCCCTGGGCATGAAGCAAAATATATAGAGTGGAATATTTCACCACCACATCTTATAACTTACAGAACCGAGTCTATACCTTCACCCTCAAGTTCCTCCCATCAATTGTGACATACACACACACATTATATATATATATATATATATATATATATATATATATATATATAAATATACAGCTCCGTCTCCATACTTCTTCAGCCTTTACTTATTCTCCCCATCTGCCAGTGTCTCCTTTGAGTCAACCCACCTAAACCAAACTTTCCTAAATTTCTTAGGGGCTCCCCAGGCCTCATACGTCATGCGGTACATAAGAATGTCAGATTTCATAACTTTCAACCACATTCCTAACATCAGTCGTTCCGTGTGAATCCATCTCCTAGCTATAAGCTTTCTAACTCCAAAGTACAATAATCTGAGGAACAGCTTGGTGTGCTCATTAAACACCTCTTGGCCAAAAATTCCCAAGAGACATCTCGAGGGAGAGCATATATTGGCGAAGATCAAAGTTGTCTGCAATAAATGCAGTCACCATACACCACAATCGTCTCACATTGGCACATTTCCAAACCATATGAACAAAAGAGCCATCCGACCCCAAACATTTATGGCAATTACAGAGTCTCTCCGGTCCATACGGAATAGTCTGACTGGTGTATAATACATCTGATGTAGGTATCTGAGCTGTATCATCCTATCTGTTGAGGAGATGACCAAGCCCAGATAAGTATCCAATGCCTCCTGCCACATTACCTCTGACAATTCTGGTATAAACATTTCCGAATGAGATCTGGCACATGCAATAAACGAGGAGACCCCTGGACCTACTTCCCTATAATATCTGGAAATTCTTTTGACCAGGTCAGGATCCCCCAGGACCCTTTCCAATGAGGTATTCTGTACCTGTACTTCACCTATACCGAACTTTGCCACTGCCGTATGCCGCAGCTGGGTGTATCGAAAATGTCAGGTTTCTGGGTATCCCAAACAGTTTCCCCTCCTGAAATACGTGATGTAGATACTTAAACCCATACTCTACCACCCTCTAGTTTGGAAAACTCCTTGAGGGTTTTTTATACCACAGAGGGTTATCAGGGGATAGCCATAGGGTTGCATCTTTCTTTTGTTGGGTGCAGATATGGAATATCCGTTCGGGCAGAGCCATCACTGAACCCACCCTTCTACTCGGCACCCCTTTCCTAGATCCCATATTCAGCAGGGTCTCCTGTGAAGTAGCCACCACAGATTCCAGCAAAGTAGTAGCATTAGGGATCTGAGGAAAAAATCTCCAATGCAGGAAGGACAGCTGTGCTGCAAAGAAGTAGGCTCGTAAATTCGGAAGTGCAAGTCCCCCCATTGTGACAGGCAACTTCAGTACGGCTATGGATGGGTGTTCGGGATCACCACAAAAATCCCACCACCACAGAGTCTATGGTCCTAAAGATCTGCTTCAACACAAACAGGTGAGTTTGAGAGGATGTACAAAAACTTATTTTACCTATCCCTGTAAGTGGTGGCTTTGGCCATTGTTGCACCTTCCCCTGAAGAGCTCCTATACTTGGTGTCAAATTCAGCTCCAAAAGAGATGGGGAGCTGTATCTGAATCCCCAGATATTTAAAAGATCCCGATAGCGGAATGGGGCAATCGGTGGGAGCCACCACATGTTCATCAATGGGAAATAGAGAGGACTTGGCCCAGTTAATCCATAAGCCAGAGAAGTCCCAAAATTTGTGAATCAGCCCAAAGGCCGCTGAGAGTGAGGGACCCAGATGGGTTCTATGGCCATGGCAAACAGGAGTGGAGACAAAGCACAAGCCTGTCTAGTCCCACGAAAAATAGGGAAAGGTTCCGAGATAATACCATTAACCTGTAATCTTACTAATGGTTCAGTGTATAGAAGTTTCACCCATTTGATGAATACAGGGCTAAACCCATAGGACTCCAGAAGCCGAAGCAGGTAAGGCCACTCCACTGAGTCAAAAGCCTTATTTGTGTCTAAGGAAGCCACCACCCATGTCCCAGAGTTGTCGTGTCTAGCATAAAGGTTCAGAAATAGTGTCCAATATTCATTACTTGGGTTAAATCCCATCTGATCTGCATTCACAGGCTTTAGTATCACCATCTGTCACCTCCTCGCTATCATTTTGGCCAGTATTTTTGTGTCTACATTCATCAATGGGATTGGACGGTAGGAGTCACACAGTCTAGAATCCTTCCCCCCTTTTGGGATCAAAACCACCAGAGCCTCTCTTATGGAGAGCGGCAGTCTACCATCTGACCTGGCCGCTTCAAAAACACTCAACAAAAGGGGTGCCAGACTATCCCTAAAAGTGTCATACCACTCCGAGGGGAGACGGTCCAGACCAGGAGATTGCCAGGGAGCAAAAGAGGAGATTGCCACAGCAATATCTTTTTTCCAGAATGGTGATGTCTTCAGTAGTCAGTACTGGCAGATCAATATTTGATAGGTAGGTCTTCAATGCAGCCCCCCGAGAGGTGCATGACACATACAGTTCCCTGTAAAATTGAGCAAAGTCATGTAAAATATCTCAGAGTCACATACTTCTGCCCCGTGCCTGTCCCATACACGTTTTATATATATATATAGGAACATATTCCAGTCTGGCCAGGTACACCGCCAGTCTAACGTTCTTGTCCCCTAACTCAAATATGCGCCACCTTTGAGCAAGTCTGAGTTTAGTGGTCTGATCAGTAGGGTGCATGGTGCAGTATTCCCTAGTGTTCTCCTGCAAGTCCAGCAATCCCTGCCCAGTCAGGGTCCTAACATTCTGCCTCTGCCAGTGATACCGCTGCTTTCTTCTCTTTCATCTCACAGGCAAGCTGCTTCTTGAACCCATTCACTCCCATCATGAAAACCCTTCAGAGTAGCTTTGAAGGCCTCCCACTAAACGAGGGGGGAGCCAACCTTTTCATTCTCCACCCAAAAAAGTATCAATAGCTTGAGTACATTTCCGGATGATGAAATCGCCATACAACCCGGAATCCATAAGTGGACAGCCATTCCGCCAAGTGGGCTGGAGTCCCAGGAGATGCTCCCAGATTATCAATAGCTGAATCCGCCACTGCATTAAAATCCCCCAAAATGAAAATCCTTCCTTCCGCTATCTCATATGTAGCCTGTAAGGTACCATCCAGATGAGAAAGCGTGAAGAGAGGAGCAACATATAAATTCAAAAATGTCACACACTTATTCATTATTTTGACCACCAGAATGACATATCATCCTTTAATATCTGATTTAAGCACCTGAATAGCTATGGGCATTGCTTGGTTAACCAAGGTAGATACCCCTCTGGTATAAGAGGAGAAACTGGCATGGTAAGCCCCAGCAATATGGGCCCTCCTGAGAGAGAGCATACTGGCACACAGTAAATGAGTCTCCTGCAGCAGAATCAAATGTGGCTTATAGTTATTGATATAGTTAAAGACTATGGAGCATTTGAATTTGGAGTTGAGGCTTCTGACTTTCTAGGACACCACTTTAAGATTAACTTCCATTGCTAACAATTCCAGTACATCCTGAGAGTAGGCCCCCCATCAATGTAGGGGAGGATACCAGGGCCCAGGGCTTCCCTCCCACCAGGAGCCCACCAAAAACATGACAGACATTCTGTAACATAACCAAAGATGAGATACACTTTCCCCATAACCCCCAAAGGACTTGAGTTCAGGTATAAAAGTCTTGCCCATGAAAAAAAAACATGAACAGATACATATTCACCCCTCCCCCCACCCTGTACCCAGCCCCAACTTGCCAGGCCCTTATATCCCATAACAGTCAACCAAAAAAATGAGGTAAATGGATGTGAGGCTTAATCAAAACCCACAGGTCCCAGCATCTGAGAACAACCCTGTCCTTAGGGCGATGCAAAAAATAAACAGAAACCCCCCTCAAAAAATAAAAAGGGGGGCGGTAGTACACTTTTTGCGATGTACAGAACAGTAATCAGATCCCAGTTTGGCTATATGGCTCCTTCAATCCTCTTCTACAAACAACAAGAAAGAGGAATAATTGCAGTTAGTCATCCGAATCGCAGGTCATACATGGCAAAAGAGCATAGGCCTGAGGCATCAATAAAAGAGTAGCAGCAAAAGGGGTAGCAATCTAACCCCATAACCCACCACCCCTGGGCTCCACTCCCTCTCCCCCAGTAAACAACAAAGAGTCAGAGGAATACTATGGGGGACGCTGGGAACCCCCAGCCCTCGGGCGACCCCTGGTATTCAGCCATTCGGAAGCTTCCACAGGAGTAGTGAAGAAGAAAAAATTGCCATTATTTACAACTTGCAGCTTAGCTGGGTATATCATGCTGTAGATCAATTTCAGATCCCTGAGGCGTTTCTTCAGAGGTTGGAAGCTGGCTCTCTGTTTGGCAGCCGAGGAATCAGGGTAAATTGAAATGCGGTATCCATAACTCAAGCTCCAGGCCAATCCTGGCCCCTCGCAGAATATTTTTCCGGTCACGGAAGTGTAGACATTTTGCTATTATAGGGCTAGGGACCGTACACCTTCGGTGGGGGTTTGCCAGGCACACGGTGGGCCCTTTCATTAGCAAAAAGTTTAGGCTCACCTATTTGCAGTGAGCCATCCCTGCAAGAATTCCTCAGGATGTCTCCCCTCCACTCCTTCAGGAAACCCCACTAGCCGGATATTATTCCATCTCCTACGATCCTCCATGTCAGCCATTTTCAAAGCATGTTCAGACGGGGCATTCTTTGCTACCTGCACAGCAGTGTCCATAGGCCTTATAGTATCTTCCAAACCAGCAATACTGTGATCCGTAGTCTGAGCTTTTTCTCTCATCTTCTGAATATCATGTTTCATGAGAGAGAATTCAAGCTTAAGCTCCCCAAAGTGATCTATGAGCTTATTCTGGCAGCCCTGTATAGCAGACATGATCTGTGTAAGGGATGACGCATCCACCCCATTCTCCTCCCAGCCTGATCTCCTGGTATACTGTCCAGGGATCTCTCCCTCCACTTTAACTGTGCCCTCTGGGGTTTAGGACTCACCTGATCACTTGCAGGAGACGTAGGCTGTTCCGGGGCTGCATTGCTCACCAGCAGGGCCCATTCCTCCTCCACCTCCCCGGTCGTTGGCACCATCTTGGGACCCCCAGGCATACCTTGACAGGCGTTCCATGGCCGGTGGCAGCTGTAGCACGTATTTGACCATCTTCAGAGGTGCCCTCGATCATCCTGCACATATTCCCCCGCAGTTCAGAGCACAATCGGGCAAACTGCTCCCAGGATCAAGGCGGGATAAGGCATCTATGGATGAAACTCTGTCTCAGCCGTCTTCACATGTGGTGTGCCGCCCACCCTCTTGAACCTTATTCACACCCTTGATGTATTTCAAGGTTTCAAACATGTCTCCCCTTTCCCTTATTTCCTCTGGACTGTACATATTAAGTCCCTGAAGTCACTCCCGATATTCCTCAGACCCTTCACCATTTTTGTTACCCGTCTCTGGACCGGTTTTGCCTTATCGATATCTTTTTGTAAGTGAGGTCTCCGAAACTGGACGTAGTATTCTAAATGAGGTATCACTAAAGATCTATATAGAGTCAGGACCTCCTCCCTCCTGCTGGTGACCCCTCTATAGTGATACATTCTAGAATTCTATTTGCTTTCCCCACTGCCTGATCACATGATTTGCTCATTTTGCAATCATCTGAAATAAGTATCCCCAATTTTTTTTCTCTGTAGTGCTGGCTAACACTGTACCCCCAATGTTGTACTCTCTCAAGGGATTTCTCTTCTTTACCATTATCATCAAAAGTGAATGTAAAAGAAAATTCCTAATTTGACTTCAAACACTATAAGGGGAAATCATTCAATGAGTTCTGGTGGCCTTAGTGATACACTGGGTTTCTCTAATTTTGGAGGCCTTTCCTCTCACTTTCCTTGGCTATAGGACAGGAAGTGAAGGGGAATCTCCCCAATGTGACACAGATTGTAAAAAAGGGTGGGATTTAAAACCTTCCCTTACTCTATCCAAAATACAAAAAATAAAACAAAAAAACCTTGAATTACACTTTAATGCAGAGAATTAATGTAAAGAAATATTTAGGGTTTAGTACCACTCTAAATCTGTCAGTGCCTACCCAAAACTAAAATTACATGTTTTGGGTGGAACAAACATTTAATAATGGATAAAGTGTATAGAGTCCAATTTTACTTTTATTTTTCAAAATCTTAGCACTGTGCTTATAAAAACATATGACGAGTAAGTGAATTTCTCACGGATTGTACTTCACAGTGATATTCCCCTTTCCAAACTGTCTCTTTTTCTTTCATTATCTAATTTCCTTACTGTCAACACACAAAACACAATCGCCTCCCTGTCAAAAAATATTAATGTGACTTCAGAATCTGTAAACTATTAAACATTCTTAAGCAGCTAAAAATAATAACGGTGAAGTACAGGAAAATCTTTCTTATGAAGATTCCAGATGCAAGCTAGGAGCGCAGTTCACAGATAGTGAGCTTGAAAGGAAGATTATCCGATGTCACTCCCACACTGTAAACGCTACAAGGAGGCAGATTACAAGACTTTGAGTCAGAACAGGATTCTCCTTATATAAATTAACTGCATTTCCTTTTTCATTTAGACAAAAACGGCTTATTTGCCTGCGTTTAAAAGTATGAATGATGTGGTTAGCAAGTCTTAGCATTACTGCAAATGATACCGTTTACAATATGGTTTCCCAGATAGGAATAAATACTCAGAAAGTCATTATGGAGGCTACCCCATATACTAAAGTATTACCCCTGAGGCTACTTTAACCACTTTCAGAGGCTAAAGTTTAGCAACGTCTCACACATTTCATAACAAGGTGCAGGTGGAAGGGAGTGCCACAAACCGCAGGAAGTAATTGTATTACCTAGTGCATTAACAGGCAGCAAATGGAAAAAAAGAGAACAGCATCCAAGACGTATTTTTTTTTGTAAAAAAAATAATAATAATAAAAAAAAAAATGTCACGTTAAAGCACCCATTTATGTTTAAAAAAATTAATAAAATGGTTAGTTGAAGAGGTTTTTGACCACTAGCCTGAAATGGACCACTCGCTATCTTAAAATGACTACATCTGGGGAATGAAGCATACCTAGGCTATACAGTCTAGTCAATGACAAAATGGTAGCCTTCAGAACTGGTGATGTGCTACACATAATCCAAACTAACTGGGCAGAAGGTATCTATTTACCATCCTGAACATGTTGCCTTAATTTGAGAACAGACTGTGAACTAGGCAACAGTTGGGCTTCTGCTAACAAAAATTAACAGAATGCAGTAGAGTTATTGTATAAGGTGATACAAATAACTAAAAACAATGCAAATCAAAAATACTAAAATGAACCTGATATCACTGGTGTGCACACTGTGCCCAATCTCAAAGCCTTTATGAGCTCCTCAGTGAGAGCACTGATGACAGATTTACTTATCAGATGAGTAGGGCCAAAAATGATTCATGGAACTAGAATGCAGAGATCAGATAGACCCCTGTACAGAACATGGAATTAACCTCCCTCTGTTTTCTTTGTAAAGCTTTACTGTTTGAAGTGCAGATAGAAAAAGTGTTCCCGTTGTTACAGAGAATAAAAAAAAAAAAAAAGGAAAGCTAAAATGTGTTTGTTTCCATTCTTATCGGCAAATGGACATTCCATCAAGGAACCTTTTAGTGCTGGACAGAACGAATATTTATATTCATGAGGTGGAGAATGGAACACTGCTTAAATGGAACCTCAAACATGTCAATTGTCCTTGCTGTGCTGTGGCTTAGGAGATAACGTTGTGATTGAGCCTTTTGAGTCTTGGTTTCAATTACTACCAAGGGACACTATCCAAATGTCTCAACTTTTTTATGACACACTCTTGTCACACCTCATCAATACATACTTTCATCTTTTTCAATGACAGAAACAAAATACAGTAAGAGTCCATCACAACTTCCTGCACATAAGACATGTTGTCGGTCATGTATAAGCACTTACAGGGCAAAGTGAAAGTGTCTGATGGGCATCCCCCAACTCACATATACTCACCTTATCTGTGCTTCTTTGTAGACCCTTGCTTTTTTTTTGCAACATATGTTGAAATCAGGTGTGCCTGTGACCTGAGGGACCAGTAACTTAAACCCCTAATTCCTTTGCTGTATGCTCAACTACGTCACAACACAAAGTGCTGTACATTTTTAATGGCACATTTGGAAAAGAGTGGAAAAAGACCCACATATGTTGTCAAAGATAAACTACAAGAGTGGCTTAATGTCGTGCTACTGAGCAATTAAACCATTCATTAACAATTTCCTAATCTACAGCACATTGATATATGTGTTGCAAATTAGATAATTGCAAATCATAATGCCAAAAGTGCCTGGTTTGTGCAAACAGAGATTGCAAACTAATCAAACAATGGGTTTCCTATGGCATAAACTATACTGTAGCACATAACAGCAAATAATCTCTGCAAATGAGCACACAAATAGCGCCCTTGTCACTGATCTGAACTGGTTTGTAGGTCATTGGCTCCTGCTGCGGTCAGTCAAATTCAATGAGGAGGGAGCAGGACGCGAGGCTGAGCTGCATTGTGTGTATCAAATGCACACAGCCTGGGTTTGAGCATATACATGTGCCACTATAGGAAGTGGCTTCTTATGGTGGCAGACACAGAAGAGGAGGTGCTGAGAGAGCCAGTGGTGCACTCCAGAAGAGGAGGATCAGGAATGCTCTGTGCAAAACCAATACACAAAGCAGGTATAACAGGTTTGTAATTTTTTTATAAAGATTTCAGGAACATGCAGAGAGAAAGCTTGTGACAGAATCGTTCATAAGCAGGAATGGTGTCAAATGTCCTCCAATATGTGACTTCCAGTTGCAAGTCGAGTAAATAAACCATCCTGCTCTATTTTCCTAGCCACAGCTTTGTGCCTCTGTGCCCATTCTTGTCTAACCAGCATCTCTTGTACCTGCCTTTCTAATTCCCCTGATACCCATCTCTGATGAAACATGCAGGGTGGAGTTCATGTCTGATGTTACCACGCAAGCCAAATTTGTTTACAAGCGGACCAGTTCCTGGGAACTATTGATTTTCTCATGCTGGAATTTATCTGTATTTCTGAAAGTTCTTAGCATCACTTTGTTTTAATAAAACGCCATATGGTTTTACACTATGTGAGCAATTTCTTTCTTCCTCATGGGTTGTGCATTGGAGTGATTTGCATTGTCAGCCATGACACCATCCTCTTCAGCCTAAAGCAGAGGGAATTGTTCTGATTGTTGGTCTATTATCCATGCCTATATAGACTCTTATAATTTGGGGTCTAGTGTTAAGAAAGCATTTTGTATGACTCACGGTGGAGGTGCACTCGGGTGAGATTTCATACATTACCTTATTCACTCATTGGATACCCAGTAAGAGACTCTTGCTCATCACCAATAAAATCCTTTTGGGGCACTACATGAACTGTTTTATATGGATTTTTAATAGTTCCTCTTTTGATCATTCAGAGCAGCAACTTATGTTTTATATATGGTTTATCACAAATTGTTCTGTTGTGGTATTGCCAGCAGCTTTCACTTACTTTGTTTATTTTAATTTGTTCTCTACCTGCACAATAATTTTTCTTTGGACAGACTTGTACGATTCATTCTATGGGAAGACTTACTCATTCAGCCAAGTGGGGTCCCTCAAGCATCCTTCAAAGCTGTTCTGCTGTATGACTAAAAAATTGCATCCTGTTTCTGAGGTCCTGCACCTTGAATCTGCTCTAGATGTCCAGTTCATTTCTGCTCCTGAAATCTTGCACCGTCTCTGATTTAGTGCTTTTGTACCCCAACTCTGATCCAAAGATTCTGCACCCCATCTCTGCTGCAGAAGCCTTGCAGCTCAACTCCACAGACGTTGCACCCTCTCTTTGCCTTAGTGGTTTTGCACTCCATTTGCTTCACAAGTCTTGAACCTCATCTCTGCTCCAAAAGTCTTACTCCTTGCCACTGCTTGCTGAACGCCACTGTACATGCCCATTTTGCTACTAAGCTCCATTTCTGCTAAAAGCTACTACAACCTAGCACTTTGCCAATGACCGCCACTGTTAACTATACTCTTTACCACTGGCTGTCACCTCAACCATGTACATCACTACTGACAGCCACTACAAACTCACACTTTGCCCCTGACCCCCACTGTACTCACACACTTAGTCACTACACTTCACTGACCTCTGCTACTGCCAAGTAATTTTCCACTTAGTGCCATGTCACCAATGCACATCTTCATCATTCCCCATGTCACCCACGTACTTCTCCACTGTCTGACATGTCACACATGCACTTCTCTACTAGCTGCTACTTTACTCAGGCACTTCTAACGATTAATCTAAAGCTGCTGCACTAAGTATGCTGTGCTATATATAACATTCCCTGGACTTCTGAACTAATGGGGGAATTTTAGGAATTTTAGGAAACCCAGCATTCAGCCTGTTCAATGAATGGACACACATTTATTTATTTTTTTCTAATAAATTTGTAATTTTAGGAAACGTTTGTGAAAAATAATGTAATTTTTCACCTGCCAAATGTTTTCTGTCAATTCAGATCTGAGATATACACAGATAGAAATGCAACAAGTTAGCTGGGACCAGCTGAACTTCTATCTGTGTGTCCCTCCCTGTTCGACAGAAGTTGATCGGTAGATTGAGGAGGAGGGAGGAGGTGGAATACATAAGGCATGAAACTAAGGGGAAAGTAATACTGGGAGTATGCTATAGGCCAACTAACCTGAGGGAGGAGCCAGAGACAAACATACTATCACAATTTGGATTAGTGGCAAGGATGGGAAGTGTCATCATAATGGGGGATTTTAATTATCCAGACATAGACTGAGCGGAAGGAACCACGCATTTGTCTAAGGCTTGCCAGTTCCTAAATGTCTTGAAGGACAATTTCATGGGTCAGATGGTAGTCACACCAACCAGAAACAAAGCGTTACTAGACCTACTGATTACCAACAATACAGACCTGATCAAAGATGTGGCAATACGGGGCAATTTAGGAAACAGCGATCACAGGTCAATTAGCTTCAATATAAATCACACAAATAGGAAACATAAGGGGAATACAAAGACACTGAATTTCAAAGGAGCCAACTTCCCTAAACTACAAACCTTGCTAGATATTAATTGGGATAAAATCTTAGGAGCAAAGAACACGGAGGAGAGATGGGATTGCTTTAAGAGCATATTAAATAAGGGCATTAGCCAGTGCAGCCCATAGGGAAATACATTTAAAATAGTGAATACAAGTCCTGGGTGGTTTAACTCCAATGTAAAAATGCATATAAAAGCAAAGTAGAAGGCCTTTAAAAAATACAAGGCTGAGGGATCATCATCAGCATTCAAACTTTACAAAGAATGTAACAAGAAATGTAAGGGTGCAAGAACACGAAAGATGGAGGAGAGCAAAAAAAAAAAAAAAAGAAATTCTTTAAGTATATAAACAGTAAAAGAGGGAGGATAGACCATATCGGCCCTATAAAGATGAGTATGGGCATCTGGTTACAAAGGATGGTGGATGGCGAAGGTATTGAATTTATTCTTCTCCTCAGTCTTCACAAGGGAATCAGGGGGGCTTCAGTAACCAAAACTGCAGTGTTTATCCCCATGACACAACACAGGAAGCACCCTCATGGCTAACAGAGGACAGAATTAGAAATAAACTTGAAAAACATACCAGATGGCTTGCACCCGAGGGTCCTTAGGGAACTCAGTCAAGTAATTGCCAGACCATTGTTCCTAATTTTTACTGACAGTCTGACTGGAATGGTACTAGCTGATTGGAGAAAAAGTAAATGTAGCACCAATATTTAAAAAAAGGGGCAACATACATCCCTGGGAATTACAGACCAGTTAGCCTAACATCAATAGTATGTAAGCTCTTGGAGGGGATGATAAGGGACTATATACACAATTTCATTAATGAAGACGGTATCATTAGCAGTAATTAGCATGGATTCATGAAGAATCGTTCTTGCCAAACCAATCTGTTAACCTTCTATGAGGAAGTGAGCTGCCATCTAGATAAAGGGAGACCCACAGGCATGGTGTATCTGGATTTTGCAAAAGCTTTTGACACAGTTCCCCATAAAAGTTTACTGTACAAAGTAAGGTCAGTTGGCATGGACCATAAGGTGAGTAGATCGATTGAACACTGGCTACAAGGGCAAGTTCAGAGGGTAGTGATAAATGGGGAGTACACAGAATGGTCAGGGGTGGATTGTAAGGGTCCCCCAGGGTTCTGTCCTGGGACCAGTCCTATTTAATTTGTTCATAAACGACCTGGAAGATGGAACAGTTTAATCTCTGTATTTGCAGACATTAAGCTAAGCAGAGCAATTACTTCTCCGCATCATGTGGAAACCTTGCAAGTAGATTGGAACAAATTATTGGTGTGAGCAACTACATGGCAAATGAGGTTTAATGTGGAAAAATGTAAAATAATGCATTTGGATGGAAAAAATTATGAATGCAATTTCTATACTGGGGGGAGAACCTATGGGGGGAATCAAGGATGGAAAAGGACCTGGGGGTCCTAGTAGATGATAGGTTTAGCAATGGCATGCAATGCCAAGCTGTTGCATACATAGCAAATAGAACATTGGCATGCATTAAAAAGGGGATTAACTCAACAGATAAAGCGATAATTCTCCTACTCTATAAGACTCTGGTCCGGACTCACCTGGAGTATGCTGTCCAGTTTTGGGCACCAGTACTCAGGAAGGATGTGCTGGAAATGGAGCAAGTACAGAGAAAGGCAACAAAATGAATAAAGGGACTGGAGGACATTAGTTATGAAGAAACGTCACACGCACTGAACTTATTTTCTCTGTAGAAGAGATGCTTGAGAGGGGATTTCAATTTACAAATACCATACTGGTGACCCCACAATAGGGATAAAACGTTTCTGCGAAAGGAAGTTTAAGAAGACACGTGGCCACTCAATAAAATTAGAAGCAAAGAGGTTTAACCTTAAACTGCGTAGAGGGTTCTTTACTGTAAGAGCAACAAGGATGTGGAATTCCCTTCCACAGGTGGTGGTTTCAGCAGGGAGCATCAATAGTTTAAAAAAACGATTAGATAAGCACCACAACATACAGGGATATACAATGTAATACTGACATATAATCACACACATAAGTTGGACTTGTTTTTTTTCAACCTCACCTATAATGTATGTAACTTTTGTTGAATGGGACTTCTGAAAACCTCTCATTTGATCAGCAGCTGCAGCACTGATTGGTGTATTCTGACAGAGGAAGATTATCTGCTGTCAGAATAAAATAATACAGCAGTCTTGTCTGTCCCCCAGCATGCGGCTGGACAGTGAAAGGTGGAGTAGTAAATTGATGAGTTTTCTCTTTCTCTCTCTCTTTGCCACAGGCATGTCATTTTGCCACAGTACAACTGCGGTGGCTGGTCGGCAGGTGGTTAACAAAGCTCCTAATGGGACTAACTGGCCAACATTTTTTGAATAGATGAAAACCACACAATTTTTAGAAACCACAGAAAATTAAGGAAAAAAGTGTTCACTTGGCCGAGTAAGAGTTTTGGGTGGAGGTCTTCTTTAGCATATCTATTTAATAGACATGTTTTTTGAAGAGAGTTTCTAAAAAAAATTTTTTATAAGGTTTTCCAGCTGTTTTCAGGCAACAGGAAACACATTTACATCTGAATTTATTTTTACAGTTTTGAGACACTATATCCTGCCACTAGAGGGCAGTAGTGTAACCTCATGGTTCCAGTCTTCTGCCTCACCAGCCAATGGCAACACATCAGATTTCTTCAACAGCTGGACAACTACAAGATGACCATTCCTAGTCTAGACAAGTCAAATGATTATTAAGTTCATAAGATACAGAAGGGGGAAAGAAAAGTACAAGTCATAAAAGCAGAAGTTTACATTTCAAGAAGTCATGTAAACATAGTTTATCCATGTTAAGAAGTTAAACATGCTGAGCAATCTAACCTATCATGTCAGCTCAGCACACACATTTGTAAAATGTCAGCACACCTTGTTGTTCCATCAATTATATGGGCACTTAACCCAAAAGACCCCTGCTACATGGAGATTCATTAATCACATTGGTCAGTTAATGCACTCTAAGACTTCTGAGTATTTCAGGATCACCATCAAAGAGGCTCTTTTATGTGCGTCGTGAAAACAGCTCAGTAAAACACTGTGCCATGTGAGAGCTGCCAAGTGGACCACAGCCAAGCAGCAAATTACTGCGCGTTGATGAACTCGTTAGATCAAAAGAAATCGCAGTCATGCTCTGACTCTACCGAGAGTACACCTTTGACAACAAAGAATGCGCAACTCTGTTTAAAGAAAAAGAAAAAAATATAATAAAATTAGAAAAAAAAATGTTTATTCTAGCCATGGGAGTGGCATAGAAATGTTTTCAAATTCTACAGCTGTCTCATGTTTCACGTGTGAAAAAGATGACGCTTATGTAAAAATTTGTTGCAATGTCACAAATGAAAAGTAAACTTGAACCAAGTAGCAAGTAAAACAATTTTGGCTTACAAAAAAAAATTAAAAAAGGGCAGGTGTACACATGAATTACCTTTGGCCAGCAATTAGACATTGACTGAGCCTACAAATGGAAGACATGGTGGCTGCCACTGTTGACTTAGTTTTTAAAGGTGTAAGTTCTATAACATTTATTCTTGCTTTACTACTTGTTCGGCAACCGAGATGGATAAGGTATAGAGATCATACATAGAAACCCCCAATTCACTATTGGATGTATCCTTCTTCCAGATCAAACGCCTACTATTAAAGTGATTAAAAAAAACTTTACAAAACAACAAACATGTTACACTTACCTGCTCTGTGCAAGGGTTTTGCAGAGAGTGGCCCCAATCCTCCTTTTCTGGGGTCCCCTGGCAGCGCTCCATGGCTCCTCCTCTTCATTGAGTGCCCCCATGGAGAGCAGCTTTCCATGGGGTCACCCCTGCAGGCACACTCCTGAGTCCTGCTGCTGCGTCCATTGACACAGACAGCAGGACTAAGCCCCACCCCGAATCACTGTATTTGATTGACAGCAGCAGGAGCCAATCTATCCAATGAGGACCTGAGACTGCGGCTGGAGCTGCTGGGCTTGTGCTCGTTGCTGGATCGGGTTAAGGGGGGCAGCTACAGCACAGAAGGTTTTTCACCTTAATGCATAGAATGCATTAAGGTGAAAAACCTTGAGATTTTACAGCTCCTTTAAGTAATGAAGCAATGAAGATGGTGATGACCGCTTGCAAATCAAACGTGGTAAAGAGATGGAACCTGCTATGTCACTCTTCTGACAGAGAGACAACACATATGAGCAATTTTTATCTAATACTGCAGAGCAAGTATTTGCCAAGGTCAATCTGTTGACAGGTTGGTATCAATCTGCTGCAAAAATTACTCCCAATTTTTTGTTTTTTTTTACTTGGATACTGCTGTTCAGTGTATCCTTTATTTTTTATTCTTTATTTATACAAACGTTTGTATTCTTTCAAAGCATGGAATACAGCTAACTTATTGCGTTTCTATAAGTTGGTATCAGCCTTCTCCATACATTCTTTTCCTATGTTGTGTGATACATTTGCACTTCCTCAATCTGAACTTTTCCGATATTTGCAAATTAAATATTTTTTCCAACCTTATCTCAATTCCAACTCAGAACTATCCCAGATGTTGCGTTTTGAACGCATATGTATTTCTGACCCTCGTGCAAGAGGACTTGTTTTGTTTCTCTATAAGCAAATTTTAGCTACTACTAACACTGGTCCCCCCTCACATGTCTCCAAATGGGAACTAGACCTTAGTCGCTCATTTAATGCTCCTGAATTGTCTAGCATATGGTCCAACGCTAAGTCTGCTTCTTCTAATGTTGTTGCTGTGGAAACTAACTTTAAGGTGCTAACCTGTTGGTATTTGGTCCCTGCTAGAACATCAAAATAAGCTTCTGATTACCCTGGAGCTTGTTTTCGCGACTGTTCAGAGTCTGGCACTACACTTCATATTTGATGGGATTGCCCAAAAATTCTGGAAGGCAGTTTTTTAATTATCCTCCAGAATCTTTGTTACACCTATACAGCCCAATCCTGCTACAGTCCTATTAAACCTGAAACCTGATGGGATCACACACAATCAATTTTGCCTTCTTTTACAGCTCCTAACAGCCGAAAAACAAACCATTGCTAAGTACATGGAAAACTCAATATTTAATTCTTGCTGAAACCATACACAGACTTAATAAAGCACTTATTCATGCTAAAAAAGGGAAGCAATCGAAAGAGATCAAATTGGTCAATTTGAGAAACGCTGGCTTCCTTGGGTTAAGCATTGTTTACCTCCAGACTTTGATGACACACTATTATTGCCATGGCAATTTTACACTACGGTATTTTGCCTTGACTATACTTTCTATTTATTTGGGATCGCATCCCCCATCTCATTCCCTTACCCCCCTTTTTACCCTCTTCTCTCCATCTACTCCTATTTTTTTCCCACCTTTCTTTTAATATTGTGTGGTACTTATAAACACATTATCTCTTCTGTTTTTAATATATACCTATTAGTTGATCACTTTACTTTTTTCCTCCTGAGGGAATTTTCTAATGCTTTCAATGTAATACTTCATTGGTTTATTCGTTGCTCTACTATTTAGGTTTTACATTATGTACTCATCCTGTTCATAAATCAATATGTTTGGCTTTATTGCTATTTGAATATTGTACCACCATCCTTGTATGTACTCAATTTGAAATTTAAAAAAAAATTGACGAGAAAATAAAACTGTGTTTGGCTAACTTAAGATGGCAGGGATGTTGGTACCAACAGATTCCTCCTGTATTGAATTATATTGTAACTGTACTGTCTTCCCTCATGTTGTAAAGCGCTGGATAAACTGTTAACACTATACAAATCCTGTATAATAATAATAATAATAGGTATTTGACTAAGTTTGGTCCATATAACCTGCAATGTATAGTTAAGTACTAAAATACCATTCAATTACTTCATCTACTGCTCCTCCACTGTCTGACAAGGTGCACAATTTATATATTTTAAAGGTGAGGTATAAGAGGTACTTGGGTTTAGGTTTGACTGTTAGGATAAGCTTAAAGTATACGTAAATTGTAGGCTGCAAAACTTTTTTTCATGCTTTTTTTCCACCTGGTAACCCTGCTAGTTACACATCTTCCCACACTTTGAACCCCATACACACTATCAGTTTTTCTGCTGAGTTTTTCCTCTAGATTTAACAAAACCATGTAATATGAGGTCAAACCTTAGGAGTTTAAATTTGTATGCAATCAAGCAGGCCCTTGTACTACATGGTTTTGGTAAACCTGAAGGAAAAACTCACTGTGCTGTATCTATGGAAAAAAAGAATTGTCACCCTAGGCTGCTTGCACCCAGGATTTTGACTACAGAACAACTACACCCTCCATAGCATAAGCAGAGGTTCTCTGTAGTAAAGGGATTTCAGTGCAGAAGAAGTGGATAGCACAGGAAGCTCACTCAATTTCAGGCAGCATCATCAGGTATTTTTTGTACTTATTGAACAGATGTCACAAAATTATTTCAATTGTTTAGTTAACAGGCTGAAAGGTAGAAAATAAGAGGAGTTCATTATCAGGGTTCATATACACTTTAAGAGAAAGATTACAAAATAAGCCAAGTGTGTGTTTTATTTGGGTGCATGCACGTGACTTGTGTGGGGTAGCCATTAATTTCAATGCCCTATGTGCGTGAAATACACTAAAAGTAGTCCAGGCACAATTTTTTAAATTGTGCCAAACCAAACTATTTTTGCAGCCACACTTTTGCCAGATGCATGGGGGTGCCATTAACAATTATCTGCCAAAGGCAATGTGTCTTTTCATGTGGTGTGAAAAAAACATGCAATTCCATTTTCATGAGATGTGTTGGCAAATTTTTTCAATGGGTGCCATTTGAAGGATCTTTAAAAAATAAGGTATGCAAATGGAAGCAGTTCACACGGCTGTGTTTCCCTGATGCGTGCTAGTTTGCGGCGGGGGGGGGGGGGGGGGGGGGAGAAAGCCCTAGTCATTTGAGTGCAACATGTCACATGGCTAACACGTATAAGCGAAGCGCATTGCACCTTCACACAGAAAGAACAGCAGCCCAGCACAAGTTTGTCTCCTCTGCCATGCTGTAGACCCTTTACATGTTCCAGGAAGGGAGGAGAATAATGCATGTTAAAATGCAGCATGCCAACACATGTGCATTTACCTGCAGCCAACATACACGCAGCTGTGTGAATGGAACCTTTATGTAACTTACTAAGTATTTTCGGGTATGGTAAATGTGCACCTCAAATATGCTGTCCAAAACATCATCATCCACTGATGCATGCGGGGATTTCCGCGATAGGTGGTCAGCAGGGTGCGCACAAGTCAGGATAAAATCAGAATTTTCATGTCTGACTACATTTTAACTTTAGTTTTTAATAGAAAAAAAAAGACAAAAATCCAGATTTAACTGCTTTCTTTCACAATTGAATGTACATCTACTGTATGTATGCACAAGATTATGAGCAATATATAGACACGTTTGGCAGTTATAGGGTTAAACATCTCTACCAATCCAAATCCCAGAAGTTGGAGGCTTTAAATAGATTAATGGCAGCCTGAACTGACAGTAACCTAAATAAAGATTAGATTTCCATTCCACTACTAAGCGCAGAATGTTAAATGAACATTTCAGGATTAACAAAACAAAGTCTCTTACAACTTATATTCCGTATCCAGTCTATTTTTATCTTCCTTGGCCTGAGATATATTTTTTTATTTGTTTTTGCAGCAGTCATAACCGCCGACAGATTTGCTGACAAGCCATCATTTCAAAGAGGTTTTTCAGGATGTAAAAAAGCTCCGTCTATCTATAAACATTTGTTCTAAAAAAAAAAAAAACATAATCTACATATATATATATATATATATATATATATATATATATATATATATATATATATATATATATATATATATATATATATGTGTGTGTGTGAGAGAAATATCCACAGAGAACTTTATCCACAGTATCAGAATTCTAGTTCAGCCTCTGGAATTAACCAATAAAGTGTTGTACTAACTTACAGCAGTCAGACATCAATATCCTTAAATTCTGGCAATAATTTCCAATTAACATATATAGAACATCTAGTTAATTAGTAAAAAATTAATAAAAAATACAGGGCCATTAAGTAGTGGTGTCACTTTAGTGTCTGCTCTTGACTTTTCTTTTCTTGACTGACTCCACCCCCTCCTTTTATTGTTTTTATTTTTTTTATAGTTTCTGTATGCCTCCTTGTAACATCATCCATGATGTTCTGAGCCTCTCCTTTCCCTCCTCAATTCTGTTTGTTTGGAACGAGTAGTGGACGATAGTTTTGATCAGGCGCACTGTTCTATACACTCTACAAATTCCAACGTCCATAGCTCATCTCAAAAGAGAAGAGAGGATGGCTACATTCCTACATACAGTGGGACCATGGAGACCAATGAATTTGGAGATCTGGAGTAGGGCTACTTTTTTGCGTTAAAAATATATACTTCATTTTTTATTTTTTTATTTTAAATCAGAGTTTAGTGTCACTTTAGTGATATGAAAAGTTGCATTTTTTTAAACTTAAGTTTCAGCTGTACCTACACTTTGATGCTTCCTCCAAATAATTTGCAGGTAACCATCGACAAATACTGTGGAACATTTAAGGCATAAATGACTGGACCATCTGAGCATGCATGTTTACAGCCTATGCAAGCAACATTATAGCTTCTTCAAATGAGCATATCCAAAATTTAAGTAGGTGCCCTCATTTTTTATTCATTCAAATGTCTGCATGCAGATCCCTTTGCAAGATTAGAGGCAGTCATAAATTAGATCATTCTCTGCATATATTTAGGTCAATGAAAAAATAATTTGATTAAACCGATTTGAGAATTAATAACATCATTACTGCTAATAATACTCTACGTTTAGTTGTGACTGAGGCCGCGTACACACGGGCGGATTGTCTGGCCAACTAAGTTCGTCAGACAATCCGACAGACAGTCCGTTCAAAATTTGCATGAACGGACTTGACCACACACGATGAGCAGACAGTCCGCTGAAAGCGTGCGTGATGACGTGTACAGCACGTACGACGGGACTAGAAAAACGACGTCCTATACACTGCAATGCAACCTTCGGCCGTGTAAATCCTTTCTGAGCATGCGCCATACTTAGTCCGTCCAACTTGCCTACACACGAGCGGACTGTCCGCTGAAACCAAGTTTGGACGGACAAAACCAAGTTTGAACGGACTGTCTTACGGAAATTCTGTAAGACTTTGTTCGTCAGATTGTCCGCTGAAAAAGTCAGCTGAAGCCCACACACGAGCGGATTGTCCGCTGAAACACGGTTCAGCGGACTAACTTGGACAGACAATCCACCCGTGTGTACGCGGCCTGAGGCTTAAAACAAATCTTTTGTTTTGTTGCAATTTTTCTCCTGACATGGTTTTTGGAAATGCACATCTGTGTACTAGTGTGTTGATGTGCATCATGGCACTGATTAAAATGCATTAATGTGTGCTTTAGTGGCTGTTACAATGCACATTGACATGTTTGGAAACATCAGGCAAAAATGCAGAAGTATATATTATATATTATATTATATAGGAGAGGGTGCTGCTTTCCTGTGTCAGGGCAAAGATAACAGGGGTCGCTAGAAGTGCCGATCTGTCACATCACAAGCCCACTTGTGCATATGTTTGAGATGTTTTAGTTTTAGCAGTATTAAAGGTGGGGCATACATCACCTAGCTCCTAACCACTAAAGCAGCAGCTGATTAAAAATGTGCAACTATAATAGTAACTATAGATCAGTAATAGAAGAACATAATAATTGTTATATACAGTAGTTGTTTCCAAAGCTCATTCTTGTAGGTAAAGTTTTAAAAACTGCAATAATACATACAAGGTAGCATTAATACACGTTTATAAATAAACATATATACACAAACAAACACTTACAGAAATGCACAAAGCATGATTCACAATATCCTATGCACATTCGGCATTGAAATGTGTAACCCCCTGTGTTACACACCCTGTGGCTGTAAAAAGTCAGACCGTGACCTTCGCAATTAAATCTGAATTAGTTTCTACTGTTCAGAATTCTCTGTGTCATGTTCACCACAGACCACCTACATACTTCCCTGCCAATATATATTTTAGTAACAGTTTCGGTCATATATGCACTGCAATGTCACCAAGGTGAATGTACACCATGCTTACAAATGACGGCCATGACCCTTTCTGTTTTCAGTATTGACATATGTCCATCATGTTACAATGGTGTAAACTTCCATAGATCAAGATGTCCATTAAACCGACAATAAAATAAATGTATTGCACAGACCCACGGGGAAATATTTTAGACAAATTAAAAAATAAATTTTAAAAACTTTAACTTGTCCTGTATATATGTAAATGTTTAATATACTATATATATATATATATATATATATATATATATATATATATATATATATATATATATATCTCACACATACATTATCTCACAAAAGTGAGTACACCCCTCACATTTTTTGTAAATATTTTATTATATCTTTTCATGTGACAACACTGAAGAAATTACACTTTGCTTCAATGTAAAGTAGTGAGTGTACAGCTTGTATAACAGTGTAAATTTGCTGTCCCTCAAAATAACTCAACACACAGCCATTAATACCAAAACTATTGGCAACAAAAGCATGTACACCCCTAAGTGAAAATATCCAAATTGGGCCCAATTATCCATTTTCTCTCCTCTGCGTCATGTGACTCATTAGTGTTACAAGGTCTCAGGTGTGAATGGGGAGCAGTTGTGTAAAATTTGGTGTTATTGCTCGTAGGCCGCGTACACACGGGCGGACTGTTCGCCCAACCTTGTCCGCTGAACAGTGTTTGGGCGGACAGTCCGCTCGTGTGTGGGCTTTCAGCGGACAGTTTCAGCGGACAGTTTGACGGACAAAGTCTTTCGGAAATTCCGAAAAACTGTCCGCTGAAACTGTGTTTGAGCGAACAGTCCCCCGTGTGTAGGCTACTTTCGAAATGAGCAAACTGTTCCCGCTCAGAGGAAAGTCTGCTCATTTCGAGCGCGTGTGAAGGTAGGCGGGGGCCGCGACGGAGACGTCGCGGGCTCCGCCGCCTGGAATGGGCTTAAAGGGGAACCCCAACGCCGAAAAAAATCGGCGTGGGGGTTCCCCCAAAGTCCACAACAGACCCTTGTCCGAGCACGTACCAGGCCACGTGCCCTCAACATGGGGGGGTGCCTTGGGGAAGGGGGGCCGCGCGGCCCCCCCACCCCAAAGCACCTTGTCCCCATGTTGATGAGGACAAGGGCCTCTTCCCGACAACCCTGGCCGTTGGTTGTCGGGGTCTGCGGGCGGGGGGCTTATCGGAATCCGGGAGCCCCCTTTAAGAAGGGGGCCCCCGGATACCGGCCCCCCACCCTATGTGAATGAGTATGGGGTACAATGTACCCCTACCCATTCACCTGTGAAATAAAGTACAAAAAAAAACACAACACAGAGAAAAAATATTTTATTGCACAGCTCCGGGGGTCTTCCGTCTTCGGGGGTCTTCTCGCCGGACTCCTCCGCTATCTTCGTGTAGCTCTTTTACTAGCGGAGGAGCCCGGCTTTCTTCCTCCCCGCCGCCGGCCTCTTCTCCCGACTTCGGGGGTCTTGTCCCCCTCTTCGGTTCTTCTGCCGGGCCACCGCGCCTTCTTGTAGCTCTTTTGCAGGCGGTGGCCCGGTCTTCTGTCGCCGCTGCCTTCCGTTCTTCTGTCGCCGCCTTCGGTTCTTCTGCCGGGCCACCGCGCCTTCTTGTAGCTCTTTTACAGGCGGTGGCCCGGTCTTCTGTCGCCGCTGTCGCCGTCGCCGCCTTCCGTTCTTTTTCTTCTTCTTGTTCTTCTTCTTCTTCCCCAGGAGATGTTGACACGTCGCTCTCTCCGGCCGGAATGCCAGAGCCGCGCTGTGCTGTCACTTATATAGTGACAATGGGGCGGTGTCACATGGTATATGTCACATGGGTTGGTCACATGGTGACCCCGCCCCCTTACGATGTCATAGTCCCCATGTGACATCAACCCATGTGACCAACCCATGTGACATATACCATGTGACACCGCCCCATTGTCACTATATAAGTGACCGCACAGCGCGGCTCTGGCATTCCGGCCGGAGAGAGCGACGTGTCAACATCTCCTGGGGAAGAAGAAGAAGAACAAGAAGAAGAAGAAGAACGGAAGGCGGCGACGGCGACAGAAGACCGGGCCACCGCCTGTAAAAGAGCTACAAGAAGGCGCGGTGGCCCGGCAGAAGAACCGAAGGCGGCGACAGAAGAACGGAAGGCAGCGGCGACAGAAGACCGGGCCACCGCCTGCAAAAGAGCTACAAGAAGGCGCGGTGGCCCGGCAGAAGAACCGAAGAGGGGGACAAGACCCCCGAAGTCGGGAGAAGAGGCCGGCGGCGGGGAGGAAGAAAGCCGGGCTCCTCCGCTAGTAAAAGAGCTACACGAAGATAGCGGAGGAGTCCGGCGAGAAGACCCCCGAAGACGGAAGACCCCGGAGCTGTGCAATAAAATATTTTTTCTCTGTGTTGTGTTTTTTTTTGTACTTTATTTCACAGGTGAATGGGTAGGGGTACATTGTACCCCATACTCATTCACATAGGGTGGGGGGCCGGTATCCGGGGGCCCCCTTCTTAAAGGGGGCTCCCGGATTCCGATAAGCCCCCCGCCCGCAGACCCCGACAACCAACGGCCAGGGTTGTCGGGAAGAGGCCCTTGTCCTCATCAACATGGGGACAAGGTGCTTTGGGGTGGGGGGGCCGCGCGGCCCCCCCTTCCCCAAGGCACCCCCCCATGTTGAGGGCACGCGGCCTGGTACGGCTCAGGAGGGGGGGCGCGCTCGCTCGCCCCCCTTTCCTGGCCGGCCGGGTAGCGTGCTCGGACAAGGGTCTGTTGTGGACTTTGGGGGAACCCCCACGCCGATTTTTTTCGGCGTTGGGGTTCCCCTTTAAGTCCATTCCAGGCGGCCGTGCCCGCGACGTCTCCTTCGCGGGCCCCGCCTACCTGTACACGCGCTCGAAATGGGCGGATTTGCCTCCGCCTTACGTGGGCGAGTCCGTTCATTTCAAAAGTTGAGCGAACTGTTTGGCAAACAGTTCGCTGAAACAGTCCGCTCAAAAAGTGCCGTGTGTGGCCATGTCCGTCCATGCTAATTTTGAGCGGACTGTTTGCCGAAACTGTTTGACAAACAAAGTTGGGCGAACAGTCCGCCCGTGTGTACGCGGCCTTACTCTCTCATACTGGTCCCTGGAAGTTCAACATGACCTCACGGCAAAGAACTCTCTGAGGATCTGAAAAAAAGAATTGTTGCTCTACATAAAGATGACCTAGGCTATAAGAAGATTGCCAAGACTCTGAAACTGAGCTGCAGCACGGTGGCCAAGACCATACAGCGGTTTAGCAGGACAGGTTCCACTCAGAACAGGCCCTTGCCATGGTCAACCAAAGAAGTTGAGTGCACATGCTCAGTCTCATATCCAGAGGTTGTCTTTGGGAAATAGACATATGAGTATTGCCAGCATTGCTGCAGAGGTTGAAGGGGTGGGGTGTCAGCCTGTCAGTGTTCAGACCATACGCGGTACACTGCATCAAATTGGTCTACACGGCTGTTGTCCCAGAAGGAAGCCTCTTCTAAAGATGATGCACAAGAAAGCACCCAATTTGCTGAAGACAAGCAGACTAAGGTCATGTTTTACTGAAACCATATGCTGTGGTTGGATGAGACCGAGATAAACTTTTTAGTTCAGATGGTGTCAAGTGTGTGTGGTGGCGACCAGGTGAAGACTACAAAGACAAATGTGTCTTGCCTACAGTCAAGCATGGTGATGGAAGTGTCATGGTCTGGGGCTGCCTGAGTACTGCCGGCACTTGGGAGGTACATTTCATTGAGGGAACCATGAATGCCAACATGTACTGTGACATACTGAAGCAGAGCATGATCCTCTCCCTTCGGAGACTGGGCCGCAGGGCAGTATTCCAAACATGATAATGTTAATGATAATGTCATCAATTAAATATTTAAATATTACTTATTTACAGTTCATTTGTACTATACAATTGCTTCATTTAAAGTCCCAACCCCCCTTCAATTTCTATAGATTATCGGGATGGAAGCATTATGTTTTGCTTCATTTAAAGTCCCAAATTCCCCCCCTTTTTGCTTATCTAATTTAGGGATGGAAGCAATTGTATAAAAGGGATTGGCAGTGTTCCCCTGCTGTCCCTGGGTCTAGTTTTTTGTCCTTACTCTTTGGATATTCTTTGTTAAGCCTCTTATTTTTATGATACTTATTTTCATTGTTTCTATATATTTGTATTAACATAAATTGGCTGTGTATATGGTATATATAATCATGACAGACAGTACTCCTGACGCTAGCCCATTGTCCCCACAGGTTAGGCTCCCTTTTAGACACCTTATGCAGGCTCTCCGCCTGACTAGTGATATGTTTTGTGTGATTGCTTTGGCGCAGGGATTTGGCTTTGGTTCTGTTCCCCATCGCGGGAGTTGCGATGCGATCAGTGGGTTCTCCCTCTTCTCCTATGTTTGGGAGATCTGGGCGGACACCCCTCCTTGCATCGGCGTCACGCCCGTCAAGCTATTCAGCTGTGGCGGTGGGTACGCCGCGTGTGTGATGCCTGGGATGACGTCACACGCCGGCTCCCAGTTGTAATATCCTGGTGTCTCCACAGGGGAGTTTCAGTGCCGGCTACGGAGTGATTACTCAGTCCTGGTGAAGTCTCGCCCCCCCCATTGGTTCACCGTGTGGCGCTGGCGGCATATATAGATACCCCCCCACTCAGAACTGGCCGTCCATCGGACCGGTCCCCGTCTGGGAGTACTGCACACCTGGTGTATCCTTATGCCAGTGGTGCTTTGGTGCAGCATTATGGTATGTTTTTCCCCTCTTTCTTTAGGTTGGTGTTTTATCTTTTTTCTATGGTTCACTTTTCGATTTTTTCTGCTTGTTTCCTTCTTCATCGGTGGGCTTTTTTCATGGTTTCATATTCACACATTCTTACTATTTATTTGTCACATCCATATAATTCCTCACTTATTATTCATTAATTTAATCACACACATCATTAATATTTTTTCTTTTTCAATTCTTATAGCATGGTAATCACCCTTTTATAATCACACTATGCTCACCACACAATATTAATTTATATACTACACACCTTTTTATGCCAACACACATACTTAACATAAATATATATATATATTTTTTTTTTCTTATTCCCCAGATATACCTGCTCCACTCATTACACCATTATCACGCCCGGTTACACGGAAATTGGCTGTTCACATTGTACACATCCTCTGTTCGTCAGATGTTGCACCTTCATATTATGCCGCCCAGCTCCCGTGGTGGGGTCTATTTCCGTGGCTCATCCTGTGCCGGTCACCATGCGCTGCGTGCGCTATCTGGGTTGGTGAGTTTGTTCGGTGAGCCTTCGATTGGCATACAACATCATGTATAATTCTATTTTAAACATTGACATATTTTATATACCTTTACAGGAATCTCTGGTGCATCTGCTCCTGATGAGTGGAAAAATCCACGAAACGCGTTGAGCTATACTAAATGACACAGTTGTATTCCATATGGATTGATCCCTACCTAGTTATTATTAATACTCTATGATATTGTTTTTATATTAGCCAATAGACTTAAATATACCTTGTGGGTACACGTGCCAGTCTTGGGTCTGTCGCTGTGGCATTTTTATGCCATAGCATTTATATCTTTTTTTCTATATTTTTATTATTATTATTTTTATTTTACTTTATTTTTATTTTTCAAATCATTCTCTCCTTTTTACATATTTATTTATCTGACATTGATCATGTGCCATTTTGACTGTATTATTCTACTTATGTCTATGCTTTATGTGCATTATGTGTATATATATATATGAAATAAATTTATACTCTTTATGATTGTAGATGAATGTCATCAATTAAATATTTAAATATTACTTATTTACAGTTCATTTGTACTATACAATTGCTTCATTTAAAGTCCCAACCCCCCTTCAATTTCTAATGATAATGACCCCCAAACACACCTCCAAGACAACAAGTGCCTTGCTAAAGAAGCGGAGGGTAAAGGTGATGGACTGGCCCAGCATGTATCCAGACCTAAACCCTATTGAGGATCTGTGGGCTATCCTCAAATGGAATATGGAGGAGTGCAAGGCCTCTAACATACACCAGATCTGTGATGTCGTTGTGAGGAGTGGAAGATGACTCCAGTGGCAACATGTGAAGCTCTGGTGAACTCCATGCCCAAGAGGGTTAAGGCAGTGCTGGAAAATAATGGCGGCCACATAAAATATTGACACTTTGGGCCCAATTTGGACATATTCAATTAGGGGTGTACTTGCTTTTTTTGCTACATTCACCACCATTGTAGAAAAGTGTAATTTCTTCAGTGTTGTCACATGAAAAGATATAATAAAATATTTACAAAAATGTGAGGGGTGTACTCACTTTTGTGAGATACTATATATACGCACACACACAGTATAGTGTGGACAGTGTATATGCGTCACCTACAGATAATGAGGTTGCAGGGTTAGTGACTGATATGGAGGAAAGAAACTTTGTTTTCTCAGATATTAGTGGTTGCAAAGGCTCAAGGTTTTTTACCTTCATGCATTATATGCATAAAGGTAAAAGCCTCCTCTAATACTTACCTGAGCCCCATCTCGATCCAGAAATGTGCGCAAGAACAGTGGCTCTCCTAAGTCTCATCCCCCTCATTGGCTGAGACAGCAGTGGGAGTCATTGGTTTCCGGTACTGCCAATCACAGCCAGTGAGCCAATGGAGAGAGAATGGGGGCGGAACGGGGAGGGGCTGCACTCCATATGTGCGTCAGAACGGAGATATGCCTTATCTGTTTTATCTACGATCGTTGGGTGCCGGCGGCCATCCAGTGCCTGGCACACATAGATCAGCTTCTGAGAAGATTAATCACAGTATAAGAGGCTCGCTGGCAGTGTGCGCATACCCCCTGTAGGTGGAAGTGCATAATCAAGTATATATACATGATCCTGTGCAGGAGGGCTGCCCGGTAGCAGATCTACTATGGGGCGGTATGAAACTGGTTAAGAAAAAAAAAAAAGCCTGGAAGCTTTATACAGTTGTGGATGAGAATACGCCTCTATTCCTAGGTCCACATCTTACCCTGTAGCTAGAGCTCATTCTACAGCTGGCGAGTTTTGGCCAGTTCAAAATGTGCAATGTATAAATAGCTTAAAGCTGAACTTAGGAATGCAAAACAAATAGAGCAATCTGTACATCTAAAAACATTAAACATTTAGTAGTTGGTTAACAAACCTCACCATTTAGGAAAAAAATAGACTGCAATATTTGTGATGGCATCTCTTCATAGATCAATCATAGAACGTCTTTAGGCGACTCCAGGAGGAGGTGCAAATTCAGACATGTACAGTACATCACATTCTGATTTCCCACACTCCATCTACAGTATGAGAAATTACAGTTCCCATCATGCAGTGGGAATTGTAGCGAATGGGCGTGATTAAGGGTGTGAACATGGGCGGGCACATTTACAATTTAACTATTGGACTGAGCCTGTTCAGCCACCTATGACCCGCCAGCTGTGTCCCTTCCTGTTGATGTACTCTTTGCAGAGAGTTTTGACATACCAAGAGATTCCTGGCCTGTCAGTCATTCTGTGAAGTCATAGGAGGCGGGACAGACCGGGAGCCTCCCAGCATGTCAATTAAATGATGGGTCTGTCCACTACAGCGAGTGGCAATATAATTATGTCACTGCTTGCTTGGAAAGAGCTACCGCAGGGTAGAGACAAGACCAGTGGCCAGCGGTATACGCGGCATAGTGGCCAGCAATCTTACAACATAAATGTCACAAGAGATTAAAGTGGTTGTAAAGTAGGAAGGTGTTTAATCCTAAAGCATTCTATACATTACCCACTCTAGCCCTGCAAGGATTTACCCACTTCCTGATCAGGCCATTTTTCGCAAAACCGCACTGCGTCGCTTTAACTGACAATTGCGCAGTCGTGCGACGCTGTACCCAAACAGAATTTATGTCCTTTTTTCTCACAAACAGAGCTCCCTTTTGGTGGTATTTGACCACATCTGTGTTTTTTATTTTTTGCGCTATAAACAAAAAAAGACTGACAATTCTGAAAAAAAACACTACTTTTTTTATTTACTTTCTGCTATAAAACGTTTAAAATATATATATATATATATATATATATATATATATATATATATATATATATATATATATATATATATATATATATATATATATATTTATTCATCAGTTTAGGCCCAAATGTATTCTGCTACATATTTTAGGTAAAAAAAAAAAAATCACAGTAAGCGTATATTGATTGGTTTGTGCAAAAGTTATCAACAAAATAGGGGATAGATCTATGGCATTTGTTTTTACTAGTAATGCCGGCGATCAGTGATTTTTAGCTGGACTGCGACATTGCGGAGGACAGATTGGACACCTAACTGACATGTTTGACACTTTTTGGGAGCCAGCGACACTATTACAGTAATCGGTGTTATAAATATGCATGGTTATTGTACTGATACTGGCAGGGAAGGGGTTAACATCAGGGGCAATCAAGGGGTTAAATGTATTCCCTGTTTGTGTTTTCTAACTGTATAGGGGACTGTGTGACTAGGGAAACACACAGATCAATCTTCTTGCTTAGCAAAAAAACAGGATCTGTGTGATCTCCTCTGTCAGAACGAAGATCTGCCTTGTTTACACCAGTTGGCTGGTGGACATCAAGTCCGCTGGACCCGCTCATTGGCTCCCCCACTGGCCAATGGGAGCACTCACAAAAGCGAGTTCCCGAGACGACAAACAGCCACAGGGGGAACGAGCCACCTTGCCACAGTATAATGACTGTGTGTGCAGCAGACCCCCTAATACTTTCCTGAGCCCCATCTCAGTCCACGAATGTCTCGGTCGTCCGAGACTCTCCCTCCTAATTGGCTGAGACATAGCAGAAGCTCCATTGGCTCCTGCTGCTGTCAATCAAAGTCAGTAAGCCAATCAGGAGAGAGAGGGGACAGGGCGGGGCAGCGGCTGTGTGTCTGAATGGACACAGGGAGCTGTGACTTGGGTGCCCCCATAGCAAGCTGCTTGCTGTGGGGGCACTCAACAGGAGGGAGGGGCAAGGAGCACAGAAGAGGGACCCATGAAGAGGAGGATCCAGGCTGCTCTGTGCAAAACCACTGCACAGATGAGGTAAGTATAACATGTTTGTTAATTTTATAGGGAAAAAAAAAAAGACTTTACAACACCAGTGTTAATTTTGGCACCAAATTTAGTTGATTTAGATTTAGTCTTCGGACTAAAATGGGATTTTAGTTTTAGTCTCATTTTTGTCTTCTGCAAGTATTTTTGTTTTAGTCATAATCTTTGACTAAAATGCCATTTTAGTTTTAGTCCCATTTTGGTTATTGTATCTTAGTAGACTAAAATCTCCAATACATTTTAGTTGAATAAAATAATTTAATCAACTAAAATCTAATGTGTTTAGTTAAATTGTAATGCATTATTTATTTAAGCATTTCTCTAGAATTTCCAAACTCATTATATACTCCTGGAGTAAAAAAAAAATCTAATATCATGTTATTACTTATTAACATTTGAACAAACAGATACAGGTTTAGCCGCTCTGGATGGTCTGAGGAGGCCTGTAATGCTGCACAGTGCTCTGGGCGGTGGCCTGAGGAGGCCTTTAACGCTCCACAATGCTCTGGACGGTGGTCTGGGGAGGCCTGTAATACTGCACAGTGCTCTGGATGGTGATCTGTGGAGGCCTGTAATGCCGCAGAGTGCTGGATGATGGTCGTCTGAGGAATGGCCTGTAATGCACAGTGCCCTGGATGCCATTTTCAGTGGTCAGAGGAGGTCTGTAATGCACAGTATGCTCTGGACGGAGGGTGGTCTGAGGGGAGGGGTGGCTTCAGGCCTGCTGTAATTGTAATGTACCACAACTGTTATCACTGTACACTCACAGTCTGCTCTGGGTGCCTGGCGGCACGGTCATCTCGTCAGGAGTTGAAACTCAGGAGACCTGACTGGCCTGTAATGCACAGGACTGCTCTCACTCTCAGGTCGCTGGCAGTCGCCTTGTCACGATGCGCTTGCTTGCTGGGAGCGGACTGTAGAACCAGACAGAGCTCCGTGAAAACCGGAAGTTAGTTCACAAGGGCAAATGTCCCTGCCTCACATTTTAATCCTGTTTCCGTTCGTTTAACTAAAACAGATCTGATTTTCATTATGCAGCTGACAAAAACTTTGAAGAAAACATTTTGTTGACAAAATTAACACCGACAACCACTTTAAGCCATAATTAAAATAATAAACTTTGGATTTTTCACAAGTGAAACACCGGGGAAAGAAACAACTGCTGTCAGAGTTCAGCTTTAAGCAGCATACTAATCTCTACAACATACAGCAGGGACTCTGGGTAAGGAAGTAGGGGGTGAGCTGAGCTTATGGGAGAATGGTTTGTGTGCTTTTAAATTTGAGAATGAATTGCTCCCCAGCACCTGCAGCTACAGAGGTTAGTGTTGGCTTGTTTCAAAGCTACTTTACCACTTAGGAAATAAATATAGTTGAATGGTCATAGCCTGACCACGGGTTCAGTAAAAGCTGCAATGCAACCCCAGGTTTCACCAGCATGCAACTGAAAGAAAATTTTCTAAGTATATGTAGCACTGACCCCCTAAGGAGCTGCTGATAATTGATTGGGCCTGCACTCTGCCTTTCCACCCCAGATAATGGGTCAAACCCCCTTGGCACAACTGTGTAGCAATGTTAATGTAAGACCCAATGGTAAAAAGCAACATAATAATAACACCCTATATTGTATATTTACCGTCACCCTGGTATCCGTCACTCCATCAACTGTAGCAACAGATAGTCTTACACCAATTGTCATATAACCACATAAACGGTTTACTGAGAGAAATTGTGTTCAATACATTAAACAAAGTGGTAACCTCAATATAAAGAATGAAATAATAACAATAAAAGTGTCAGGCAGAGGGTGGCTTATGCTCAATACGATAAATCACTTATATTGAACACCTTTCCACCCCTACCTCAGTGCACATACACAATAGATTGTCAATGCAATATCAGATACAATGCAGCAGTATAATACAGTACCAATATCTATGTCATATACTCAAGGGCTCCCTCTAGGTTGTAATGCAGTTCTAAAAATGTATGATGAAGTAATAATGCTTTATAGAAATAGTAAAAGTTTCTTATCCTCTTCTTTCTTCAGCTAGCTTTTTAGACTGCAGTATTGGAATCCAGGAAACGAATAAATGGCAAGTTATAGTGGAAAGATATGTAGGTAACGGTGTGCTTGGTTATATAAGGCACTTGTAGAACTTCTTCCTTACTGAAGGATGCAACACAACATTAACTGTATAGTGCAGAGCAACCAGGCTCTGAGGCTTCACTGCACAAAGTCTACGAACAAGTGAAAGCACTTCTGTGGGACTGCAGGTCTCACCAGCTCTCTGGAACTAGTTTATACAGCAACAAGGTATTATATCAATCTGAGCAAGTGCCCGCTCACCACACAAGGCCCAGATGCTTGTACTGTTCCACTTGGGATATCTCAGTCCTGCTCCTGGCTGGTGCCGTCAACCCCCTGCTGCTCTTTCAGAGGTCCGGTCACTGTGATGCAGGAAAGGTTAAGAGTACTTGGGCTCTCCGGTCCATCCACACGCTGATCCAACACACTGTTCCGGAACTCCTTAGAGACCACGCGACTCCGCTCCACGCCTCACAGGCCACAGTCTTCCAATCGCACACCCACAGCTCCCTGCAGGCAGGTCTTCAATGGCGTCCCAGGAAGAGGAAGAAGAGAGCATGGCCACACTCCTCCTTTTATTTGCCTACCCAGCAGGCAATTCTGTAACTTGGCCTTGTGGGTAGGTAAGTGAGGCATTGTGGGTAGGTAGTTCTTTATCTGGGGTAAACATATGAGTCACTTCCGCATTAAACTACACAGTCTATAATGCAAGTTGTTTGTTGCGAAATAGAGAGAGGTTCAGGCCAAAGCTGTATTGGCCACTAGAGGGAGCCATCTCCTTACTTAAAGAGCAACACATTGTTCAGTATGCTAACTTTGGTAAACCCCTGCGTTGCATATAATTTGTAAAACAAAAGTCTAGAAAGTGTTTGTATGATCCAAACAAAAGCATTACGGATATATAGTAGCAAGTATATGCAGTTCAGAACCTTTACAGTAGCATAGGTTTAAGCCAGCCCGTACCGGAGGATCTAAGACAGCTACTGGCTCTCTGGGGCAAGGAAAACAAATGTCGCAGCAATTTCTTTTTATTTTCAGATCCAGAAGTCTCACATGTGCCCAACAGTAATTCTAAGCCTCTCTAAGGCTCCAGCAATGTTTCAGATTTCATTAAGTAAGATACTCTGTTTCCCCTCATGGATCTCTTTACAGTATTTCAGATATTGCCCCAATTTTAAAAGCTCTGCAGAATTCCGATCTACCACAATATACAGCATAATAATCTCTGAAAAACAATAGCAAAAAAACACTTGCAGGGACGAGGTTGAAAGTGGCTCAGCAGCTTTCATCATATGTCAGGGCTGTTTAATGTTTTAGCATTTCTACTACAATATGGCCAAAATATACTTGGCTCTGCTACTCGGTTGGCTCATGAGCTCACAGTGTGCCAGATGTAGCTAAACATGCCAGTGAAAAAACTCACTTGAGTACTTTTTCCTATTTTTTCTTTTTTGTAATGTTTGCAATGTGCTAATTAAGAGAATGAACTTACTTGAGGTTTACATGACATGACCTTTTATTATTTATAAGTCTGTTTGCATTTAAATGGATGTGTCACTAATAGGACAAGGAAGCCCACAGACCTCCATTTCTAGATCCATAAATATTCAATTTTTGGTTTTAAGCCCTAAAAATGTGGATGACAGGTGCAGTTGCTCTCGGATTGGGGAGTACAACCCTCATCATTCCTGGATGGGATTTAGGGCCTTCCAAAAGCTACTTAGTACTCATTTAGAATTTAAAAATAAAACTCTTGGCAATGGTAATCAGATACCAGTTAAAATTGTTCTCATAAAAGCAAGCTTTTCAAAGGTTGTTAAAGTAGAACTAAACAGAAAACTTTTTTTTTATATCCACTTGCCACCAAATCATGTACACGTAACATGATTGACATTTAAGTGGTTATATCGGGATGATGCCTGCAGCTACATTCCAGTATTGTTTTTTTTTTTCAGGAGGCGGACCCCAGATCTCTCCATAAACCTGTCTCCGAGTACCTGTCACTGCCTATTGCTAACACAAGGGATGTTTACAATAAAAGTGATTTAAAAAAATATTAAAGAAAAGTGCAAAAATAAAATTAAATATAACATTTTTTTAAAAAGCGCCTGTATCCCTGTGCTCGCACCTAAAGCTGTTGGTTCTGTGCACATACGTAAACGGCAATCGCACCAGGTTTTGCTACAAACGTCAGAGAGAGAGTAATAATTCTAGCACCAGACCTCCTCTGCAACTTTAAACTGGTAACCTGTAAATGCTTTTAAAGCGTAGCCTATGGAAATGTTTAAATACTGTAGTTTGATGTCAATCCACGAACGTGCACAATTTTAAAGCCTGACATGTCTATTTACTTTAGCGCAACATTAAAAGATTTAAAAGCACAGTGGAATACTATACAGGATCACCCTGTGTGTGTAGGGTCTCATGTAAAGTATTCCACTGTGCTTTTAAATCTTTTGAAACATGTCAGGTGATGTATATTTTTTGTCTCAGTCCTTTTGCTGCATTTTGGCATCTTGATATTGACCTCTTAATTGCCCAGTTAACTGCTTCAATTTACCATGCAAATGGATTTTGGGGTGGAGCTTATATGAGTATAAATGTATTGCTATTTTTTATGTTTAACATGCTATGACTAAGGCTGTTGCCGAAACATGTCAGTTGTTTTGCTTGTCACTTCATGTAACCAATCAATAAAATCGCTACATGGACTACGGAGTTGCCGGCTCAATCCTTTTACTTGTTTGTGCTGTGGTGTGTAAGGACACACTGAGCACCTGAAAGAGGATCTTGCAAATTGAACTGGGAGTTCCCCGTTGTGTGCGCTCTCTTCAAACTTACCCTATGAGATATCCACACACACAGGGCATCTGTCAAGCTTCACTAAAGATTCAAAAGAGCATCAAGGACGCTTTACCAACGCTTCATCGAAGCATCGAGAAAGCTTAATCAAAGCACCACAGAAGATTCAAAAACATCATAAAATCATGTTGAAGACGTAGGCACTTTAATGTGTGTTGAAGCCAAAGCAAGTGTAAATGAGACCTAACAGGGGCACAGACAGCAAAATAAAAACTGACAGAGATTCTAATCCCTCATCCCTCTAATCTTCACCATTTTGCATGGATGAGACAAACCACCTTACACTGGCAGGGGTGATTAAAATGAATTGCTTTTATTTAGTCATGTAAAACCTTTATTCCAAAAGGAAAAACACTGTTTGCTGTAACTGATTATAAAGTATGAGCTGGAGTTTGACTTCCATTTGTTAGTGCATCTAAATCTGCTGATTTATTTAGCACTCCCCCCCCCCCCCCCCCCTCATGACAATGCTGCTGTCTGTAGTGCCTTCTGTTCTCACAGGCAGAGATAGAACACATCTCATTCAAAGATAAAATATAGCATACAGGTACCGGCCACACACTGTATTCAACTCCAGGTAAATGAAAGTCAGATTTCAGCTCAAATCCCAACCATCGGTCACGCCCCTTTGACATGTTTCACCCACATAGGGTTTAATCACAGAGATCACCTATGATTAAGCCTAATGTGGGTGAAACACGTCAAAAGGCTGTGGCTGATGTACCGGGATTTGAGCTGAAGCTCGTCTTTCATTTACCTTACACTGGAGTTAAATACAGTGGTAGCAGTACCTGTATGCTACAATGTAAATAAATATGTTGGCTCCTGTTTATTATGATGAATTTAATAAACCAAAATTACTAAAAAGAACATTGACCAAAATGTAACGAAATTCAACCACACTAGCATTATATATCTATATATATTTCCGCCATTATTTCTATTCAAGGTACAAAGACTTAACAGCTACCCATCTGCAGGAAATCAGGAATAATGGGCGAAGCTCAAAATCCCGCTCTGTATTAGTCACATAATGTTTTATGTTCATTGTTTTATATGCTTGCCAGACTATGAATGAATATAGCAAATAATATTGTAATTGTTGTTGCATGCAGAACATTCCACATAGTATGGTGCTGATGGTTCCTACCCTATGCAATCATTTCTAGAAATGAGGCAATGTATTGTCAAACGCCCCCACTCCAACCCATGGAGCGATCTGACCTTTTCTGAACTGCAAGCCATGTAGGGAACTTGGGAGATTATAAAGCAAGTAAGAGTGGCCCCAGATGACATCTTTGCATCGTGTTTACCAGACTCCATATACTCTATTTGGGAAAAAAGTTCTGCTAGCATAATAAACACAACATTTCAGAGCAACCCACAGTTTCCATCACAAAATCCTTACATGGCGTTCACATTTGTTACCAATAAAGCATCTGAACATATATTTAAAGGACATAATTTCCTGTTTTACTACTGAAATGAATCACATTGTTGGAATGAGACAACTTTTTTTTTCAGATGAGGGGAGATAATCAACAATTAGATTCATAAACAACACCATTCAAGGTAAGTACCCTATGTACAATGGTTTTATGGCTCTGTTAAATGGAACTGAGCTGTGCATATGAAATGATTATAAGAAAATGTATGCGTAATTGTGTGACATGTTAGGCCGCGTACACACGGGCGGATTGTCTGTCCAACTTAGACTTTTTCAGCGGACTGTCTGACGAACAAAGTCTTACGGAATTTCCGTAATTTTGTCCGTTCAAACTTGGTTTTGTCCGTCCAAACTTGGTTTCAGCGGACAGTCCGCTCGTGTGTAGGCAAGTTGGACGGACTAAGTATGGCGCATGCTCAGAAAGGATTTACACGGCCGAAGGTTGCATTGCAGTGTATAGGACGTAGTTTTTCTAGTCCCGTCGTACATGCTGTACACGTCATCGCGCACGCTTTCAGCGGACTGTCTGCTCATCGTGTGTGGTCAAGTCCGTTCATTCAAATTTTGACCGGACTGTCTGTCGGATTGTCTGACGAACTTAGTTGGGCAGACAATCCGCCCGTGTGTACGCGGCCTTACAGTGATGGAAAAACAGGGCATTAAGCAAAGAGACTAGCATAAAACCACAACATGTAAATGCAGTAGTATGCCAAATATGCCAATCGGTAACTGCCATTAAAAGAGCAAAATCATAATATTTATCGAAGACTGCACATCAACCTTTCTACAGGTGCCCATAGAGAACAGACAGACTTTCAGATGTGATCTTATCATCTGCGAACATCATAAATCGGTGGATATGTAAACATCAATATTCCTGTTTATCTCAATGGAAAGAATAGGTGGAAGGTGATCAGTGGTGTTGACAGAGGCGGCTGGTAACCCTTATAAAACAGGAACAGTAGTGATTATCACAGGTTTTCCAACCTAAATGATTGTTCTGATTTGGCCAACTTTCGCTAAATATCTATAGATAGCTTAGGTGAACATGCTTGCTATGCACTAGTCAGGTTGTGTTAAATCAGTCTTTTTTTCATCCCTCCTCTTCTGGTTATTTTCACCTCCGTCCCCCTATGCTCCACCATATAGCAAGATCTAGAGAGTGCACAGATGAATGATGGTTTCTACCAGATATTCAGGACCTGAGAGACACCAGTGACACATCTGCTCATGTTTGGAAATCTCTCTGTCCATGCAAACAAATGCCACAATTTGTAATGTATGGGCACCCTAGTTGCCTGTAAGGTTTGTAAGCAGGATCGGAAAGCAAGAAAGAAATGTTGCTAGAGGGAATGAACTTCCACTTTAACTACAGTTGGCCATTCCAAAACACTGCACAATTTACAACACCTAGGGGACATATCTAGTGATATTTGACCAATTTAAGGTAGCAACTCTATCACTGACTATACACATTACAATCTTGTTGCGCAATATTTATATTTCCCAGCAACAATGTTACTAATGGGAATAACTAGCTAATAGGCCTGCCTTAAAGCTTAACTTCACTCTCCCAATCAATATTGACTATTTTAATCTTTATGCTGCTAGCTATAGTAAATAAAAGGGAAAGTATCATGTTTTCTTGTTTTCATTTTTTCTTTTCTTCTTTTTTACATTTCTTCAGTTACTTCTTGGTTTTCATGCCTAGGCAAAATTATTTCATACATCCCAGGAGTCTTCAGGAGGGGAGGAGAGGTTTTCTCCAGTAAGTAAACCCTCCTGCCTGCATGCTTGAGCTAAGGGCAGAAAGATTTCAGATACTTAATGCTTCATTATTCATCAGCCCTTACTCAGGATGGCCATGACCAGAAATGCTAGGGTTTGTTTTTAAAAGGGATTTCCCAGCAAAATAAAGCATAGAGACATGGATGGATGTGAGAGTTTTCTTTGAATACTAAAAATGAATTAAATTGTGTTTTTGGTTTGTAGTGCTCAGATGAAGTGTAGTTCTACTTTAAATATATTGTACAAAGTTTGTACAATCTAATTGTGTATAATGTATGTATGGCCAGCCTAGGGTGCCAGTACCCACACAGGAGGCAATTGTTGTAAGAAAGAGCTGTCTGAAGCAATTTTCTACTGGCACATTTGTGGACTACACTAAACAGAAAAATAAATAAAATCTCAGGACCCACAATTCTTAAAGGACATGACACAGGACTTGTAACATGTAAGAGCCCTTTTACAGGAGTGCTCCGTCAGTTTTTCAGACAGATGCAGACTAAACCACAATGTATGGTATGGACAGGTGGATGTCCTTTTACATCCAAGTCAGCATATGTTCAGAGGAAAAAAAAAAACACAAAATGGCTCCACAGTGCAGTATAGGATGAAGGCAAGCCGGTGGAGGCAGTGTGATGCTTTTGGCAATGTTCTGCTGGGAAAGCTTGGGTCCTGTCATTCATGTGGATATTACTTACACATACAAGTACTACCGACCTAAACACTGCTGCTGACCAAGTATACCCCTTCATGGAAACAGTATTTCAAGATGGCAGCTGCCTCTTTCAGGAGGATAATGTGCCCTGCCACACTGAAAAAATGGTTCAAGAATGGAATTAAGAACACCTAAGTATGAGGTGTTGATTTGGTCTCCAAATTCTCCTGATCTCAATCTAATCGAGTATCTGTGGGATGTGCAGTAAAAATTTGATTCATGAAGTTTCCAACTCGCAACTTACAGAAGTTAAGTGGTCTGTTGCTGATGGCTTGGTGCTGGATACCACAGCATACTTTCAGAGGTCAAGTGGCCTCCACGCTGAAACAGATTAGGGCTGTTTTGACGGCAAACAGCGCCTACTCAAATTTAAAAGGGTGGTCATGAAGTTCTGACTGATTGGTCTATGTCTGTACATATCCCATATAAACCTTAGGTCAATATTAACCCAGTAACTGATATATTGGACCTCTCTTGAGTGGTGGACCCAAATGTAAAACAGCTTTTGGTAAAATAACTAATAGTGCTTGATTTCTGCATTCAATAGCATATTACATACTCTGTAAAAAAAAAAAAAAAACAGTTACAAAGTTTAGAAAGAAAATGGAGTTCCACTAAAATGGATTGTGGTTAGGGTAATATGGTTCAGAATCTTGTATGTTGCACCTCCACCTTATACTCTCTCTTCTGTACCCTTATCTTTCTATGTATCTGTACCACGAGGACTTCACCCACTGCACACTGTCCTGGCTTGTGCTGGAGATGAGAGATTGTACAGTTTGTCAGGACTGGCATGGGAGGGGCCCAACGTTTGAATCAGAGTCACTTGTATCACCATAATGTGGGGGTATTACTGCCATAAAACAAGAGTTCTAGAATTGATCTCTGGATTGAACTTTAAAGTATATTTAAATTCAGTCTCTAAAATCTCACATAACATTTAAATGTAATTTCAAAGGTAATTTTAAATATTTTTGAAATTAATAAAATAATATTTAGTAAGCCTGCCAGGAAGGTCTGTTTTGAGGCACTTTGTGATGGTGCTCTGCCCCACTCTCCCAAATGTGCTTGTGCATTGTCTCCCAGTCATATGGCCTTCCAATAGAGACTATAAGTGCACATTTCAACACACGATACACGTTGCTCCTATCGGAAATACTAGCCTGAGAAATGCCATGCGGCTATCACTGGGGTACATGCAGATAAGAAGTGGCCGCAGGCAATAAGCAGCACAGAGATTCAACAAAGGATGAAGTGCTTTAGCAAACTAAATGTCTTCATTAGGTTTACACCCACTCTAAAGCCTAATGCATATGGGCCGAATGTTGGGAAACATCAGCCTGTTCAATAAAAAAACGGCCGACATTCGGCCCGTCTGTATGAAAGCCAGTTTGACAGAAGCTGGCCGTTTAGCCTGCTTCAGTTGGATGAACAAGCTAGAAAACCAACAGCCGACTGGCTCCCGATCAGCACTCTCAGCCTTCTGATTGACTGAGATGGGCTAAGGAGTTATTGGCTCCCGCTGCTATCAAAGTCAGTTAGCCAATCAGGAGAGAGAGAGAGGGGGCAGGGCCAAACTGTGGCTCAGTGTCTGAATGGACACACAGAGCTGCGGCTCGGCTCAGGTGCCCCCATAGAAATCTGCTTGCTGTGGGGGAACACAACAGGGAGAAGGGGCAAGGAATGGAGAAGAGGAAGATCTAGGCTGCTCTGTACAAAACCACTGCACAGAGCAGGTAAGTATAACATGTTTGTTATTTTTAAATAAAAAAAAAGACTTTAGTATTACTTTAATTTTGGATCTTTAATATCCTTGTATGACCTGGGTTCCAGAAAGTACATATACATGTGTTTTCCAGGTAAGGGCCAGGCGTGCACCATTCACCTAAGTCTTAAGCCATGTCTATGAACTCAATGTTTCTGAAGAAAAATTCCTTTTATTCTCCACATGTGATTTATTTTAGTTGTTGGTAGAAAACTTGGAAAACAAAGAAAGCTGCAGAAATGCTCCATAACAATGGGGCTTTCTATTATAAGACAAACGTTTGGTTGAGCAGATTCACATACAGACAACTAACACACAAAGCATAAAACAGAAACTGACTACAAAACCGCAAACATTCATAGCTGTGCATGTTCTTTAACCACTTGCTTACTGGGCACTTAAACCCCCCTCAGTCCCAGACCAATTTTCAGCTTTCAGCGCTGATGCACTTTGAGTGACAATTGCGCGGCCATACAACACTGTACCCAAATGAATTTTTTATCATTTTTTTCCCACAAATAGAGCTTTCTTTTGGTGGTATTTAGTTACAGCTCGGAGTTTTATTTTTTGCTAAACAAACAAAAAAAGATGCAAAAAAAAAAAAAAAAAAATCATGTTTTAATAGTTTGTTATAAAATTTTGCAAACGGGTCATTTTTCTCCTTCATTGAAGTGCGCTGATTAGGCGGCACTGATAGGCTGCATTGGTGGGCACTGATGGGCTGCATTGGTGGGCACTGATGGGCTGCATTGGTGGGCACTGATAGGCTGCACTGGTGGGCACTGATAGGCATAGTTAAGGCGGCACTAATAGGCACAGATAAGGCGGCACCGATGGGCACAGATAAGGCGGCACTGATGGGCAAAGATGGGCACAGATAAGATGGCACGGATGGGTGGCACGGATAAGTGGCACGGATGGGCACTGATAGGTACCACAGATAGATGGGACTGATGGGCACTGATAGGTGGCACTGATAGGTGGCTCTGATAGGTGGCACTGCTGGGCACTGATGGGCGGCACTGCTGGGCACTGATGGGCGGCACTGCTGGGCACTGATGGGCGGCACTGGGGTGCAGCACCTGAGGCAGATTTTGGGTGGCACTGTGGGTGGCACTGCTGGGTGGCACTGTGGGTGGCACTGTGGGCACTGCTGGGTGGCACTGTGGGCACTGCTGGGTGGCACTGTGGGCACTATGGGCACTGCTGGGTGGCACTGACAGGGGGGCACTTACTTTATTTCAGGATGGCACTGCGGGTGGCAGGTGGGCACTGGCAGGGGGCAGGTGTCCTTTTAAATTGCTGGCCGTGATCGGGACTGATGTCCCGAACACGGCCGCCGGCGATCGGCTTTTTTTTTTCTCCTCGCGCTGTCAGCGCGAGGAGGAATACTAGCCGATTACCGGCTCCGTTTTATCACATGATCAGCTGTCATTGGCTGACAGCTGATCACGTGATAAGGGGTCGGGATCGACCCCTTACACGGATCGGTGATCAGGCGAGTCTCACGGACTCGCCGATCACAGAGCGCGCCGCGCGCGCCCCTCAGGGGGCGCGCAGGCCGCTCGTAACCGGGACTACGTCAATAGACGTAGTCCCGAAAATGTGGGTCCGCGCTATTGCCGTCATTTTGCAATAGCGCGGATCCCAAGTGGTTAAGGACATGGACAGGAAACATACTGTACAATAACAATGTTCCCTGTAAAAAGTAGATTGTTGTCACAGTACAATATCTTTTATTACCCAATTACACAGTGAAAGAGAATTCAGAAGATGTATTTACATTTCACATATTCATATTTTTTTTTTTTATTAAAGCGGTATTAAACCCGAAACCAAAAATTAAAATATATTGCAGCTTACCAATCATTAGATTTGATGGCTGCATTGGTTTTCTTTTTTTAGGCTTTTTTTTCCTTCTGTTTTCCCCAGGTGATCTGGCCAGTAACAGGGGACACGGCAGACAGCATCACTGTTTGTTGGGAAGGGAGGGGCGTGTCAGATGTATTAGCAGATTTAGACACACTAACAAATTGAAGCCAAACACCAGCTCACATTGCAGTTACACAAGAAGTTACAGCAACAGCTTGTTGTTCTATTGGGATAAAGGCTTTGGGTGAATAAATAAAAGCTGATCATTGGCACCCATTTCAATGGTAAATGGTTTGTCTCAACACTCTAAAATGATACATTTGCAGGAGTGCTTTTTCTGTTGAAAAACAACAAAGCTACTGGCCAGATCAAGGGGGAAAACAAAAGCAAACCTAAAAGAGAACTAATGCAGCCATCACATGTAATGGAATTTGTAAACAGATATATATTAAATGTTTGCTTTTGGTTTATATAACACTTCAAGACGGTCAATGCTTGTTGAATTCCCAACACCCTATTTACCAACCTGCACAGTTCTCCATTTTGCCATCATATGTGAGGAATAATTCTGCTCACATGCTCTTTACACCATTCTAACCCATAGAAGGCAAATGCCTACATCTTCAATGTATGCCCCATCTTCTGCTGTAAACTTGTGCCCCACAATCCTCTACTGATGGAAGCTTTAATGGGTCTTCTTATATTTTGTGACCCATATTCAGCACCATGCACTGCATAGCCAAAAGGTGTGGCCATTTAAATAGAGTTTTTAAGCTTTACGGAAAGCAGGGCGACTCCTTGTCGACTCTTCATTTTACAGTAGCAGGTATGAGACTCCTTATATTACACAAGTCTCAAGTTCAAATAAAGCCACCTGTTGTGACATATTCTCCTGATTAATAAATATTTAAAATCAATCAGCATGGTTGACTTATCCCCTGCATCATTCAGGCACAGAGCAGTTTTGAGTGGTCCAACTCCAAGCAGCTTATTTTCAAGTGTTGGCCATTTAAAACTGTTGGATTTTCCCTTGCTGATTACTTGGCAATGGCAGCAAGAAAATTAAAAACTGTAAGTGATTTCCACAAAGTGTGAGCTTGTTCTAAAGCAATCTGTGACCTTGTCTACAACGGATTTGCTTTAAGACAGAATGTGTGCCATTAACTGCTACCACAACTTAGATGTATTAGAATCATAGGCAATATGATGTCCATAGCATTGGGCTGGTTTTCCACTTTTTCTCCCATTAAAGCTGAACTTCAGGCAGACATAAAATGAACACTATTTATTGCAGTTACAGTATATACAAGGCAGTCCCCAAGTAAGTAGGAGTCCGACTTACATACAACTCTCACTTACAAATGGAGGGAGACAACAGGAAGTGAGAGGAAATCTACCCCTAGAAGGGAAATTCACTCCTGTAAGTGTTATCACTGAAGATTTATTACCAATTATTGCTTCCATGACAACCCAACATTTTCAAAATCCAGTTGTCACAGGGAAAAAGTGAGGTGAAATTTTCTGAACAGGGGCACAGACAGCAAAACAAACCTTATGCTATTCCGGAGTTACAATTAAAAAATGTACCTGTTTCAACTTACATACAAATTCAACTATTCAACTTCAGAACAAACCTACAGAACACATCTTGTTTGTAACTTGGAGACTGGCTGTATTTATAAAAATAAATAAATAAATATAAATATATATATATATATATCCATATATTTTTTTAATGCCATGAACTGCAAGTATCTAGATCTGTACTGAAATTAGCTGGTTGTAACCCCCTGCACAGCAGAAGTCATAGTGATAGTATTAACACTTTGGGCCAACCAGGCTGAACATATTGTAAGTGAAAACTGAAAAATTACCTCACCTGGCTGTTGCTGCTCCTCCTTCACGGTCTCCCCACACCAGGCTCTTTTACTTAAAGGAGAAGTAGAGCCAAAGCTTGTTTTGCACTCCTGTGACCCATCTTGAGCAGACAGCGAGCTGAAGTCTGCTGATGTCACAGAACCGGTAACCGGCTCAGCCTCTTAGCGAGCTGATGAGACCCCAAGCCCCCCCCCCCCCCCCCCCGTAACCATTATTTAAAAAAATAAATGGTTAGATAAGTGCAGTAGGAAAAAAAATGGTTAAATGAAGTAGAAAAAAAGTCAGGTCACCAACTTGGCTGGTCTAATCTTAGGACTTGATGGACAAAATGACAAATCCTCTGGTAGGTAAAACAGCTCTCAAATATATATTTCAATTGTGTATTTGTCTGTTTGCCTAGTGTACATCATTTTTTATTGAGACATTTGCACCAACACAAAACATTTTGTCAATGAAAGGATTAGAACATGCAGAACAAAGTTACTTATTTTAAGACTTTCTAAAAAGCAGAAGGTTAATCGTTAAATAGCCCGTCATCTCTTACCTCAGCAGCCATGTTTGTTTGTTCAAATCCAACCATGTTGGCTTGTACCAGCTGTTGCAGAAGTTGTACTTGAGCCACACTTAGGAAGAAGTCCAAGCTTGTGGTAATATTCACTTCCAAGGAATGGCCACACACTAAAATATCCTGAGGTGAAAAGGTAGATCGCATGTCAATTCTGTTTACTCAAGCTCGAGGGACCAAACAAACCTCTGAAATATCCGTGTCTAACATATCTTAAATCAACTGCACCTGAAATACTGACATGCGGGTGCCAAATTCTTCAAACAGAGATTATTTTCATTTGTAATCAATACGAATGTTCTGCTGCTGAGCAAATCCGACATGTCAAAAATGCAGCCATTCACTCATATACCTCGGAGAACCTCTACAAGCACTGTTCAAAGCTGCAAGGTTAACATAATATGTACACTGATGCAAGCGAGAGCACAAGAACTCTAAAGCATTTTAAAAGTAGATTCTGGGAACACAGTCTGCTTGGTTTGAGGTAACTGTGTGAGCACAGAATATAAGAACTACTTACCAAACTTACTAAAAATGGCTGGTTAAACCACAAATCTAAGAAATGGTATACAGCCACAGGGAATATCAAATACTGGAAGCTATCTGCATGTTCTAAGCAGATGCCATGTTATAAGCAGAAAATAAAATAAAGCGCTCATTTTTTTCCCTCAAATTGTTCCTGTTTTGTTTCCCTGATTTAATTGAATCTTTCAAGAGGAATAAAAAAATAATTAAATAAATAACACTGGGGTGATTCTACAGCTACTGTTTTAACCACCTTTCTTCCTTTTATTGATCACAATACTTGCACACGGGGCCTAGTCTTCTATGGGGCAAGTTGAGGTGGCACTCGTGAAAAGAACTGTGGGGAAAGGGGTGGCATTAAGGCTGAAGTGCCAACACAGGCAACCTAGGTTCAGGGATGGGATGGTCTGCACCTTCACCTTGCCATGCTCACATCAACCAAGGGAAAAATCCCTTTATTCTTAATCTTCTTATAGCCGCTCTAGCAACGTTTGCAATTGATCAATTGATTTACGACCATTTGAGCCCAAGGACATGACTGAATTGTATGTAATCTTTTTATTTTTGTAATAAAAAAACAAAAAACAAAAAACGTCTAAAAGGAAAAGCAAATGCATAATTGTTAAAGGGACTGTCATGGACAATGGCAGTTTAGAGCATTGGTTATGCAGGAAAAACAATTACGGTAGGGGACTTTGGTTGGGGTGTTACCCATATAGCAGGCAATTGTATTACTTTCAACTATTTTTCATAGCAAAAATAAATTGATGGGAGTAAAATCATGGTGATGTACTAAACTCCTAAAACATATATCCAAAAAAAGGTCACACATAAGATGTTAGCTTAGGCACTGGTACCGGTAGGCTGCTCCAATCAGGTAAAACCACTCACATTCCAACCACTCATATTCACAAATGTATTAGAGCAGTGATTATGGGGAAAAGAACCAAAATGGGGGTTAGTGGAATTCTTGTTAAAGTGAGCATGTATTTTGCAAATACACAAAAACAGGTTCTCTTTACTGCATTTTCCTTCAGAACTCTTCTCTGTCACTCTGTCCCATCAGCTGTTTGTCTAGGAAACACATGTTACTTCTGTCATTAATTACCTTGGTGCCCATTTTTGATCATTACATATCTCTCAAAACAGTTGAGCCACTATATATGATCAACCTATCTTTAAACCCGCTCCTAATCTCTCCTCAATGTAGTCAAAATACAACTAAACTTAAACAGAAACTACAACATATTTTTGCACAACTTTTAAGATTAACATTTTTGTTTGTTAGTACATATTAAATGTATTATACTTCTATAGAAAAGTCCACCAGGAGAGAGAAATGTTTTGATATCATCATCATCTCCCTAGTAGAGCGACTGGTAAACTGAGAAAAAGAAAGATTTTAAACACTTTTCCCACATGTGACCATGTGATATCACAGATTATACCACACATGTAAGGAGGAATATAAAAAAGCATCCTTGCACCAGCCAGGAGCTTCCTGGTACAGCTTTGCAGTGGGAAGCCTTATTATAGCAACTCTGTACCTGGCTGGCTGTGCTTTACTGCAAGTCAGACATAGGCAAATTGCCTCCCCAGGGCCACATCCTGCCCTTTGGCTGCCCTCGTCCAGCCCTCAATGCCTCCACTATCAGCATGCCTCTCTGAGCCTATCAGTTAGCTCACAAGAGGAAGCTGACAGGCTCAGAGCCATGCTGACAGATGTGCCACGTGGATAACTACAAAGACAGGAAGAAGACAGCCTAAGGAGTTGATTAGTACAGAGTCTGCTTTGATGGGAGTGTACTGCCTAGGAGACGTCCCAATTCTCTCCTTCAAACTGCTACCCAGATAAGTTCTTCTGTGTTAGCGCCTGCACGCCATAAACCCTCTGAGCCTTGTACCCGTTCTTCACACTAGGTCAGGATCTGCAGAAATTCCCGCTGTATGCCGTCCCTCACTGCTTTTACCAGCCTGCCATACACCAACATTGTGACCAGCAGATGACATTTATTCACTACCGCTTCTAATAATCATGAGTGTGCACATTATTTCCTGTGCAGGTGTACCTATTATTCCTTGTGTTAGATATTTGTTTTCTATGTTTATGTACGTAACAGTCCAGTGTTGTTCAGCTAAGGCTGCTGGTTTAATTAAAATATTTTTTACTATACACTAAAGTTTCATTTGGCCCCCCACAACAGTCAGTTTCTCATGTGGCCCCTTGGGGAAATGAGTTGCCCACCTCTGCTGTAAGCGTTACTAAGGACATGTAAGGAGGGGGGGGGGGGTAGTGCGAGGGAAGAGATACAGAAAGGAAACATATACAATATATATCTGTACAAAGATTGCCTTAGCCCTCGCTGATACTATTTGGTATACTGAGCTAACCATATTTATACATAATTTAAAACAAATAAAACATTGATTCTCTTAAAGCCCATCCAGGACACAGTGAAACATTTGTGTTACAGTCTCCTTTCCTAAAAGCACACACCTTTCCTTTGCTCCTCAGCTGTCAAAACTGAATAAATGAAGCCATGTTTAAGATCTGAATCGTTTTAGTGGGAGTTTTTACAAGGCTGAAGGTGGTCTCCCGACTCCCATGCAACAGCACTGGACCAATCACCACACATCACTGCTGTCACATGGGGGAAAAGAAAGTGAATAACATACTCTTCCATAACAGAAGGAACCAGGAACTTTCTTCTTAGCGGTTCCCTCTAAGTGAAGAAAAGGAGTATTTGTGCTGCTGGGGCAAATGATAGTTTCCCATGAACATTGCCCTTAATGCACTGATACTGTAAAAATAAGGACTATATAGACCATTATAATTCTTACCTCAGGGTGCATGCTGTCATGTCCAGACACTTTACTGAAGATTATCGCTGGAGCAGCTGTAACTCTCACTGTGAAATCTGTTAATATCGGGCTCAGTATTGCTCGACGTTCCTGATGTCGCCTTATACTGATGGAGAAAAAAAAGTAGGCATTATGAAGAGAGTTTGTGAAATATAGAACTAAATAATAAAGTACCGCTGCTTAGTTAGTGCCCTCAAGTTTTTAATTTTGCTCTTATTTGCACATGACGATGCTAAGCATGTTTACTGTATCTGTTTTCATGATTTGATTGATTCATTGATGTATTCTTTATATACTAGCACCTTTATCTTCATAGAGCAACATGATTGTAATTATATTAGTTAACTATATGTGTGTGGGTATATAATGAGTTCAGCTATCACCATTTGATCATTTCGATTATCTAATTTCTGACACTTGGTGCAACCATTTTTCATTTTCTAGCTCGGTGTTTCTCAACTCCAGTCCTCAAGGCACCCCAACAGGTCATGTTTTCAGGATTTACATTGATTTGCACAACCATTTAATCTGAGGGAAATCCTCAAAACATGACCTGTTGGGGAGCCTTGAGGACCGGAGTTGAGAAACACTGCTCTAGCTCATTGTTACTGCTGCCATGTTCAAAAGAGCTGCTAGAAACCATTACATTTAGACTGCATGCATAAGCGCAAGTTGTAATTGGTTCCTGGGCCATGTTATACCCATAGAACAGTTTATGCTAAAATGCTGCATATAAGTATATCCCCCCCAGTTGCCCAACACTCATGTATACCCATTCCCTGTGTCCACCCCATTATTATTATACAGGATTCATACAGCACCAATAGTTTACGCAGCACTTTACAACATAAAGGCAGACAGTAAAATTACAATATAATTGAATACAGTAGGAATCAGAGGGCCTTATTTCATGTAAGCAAACACATGCTTCTGCCTAGCTCCATGCATAAGTACCTAGTGACGTTATACATAGTGCATGCTGAGGGGAGTCACTGACATGGATACTATCATAATATAACACCCAAATTAAAAACTTGAATATAACCTGAAATTATACATGCTTATTTGTGTTTTTCTTTTTTCCTTCATGCTTGAGGTGATTGTAACCGTATTAGTGCACTTACGACAGAGACAATTGTTCTGAACAATTGAATTGAGACAATACTCAATTCAATTGAGACAATTGAATTGAGTACTGTCTGTGATACTTTCTTTAATTTGCACTAACATACAGTTTTTCAGGACAAGCTTCCGGGGTATGTCCCCTTCTTCAAGGTCCCAGCAGTACTGATTCACAAAAGTTTTAGCAAAAAGTATCACAGGCAATACTCAATTATCTCTTTTTTCCCCCTAACCCAATTACCCTTTTAGGCTCTAGATGGTATATTAGTTTAAAGCACACTAACTCCTCTGCCTTAAACGGGGTAGTACAGCTAGTGAATTTTGCATATGCTTTGCACAAGCAATATAAAAAAGGTACATATTATGGGTCAGTTTGGAGGATCACAGGCTGCATGTGAGGTCTCAAAAGTCATCAGGCTGACCACCTCTGAATTGGAAGATATGCAGAGTATCAGGTTGCTGGAGTCTTAAGAATGTGTGTTTAAGGTTGCACAATTATTATATTACAATTATACAAATTACACTGGCAGAAGGCAGATATTACATTGCAGCTGTGACACAACTGTCAGAATTATGAGAACTGACTGAAAAAGAATAACATTGGATAACAAAAAATATAGCTACAACACAATGAAGGGTATAGTTTGACGAGTTTCACACATGAGGCACTGACAGGCCAAAAAACTTTCCAAAATATTAGCTGCTATTAATAAATAATTGTCTAGTATCAACTTCCCAAAGGAAAGTTTGTCCAAAGTTACAGTTTCCTTCCTGAGCATGGTAAGCAGCCTTTCCTAACAAATCTTGAGTGTACTTTTCTGTATTCTGAAAGACAAAGGCCACACACAGAGTTCAGGTACTCCCTCGGTCTATCTGTAACTATGGTTTAAACTGTGTTTTATCATTGAACCTTGGCTAGAAATTTAGTTTTTCTGCACTGGGAGGTTATGGACATTCCCCAAATGGGATCCTTTGGAATTCCTTTTGGCGTTCCTATTTTTTCCTGCAATATGCTAGTTAATTCACTTCTGACAAACTGGGCAGTTCAAAATATTCTCTAAAGAGTCCCATCACATAGGGACACTGTATAAACTATAACTAAATAAACCCACCAAGTGCAGTAACGCTACAAAATTGTTGGTCTGAGAACCAAAATGACTGCAGTATGCTTTCAGGTACTTTTTCACGACTTTGATTTGCTGTGGAGTTACTGAAGGTGTTAAGGTTGCATTCATATTGACTTGCACAGGGAAGACAAGCAGCGCAGATACAAATCAATCCCCATGTAGGCTATAGTAGCATATCCTTTGCCAGCTGCAATTCACCATAGAAAACAATCAGAGACATCTGTAACTGCTAAATAAACTCTGCTACAAAGTTGTTCATATGATAAGATTTTAAAGATATGTACACACCAACATAAATGTATGTACATAGGAGTCTTAAAGGTCCACCTAGTAATGATCAGAGCTCACAATCAATCATATGAGGTTAATTCTGCAATAGTAACCCCATAACTGATACGTACAGTCAGGTCCAGAAATGTTGGTACATCGATACAATTTTAATCTTTTTGGCTCTATACACCACCACTATTGTCTTTATGGATGGAGGCACTTTACTGTCCTGCACTAGAACACCTTTGGGATAAATTAGATTGGAGACTGCACGCCAGGCCTTCTTGTCCACATCAGTGCCTGACCACACAAATGCACTTCTGGAAGAATGGTCAAACATACCAACACTCTTGTGAACAGCCTTAGCAGAAGAGTTGAAGCTGTTATAGCTGCAAAGGGTGGGCCAAGTCAATATTGAACCCTACGGACTAAGACTGGCATGCCATTAAAGTTCATGTGCGTGTAAAGGCAAGCACCCCAATACTTTTGGTAATATAGTTTATCTTTCCATATAGTTTTCCTTTAACTTGCACAAGTCATCCAGGACTGCAAACTGCATGAAGACTGACAGAAGTGATAACAGCTTTTACCCCAAATGTTGCTTAATATTATGTTGAATCATCTTCATCCTATTCAATAGAAAACTATTTTCACCTCCCATCTACTTTTAACCTAAAAATAAGTCTTCAAATATTTTTTTTTACAATTCTTTGTCTGCTTTTTTTAACCTAACAAATGTATAAAGTGATATGTAAGCATTTTTCAGCACCAACAAAGGAAAAAGAAATTGGCAAATACATTGAACTGTCTATTATATATTAATCACACAACTAATAAAATTGAAAAAAAATGCAGAAGCGTAGTTTCCGAACTGGAACCAGTACAAAGCTATTTGATTTCATCTGCATCTGAACTTATTTTTCCCAAGGTTTTAAAGTGACTGGAAAGAGGAGGTTTGAACAGTGTACTGTGCCAACTCTCATAAGACATCATGTTTCTGTCAAACTAAATTAGTTATATAGAATGAAAACATGACTGAATATGAAGAAGAAAAAAAAAAGCAATGAATAAAATTTCCAAACCACAGATGGATGAGAAAGTATTAATGTCAGGTGGAAAGGATTTCATCATTGGCACTGACATACCATTATACCATTTGAAAATCCTTCAAAGTGTCCTTATTGGGAAAGGATGGTCCTGATTTCTGAGCTGTCCCTAAAGAGTTCCCTAAGCAAAAGTTGGTGTCACTTGTCTGAAATCTTATAAACTTGGGCAGGGCTCAGTGATTAACAAAGTCAGTGAACCACTAACTTCAAATAATTTACAAAATATAATTATTACTAAAGCAGCCGTGTTTTGTGTTAACAAAACGTACCTGTATATTTTTGTCTAAATATTTTTTCCTTTACTCCCTTGCAATTGTTTTATTGGGTCACAGCCACATTTCCTCCACAGCTAAGAGCAGAAGCTGCAGCTTTTTATATAGCACAGAGATTGTTTGAATAGTTATAATGGCGAGTGGTTTTCTGATTTGGAAATGCATTCAAAAAAGGACATAAGGAAAACCTCAATTTCTTTACAACAAAGGCATGAGGTTACAAAATGTTTGCCAAAATCCTTGAAATGCATGGTATATATGTAGTTTACATGAATACGATTTTTTTGTTTTTTAATCAACAAAAGTGGATTTATTTTTTAATTCTGCCTTGCAAAAAATGCAACCGTGATTTTTTTGTTCATTCATTTAATCTCCACTATGAGATTTATATTGATTAGCCATAAGTTTATGACCACCAACCTAATTTTGAGTAGGTCCCCCTTTTGATGCCAAAGCAGCCCTGACCTATCGAGGCATGGACACCACTAGATTTCTAAAAGGTATGGTGTGGTATCTGGCACTGTGCTGTCAATAGCAGCTTCTTTAAAGTGGTTGCAAACCCTTACAAACCACTTTGACCTGCAGGTAAGCCTAGATTAAGGCTTACCTGTAGGTCCAAGAAATATCTCCTAAACCTACACGGTTCAGAAGATATTTACAAAAAGACAGGCACCGCTGTCTACAGCGCATGCGCCATAGGCAGCGGCGCGCAGGCGCACTGGGCATGCCGCTGCTAATGGCGATATGCCGTTAGTGGCGGCTCCCGTGTGCATGCTTGGGAGTGACGTCATCGCTGCTCCGGCACTGTGAGTGGCCGGAGCAGCGATACCTGGAAGAAGATGGACGCTCTGTGCTTCAGGGGACAGCGGTAACATCATCCTGCTGATAGAGGGCGCTGCATTCAGAAAATACGGTTTCCATGAAGGGGTGTCTTTGGTCAGCAACAATGTGGTAGGTGCGTACATGTGAAGTAACATCCACAGGAACGACAGGACCCAAGGTTTCTCAGAAGATCAAAGCATCCCACTGCCTCCGCGGGATTGACTTTTTCCCATTGTGCATCCTGCCATCTCTTCCCTGGTTAAGCGACCCACATGTATCTGGCTAGCCACACTATGTAAAAGAAAATGTGATTTATCACCCACTACACATATCCGGGCCACCTTCTTCTGTTGCATTGTGGTCCAGTTCTGATGCTCACATGCCTATTGTAGCTGGTGCTTTTGGCTGTGGACACGGGTCAGCATATGGTAACCTGACCCGTTCACAGGTATGCATCCCCAAACACAACAAACTGCAAGACCCTATTTATCTGCTTTGCAACATGTTTACTTGCTGCCTAATACATCCCAGGACTTTCAGATGCCATTGTAACAGGATAATCAATGTTATTCACGTACAGTAGAAGTATGGGCAATTTTGTTTTTCATCTTGGATATACTAAGGGGGGGTTATAACCCCTGTCGGTGTTTTTCATCTTTAGACACTTTCTGTCCCATAGCCAAAAAAGGAAGCAAGCAAAAATTGCCTTCAAATTAGGGAAAGCCCTTAGAACAGGGGTCTCAAACTGGCGGCCCTCCAGCTGTTGCGGAACTACAAGTCCCATGATTCATTGCAAGGCTGACAGTTGCAAACATGACTCCCACAGGCAGAGGCATGATGGGACTTGTAGTTCCACAACAGCTGGAGGGCCGCCAGTTTGAGAGCCCTGCCTTAGAAGATTAACGCTCTATTACTTTGTCTGGGGGCAACCCAAAATGTGGAATTTTCTTTTACTTTCACATTCAATGATAATGGCAAACAGGATAAATAGAGAGGGTGAATCTCCCTATAAGGGAGGCACAGACAGCAATAAAAACTGAAAGGTGTTCTAATCAATCTCCACTCTATCCAAAAAAAAAAGTTTTGCCCTTAGTTTTACTTTAACCTGTTAGTGGTCATTAAAAGAGAAGTATGGGTTTCTTTTTTTTATATTCATACTTGCAGCATCAGACCGATGCTGCAGCTGTCCCCCGATGTCTCTGTACTGAGAACCAACCCACTGAACAACGCCAATGGCTCGGTTGTCTCCCCTCCCTGAGGGGAAAGATGCTGGCTGTCCTCCTCCCTCTTTTCTCTCTTTCCTTCCCTTCTTTTTCTCTTCTTTCCTTCTTCCTTCCTTTCCTTCTCTCTTTCTTTTTTTATTTCCCTCTTCCTTTTTTCTTTTCTTCTCCCTTTCATTTCCTTCTATCATTTCCTTCTCGCTTTTTTCTCTCATTCTCCCTTTCTTTCCTTCTCCATTTCCTTCTTTTATTTCCTTCTAGAATAGGGGTTTGGAGGTCTGGTCCCCAACCAGAACCACCAAACAGAGGGAGGAGCTAGCAGACTAAAAGGTGCCAACAAAGTACCCATGGCACCTGGAGGAGCCTCCCCCAGCGATTGGGGGGGGGGGGGGGGGTATTGACCCAACAACATGCCGGAGTCTGTATAAAAAATAAATAATAATCGTATATATGGGCTTGCCTCAAAAATAAAAATAAAAATTGCCCATATGCTGTGCCAGAATACTCAATGGCAGAAACCAACCATCAATCCAAATCCAAAACCACATATGTGAAATTATAAACATGGTAAATGCAAGGTAACCCAAAATTGTGAGGCAGTATGCTAAAATCGTGAGAAGTGGAATAAATAAAATGAAATCGAGACAGAAAAGAAAAAGGGGGAGGAACCAGGAAGGGAAAGGAGAGAAAAAGGAAGGAAGGAAAGGAAAAGGGGAGAGGGAGAAAAAAGGGGGGGGGGAGAGAAAAAAAAAAGGAAAAGGGGAAAGGGGAGGGGGAGAAAAGGGAAAAAGAAAGGAGGAAAAAAGGGAGGAAGACAAGGGAGAGGGGGGAAGAGGGAGGAGAAACAGGAAAAAAAAAAACACGTGTGTATGTGTTTGAGCTTTGGGGTGCACACACTAATGCAATAGGCTGCGCACACCTATGCAACTGAGGCCAAGTTTAGGTCAGCATTGCTGCTTACAATCTCCTCCACGAGCCACGTGTGACATGGTGGCTGCACAGCAAAACTGGGGACTGTTGGCACCCAATAACAGAAACTGCCTCATAGCAGTATAAATTATAATAATGCGTTAAAGCTCATATGAAAATTTAGTGATTGGGTTTAGATGTACATTAATTATAACATTTTCTTGGCTAAAAAGAATGTTCTTTTAAATAGGTCAAAGTTTTAGATTTTCAAATGTTGCACCCTCAAAAGGTGCCAAAAGATGTCATATTCACACCCTATGATGACTAATACTTTCACAGGATCTTCTAGAAGGAGCCATTAGTAGTGCAGGTCTGAATCCAATCAGTAAATTATACAACAAAGAAAGAGAGATGAAAATAGTGACAATAGAAACAAAAATGGGGGAAACTGGCCTAAAATAGGTGAACCTGGCAATATAATACAATGTCCAAATAACACAGCAATTTTTTTCAATGCACCCTGTAAAATGCAGAGATAGATGGAGATTGTGAAAGTTCATTTATGTTCAGGAATGACGACTGATCAGTCAGAACAGGAGACAGATAAACATTGGCATTAAGTGGGGAAAAAGGCCCTTACATTAGTAGAAAATCACAAGATTGGAGATACCTCACTTATTGAGGTGGTCAGAATGGCAACTTTACATACGGCAAAAGAAAAAAAAAAATACTGGTGTCATGCAGCTACCTCTGACAAGTGGTGCTTGCCCTGGAACTATGGTTCCATCAAATGGGACATTTATTAGCCACAACTCAAGGAATCCCCAACAACCGCTTAAAGAACTGTATGGTTCCACAGAACTTTGGTTGAGAATGGCTGCTCTACAGAATACACCTTAAAAATGTGCTACCACTTTGGTCATTCAAGGCCATCATAACCTGTAAAAGTGATCATGTGCTATCCATCATAATATTATATATGCTATCTACCAGCCTTTCTCAACTGGGGTGACACCTGAGGTCGTCAGGGGTGCTGCAGCATCTGGTAGAAAAAGACATTAAGATGAGAATGAGTTACTGCTCCTCTGCTGAACTGTAGATCTGCGAAGCAGGAGCTCAATCACAATAGTGACAAGCAGTCAGGAAAGTGAAACCAGTGAAAGAGGGAAGCGGCTTCCTAAGTCCTGAGCTCTCTTCCTCCCCCAACAGTAGCAGGAGGTGCGAGTTCAGGTGCAGTACTGCAGATTTTAAAAGGGGTATGTGCAAGTGTGTGTATGTATTTTTATACAGAATGTGTTTATGTATGTTACTTTGATACCTGACCTCTAATCCTGTATTATCAGAACTGCTTTTTAAGGCTTTTCAGAGGCATTTTGACAGCTCCTCAACTACGGGATTTAGGCCCCTATATGCCGCAACTGTGTGAAATACACAGGGTAGCCCCATTCATCTGGGGGCATACTTGAAACGGGGAGCTGGGGTTTTTAAAAAGAAATACTTTAAAAATACCCTTTACCCTATAACATGAAGGATAACAGTCGTTTTTAAAAAACATTAACTCAATTAACATATCCAGGGATGGTAACCAACTTTTCAAATATTACCTCTGATCTTTGCATTGACTTTATTTAACTTCTCTACATGCTTTAACCACTTGCTTACTGGGCACTTAAACACCCTTCCTGCCCAGACCAATTTTCAGCTTTCGGTGCTCTCACACTTTGAATGACAATTACTCAGTCATGCAATACTGTACCCAAATTAATTTTTTGTCCTTTTTTTCCCCACAAATAGAGCTTTCTTTTGGTGGTATTTGATCACCTCTGGGGTTTTTATTTTTTGCGATATAAATGAAAAAAGACCGAAAATTTTGAAAAAAGACGCATATTTCTTTGTTTCTGTGACAAAATTATGCAAATTATTAATTTTTCTTCATAAATTTTGGCCACAATTTATACTGCTACATATCTTTGGTAAAAATAACCCAAATTAGTGGATATTATTTGGTCTTTGTGAAAGTTAGAGAGTCTACAAGCTGTGGTGCGAATCGCACAAAATTGATCACATCTGATGTACTGGTAGCCTATCTCGCTTCTTGTGACCCGAACAAGCCAGGAAAGTACAAATACCCCCCAAATGACCCCTTTTTGGAAAGTAGACCAAGGTATTTAGTAAGAGGCATGGTGAGCTTTTTGAAGTTGTCATTTTTTTCCCACAATTCTTTGCAAAATTAAGATTTTTCATTTTTTTTATTGTTTTACACAAAATTGTCATTGTAATAGGTTATTTTTCTCACATGGCATGTGTATACCACAAATGACACCCCCAAAAAAATTCTGCTACTCCTCCTGAGTATTACAATACCACATGTGTGGGACTTTTCCACAGCCTGGCCACATAGAGAGGCCCAACATGCAGGGAACACCATCAGGTGTTCTAGAAGCATAATTTACAAATCTAACTTGTTGACTACCTATTACACTTTTGAAGGCCCTGGAGCACCGGGACAATGACACGTGACACTGATGACAGATGGCACTGATACGTGGCACTGATGACAGATGGCACTAATATGTGGCACTGATGACAGGTGGCACTAATAAGTGGCACTGATGACAGATGGCACTAATACATGGCACCGATGACGCGTGACACTGATGACAGATGGCACTGATAAGTGACATTGATGACACATGACACTGACAACAGATAGCACATGACACTGACAGGTGGCACTGATGACAAATGGCACTGATACGTGGCACTGATGACAGATGGCACTGATACGTGGCACTGATGACAGATGGCACTAATATGTGGCACTGATGACAGATGGCACTAATATGTGGCACTGATGACACGTGGCACTGGGGACAAATGGGACTGACAACAGGTGGCACTGGGGACAGATAGCACTAACAGGTGGCACTGGGGGCAGGTAGCACTAACAGGTGGCACTGGGGTGGATGGCACTAAGCCAGGATGGCAATGGGGGAGGATGGCACTTTTCATAAATTTATTTTTTATTTTCCCACTTATGGTCGCTGCAGGCGTTCATCTCTCCCCTCTCACACGCTGTCTGTGTGAGGAGGGAGAGCGGCGCTGAGAGATGATCTCACATGTTTACATATGAGATCATCTCATATTGGACACGCCGATCGCGCTGTAAACGGCCGCTGTGATTGGCCGTTTACAGTGATCTTTGTTTGCCTGTCTCCGGGGGACACGGCAAACACAAAACTTCCCTGATCCGTGCCCGCGGCGGCGCGCATTGCAGAAGTAAACACCAGGACGTCCAGGGATGGCCTCCCGGACGAAAGCGCCTGCTCTATAGCCTTCATTCGGCTATAGGGCGGGCAGCGGTTAAAAACCGTTATCACACATCCAATAACAAATCCAGGCTAGTGAAAACTAGTAAAACATTGTTTTATTTACATTCAGGAGTCTAAAGAGTAGAGAGCAGCATGTCTTCAGTGAAGCAAAAGAACAATAAGGGTGCATTTACACCTGTGAATGCACCTACACTCTGATTAGATGTAAGAACCCCAGCGGGGGTTCCCAAAATTAGTTACGTGAGGCAGCCACATTGAAAGCAATGGAAAGCTGACAGCTGTTGCAGCTAATCCTGGCCACTCGCATGCAATCGCTCATGCGCAGGCAGTCACTACATGTGAGTGATCTTGATTAGTTGCGGGAGCTGGGCAGCCTACCACTGCTTTTAACAGGACTACCTCCTGCAGCTAATTTCAGGAATCCCAGCTGCATTGTTTGCATCTGACTGGAGTGCAGGTGCATTTGGAGGTGTGAACACCTGAATGCTTGGTACACACAATGAGATTATCAGACGAATGATAAATTTTTTTTTTTTTTGCTTTTACTAAAGTCACGAAAATTTGCGCACAAAAGAATAAAAATTTGTAAATAATGTCATGTGTCGTAATGCATTTTCGAACGATTGACTGTACTGATTAACCACTTTATGACTGGCGCACGACGATGTACGTCCATTTTATGAAGAGGGATATCTCGGTAACGGCAGCAGCTGCTGCCACAACCGAGATATCCATCTCTTCAGGCGTTGGTCGTGTGTACGATAATGGTGGTCTCCGTGGCAGGTTCACCAGGAGATCACCGTTATTGGCGGTGGGAGAGGTGCCACCCCCTCCCACCGCTCTCCCGTGCCCTCCGCTGCTTACCGGAGCAGTCGATAGCGGCGGAGGTGATCGGGTCCTTGCCTATGCTGGGTATGGGGACAAGTGAGGCTAAGATGGCCCCCACTCCTCTCTATACTATAGGAGGGTGGAAGCCACGTCAAAACGCCACTTCCGCCCATACCTCTTAACCACTTTCAGACCGGACCATTTTGCTGGTCAATGACCAGAGGTCTTTTTACAATTTGGCACTGCGCTGCTTTAACTGGTAATTGCGCAGTCATGCAATGTTGTACCCAAACAAAATTTGCGTCCTTTTTTTCCCACAAATAGAGCTTTCTTTTAAAGGTATTTGACTGACTCTGCGATTTTTATTTTTAGCGATATAAACCTAAAAAGACCGCAAATTTTGAAAAAAAATGATATTTTCTACTTTTTGTTATTAGAAAAATCCAATAAACTCAATTTTAGTCATACATTTAGGCCAAAATTTATTCAGCCACATGTCTTTGGTAAAAAAAAAAGTCAATAACTGTATATTTATTGGTTTGCGCAAAAGTTGTCACATCTACAAACTAAGGTACATTTTCTGGAATTTACGCAGCTTTTAGTTTATGACTGCCTATCTCATTTCTTGAGGTGCTAAAATGGCAGGGCAGTACAAACCCCCCCCCCAAATGACCCCATTTTGGAAAGTAGACACCCTAAGGAAATTGATAAGAGGCATGTTGAGCCCATTGAATATTTTATTTTTTTGCCTCAAGCGATTGAATAATGACAAAAAAATAATATATATTTTTTTTTACACAAAGTTGTCACTAAATTATATATTGCTCACACATGCCATGGTTATATGTGGAATTGTACCCCAAAATACATTCTGCTGCTTCTCCTGAGTATGGGGATACCACATGTGGTCGACTTTTTGGAAGCCTAGCCGCGTACGGGGCCCCGAAAGCCAAGCACCGCCTTCAGGATTTCTAAGGGCATACATTTGTAATTTCATTCCTCACTACCTATCACAGTTTTGAAGGCCATAAAATGCCAAGATGGCACAAAACACCCACAAATGACCCCATTTTAGAAAGTAGACACCCCAAGCTATTTGCTGAGAGGCATGTTGAGTCCATGGAATATTTTATATTTTGCCACAAGTTGCGGGAAAATTACAAACTTTATTTATTTTTCACAAAGTTGTCACTAAATGATATATTGCTCACACATGCCATGGGCATATGTGAAATGACAAAGCAAAATAAATTCTGCTGCTTCTCCTGAGTACAGGGATACCACATGTGTGGGACTTTTTGGGAGCCTAGCGGCGTACGGGGCCCCGAAAACCAAGCACCACCTTCAGGCTTTCTAAGGGCGTAAATTTTTGATTTCACTCCTCACTACATATTACAGTTTTGAAGGCCATAAAATGCCAAGATGGCACAAAACCCCCACAAATTACCCCATTTTAGAAAGTAGACACCCCAAGCTATTTACTGAGAGGCATGTTGAGTCCATGGAATATTTTATATTTTGACACAAGTTGCGGGAAAATTACAAACTTTTATTTATTTTTTTCACAAAGTTGTCACTAAATGATATATTCCTCACACATGCCATGGGCATATGTGAAATGACACCCCAAAATAAATTCTGCTGCTTCTCCTGAGTACGGGGATACCACATGTGTGGGACTTTTTGGGAGCCTAGCCACGTACGGGGACCCGAAAACCAAGCACCACCTTCAGGATTTCTAAGGGTGTAAATTTTTGATTTCACTCCTCACTACCTATCACAGTTTTGAAGGCCATAAAATGCCAAGATGGCACAAATGACGCCATTTTGGAAAGTAGACACCCCTAAATTTAGGGGTACAATAGTGAGACTCACAGGTAAAAAAGCACCTAGGCTGTCAGCGACTGTATCAAAACGCTACAAAAAAACCTGTTAGCGATCGCAGGGATCAGGCCTGACTCTGCGAACGCTGCAGTTATGTGTGTTGTGTTTTGTAAGTGACAGTGATCGATCGATACTGCACTTGGGTGGGCTGGGCTAGGCTTGGCGGAGGGGCTAAACGCAGGTGCTAGCAGGTATCTGGGCTGATCCCGCTAACAATGCGTTTTGGGAAACCTAAACTGCTGGCGATGCTAATATAGATCTGATCAGATGCTATATTACTAAGGGAGGTGTATGCTTTGCGCGTGGGTGTTAGCGGTACTGGCACTAACCTGACGCTGCCTGGGGCGACGCAGACCTTATCTGACCCTCAAACTTATATCACCCACCGGGTGATCAGGGGGTTAAACCTTTATTAGGTAATAAATGGCGGGTGCCCTGAAACTATAAAAAATAACTAATCAACCAGTGTCACCTGTAACAGTTATATGGTGATCACTGGTGAAAGGGTTAACTAGGGGGCAATCAGGGGGCTTTATGCGGTAGTATATGGGGGTCCCTGTCGCTATAAAAAGCTGCGGCGAACCTAAATACCTACCTGCCTAACTAGCGTCACCTGTGACACTAATACAGCGATCAGAAAAACGATCGCTTATTAGGCTTGGTTCATACTGGAGCGATGCGGGAACGCCGCAAATCCGCGGCGGGTTCTCGCATCGCATGCCTCCCGGCGGCAGTTCACACTGCCCTATGCGAACTGCAGGGAGTGTCAGTGAAATGTTAATGACACCCCCAGATCAGTTCGCATATCGCAGTGCGATCTGCAAACTCGGATAGGAATCGGATCGCATGGTGTGAACACTCATGCGATCCGATTCTGCTGCGGACCAAAAAAAGGGTCCCGTGCGAGTTTGCGGCGGGTGCGATGCGAATTCAGCCATACTATCTGTATGGCTGAACTCGCATCGCACAGAGATTGGATGTGATTTGCACTGCAGTGAGGTGCGAATCACATCCGTTCTCATAAACCGCTGCAATGTGAACCCAGCCTTAGTGACACTGGCGACGGGGGGTGATCACGGGGTTAAACCTTTATTGGGGGGGTTAGGGGGGTACCCTAGAGCTAAAGGGGGCTAACCCTAACTGCCCTAACAGTTATTGCAGTCACAAATTACACCAATGCAATAATACAAAAAAAAATGCAATTGGTGTCACTGTGACTGGGGGTGCAGGGGTGATTGGGGGGGGTGATCGGGGGGTGAAAGTGTGCCTGGCGTGTTCTACTGTATAGTGTAGTGTTTGTGCAACTCACCGATCCTCTCTCCTCGGTGCCGGAACGAAAAATACCGACACGGAGGAGAGATTACATCACTTCCTCTGCCTGTGTTTACATTACAGGAGAGGAAGTGATGTCATGCTGCAATTCCATTCGTCAGGAGCGATCGCGAGGGGGTGGCCATGAATGAATGGCCGCTCCCTCATCCCGGATCGCTCCTGCACGGAATCCGACCGCCGCTGGCACCGGGGGGGGCCCGATCGGGCCCCCCACCCGCGGGAAGGCAGGGACGTACATGTACGCCCATATGCCTGCCCGTGCCATTCTGTCGACGTACATCGTCGTGCGGCGGTCGGCAAGTGGTTAAAGGAACATTTTTTTAATGTCATTTTTTCAAATGACACTTTTTTTTATTGCATTTAAGTCCAAATATGAGATCTGAGAACTTTTTGACCCCAAATCTAATTTTAAGAGGACCTGTCATGCTTTTTTCTATTACAAGGGATGTTTACATTCCTTGTAATAGGAATAAAAGTGATCCATTTATTTAAAACAGTATAAAAATAAATAAAATCAAGTAAAATAAATAAGAAAAAAATAAATAAAAACACCCCGTCCCAACGAGCTTGTGCACAGAAGCAAACGCATACGTGAGTAGCGCCCGCATATGAAAACGGTAGTCAAACCACACGTGAGGTATTGCCCTGATTGGTAAAGCGAGAGCAATAATTCTAGCCATAGACCTCCTCTGTAACGCAAAACATGCAACCTGTATAATTTTTTAAATGTCGCTTATGGAGATTTTTGAGGATAAAAGTTTGACGCCATTCCACGAGCGGGTGCAATTTTGAAGCGTGGCATGTTGGGTATCAATTTACTCAGCATAACATTATCTTTCACACTATAAAAAAAAAAATTTGCTAATTTTACTGTTGTCTTATTTTCTTATTCAAAAAAGTGATTTTTTTTCCCAAAAAAGTGCCCTTGTAAGACTGCTGCGCAAATACGGTGTGAAAAAACGCATTGCAATGACCGCTATTTTATTCTCTAGGGTGGTAGAAAAAAAAAAACAATATAGAATGTTTGGGGGTTCTAAGTAATTTTCTATGTTTTAAACATGTAAACACCGAGTCTGAAAAAGAGGCCTGGTCCTTAAGTGGTTAAACAAAAATCATCCCAAAATTTTTTTGTGTGTCCAATCAAATAATATCGGATGAAATGTCCTGATCGGCTCTCAAAAGCTCTGTACCAACAATAAGATTATGGTACGATCGCTGCAAAATCTGTATTTTCGTACAATTTTCTGAGCGTGTGTACCGGGCATTCTATTTTTGTTCAGTGCAGTTACGTTTAAAAAAACAAACAAAAAACAAACAGATCAAAAACAGATACGGATGTCAATTTTAACATCCATTTTCATATCCACTGACATCCATTTTTTACAATAAAAAAAAAGTGACTAAACTCAACTTCAAACACTATATATATAGCTGGTTGTTAAGGAGGGGGCCGGAAAGCCGGCCGTCGCATCCTAAACAACCAATGAATTATCAGCTGTCAGTGGGGAAACCCGCTAACAGCTAAACGTTAAAAGCAAAAAAAAAAAAAATGCCGGTGTCCTATCATATAAGGTCCCCCATCCGATAGTGTCCGCTGTGTACTGCGCATGCGCAGTACACAGCAACACAGATTCCGAAAATTGCCGAGGATGAACGGCGCCTGCGCCGTGAGTCCAGGTACTATCCCCGATATCCAAGTGGACATAGAGTAGGAATATAAAAGAGCCAAGCGCAGCAAGGCCGAGCCCGAAGCGTGGCGAGCGAAGCTCGCCCGCGAGGGGCCCTCTAATATTCACAACCCTATGTCCGCTTGGATGGTGGGGCTACCACCTCCACTCACAGCACAGGCGCCATTCAGCTTCGGAACTTTTCCGAAGCTTCGTCTGCTCCGTACTGCGCATGCGCATTCCGGGCGGACACTATATCATGGTCAGACACTATATGGCAGAACACCGGCAAAAAAACCCAGCAAAAAATAAATAAATAGCGTGTGGTTTCCCCCCCCCCCCCCCAGGTCCATACCAGGACATTCGGGTTAAGTATGGATTCGAAGGGGACCCCCGCCTCCATGCTAAAATAAAAAAAAATGGTGTGGGATCTCCCTCAAAATCCACACCAGACCCTTATCCGAGCATGCAACCCGGCAGGTCAGGAAAGGGAGGGGATGAGTGAGCAGGTAACCGGTGACGAGGAAGATGGCACCAGGAGAGAAGGCACCGGGAGTGACAGTGGCAGGAAGAGACTGTGGTGGGAAGAGATGGCGGCAGAGAGGGCGGCACTGGGAGAAAACAGAGCTATTAATAAAGGAATTGTCAAAATGTAACTCTTGGTGAATGGGTAGGGTTAGTATGTAACCAATATCCATTAACATATAGATTGCGATAAGACCCCACCCACCGACCCTGACTACCACCAGCCAGGGATGTCATGAAGAGGCCCTTGTCATAATCAACATGGGGCAAGGTGCTTTGGGGAGGGGGAGTGCAGATCCCCCCCACTCCAAAACACCCACCCCCCATGTTGAGGGCATGGAGCTTGGTGTGATTCAGGAGATGGGGCGCTCACTCGTTCCCTCAATTTCCTGACCTGTCGGGCTGCATGAATGAATGAATGAATGAAATACTTGTATAGCACACAATGCGAACTGAATCGCCTCTAGGCGCTGTGGCGAGCTTTGATCATCTGCTAAAAGAGGAAGGTCTTGAGTTTTTTCCTAAAAGCCAGGTGATTTTCTTCCAGGCGGATGTTGATTGGTAGAGCATTCCATAGCCGAGGCCCTTGGACAGCTAATCTCCGATCACCCTTGGATTTATACCGGGCTTTGGGCACGAGGAGGAGGAGGTTTGTGTTGGCTGATCGAAAGACTGCGGTTTGGTGTGTAATGATTTATTTTCTCCATTAGGTATTGCGGAGCTTCTCTATGCACGCATTTGTGGGTGAGGCAAAGGGTCTTGAACGTGATCCGATTTTTTACGGTTAGCCAATGTAAGCTCCTCAGTGAAGGAGAAATGGATTCCCAGGTTTTTTTTCCTGTTATCAGCCCTGCCGCCGTGTTTTGGATTAGTTGTAATCGTGCAAGTTGATATTGTGGTAATCCTATGTAAAGCGAGTTTGCGTAGTCCAGTCGTGAATTAATGATTGTTCCAACTACCACTGCTTTGTCATTCTTTGGGATAGCAGATGGTGAGATCGACTGACTACAGATACTATTTGCGCATCCATTGACATTTGTGCGTCTAAAAAAACCCCGAGACTCTTCGCTTTGGTCTTTGGGGAGATAGTCTGCCCAAAGACGGTTGGTGGAGACCAGGAGGTTTTGGTTGCGGGCTTATGATTTGGGTGTAAGATAAGAAGCTCTGTCTTTGATTGGTTCAGCTGGAGGGAGTTGGTGGTCATCCAGTCCTCTATTGATTTGAGGCAGTTTTCAAGTTGTTGTTGGTGATCTTTTTTTCCATTGATCCGGAAATAAAGTTGCGTGTCGTCAACGTAAGAGTGGAAGCAGAGATCTGAGCATCTGATGATTTGAAGGAGTGGGCGAATGTAAATGTTGAAGAGAACGGGTGACAACGGAGAGCCTTGAGGGACTCCGCAGGTGACTGCCCGAGTTTCGGAGAGGAATTTTCCTAGTTTCACTGTCTGTGACCGATTTCCTAGGAAGGACACGAACCATTGGAGATCTATGTCTTGGACTCCAGCTACTTCTGTGAGGCGGACGAGTAGAGTATTGTGATCTACTGTATCAAACGCTGCACTTCCTTGAGGAGAGCTGTTTCTGTTCCATGACCCGGGCGGAAGCTTGATTGCAGCGGGTCCAGGAGTTTGTGAGTATCCAGGTGAAGTTGTAGCTGATGTACTACAGCTTTCTCTATGATCTTAGAAATGGTGTTGAGGCTTGTAATCGGCCTACGGTTGTTTGGATCGAATAAGGGTCGGGTATGGATTTTAGGGGGACCCCACGTCATTTAAAAAAAAAAAAAAAATTGGAGTGTGGGGGGCCTGGTATGGACCTGGGGGGGGACAGGGACAGCATGCCCTTTTTTTGCCACCAATTTTTAATTCTTTAACATTCAGCTTTCAGCGGGGAACCCACTGACAGCTGATGACTCATTGGTTGTTAAGCAACCAGTTATATACAGTGTTTAATGAGGGAAAAAAATAATTTAAAAAAGGATGTCAGCAGATCGGATGTAAGCGGATGAATAATATCCGTTTCGTTTTTTTTTTTTTTTTACAGATGAAAAAATTTGGTTTTCTGCCGTCATAAAAAATTATACTAAAAATATACTAAATGGGATAAAATCCTAGAAACAAAGCACACAGAGTATATATAGGAGTATATAAATAAGGGTATCATCCAGTACATCCTAAAGGGTAATATATTTAAAAGAGCTAATAAAAGCCCTGGGTGGCTTAACGCCAAAGTAAAAATTATATTAAAAGGAAAGGGATTAGGCGTTAAAAAAATACAAGGCTGAGGGGTCATCATCAGCATTCCAACTGTACAAAGAATGCAATAAGAAATGTAAGGGTGTAATCAGGGCGGCTAAGATAGAACACAAAATAAATTATTTAAGTACATAAATAGTAAAAGAGGGAGGACAGATCATATTGGCCCCATAAAGAATGATGAATGGATTCTGGTTACAGAGGATTGTGAGATAGCAAAGGTTTTCACAAGGGAAATGGGGGGCTTCAGTAACCAAAATTGCAATGTTTATCCTCATGACACATCACAGGAAGCATCCCCATGATTAACAGAGGATAAAATAAGAAACAGACTTAAAAAACTTAACATAAGTCACCAGGACCAGATGGCTTGCAACCGAGGGTCCTTAAGGACTCGGAATGGTCCAATGTGGAAAGTGGAGTCCCTCAGGTTCTGTCCTGGGACCAACCCTATTAATTTATTCACAAATGACCTGGAGGATGGGATAAACAGCTCAATCTCAGTATTTGCCGACAATAATAAACTAAGCAGGGCAATAGCTTCTCCGCAGAATGTGGAAACCTTGCAAGAAGATCTGAACAAATGAATTGGGTGGGCAACTACATGGCAAATGAGGATTAATGTAGAAAAATGTAATATAATGCATTTAGGTGGAAAAACATGAATGCAATCTACTCACTAGGGGGATAAGCTCTGGTGGAATCTAGGATGAAAAAGGACCTGGGGCTCCTAGTAGATGACCAGCTCATCAATGGTATGCAATGCCAAGCTGCTGCTAGCAAAGCCAATAGAATATTGACATGCATTAAAAAGAGAATCAACTCCAGAGATGAAATGATAATTCTCCCACTCTACAAGACTTTGGTCTGGCCGCACCTGGAGTATGCTGTCCAATTCTGGGCACCAGTCCTCAGCAAGGATGTGCTCAAAATGGCGAAAGTACAGAGAAGGGCAACAAAGCTAATAAAGGGACTGGAGCAGGGGTCGTCAACCTCCGGGCCATGGCCCACTACCGGGCCGTAGCATCTCTGCAGCCAGGCCATGGCAGGTGGAATGACTATATAAGGCGGGCGGGTGAGAGAGAGAACCCAATGGCTCAAAGATGCAGATTGGCTGGTGAGCAGAGAGGTGATGCTAGGTGGGAGGAGAGAGATGATGTCATCTCTTTGCTCTGCACCACACTTGCGACATTACGAGCGCTGTGAGGGCGGAAGAGTGGTGATGCTAGGCGGGACTAGGTTAGTGATGTAGCTGGGGCAGAGTTATGGATGGCTTTGTAAATTATTGCTAGTACTTTGAATTTTAATCGTTGGGTGAGTGGAAGCCAGTGGAGGGATTGGCAGAGAGGGGTGGAGGACACTGAATGGTTGGTAATGTGAATGAGTCTGGCAGCGGCATTCATTATGGACTGAAGGGGGGATAGTCTATGTAAAGTTAATCCAATAAGGAGGGAGTTGCAGTAGTTGAGGCGAGAGATGACCAGGGAGTGAATTAGAAGCTTGGTGGTGTCATTAGTTAAAAAGGGGCGTATTCTGGAAATGTTGCGGAGGCTAAGGCGGCATGATTTGGACAGGGCTTGTATATAGGCCTGAAAGGACAGTTCAGAGTCTAAGGTTACCCCTAGCACCCTGGCATGTGGGGACAGACTGATAGATGTGCCATTGATCTTGACAGAGAAGTCAGGCGAAGGGGCACGTGGGGGAGGAAATATTAAGAGCTCAGTTTTAGATAGATTCAATTTGAGGAAGTGGTTTGACATCCAGGCTGATACGTCTGTTAGTAGATCAGTGATGTGTGAGGAGATTAATGGGATGAGCTGAGGGGCAGAGAGATAGATTTGGGTGTCATCAGCATATAAATGGTAGTGAAAGCCATGGGAGGCTATCAGCTGACCCAGGGAGGACGTGTAGATCGAGAATAGTAGAGGTCCAAGGACAGAACCTTGGGGGTCCCCAACGGAAAGGGGAGTTGGAGAAGAGGATGTGGAGTTGTAAGTGACACTGAAGGTGCGATGAGATAGGCAAGATTCAAACCAACGGAGAGTGCAGCCATGGAGACCAAGCAAATTGAGTTTTTTTTTTTGAGGAGGGGGTGGTCAACTGTATCAAAGGCAAATGTTGTGCTACACTAGTGTGAATGGGGGCTCGGGGAGTAATGCGGTATACAAATCATCATTACGGCAATGCAGACAATGTATAAAAAAGGTATGAGGTACATTAGAATACATATTTTTGATATTTTTTTTTACAAAACTACAATTAGCACATGGGGATGCAATGCTGATGCCTTCCTAGAGCTCAGCCCTGGTCTGCATATAGCGGAATGTGAACAAAACAATGTTCACACTGGTCTAGCCTAAAATGATAGGTCTCAGAGGATAGGAAAAAAAGGCACAGGTAAGTGGTTATATTTGTAAAACAACTTGATACCCCTGGATAAACCATGAAAGCTAATGTATTTTAAAAGTAGGATTATCCTTTCATTAATGACGTTCTAAAAGTTAACTGATAAATGCATTATAAGATCTTAGTGGGAAAAAACTATGCTTTTGCATGATTCTATTGTATGCTCCTTACAAGTTCCTACAAGGTTAAATAGTTCTTACATGACATGTGTGTTCAATGAGAGGGAATGGAGTTGGCAGCATGGCAGAAAAGTGCCTATATCACCCACAAGCCATTGAGAAAGGAACATAACTCAAGGCATATTAAATCTGCATTTCTCTCATTTCAGATGGAGAAATGTATTAAAAAATCCAGACTGGAAGCAATTCAGCAGCTTCTACCCAAAACAGCAAAATACCACAGTCACAGCTGCTGCCGAGGCTACTTTGGAGAAAGGCCGAAAAGAGGGTGTGGAGGAGAGTGAACAGGGAGCTGTTGTTCCTTGTTCCTTTATAGGGATCTAAAGTATGACATGGCCAATTACAAGAGTGCGTTACTGTTCTGTGCTGACGGACCCCATCTGTTAGATGTATTTTCAGATGCTCTCTATGTAATTCAGGCCAGCAGCCATTGCTTTGAAACAACTGAAGTTGGCAGGACGAAGAAGTTTGTCGGTGACTGCTCTTCCTCATGTCAGAGAGAGAGATCGCTGTCTGCTCACTTTAGAACATGAAGAGAAAGAAAACTGAATTATGGCCTGATGAAGGCTGAATCTGACATCATTCACATATGGAACTATCGAACAATGGATAATTTAGTTTTTTGTTGCTAATTCTTTTTTACGTTTATATTTATACGTTGCAGAAAAAAGGGGAAACAAATGTTAAAAATAAAAAGACAAGGGGGCTAGCTAGGTGTATTATATCTGTTTAAGAAGGTGTATTGAACAATGCCTTGTGTTAGGGTAAACACAATGGAAATGTAATGGGGTGGCACATGGGAAAACACTAAAGAAAACCTTTTGGCTTAAATAACAAAATACTTTATTCCAATCCTCCCCATCCTTAACCCTCTTCCTGACGTGCAGCCACAGATTAAATGAATAGAAGAAGGCAAGAGATTCACTGGGTGTGCAGGTATGTTTACTGAATTCAGCACAGCTAAAAAGGTACATGTAAATTTTAGAAAATGACACCGACATAGGTGCAAGCTCATACTTAAAGTATATATGTACACAGTGGCGCCTGGTGTTCAAAAGTTTTGGGGGTCACAAACAAACTGAAAAATACTGAAACAAAAACATCAAATGCAGCCTCACTGTGCCATCATATGCAGTCACTGTGCCCTTCATATGCAGCCACTGTACTCAGCAAATGCAGCCAACTGTGCCCAGCAAATGCAGCCAACTGTGCCCATCCTATGCAGCCAACTGTGCCCATCATATGCAGCCACCTGTGCCCCATCATATGCAGCTACTGTGACATCCACCCACTTGCCATCTGCCCGGCACTTACCCCATAGTGATGGCGGTCAGGCAGCGGTTGATGACGGCAAGCTGTGGGACGGGTAGCGCGGGTCAGGCGGAAGCGCCGGTGTTCTCTGTGCATATCTTATTGGCTTCTTCTAGGCGTCCAATGGAATCACTTGTGCCTTCAGCCAATCAGGTAACTGGTATTAAACCCGTGCCTCCTGATTGGCTGAGAGGCGGTTCAGTGTTATAAAAGCAAATGAATCACATCTGGGTTGACTCCAAGTGCAATGCTCTGCACCACGAGTCCACCTTTTTTGAAGCCTATTAGAGCCCATGGCTCTATTCAGGTGCTTTAAAAAAAAAACACTCAGACACTGCATCCGAAAAGGGGCCGGACGCCTGAATAGGGGGTGGCAGCGGTGGCCATGGATAGATTCATGCTATGCATGAATCTATCCATTATACATAGAGGGGGGTGGCTGGAGAGAGGAGGTGGTGCCCGTGCACCCCTAATGGACACACCGCCACTGTATATAAAGTATATCAGTAGGCTGTCATGCTGATTCAAACTTTAATACCTTTTGATCTACTGCAGTGCTGAATCCAAATTAGGAGTTATGATTTCACTTTGCCTTTGCTTACTTTATTAACTTGCGGACAAGCCACTGTGCATGTACGGATGAGCTGGTCCCCTGTGGGTCTGAGAGAATGTATTGGTACTCCTCCAAGAACTATGCACACAGTCCTGTGATAGCACGGTGATTGAACACAGCAGATCACAGGTAAAAAGTACAGCATCAATGAGAGTGGCTATGTATCATGTGATCGCTGTGACCAATCACAGCGTCCAATTGTGTAAACAAAGGCTGCCCCCTCCCGTCTATGACCTGACCTGAATATTAACCCCCAACTTCCCTTATCCTACACATTTGTACATTAACCCTCTCATTTCCTGATTCCTGTCAGGGGTGGGCTTAGCCCTTCCTTCCCTGGGCTGGCCGCACTAATTGGCAGCTCCTATGTCTTCACAGTGATCCACCTGTTGATGATATCCTGCTTGTCAGTCGTGCCTACTTAAGCAGTCCAGTCCAGATGAACTCTGCCTTCGCCTTGGTCACATTTCTAGAGACTGTATTCCTGTTAAAGATTTGCTTGGGTGACATTCCTTCTGGCTCCAGACCCTGCTTGCTCTACTAGTACTCTGTTCTCTGGCTCCCTGACGTTTTGGCTTGTCTGACTATCGATTCCCGTTCCTGAACTCTGGCTATATTTTTAACTATGTTTACCCTGTTTATCTTTTTTTTATTATTATTATTAAACAAATGTGATTTAACTGTACTTCTGTCTCAGTCTGATTCATGGTTTCTGGCATCCTCTGTGTATGATCTGAACATTTAATGTATCTACTGCAATATTAGCAAGCTCCATGTTTATCCCCCTCAATTCCAGCATGTTTCTTAATGTCCAAAAAATTGTGGCAAAAAAAAAAAAACAGGTCCCTTTCACTGTCTACTTTCCAAAAGGGGGCAATTGTAGGGTCTTTCATACTGTCCTGGTAATTTTTATTTGCCATATTTTAAAACAGAAAGTAAGAGAAATTGATTTTTAAATACCAACAAAAGAAAAATCTACTCAATCTTACTCAGACAAGGATATTATTTTAATTTGGGTAGAGAGTAATTTTCACAGTATCACAGCACTGAAAAATAAAAAAAATGGTGAAACATGCTGGCACTGAGGAGATTAAACATGTTCAGGGTTGGTGTTTCGTAAAGTATTGAAAGCACACAACCAAGCATTAAGCATTTTAGCAGGAGGTCAGAAGACCTTTTACATACACACAGATTTTTGCAGCCAAATTGGTAGAACCTCTACTTTAACTTAGATGTAATATGCTAGCAAATCATAATCAGTTGTAAACTAGATTTGAACACGGTTTGTTCCAACAAAGGGATAACGATCTAGAAACTGGCCTTCTTCATCGTATGTTAATGGAGGAAACTCAGTGCTACCCTTTCTTTTCCTATTAGGAAAAGAACTTTCAAGAGCTTTCAAACTGGACATTTCAAAAAGTATGTAGCGTAAAAGTATACCTAACCTGATTTAAAAAAGTTCCTTATTTAGGAAAGCAAGTAGTCTCTCATTCAAACACCCACAAACCTGCATTCACCCTACATCACTTCCTAAATATCTACCTATGCAATAATCCTCAAAGTGGAGCCATAAGATGATGAGCAGGGTCAGCTTCAAAATATAACGTCTTAATGGGACTAAACATGGACATCATTTCCAAAACAAATGATTAGAGATACTACTGCACATGTGCGGCCCAACCCACGACACGTGTCATGGAAAGGATACAGTGAGGGGAAAGGGCATTTGATCCCCTACTGATTTTGTACATTTGCCCAAGAAATGATCAGTCAATAATTTTAAAGGTAGGTTTATTTTAACAGCTAGGGACAGAATAACAACAAAAAAACAGAAAAAACACATTTCAAAAACGTTATAAATTGATTTACATTTTAATGAGTGAAATAATAATAATAATAATAAATATTTGATCCCCTATCAATTAGCAAGATTTCTGGTTCCCAGGTGTCTTCTATACAGATAAAGAGCCCCTTAAAGTCAGTGCTCCTAATCTCAGCTTGTTACCTGTATGAAAGACACCTCTCAACAGAAGCAATCAATCAGATTCCAAACTCTCCACCATGGCCAAGACCAAAGAGCTGTTCAAGGATGTCAGGGAGAAGTATGTAGACTTACACAAGGCTGGAATGGGCTACAAGACCATCGACAAGCAGTTTGGTGAGAGGATGAAAACAACAGGTGCAATTATTCCCAAATGGAAGAAACACAAAACAGTCAATTTCCTTCGATCTGGGGCTCCATGCAAGATCTCACCTTGTGGAGTTTTAATGATCATGAGAACTGTGAGGAATCAGCCCAGAACTACAGGGGAGAATCTGGTCAATGATCTCAAGGCAGCTGGGACCATAGCCACCAAGAAAACAATTGGTAACATACTACGCCGTGAAGGACTGAAATCCCGCATAGCCTGCAAGGTCCCCCTGCACAAGAAAGTGCATGTACAGGCCTGTCTGGAGTTTGCTAATGAACATTGTAATTGATTCAGAGGAGAACTGGGTGAAAGTAGTGTGGTCAGATGAGACCAAAATCAAGCTCTTTGGCATCAACTCAACTCGCTGTGTTTGGAGGAAGAGGAATGCTGCCTATGATCCCAAGAACACCCTCCCTACTTTCAAACATGGAAGTGGAAACATTATGCTTTGGGGGTTGTTTTTCTGCTAAAGCAACAGGACAACTTCACCACATCAAAGGGACGATGGACGGGGCCATGTACCGTCAAATCTTGGATGAGAACCTCCTCCCCTCATTGAAAATGGGTCGTGGATGGGTATTCTAGCATGACAATGACCAAAAACAACAGGTCTTGGAGTGCCTAGCCAGTCTCCTGGCCTCAATCCCACTGACTGGAGGAAGCCTTAAAAAAATCATTCAGGTCTTGAGGAACCCTTCAAGAAATGTTTCCATTGACAGCTAGTAGTACATCTTTGTGATCATTAAGGCCCCTTTCACACTGGGGCTTTGGCGGTAAAGGTATTTTTAGGGGCGCTTTGCTGTCGTTTTGGCAGGGGTTTTCATCTGCTAGTGGCCAAAAAAGGGTTAATGACCTGCAAAGCGCAGCTGCAGTGCCACTTTGCCAGTGGTTCAGCGCCGATGCCCATTCATTTCAATACCAATTCTGTTTTTGTAGACACAGTCCTGCTTTCTCAAAGGTGAGCCGGCATAGCTGTATGATCTCTGGAGTGGGGTGCACGCCCAGTCACAGCTGTAGTAATCCAAACAAACAAGAAACTTCGGGGGGCTGCACTCCCAACAAAAGATCCAAAATGCCTTTATTCTGATAAAGAACATTTATCCATGATTTTGATGAAGCACATTTTCAGTGTGAACGCTTTAACCTCTTCCCTCCAATCTGTATGTCTGTATATTGTGTTGCTCTCATGGATTTTCAATAAAGGCATTTTGGATCTTTCATTGGGAGTGCAGCCATCCAAAATTTCTTGTTTGTCTGGACCAATTCTCTTTTGTTTTAAGTGTAAAAAAAACACTAAAAATATTACGAATTCTAGGCAGCAGGAGAAGGGCTTACTTAGAGAGTCGGCAGACATCTCACTCCTGAAATTAAGGAATTTACCACCTTTTTAGTGAAAGTGAAAACCAAGTGAACTTTCCTAAAATTACAGCAATGGCAGACATCAAACCAATGTATACATAATTCAGAACAATGACTTTACATATGGTCAATGTATCTGAGAGAGACAGAGCTGCAGTCTAAATAAGAGTACAAAGTTCAATATGATAACATTTGAACAAGGGTGAAGGAGAAGGCCTAACTAATATCAATTTGTTTGACTTTTTTTCTCCTAAGGATTCCATGGCCATGTAAACACAGATCAACACATGATCAAGTCTTTCTGCCAAACACACTCCTGTGTTGCTTTGTTCTGTGCCGCCCCTGTCTTCCTTTCAGATAACACTTGAAAGCAGAAGCCTGTTTGGTATATTTAAACTGTCACTGATCCAGCAATTTTTCCTTGTAAGTGCCATTCAAACAGCAGTATTATGTTCCTCTCAAATTTATCTAGGGAGGGGGGGTGGTTGAGAAAGATAAGTACAAAACTTAACTTGCAGGCTTTTTAAAGCCCTTTGTTTAAATCTGCGTACATATTAAAGCAGCCCACCTGTGGTTTGTTATTATAAAAGTGTAACTTATAGATTCGGCACGGTTATGGAACACACAATTTCACTTCATAGTGGAGATAATGTATTCTGGAATGTTAGACATTATTTGATCATGTCCTCTGGGCAATTGTAATAAACATACCAGGGCTATGTATATACAAAAAGCATGAGTCAAAATTGGAAATGTAAACTTTTGCCTAACGCTAATGTTCCTCCAGATAATCTTACTCCATTGATTGGAACGTGTTTAGCGGTAAAACAAATAATCAGAAGCATATTACACATGGGTGTTAATAGGCACATCTATGCCATTTCAAACAAAGAAGATTACTTTCCAGTATTACAATGGTGCAGAATAATACAACTGTGTTTGGAAAGCTCTGATCAGCTGAGATGAAGGAATTTGGAATTGTGGGAAGTTCCCTGTCTAGCTGAAGGATGATGTGTTGTTAATATACAGCATGCCAAACGTATTTTATATGTCAGTTGGAGCCTCTGCGTTTCTGGCTGCCATAATACCTGGCCGCCCTGTGAGGTGGCCTGCTCAGACGCCCAACAGACAGATGAAAAGGTTGTACAAATGTACACATATAAGGTGGGACTGTCCCAAAAGTGAGTATTTTTGGTTGCAAATCATCAGTAGGTCTACACAATAATAGACAGACCTATCCGCAAAGATTATGGGCAGGTAAATCTCCATATGGCTTTAGGATTCATAATATAAAAACAATAACATATCATAAAAAATCTAAAATAAAATAAGATGACATTCCCATAGGTGCACTTATACCGCTAACTGAGAATATACAATGAGTATATAGCACAAAAGAATAGATATTTTAGATATTATAGATATTTTAAAAGGTGCTGATTAATTCACAGGAATTGTTAAAAATGTAACCATTTTATATTTAATTTCAAATTAAAAATATTAATTAAAACCAAGCATCTCACTTGTTCTGATCAACCACACAGTTTACATATTCTATGTTACAACAGATGCATCAATCTCAACATGTTTTGCCAGTTTTCGGCTTCTTCAGGAGTTTATGCATCAAATTGAACTGTATGAGACTAGCTACAAAAAAAGTATACATACATTAAAGAGCAAGTAAACCCTAACCCTGGGTTTACCTCTTCTTTGTCTCCCTGCAAAGGTAAAGCATAATGGGCTACTATGCATCGGATAGTAGCCCATTATGTGTCACTTACCCGACACAGGAGCCAGCGATTACACCGCTGTCCACTGTAGTACGGAGCGTCCATCTACTTCCGGGTATTGCTGCTCCGGCCACTCACAGCGCCGGAGCAGCGATGACGTCACTCTCGCGCATGCGCCGTAGACAGCGGTGTCTGTCTTTTTGTAAATATCTCCTAAACTGTGTAGGTTTAAGAGATATTTCTTGGACTTACAGGTAAGCCTTAATCTAGTCTTACCTGTAGGTCTAAGTGGTTTGTAAGGGTTTACAACCACTTTAAGAAACCAAAAAGTATACAATAATATTCATATACAAGGCAATTTTGAAACAAACATTTCAATCATATATATTTTATGTGTCCTTATATTATTTGTATTGCAGATCCAATAACATGTTGGCTGTGTTTAACTCTAAATGTTTTTGGTTACGTACCTGTTAGATCACAAAAAAATGAGAGAGACGAGTGAGGAAACAAAAATAATAATAAAACAAAAAACAACCAGTACGAAAAACATATAACATCCAATATATAATTATAAATATGTGCTTTCTATGTAACTTTTTGTCCTCCCTGTGGCCATCTATTCAGCTGCCTTGATCATCAATACATGGGCTTCTTTTGAAAATTGACAATCTCTATCATTTTTTGTGATCCAACAGGTACGTGAACAGAAAAATTTTAAGTAAAAAACAGCCAACATGTTATTGGATGCGCAATGCAAATAATATAAGGAGAAATGAAAATAATATATCTGTTTGAAATGCTTGTTTCAAAATTGCCTTGAATATGAATCTTGCAAAAAGAATGGCGGCAACTCGATTTCTTCTTGATTCTTTATTTAGCACAAACAGCAGTGCGACATCAAAAAGCTAACATGTTTCGGCAAAAGCCTTCCTCATAGATGCTTTTTTGGAAAACTACAAACCAACAGCCATAGCAGTTGCTGGTACTTGTAGTTTTACATTCACAGAACCCTGTGAAAGCATGATGCAGCTGGGCAGAGCGTGTCTTTCTAAAATTGTGACAGCAGGCGTAGGGAAACGATCCCCTCCTGTTGTCACAGCAGGGACTTGGGGGAGGTGTGTCAGCAGCTGCAGCAGTATGAATATAAATATGGCTGTAACATGTTATAAAAGGTCAACTTGTCATTTAAAGATTGGAAGGCTAATAAACATTCAATGGCAATCAAGATAATAAAAGATCCAGAGAAATGGAGCAGCATGAGGGAAGTTGAATATTTCTAATGACATAGAAGTCTCACCTGCTGGCCATGTTCCACTCTAGTGCAGGATTCTGAGAGCCTCTATCTGCCTCTGTTAGCAATCCTCCATTGTTACTCTCCTTCTCTGGCTTCAGCTGCTCCCACTGAGCTGTGCCAATATTAATTGACTGCAAATCAATCTGATACTGTCTGTCCTCAACCTCTGATCCCGGATCTCTGAGGATTCCCAAATTCAAAGCACGTCTAAAAAAAATAATATTTTAAAAAACGGTTACTAAACTCAAAACAAAGAGAGCCAACAAATAACAGAACAAGGTGGAAAGATGCAGTATATCACATATTTTATTGTATTTTGCAGGAAATCTATTTACAAAAAAGTAGTAAAGAGAAGAAGGTACAATTTATGCAGTAAAGTTACAGTGTCAATTTATAGGTCCAAATAATCAAGGTTATTATAGGTATTTTAAATGGACCAAATTAAATGGTAGTTTCCAGGCTGGAAGTAAGAGAGCTGTCTTCACTGATTTGTTTTCAGGGATAAAAGCCCCACCAGAACATTCAAGCTGTCCCTGCCAATAATCTAAATTGCTTCCCCTAGCAGGAGGCATAAAAAATGCAGGTGGAATGTTCGCCACGTAACATTTGCGTTAGACTTTGCAGCGATGTTTCACCTAACACTTGCTTATTCAGACCTAAATTGTATCTTTTTTTTTTTTTTTTTTGTCTTCAAGAACAAGAAAAATGTCTACTTAGTCCTTGGAGGAAGATGTAGTTGCAAACTTGGACTCTTCTACGGATACAAAACCCAATTCTCTTGTGGCAAGAGCTTAACTGACAATGTGAAGAATATCATTAATGTCACCGTTCTCTGTGGATTCTAATAAATTATTTTTTACATTTACCTTTGGAGTCTTAACCAAGTACTTAAAGTACAGAGCGTGCAATTAACAGCCTACTTTTAAATATTACAGCACAAGTTTAAAACTCCAATCCCTGATTTTATGGCTTTTCTTGCCAGGTCTGAATGATGTAATTTATTTCTTTTACCAAGGCGGTTTTATGAATTTGTGTACATTAATTTATATTACAAATCATTGAGTGACATCAGGTCGCACGTATTTGGTTTGGCTAATCCAAATATAAAAGGTTGAGGTTTACATCTGGAAATATTAGCAAAAAAACAAAAGTGTTCACTGACATATTATTCCAGGTCATGTGTGTTTTCCTGCAATATTACATGGTGAAAATCTCCTTTATTCTTACAAAATTACTACAGAGTCATTTAAATAGACGCAGTAGCATAATATTTTATTAAAGCTTTGCCTATTATACTCAAAAAAGAATCCTACCTAAAACTATTAACATATAGTGTTCACATAATTATATGTAAAATTAAGAAAGATATAATAGGGACAATTCTACACACATTTCCTTTTCCAGCACAGTGCAGGAGTGCATTCCAAAAGAAGATATGTTACATTAAGTGGGTATGATTAGCCATAGATATTTGAAGGACCTGATTTTTAAACTGCTAAAAGTGATTTATTAAATGGTCACTGATACCTCCTGGATAATTATCTTCCTGATGTTTATGGCACTCACGCCACGAACCAATGCTGTCTAGACAACTAACAATCCTTATTTCTATTCCTTTTTAGGCTTAACATTAAAATGATTTCAAAATCTGTTGCTTAACAGAATAGTAGACTGACATGGATCCAAAGTCTGAAAATAGACTGGTTTCCTTCTGTTTCTCCAAAATGAGACATATAAATCACAGAAATTTTCAGAAGAATTGCAGAGAAAACAGCAATTGCACAAGTCATATCAAAATGTCCAGTAGCTTGTTTCCCCTGGTTTATGAGATGGTAGACCACCCTGTTGTCTGGGGGAGATTTGTGAAATAACAATACCCTATACCAATATGTTCTGTCATAATTGCAGCCTCTGTACCTAACAAGGCTATCACAAGCCTAGTTCTAATAAGCTTGCGTTTCAGAATTAACACATAGGAAAAATAATGTCCCTATCAAAGAGCTGTACACTATATATATATATATATACATACATACATATACATATATACATACATACACAGTACTTTGCAAATGTCTTAGGCGGGTGGGAAACATGCTGTAAATTAAGAATTCTTTCAGAAATAGAAGTGCTAATTTATTTTTATCAATTATGAAAATGGAAGTTAAATGAACAGAAAATATATCCAAATCAATATTTGGTGTGAGCACCCTTTACCTCTTCAAATAGCATAAGTTCTTCAAGATACACTTGCACACAGTTTTGAAGGAACTGGGTATGTAGGTTGTTTCAAACATCTTGGGCTCCTGACTGATGAATATGAAATATATGGCTGTAGCAAAAGGCAGTTTGTTCATAAAGGGCCAGAGAGTGGTACAATAATGAGTTTCTGCATGCAACAACAAAGCATGGTGGAGTTTCCTTGCAAGTTTGGGGCTGCATTTCTTGAGATTTGGTCAGGATTGATAGTGTCCTTAATGCTCAGAAATACAGTCAGATACTTAACCATTATGACATACCACCAGGGAGTGTGTGTGATTGGCCCCAAATTTATTCTGCAGCAGGACAACTCCAAACATACAGCCAATGTCACTAAGAACAATCTTTAGTGTAAAAAAAGAACAAGGAGTCCTGGAAGTGATGGTTTAGCCCCCACAGAGCCCTGATCTCAACATCATTGAGTCTGTCTGGGATTACATAAAGAGAGAGGATGAAGGATGTGAGGCAGCCTACATCAACATAAGATCTGTGGTTAGTTCTCCAAGAGGTTTGGAACAACCTATCTGCTGAGTTGCTTCAGAAACCATGTCAGGGCATACCAGCGCATACATATCTTCAAATATGGAAGTTATTGTGTTTGAGCTGCTTCTGCTGTCAATTAATTCTTTGTCCCCGGTTTAAGCTTTTTACATTGTATTGACAGCACTGAGCTTTGTAGATGTACATTATGAATTTACAACATTTGAGAAAAAGCTTATACTGACCCCCAATGCTGGGTACACATGGACTAAAAATCAGCAGGAACTGGCCACAATTCAAGTGTGTACAGCCATCTGTCCGACAGAATGACCAGCTTTTGTCAAAGAAATATGCAGGAAAATCAGCATACAATCAGTGCTTGTAGCCATTGGCTGCAGTGGATCACAGGTGCAATATCAGGCTCCTGGACACACTGCCTGCAGCTCTGTTGCCGATACCTCCATACAGCACATTCGTAGTACTGATGAGCACATTCGTGGTTCATTGAGAACTACAAGCCATCTGCCACAGTGGAAGATGGCACTCTCTAAATATGGGTGTAACATACTCCAAAAGGGGAACTTAGCCTTTAAGAAAACACAAGGAACTCATGCATTGTGTATTTATGCACTAAACTAAATATCACATTTGAGGGGGAAAAAATGGTTATTGTTCTTCAAACCTTCAAAGTCTGGTTTGTTCATAAATGTTTTGATTACCCTTTGACATGTACTTACAAGCAGATTTTTTTTTTTATATTGCTACTTCCAAGGCTACACAAGTCTTATTTTCTGCTAACTTTTGACAGAAAAAAATAAATAAAAAAATAGTACTATTTTAGAACATACTAGCATTCCTTTTTCACACCTCATTACAAACATGTAATTAGAGCTGAACAAATTCTACATTTTATTTATGTAAAAATTCATATTAAAGAGGATAAAACATGCATTCCATTTTTACTTCCTTTTCCACTACACATGGCTAGCTACACTAACTAACATATGGATACCATGACATATCGGGCATGCAACAAAGTAAATGGTAAGTTTGAACTTCAGGATTTCTACATATGTAATTTTACATTCCAAAGTCTGGAATTTGATTACACTTCAATAAATTTTCAAGTGTTACTGTGGAGAATTCCATCTGCTTTTTAAAAAAAAAAAAGTATATGCATGGGAAAACAAAATCTGCAATACATTTAATCTTCATTGATGTACAGCTTTTGCTTATAAAGTTATGAAATCTATTGTGCTGTGAGCATATTTTTTGCAACTTCAACTTGCAACTTTTTGCAACTTGATTGCACTCTCTCCCTGTAGTTTGGCCATGCAAATTGCTACGCAGAACAGCTAAGATGTCTGGATCCTTTTTGTATATTGTAAGACAATCTGCCCAAATCACAAGAAAAATAATTTTTATTTTCAACTATGACAGTCATTTTCACATACTTTGAAAAAATAAATAAAAATAAAGCTGAACTGAAGCTATTTTTTTTCTTAACAGATGTATGTTTTATTCATATTTACACAATGATATACAAGCAGGATATCAATAAAGCCATACACATTACAATGAGCCCAGCCTAGTATACAGTATACGTTATAAAAGACACAGCAACTGTCAAGGAACGGTAGGCAATATCCATCAAATACAGCTGTAGAACAGCATGTGTCAAACATAGTCATGTTATGCAGGGTCTCAACACTCAGAAGCTATGGCCAATATATAAAGGGAAGGAAGGGTAATAAAGTAAAATGGGAGGGGGCAGGGAGGGTTCAGGAGGGTACAAAAAAGAAGGGAAATAACAAATGCAGGGTATGGTGGTTTCAAGGGATATAGGAGTCGGTACTCTCTATTCCAGATTAACCACTTCCAGACCACCACACACCATAGTAGCGACTACATCTGAAAACTGTGTTCAAATCACACATGTGAGGTATCGCCGTGATTGTTAGAGCGAGAACAATAATTTTAGCCCTAGACCTCCTCTGTAACTCAAAACATGCAACCTGCAGAATATTTTAAACGTCGCCTATGGAGATTTTTAAGGGTAAAAGTTTGTCGCCATTCCATGAGCAGGCGCAATTTTGAAGCGTGACATGTTGGGTATCAATTTACTTGGCGTAACATTATCCTTCACTATATATATATATATATATATATATATATATATATATATATATATATATATGTATATATATATATATATATATATATATATATATAAAAAATTGGGCTAACTTTACTGATGTCTTATTTTTAATTCAAAAAAGTGTATTCCCCCCCCCCCCCCCAAAAAAAAGGTGTGCTTGTAAGACTGCAGCACAAATACTGTATTGCAATGACCGCCATTTTATTCTATAGGGTGTTAGAAAAAAATGTATAATGTTTGGGGGTTCTAAGTAAATTTCTAGCAATAAAGAAAACTGTTTTTAACTTATAAACAACAAATCTCAGAAAGAAGCTCGGTCCTTAACCATTTCAGCCCCGGAAGCATTTACCCCCTTCCTGACCAGAGCACTTTTTGCGATTCGGCACTGTGTCGCTTTAACTGACAGTTGTGCGGTCGTGCGACGTGGCTCCCAAATAAAATTTACATCCTTTTTTTCCCATAAATAGAGCTTTCTTTTGGTGGTATTTGATCACCCCTGCGGTTTTTATTTTTTGCGCTATAAACAAAAAAAGAGTGACACTTTAAAAAAAAAAAAAAAAAAAATTTTTACATTTTGCTATAAAATATCACCCCAAAAAAATAAAAAATACATATATATATATATATATATATATATATATATATATATATATATATTACTAGTAATGGCGGCGACCATCAATTTTTATTGTGACTGCAACATTATGGTGGACACATCATCACCAATCACAGGGAGCAGAGATCAGGGACACTGTCACTAGGCAGAACAGGGTGATGCTTGTTTACATTAGCATCTCCCCATTCTTCCTCTCCATTAGGCGATTGTGGGTATCCCTGCGACGATCGAGTCCGCGGGACCCACGACCCGACTCACGGAGCTTGCAAGGGCGCGCGCCCGCAGATCGCCTCTTAAAGGGCCACCTACAGGTACGTTAGTTTGCCTGTACAAGCCCTTTTGCCGACCTATATCGGTGTGAGGCGGTCGTTAAGTGGTTAAAAGGAAATCTCCCTAGGTCCACATAAAGGAGCCATGGTATGCTAGAGGAAAAATGTATGACCTTGACCATGCTAGAGAGTGTGGTCTCTGGCTTCTAACCAAGCCAACCAGATTTTATAAAACTTCTTGGGGAAAATAAGCCCATATACGTAAGCTTACAGATGGGGTAGAACTGATTTCACCATGGATAACCAGGCAGGATCAGATGGAGGTTCTGGTAGTTCAAATTTAGATAAGATTGTTTTAATTGCATGAAACACTGTATAGAATAAAAACTAGAGGTTGACCGATATATTGGCTGGCTAATATATCTGCCAATATTTGGCTTTTTTAAATTAATCAGCATCGGCCAATTGTGCTGATAAAAACGCCCGATGCGTGACTTACAAAAGACTTCTGTAAGGCTGCTTTCACACTGGGGCGGTATTCAGGCCTTACAGCGCTAAAAATAGCGCCTGTGTAGCGCCTGAAAAAAAACGGCCCCTTTCACACCAGTGTGAAAGCCGGAGGGCTTTCACACTGGAGCGATGCGCTGGCAGGACGGTGAAAAAAGTCCTGCTAGCCGCATCTTTGGAGCGGTGAAGGAGCGGTGTATTCACCGCTCCTATACCGCTGCTACCCATTGAAATCAATGGGACACCGCGGCAATACCGCCGGCAAAGCGCCGCTGCAGCGGCGCTTTGCGGGCGGGTTTAACCCTTTTTCGGCCGCTAGCGGGGGTCAAAGACCGCCGCTAAAACGACGGTAAAGCGCCGCTAAAAATAGCGGCACTTTACCGCCGACGCCGCTCCCGCCCCAGTGTGAATGCAGCCTAATAGAAGTCAATGCAAGTTGCCTGAACTTAATCAGTGAAGCGACTTTCCTCCTCTCTGGGCAGTCTGCCAAGAAAAGATCAAAGAGATGCAACGTTTCTTCTTCAATTTACTGAACTCCCTGTGTAGAGTTCTCAGTTTAACCATTTAAAGACTAAATCTTTTCTGACACTTGTTGCTTACAAGTAAGGATGAGCCGAACACCCCCCTGTTCGGTTCGCACCAGAACCTGCGAACAGACATAAACTTCGTGTGAACTTTAGAACCCTATTAAAGTCTATGTGACTCGAACGTTCAAAATCTAAAGTGCTAATTTTAAAGGCTAATATGCAAGTTACTGTCCTAAAAAGTGTTTGGGGACCCGGGTCCTGCCCCAGGGGACATGGATAAATGCAAAAAAAGTTTTAAAAATGGCAGTTTTTTCAGGAGCAGTGATTTTAATAATGATTAAAGTGAAACAATAAAAGTGTAATATTCCTTTAAATTTCGTACCTGGGGGGTGTCTATAGTATGCCTGTGAAGGGGCGCATGTTTCCCGTGCTTAGAACTGTTCCTGCACAAAGTGTCATTTCTGCAGGAAAAAAAGTCTTTTAAAATCACTTGCGGCGTAATACAGAGAACACTAAATGAGTGTTCTCTGTATTACAGGAGCCGACAATTCATTCATTGATAAAAAAAAAATATGTTGATGGGGACAAGGGCCTCATCCCCACAACCCTGGCCGGTGGTTGTGGGGGTCTGCAGGCGGGGGGTTTATCAGAATCTGGAGGCCCCCTTTAACAAGGGGACCCCCAGATACCGCCCCCCCGTTTGAAATGGGAAGGGGGTACAAAAGTAATCCTACCATTTCACAAAGAAAGTGTAAGAAATGGTTAAATAAGACAAACCCAATTTAAAAAAAAAAAGAAGAAGAAAAAAAAAAAGAAGATTCCAGCGGTGGTAATCCACTCTTGTAATCCAGCGACGGATGATCATCTCTCTGGGGTCCAGCGATGGCGGATCTGATCCAGCAACGGGTGATTTTCAGTCCAGCGCAGTCCATCCATGCATCCATCTTCTGTCTCCACTGAGGAGACACTGCGGGGAGCCCAGCGCCTGACGTTTCTTATATTAGGAGGGTGGGGCCACCAGTCACCTGACCCCGCCCCCTCTGATGCTAGAGAGGGAAGCCAGGGGTTCCCCAATGACATATGGGTGACCCGCCCCCCTCTGACGTAACGGAAACCTGCGTTAACCTGCGGGGGGGGTGTTGACTTCCAGTATGTGAGCAGCGTTTCTTCTGAGCTCCAGACCACACTGAAATCCTACATTATCCTGAGCTGCCATACACAAATTTGCCCTGAGGCAAACTCACAGACGAGTCAAGGAAAACACGCGGAGCACGAAAATGGTCAAATACGGCCCAAGTTTGAACCTGTTGCCCATGGAAAGGCTTGTTTGTTTTGCCCACGAGGCCAGTCAAGATGGGGCCTGACACCTGAAGGAGAGGCAGCGTACATTTGCTGCTGCAGACCAGCCCTGGGCAGAGGGTGACGTGGACTGGATGGCTGCAACAGACCCCTTGGCTATCCCAATTCCACACTCGGATGAGGAGGCATCAGGCTCAGGCACCCAGGTAGGAGAGCCGTCACTGTCCCAAATCATAGAGACCATTAAAAGCTGCCATGCGTCCCTGTTGACCCAATTGGAAAGAATTTGAGTTGACTTTGCCCTGCTAAAGGATGATGTCCGTAAGGTTAGGGACCGGGTCACCACAGCCGAACAACGTATTATAAGATTATTTGACTCAGATCGTGGTGACGGTCCAGGAGGTGGCGGCAGACCACAAGCCCCAGGAATCCAAGCTCGGAGATATTGAAGACAGGCTTCGACGGAACTTGCGTTTCCTGGGATTCCCAAAGGGCACAGAGGAGAAACAGCCGGAAGAATTCCTAATATCCTGAATCAAACAAACCTTTGGAGCTGACTCCTTTTCCCACTGTTTGCTATTGAGAGTCCACATTGTGTGCCGCTGAGAACCCAGACGCCAGTTTGGTTCCCCAGACCCATGCTGGCCCGTTTCCTATACTTCAGGGACAAAAACTATCCTCCATAAAGCTCACAATATGTTAGAATAACTCTACAATAATAATCACATATTTTTCAGCAGCCACGCAGAAGCAGAGAGCAGCATTCCAGAGAGTGAAGCAACGGCTGCGTGAGCATAGTCTGCCTTACAGTATGCTCTACCCAGCAAAGCTTAGCGTGATCCATAAGGGAAAAGTGCAATTTATTAACTCTCCCAAGGAAGCTAACAGATGGCTGGAATCGCCGAGTAGTGCCTGACAAGTCAGGCAATGTGCCGAAGGAATCCTTACCGGTCCCATGTTTGGTACTTTTAAAGTCTCCTACTGTGCCTTACCTATGGATACAGACTCGTGTTTACAAATAATGCACTGTGGTCTGGCAGTAATGAATAATCCTTCTATCAAGAGGTCCAGTTTGCTCAGCAGCTCACCAAGTTATCACCTTATCCTTTCTAGCCAGCTGGATAATGAAGGACTCCCCCCTGCTAGGGTGACAATGTTATTGTTTGGGGAAGAGGCCTGTAGTATGTTGGGGACTGCAGGCAGGGTGGAGGGAAAGCGGGTTTGTGTTCCACTGTTCTGGATCATGTTTTTCGTTTTTCTTTTCAAACTACCGATAATCCACTCTCTACCTCTATAGCTACCTATGTAATGTTGACAATGATTGCTATTGTATGCTATCCAACTAGTGGGCTGTTATATGTACTGCTGTCTGTGCTCCAAGGGAGCCCTCTGCCATTGTCTCGCTATGGCGAGCCCCACAATATAACCATCTTTACTGATGACACTGACGCTAAACACTCAAACTTTTGTTCTGGAATGTAAGAGGCCTTAACTCCAGAATTAAAAGGGCATTAGTCTTTAATTATATTCAGGAGTGTAAACCTCATGTAATTTTCCTGCAAGAAATGCATCTGGTAGGCTCCAAAACGATGGCCCTGACAGGCCATGTAAAATATGCATACCATTCAACTTACTCTAATTATGCAATTAATTTTGATAACAAAATCTTTACTATGTACTCTGGAGGAGGTAGTAAAGGACCCCTTTGGACGATTTGCTATAGTGATCCTCACCCATAGATAATACTCCCCATACATTTGTGGCAATATACGTACCACCACCATTCACATAAGCATTGTGTGATACAGTGATGGTAAAGGGGCTCCAGGTGGCAAAAGGCACAATTACTATGGCCGGGGATATAACTGCAGTACTCTCCCCAGGTATGGATAGATTCCAGATGGTGTCTAAATATACTCCTTCCTTGGCCATGTGTGCAGAACAGTATGGCCTGATGGAGGTGTGGCGCTGGAAGATTGCTGATGCAAGAGAGTATTTGTGTTTCTCCTCCACTTATAACACCTTATCCCATCTAGATATGCATTTTGCGACTAAGGAGGTGTTGCTAAGGGTGACTGATGTACAATATCTCCCAAGGGCCATTTTGGACGACTCCCCCCAGTTATTTTCCATGAACATGAGCCAGTCCCAAGGTTATATGCTGTGGAGACTGGAAGAGTGTTTTGAGAGGGCAACAGCCACTGATATAGCAAACTTCTGGTCAGAAAACAAAGGGGAGGTTCCCCTAGGGACTACATGGGATGCCTTTAAAGTCAGGCCGCGTACACACGCGCGGACTGTTCGCCCAACCTTGTCCGCTGAACAGTGTTTGGGCGGACAGTCCGCTCGTGTGTGGGGCTTCAGCGGACAGTTTCAGCGGACAGTTGGCCGAACAAGGTCTTACGGAAATTCCGAAAAACTGTCCGCTGAAACAAGGTTTCAGCGGACTGTTCGCTCGTGTGTAGGCTTGTTCGGCCAACTAAGTCTCGCGCATGCTCAGAAAGGATTTCCACGTCGGAAGGTTGCATTGCAGTGTATAGGACGTCGTATTTTTCGTCCCGTCGTACGTGCCGTTCACGTCATCGCGCACGGTTTCAGCAAACTGTTCGTCCGTCGTGTGTGGCCATGTCCGTCCATGCTAAGTTTGAGCGGACTGTTCGCTCAAACTGTTGGACGGACAAAGTTGGGCCAACAGTCCGCGCGTGTGTACGCGGCCTTACTCTCCAGGGATCCATTTCGAGGGTTAATTAAAAAACTCAGATCTGATAGGGAATGGAAGGTTGAGCAGGTCGCTACAGAAGCAGAAGAGGAATATATTAATAATCCTACTTCTACTAACTTTGGGGAGTGGCGGGATAACTGGACCTAATGTTGGTGGTAAAGACCCCAAAAAAGTTGCTGTATCAGTCGCAGCGTACCTTAGAGTTTGGTGATAAGAACAGTACATTATTGGCATATTCGGCTCACGCACAGCAAGCATCAGCCTCTATTCCCTGAATTTATAATACACAATGTACTCTTTGCACCAAACATGGAGATATAGTCAATGTTTTGTTTTATTTTATTCTGATCTATATACATCTAGGGTGGATTACACAGAGGAGGAGGCCTGTCAATTTCTGGCACCAATCTCTCCCTGGGAACTGCCCGGGGATGTAGCAGAGGATATGGACCTCCATTTTAGCACTGACAAAATTGTGGTACAGTAACTATAAGGAGTTTATGGCATCAAAATTATTGGAGGTATATAGTGACTCACTAGAAAGGGGGGTGCTCCCAGATTCTCTGAGGGAGGCAATTATTGTACCGATTCCCAAGCCCCACAAAGACCATGACTACTATGAATTATATAGGCCCATATCATTCATGTGGATGCCAAGAGTTTAGCTAAAATTCTAGCCAAATGATTAAACAAGGTGATGGTGTCCATTATTCATTCAGGTCAGATGGGTTTCATCCCAATGCCATCTACAGTCATAAATTTGAGGAGACTCTTTACCGTGTTACAATCTAAAGGTCCTGACCCAGATATCCGAGGTATAGTGTTATTGGACACCCATAAGGCCTTTGACTGTATTGAATGGCCCTATTTATGGATAGTCCTTGAACGGTTAGGCTTCGGTCCCAAATTCATAGCTTAGGTAAACTTATTATATGCTAAACCTCTGGCACGGTTGAGTGTTAATACAGTAACAGAAGCCTTTGAAATGGCTAGGGGCACTCGGCAGGGGTACCCACTGTCGCCCTTGTTGTTTGCCCTGGCTATAGAGCTATTGGCGGCACAGTTGAGGGAGGATGGGGAGGTGAAGGGCTGCTGGATAAACACTAAGGAAGAAAATACCTCTTTGTATGCCGATGATATGCTCCTATACCTAGCGGAGGCGGAGGGTTCTTTGGATACAGCCTTGAATAGAATCACAAGTTTTGAAAGGTACTCTGGCTTTAAAGTTAATTGTGAAAAATTGTTTATTTTCCCTATCTTTCCCGAGTATTCCCCGAGTCTGCCTACTGATGTCCCATTAAAAATAGTTTCCCGGTTCCGATACCTTAGGGTTGAGGTCCAGCTACCAGAGAACATATACACTAAAAACAATCTGCGTCCTCTCATGGTACGGCTGAAGGACAATTTGCAGACCTGGCCTAAGCTGCCCCTCAACCACCTAGAATGAATCAACATAATTAAGATGATATACCTACCTAGGTTTTTATACATGTTATGGCATGCTCCGATCTATGTCCCAAAAAAACTATTCAAGGAAATTAAAATGCTGCTATTCTCATTCCTCTGGGGCACTAAACCACCTAGAGTATCCTTAAACACATTGTTTTTACCAGTCCAGGCTGGTGGGCTGGCTCTGCAAAATGTACAATGTTATTACTTAGCAGCACAGTTAACGCATATCGATTGTTGTTTTTTTTCCCCAGATGGATGTAGCTTTGGTGGAGACTCAGGCTGCCTGGATGAATATACAGGAATGGCTCTTACCCCTCCCAGGGGGCAGATATTCTTAAACTTTCATAAAGGATCTTCCATATTTGTAATAAAAGAATGGGGTGTAGCCCTTTGACTTCTTCTCCTAACACTCCTCTGTGGTACAAGCCCCAACTAAAAGAAATACAGAAAATCCCTGATGGGGTATGTTGGGCCTGGTATGGTCTCAAATATGTTTATCAATTGTTCAGGAGCCAAACCTTTAGAACCTTCAGGGATATTCAAACTGAATATAAATGCCCTGACGCCTATTTTTACTGGTATCTGCAATTGCACCATGCTGTGGCAGCCCAATTTGGTCTTCAAGAGGTCCAGTTCGCCCATTCTGAGCTAGATAATTTACTATTAGGCAAATAGTAAAGAAGAGGAAGACCATTCAAAACTTATCTTGAGATATTACTTCACCCTGCTGACCTCTTTTTCACCTAGGTTCGCCGAGGTCATTGAATTGTTGTTGCCTTTAGTGATTTTGGCCAGAGACAAAACTATCCAGTTTAATTACCTCCAAGTGCATTATATACTTGCATGTCTTCATAAGATGGGCAAGGTGGAAACACCAAAATGCCATAGGTGCAGGGCTGAGGTATCATACCATTACTTTGGCATTGCCCTCAGGTGAGGAAGTTTTGGGCAGCAATTCTGAAATTCTTACACAAAAAATTAGCCCTTCAAAACATATGTGCTCTGACCAGATGTCTACTGGGTCACTTTGGGGAGGAGGAATTGTCCGAATCCAAAAAGCCTCTTAAGAATACTCTCTCTCTATGCTAAAAAGGCATTGGCTCTAAAATGGAAGGATACAAGGCCTCCGTCACTCCTCTGCTGGGTAGACCTGGTTAATGGAGCTCTACCGAAATATAAATTGATCTACATTTCCAGAGGTTACCCAAACAAGTTTAACAAAATATGGGCTGGTTGGATTAAATCAAGAGTCTGGAGATAGAGGTGTAAATGCAGCTAAGATGGGACCAGGATTGGTTCATATATTCATCAGCGAAAGAAATGCTTATGCATACAAAGGTACTGAGTTTATTAGTCTGCTTTCAAAGTTGGATTAATTCATTTACAATGTTGAATTTTGTTTGGTTTTCTTACTTTACATGCTCTGTATCCAGGGGTACTTCCCCCGGAGATAAAGGAGGTTGGAATTAAACACAGCTGAATATACTGCATGCTAGTAATATATGCATGGAAGCTAATCCTTCTGAATCTGTGCATTACTGATTCTTAATTCGATGGATATTATCCTCTGTAACAGGAATGTTTTGAATAATGTAAATTTTCTTACTTGAAATATGAATAAATGTACCCTTGCAGTTGTTCTGTGGACAGGTTCCCCCACTTGAGCAGTGGATCTCTGCAGATCCTCCAGAGTTACTATGGGCCTCTTGGCTGCTTCTCTGATTAATTTTCTCCTTGCCCGGCCTGTCAGTTTAGGTGGACAGCCATGTCTTGGTAGGCTTGCATTTGTGTCATACTCTTTCCACATTCAGATGATGGATTGTACAGTGCTCCATGAGATGTTCAAAACGTGGGATACTATTTTATAACCTAATCCTGATTTAAACTTCTCCATGACTTTATCCCTGACCTGTCTGGTGTGTTCCTTGGCCTTAATGATTCTGTTTGTTCATTGAGGTTCTCCAACAAACCTCTGAGGGCTTCACAGAACAGCTGTGTTTATAATGAGATTAAATTACACACAGGTGGACTTTAGTTACCGATTAGGTGACTTCTGAAAGCAATTGGTTCCACTAGATTTTAGTTATGGGTATCAGAGTAAAGGGTGCTGAATACAAATGTATGTCACACTTTTCACATATTTATTTGTAAAAAAAAAAAAAAATGAAAAAAACAATCATTTTCCTTCCACTTCACAACTGTGTGCCACTTTGGGCGAGTCTATCACATAAAATCCCAATAAAATAAAATACATTTACATTTTTGGTTGTAACATGACAAAATGTGGAAAATGTCATGAGTAGCGGTATGAACTTTTTCAAGGCACTGTACAATTCAGATCACATGAATATATAATTCAGATCAGTGGTAGAAGCATTTTTTTTGCGAATCCACGCCAGTCTCAGCTGTAAATAAGGGCCTGCTTGCCAGGTCACTTTTATTAAACAAAATTAAAGTCCACAGAGTCCAGTTTTCTCATGCAGGGCATTCTCACCATCAAAACACGTAACAGAAAAATACAGAGCAACGCTGGCTCTCTCTTCAGTAGCATCGCTTCTCTATTCAGTGACCTCTCAGATGGCCCCACACAGCTATCCTGGCTTCCTCAGCTTAAGGCACCCTACTGTACAGGCACATGCCTGGCCTCTCAATAGGGGATCTCCTGGCACCCTGAGCTCTCCTACTCTTCTGAGACTTACAGATTTCCTCAGTCCCTGGTTCATCTAGTTGTCTCAGCTTTCCCAGTCCTCCAGACTTGCGTAGCTGTCCCAACTTTCTCAGAACTGTGGGGAAGTAATCTCTTTTACAACATAATGGGAGTATGCCTGTCACCTGGATAGAGCACACACCTGTTTCCTGATGGGAGCACTGAGATCTGATTGAGCCTTGCTTATAACGATTGTGCACACCTGCACCCTCACACAATCTGCATGTCTTCACTGAAACCTTGACACAGGATTAAAGACATCTATCCACCCAAATCTCTTAAAAGTCTCCAAGCTCCAGACCCCAATCCAGGATTGCAAAACCTGGGGGAAAACTGAAACCCCTGTCTTCTCCACTCAATACTCCAGAGCTCTGCACTCTGCATTATTGTGAAACCTTTGATGCTTTTCTCTATACTCACACAGGGGCAGGGCCTACTACTGTGAGAATATACACGTATAAGTTTATTTTTTCTCAGCCGTATATATAGATAATCAGATCTCACTAAAAGTTTGGCTGTACATTGAGAAATTGTTACCCAATGAGTCACATAGTGGTGGGTCAGGTGCTATAGGCGAACTTTTGGCTAAGAATATTAAGAGTCAGAATAACTAAACTAAGAAATATTATGATGCAACAACATGAATATAAACTTAAAACATCATTAATTATCTAGCATAACTATGAAAATACCAGAATTTAAACTTTCAGTATTGCATTAGTGGAAAAACTGAAGCACAAAAAAATAAATAAAACCTGAACAAATCTGGCTTGTAGCCTTGTAGAAGGCTCCATTTCAGAAATGTCCTCTTGTTATAAATATACAGTATGTCTTTCCAATATAATAGATTAACTTGCCTCTCTCCCATGCTGAGCACAGCAAAGCACCATCCCCTTTAGGGATACCTTTAATCTTCCAGGCCACAGGTGCCTGTATAAGAGCAATATTAGTCTCAGCTTCTGCCTCTTGGGAGGGACAAGCATAGAACACAACTAATCCTTGGATGTCTTAAAAACAGAGGCAGGAAACCAAGAAGAAACTTAAAACTAGACATTTGTCTTGGCAAAACACATGTCAGGTCTTAAATGTGTCATCCAAAATCTGTGCAACATTATGACACCATATAATTACATGCGTGTAAAAAACATTCTTGTGTTAAGCGTTAACAAAAAAAAAAGACAAATTCCAGATCATTAATATCATAGACATTCCACTATGCTGTGATCACCAAACAAATAAAAATAAATAAATAATATAAACAAATTATTATTATTATACAGGTTTTATATAGCGCCAACAGTTTGCTCAGGGCTTTGCAACATGAGGGCAGACATTACAGTTACATTATAATTTGGTACAAAAGGAATCAGAGGGCCCTGCTCGTTAGATAAAAAAAAAAAGGTTAGACATATTACATTAAATCAAAAGCAAGTATTTTGTTTTACTAATGATTCTATGCATAGATTTGCTGTAATATGAGGAGAACCTAAAAGTTACTCATGATCAGAATGGTTGAAAATGTTAGAGAAATGGAGAGTTTTGGTAGTTCATTAAAAAACACAAACACATTCAGTAATACATGGTTTTATTGGATAGAATCTACATGCATTGATGACTTCAAACGACTGTTAAGTGTCTAAAATGTTTGATGTACAGGCAATATTGTGGGTGGCCCGTGAGAGACCGCAAGCCCCTCCTTATCTTCAGCAAAACCTGTTGGATATCACTCTTACCTTACTCCACCGGATGCACCCCCCCATCACCACTATCCTCTATATTTCCTGTCCGATTCCCCTTTCTCTTTATACACTTGACCATGGGATACCGCATAGTCCCTCCCTAATGTAGACTCCTCATTCTGTCTATCCACTTTCAGATAGTAGGGCTCTAATCATTGCATAACGTCACTGGGTCACTTTAGATACAAGATCTATACTTTTATGCATTATTTCCCTCCACTAAGGACCCTGAGATTTTCTTGGATGTTATTTATTGTTCTAATTGTATACATCTGAAACCCTGGATTGTTATTTGACAATCATTCCTGTATGCATTTTTGGCCAACCTTTATTGCATGGGATTTTCAGGTTCACTCTGTTAGACCACAACAGCTGTGCAATGGATTGCTAGATTTGTTTCTTTTTCCTTGCTTTGTAAATACAAAACCTTAAACAAAGACTGCAAAAAAGAAAAAAAATAACTCTATGTAACATGCTCTGTTTCACTAGCAACTAGTTGTCTGTTTACTAGAACACAAAATAAATTTCAAGTGATCTGATTAAAGAGGAAGTAAACCCTAATGGGTTTACTTCCTCTTTGATTCCCTGCAAAGGTAAAGCATAATGGACTACTATGCATCGCATAGTAGTCCATTATGTGTCACTTACCTGACACAGGAGCCAGCGAAGTCACTGCTGTCCCCTGTAGTTCCGAGCGTCCATCTTCTTGGTGGGTCTCGCTGCTCCGGCGCTGTGATTCGCCGGAGCAGCGATGACGTCATGCGCACAGGAGACGGGAGCCGACACTCGCGGCATATCGCTGCGATCTGCGGCTTGCCCAGTGTGCCTGCATGCCGCTGTCTATGGCGCATGCGCCCTAGACAGTGGTGGCTGTCTTCAGGTAAATATCTACTAAACCGTATAGGTTTAGGAGATATTTCTTGGACCTACAGGTAAGCCTTAATCTAGGCTTACCTGTAGGTCAAAGTGGTTTGTAAGGGTTTACAACCACTTTAAAGCTGGCTACACACATTACAAACTTTGTGCAATCTCCTTTAGATTTACCAGAACTACATACAACCCCAATTCCCAAAAAAGTTAGGACACAGTGTAAAATCTACCGTATATAAAAATAGAATGCAATGATTTGCAAATATTATAAACCCATATTTTGGTCACAAAAAAAACAAACAAAAAAACAAAACAAAAAACAAAACAGAAAAACATAGCAAATGTTTAAACTGAGAAAAAGTACTATTTTAAGAAAAAAACAAGGTACTTTTGAAATGAATAGCAGCAACACAAGTTGGGACATGTTTACCATGGTGTAGCACCCCTTCTTCTTTTATCAACACTGTAAACATCTGGGAATTGAGGAGACCAATATGTTTAATTTTGGCAGAGGAATGTTGTCTTCTTTGTGGTATTTTTCATTTCAAGATGCACCAAATATTTTTAATTGGTAAAAGGGCAGGCAGGCCAGTTAAGCACCCAGGCTGTTTTACTAGGAAGCCACGCTATTGTCAGGTGCAGTATGCAATTTAGCATTGTTCTGCTTTAATATGCAAGACCTTTCCTGAAAAAGACATCTTCTGGATAGGAGCATACGCTGCTCTAAAACCTGGATATATATTTCCGCATTGATGGAGCCTATCCAGATGTGCAAGATGCCCATTCCATACACACTAATGCACCCCCCTTATACCATCAAAGTTGTGGGATTTTGAACTGAGCACTGATAACAAGCTGGAAGGTCCTTCTCCTCTGTAGTCCAGGGGATGCAGTGCCCATTGTTGCCAAAAAAGGATGTAAAATTTTGATTTGTCTGACCACAGAACAGTCTTCCACTTTGCAAAAGACCATTTTTAATGAAAAGAGAAGATGGCTGTGTTTCTGGATCATGGCTTCTTATTTGCATAATAGAGTGCTAACTCAAATTTTTGGATGGCCATGCAAACTGTGTTCAAAGACATTGATTTTTGGAAGTATTTCTGGGTCCATGCAGTGATGTCTGCAACAATCATATGTACTAGGATAACGTATAGTTGTGTGTGTAGCAGCCGTTTTGTCATGTCTCAGCTCACCTCAGCCATGTTGTCTTGTGAAGGGCACACCACAATGACCTTGCCCCCACCTTTTCCTCTAAGTTATCCAATACACAAACTGTTGACTGAGGCCAGGGCCTTATCAATCCATTGATCAGACACACAGACTTTTCCATTACCCAATCTACAATCTAAGGCTGGAAACACTAATAAAACTGTCACCCTCCCAAATCCAGAAAGCCAACTGATACCTGTCGTAAATAGCTAAATCCACATAGCTCAATCCCCAAGTGTAGACAGTGTAGTTTTATAACTTCCAAAATATTAATAGCACATCCCTATTATGGACAAATTTACTTTCCTCAGATAATTTGTGGTGTTTCAAGTCCAGACACCCCTGTCAGATCATATGGGAAACCACTGGTACCTCTTATTCATTCAATTTGCAACAGTCATGAGCTGAAAATTGTGTGTGATTGATGAACCAATAACTAAAACTATGTACCATTTTCATACACAGGAAAATCTCAGTCAGGAGGTGGCGGGGTAAGTGTCAGCACACACACTTAGAATTTACGACAATGGATTTTGTTGTCGAAAAATTTGAGAACCAGCTCTCAAATTTTTGTTGTCGGAAATCCCAACAAAAAATGTCAGATGGAGCCTAGACACGGTCTGAATTTCTGACAACAAGCTCCCATCGAACATTTGTTGTTGGAAATTCCGATCGTGTGTACATGACATAACATTTTATTTTATTTTTTACTCCCTGCATTTACTTGCAGGTTCATGATTTTACCATTTTTGCCAACATGTTATTTTTAGCTATGTATGACAAAAAGTTATATTTGGGGGCTTAGTAGGTTCTGTGAGTAAAGAGATTGATGCAAAGCTCTTGCATTGATTTATCGTTTTTCACACAGTAACCTGTGATTATTTGGTTCTGGATAGTCAGACAAATTTATCGGTTTATACAACAGGAAGCAGGAGTACATTACTCTAAGAACAGACAGAAGAATTACCTGGACAGAGGTTTTTACCTTTTCCACTCTATCCAAAGAAAAAACAAAACAAAAAAACCTCCTAGATGCGGATGTAATTGTACATGCAGAATTCCTCCAGAATTCCTCTAAAATGCAGAACTAAACATTTGTCTATAATCCTTTATAGAATCATGTCTGTGTAATCCACTCCCCCTCTGGTAGTAATGAAAATGTGCTGTTTCCTGCAGTTGTACCAGATACAAAAGTGATTCAGTCTGTGCTCTTCATGACAGGGCTAAGAGAAACTGTGATTTAGAACCACAAGCACAATATAAATAAAATAATGACAATTGCAAAGCTTTTATGATTTCCTGATACGGTCCATAAAATCAGAGAGAATACATCCAAGTACAAAGTTCAGTTGTTTCCAAGTCCAGAAAGAAATACAGATGTATCCAGCGTTTATACATATTGACACATGTGATTTTACAAGATTCTGACTAGTTTCAACTTGTGAAATGGCAGACATACACTGAACGATTGTCAAATACAGGGAAAGAACTGGGAAATTTTAATTCCATCTCAAGTTTATAATGAAAAGCTGTATCACCTACACTGGCAATTTTGAAGTCCTCATGTGTCAGGACAATGAGATAAAATTCCAGGTCATGCAGAAAGTGACACACAATGACTGAATACATGGGTACATGCAGTCATTTTTATTTAATTAGTTCAGCAAATACTAAACAAGTGAGTAATGTGTGACAAAATATCTACTACAAACATGTTTAAGAAAACCTTGAACCCGAAAATATAAAACACACAAACGAGTAAAGCGTACTACAAGGTCCAGCCCAACAGACAGCAGTCTATGGCAAGCCCCGACACTGTTACCGCCAGCGGAATTCAGAGCCTCTTTTGCCGGCACTCGACTCCCTCCCCCCATCAGCAGCCCAGGAAAGTGTCAGTGTAAACATTGTAAAAGATGTACATATTGTAAAAGATGAGAAACATTGTTTGGTTCTCTAACTTTGCTGTAGCTGCGATCGTCAGCTTTTGTGATGGGGAAGAGATTGTGTCCAAATCTGCTGGGGGGGGGGGGGATCCCTGTTTCCAGGAGGAGGAGGACTGTCATTGGCCAATGTTAATCCAATCACAGTCCTGCTAGCCCCACCCCCCATCTGAAGGAAGATGACTCGCTTGGTTGCAACTACAAATCTCAGAAAGAAGGGATTTCACTGTGATTGAGAAAACCACAATCACGTGACAGTTTGTGGAATTACTGACCTTTGCGTGACTTACTACTGAACCCTGGCCCTCTGTGTCCCTTTAAGACACAACCAGTATTCAGTACAATGAAAATCACACCCAACTTTTGCTGCAGCGCTTCCCGCCACACTTTTCCTCAGCTGCAGGGGCCCAACTTAAGATCCTGCACACAAGCCCACTACTTTCAGAAAATGACCCTGACCTAAGATCATCATTGCACATCCATTCCAGATGCTTGTATGTGACATCACATACATGCACGTGGGCTGAATGCGAGAGGTGGATCAGCAGGATAAGTGCGCTAGGACAGGTAGATGTGTCTCATCTCTGCTCCCTTTCACCACTCTGCATATCATAGATAAGATAATAGATAGAGAAGAGGGTACAGCGGTGGAGCAGATGAGCAGGAGGATACAGCGATGGGAGAAATGAGCAGAAGGGTTTCAGAGGTGGGACAGAAGAGCAGGAAGGTACAGAGGTGGGGCAGATTTGCAGGGAGGTACAGTGGTGGGAGATATGAGCAGGGGGTTCAGCAGTGGAACAGAAGAGCAGGGGGTACAGTAATGGGGTATATGAGCAAGGGGGTTCAATGTTGGTCCAGGGGGGTTGAGAAGTGGGGGCAGATGTGAAAGGAGGTGTATTGGGAGGACAGATGAGCAGAGGGTTACAGTGGTGGGGCAGGAGAACAGGAGGAACAGAGGTGAGACAGATGTGCAAGAGGTATATTAGTGGGGCAGATGAGAAAGCAGGTTACAGAGGTGGGGCAGATGAGCAGATGGGTCCAGAGTTAGAACAGATGCGAAGGTGATTCAGTAGTGAGACAATAGCATTGAGATACGGCGATGGAGCAGATGTGCAGGGAGGCACAGTGATGGGGCAGATGAGAAAATGGGTACATTGATGGGGCTGATGAGCAGGGGGTTACAGTGGTGGGAGGGATGCAAAGGGGTACAGTGGTGGGACAGAAAAGTAGGGAGTACAGTGATGGGGCAGATAAGCAGGGAGTTACAGTGGTGGGAAAAATGAGCAGGGTAATTCACTGTTGGGGCAGATGAGAAGGGGGTTCAGCATTGGGACAGAAGAGCAAGGGGGTACAGCACTGGGGCAGATGTGAAAGGAAGTGCACTGGTGGGACAGATTAGCAGGGGTTACAGTGGTTGGGTAGAAGAGCAGGGGGTACAAAGGTGGGGCAGATGTATAGGAGGGTACAGTAGTGGGGCAGAGGAGAAAGGAGGTACATTGGTGGGACAGATGAGTAGGGGGTTACAGCAGTGGGGCAGAGGAGCAGAGGGGTACAGTGGTTAGGTAGAAGAGCAGGGGGTACATAGGTGGGGCAGATGTATAGGAGGGTACAGTAGTGGGGCAGAGGAGAAATTAGGTATATTGGTGGAACACATGAGCAGGGGGTTACAGTGGTGGGGCAGAACAGCAGGGGGAACAGAGGTGGGACAGATGTGGAGGAGGTACAGTGGTGGGGCAGATTAGAAAGGGGGCTACACTGGTGGGGCAGATGATAAAGGGTACATTGGTGGGGAAGAAGAGCAGGGGCTACCAGTGGTGGGACATAAGAGCAGGGTGGTACAGTGGTGGGGCCGATGTACAGGGGGTTAAAATGGTGGGACAGATGAGCAGGGGGTACAGAGGTGGAGCAGATGTGCATAATACAGTGGTGGGGCAGATGTGCCGGGGGTTACAGTGGTGGAACATATATGAAGAGGGGTACAGTGGTGGGGCAGCTGTCCAGGGGGGTACAGTGGTGGGGCAGATGAGCAGGTGAATTGGGGCTGATCAGAGGTGTGAAGGTGCATAAATTGGGTCTTATCAGAGGTGTGAAGGTGCAGGAATTGGGGCTGATCTGAAGCGTGAGAGTGCAAGATGTTAATTTCTCACTACTATTTACACTATACATGAAAAACGAACAAACTCTGGACAGCCGCACTCCGGATCGAATGAAAAGTAAAAGTGCCTTTATTCCTTCAAATGAAAAAACTCCACAGCACACGAATCACCACAGAAAAGGGAAAAAATAGAACAAAATTCTGACGCATTTCACGCCAAGACCAGCGCTTACTCATAGCTATGCGTGGAAAGAAAACAAAAAACAAACATATGATATTGGTGAAAAAGTCCACTAAAGTCAATAAATGAGTGTAACCAGTCCCAAAATTAATCTCTATGGAGTAGTACTTCTGGGACTTTTTTTGCAGATGTCAGATGGCATTCATGGCAGAGTAGTTAGCAACCTTCCGAGACCTCAGAGCCTCTTGCAAGTAGATATCAGACAGATTAAAGAAAGTTAGGTACTCTTACCAGATGGGTTGGACACATCCACCTTATAGTAGTGTGTCGTACGAGCTTATGGGAGGGCTTCAGCCATGCACCCCAATACGCTGGCCGAGTGATGTTTACCCCTCAGGATTCCTTGCAATCTCCAGGTGGAGAAGATGGATACAATTTCTGAACCGTGAATAGTTGAATGACTTGGTACCAGAATTCTCATGAGGCAAGCAAAAAAGATTACCGTATTTATCGGGGTATAACACGCACCGGCGTATAACACGCACCCCAAGTTTAGGAGGGCATTTTAAGGAAAAAAGTTTTAGGAGGTAAGTTTAAGGGAAAAAAAACTTACATTTAAATGCCCGTCAATGCAGCCTTATCAGTGTGCATCTGCAGCCTTGTCCATCATTGCAGAATGATCAGTGTCATTTGCAGCTTGCCCACCGCTGTTTGCAGCCTTGCAGAGTGTCATTTGCAGCTTGCCAGTGTCATTTCCAGCTCGCCCAGCGCCGTTTGCAGCCTTGCCCATGTTTAAATATCCCACCGCCGAGACAGACCGAGCGAGCGCCGCCGAAAAAGACCGAGCTGTCTGCTCGGCTCCGCTCGTAGTCCCGCTTCCCTGCCGTTTCTGGCTCGGCTCGGTCTTTTTCGGCAGGGAGGCGGGACTACGAGCGGAGCCGAGCAGACGGCTCGGTCTTTTTTGGTGCCGCTCTGTCTTTTTCAGCGCCGCTCTGTCTTTTTCTGCGCCGCTCGGTCTTTTAGCCTCACAGACAGTGGGGATCGGCGTATAACACGCACCCACGACTTTCCCCCGATTTTAAGGGGGAAAAAGTGCGTGTTATACGCCGATAAATACGGTATCTTTCTTGTCAAAGAACCAAGAGAATTTCTCGTAAGGTTCAAACGGCTGATTTAACAAAGCTGATAAGACCAATTTTAAATCCTAAGGATTTAGAGGTGCCTTGATAAGGGGAATAAACCGTGTTACCCCCTGAATATGCTAAGCACCAAGAGTGGGAAGCAAGAGGCCATAGGAAAAGACATTGACACGGCCTGGATCTGGCTCTTGATAAATGTCAAGGCCAGCTTCATTTCAGATCCCATATGCAGGAATCAGGAATCCTGCCTATCGATATACTTCCTGGGGTGCAAACCCCTGGACCCATACCAAGAAACCTATGCCTTCCAGACACTATAGTAAGTGATTCTGGAAGCCGGCTTCCTGGGCTTAGTCAAAGTAGACACTACTTTAGAAGATCACCCACAATCTTTTATAGAGTGTGATTCAACAGTCAAACATGTTAAACTCCTTGTCCGTAGTAGGATGAAATACCCTGTACAAGAAGGTCTGGCTATAACGGCAGAGTCCAAAGGACTCCTACTGCCATTTTTATGCTCTCGAAAAATTAAGATCTTCTGGGACCCGGCTGGGGTGACAGAATCACCTCCTTCTGTTCCTGCTTAATCCTGTGGAGAAGGCGCGGAAGTAGCAGAGCTGGAGGAAATGCATAGATCAGTGAAAACTGATCCCCTGGGAAGAATAATGCGTCTGCTCTGCCTGCTAGCAGACCCCTTGTTTGACATAAAGTTGTCGCTCTTATTAATTAATTTGTATGAATAGGTCCATGTCCGGAGGGCCCCATCTGACATATTGCTAGGAAGATGTCAGGGTGAAGAGATCATTCTCCCGGAAATAATTGTTGGTAGTACGCCTGAAATGTTCAAATTGCCGATAGGCAAGGAGTGTTGTGTTCTGCCAAAGCTAGAACATTATTCACCTCTTTTTTGGGCTGCATGACTTCTCGTGCCTCCCCTGCTGATCGATGTAAGCCCTGCCGTGGCTCTGTCAGACAATCCCGTAGTCTGGCCGCCCAAATTTTAGAGCCAGATGTACTGGCTGAAACTTCCAACAAAGTTAATAGGCAAGGTCCTCTAACCTGGACCATCTCCCCTGGACAGAATCTTCTTCCAGGACTGCTCCCCAGCCTAGAAGGCTGGCATCTGTTGTAAACACCTTGCAGGATAAATATTTTCCCTCCTGCTGGATAACAACCACCAATTTAGGCTCTGACCTATGCTGGGAGCCAAGCATTTTGGAAACAAACAAGGCTTGAATAATCTTTATTCCAGACCGTCAGTATGGTGTCTTGAAGCAGTCTTTGAATAAAACCGCGCATAAGGGATGGCCCTGAAGGAGGCCACCATTTCCCCTAAAAATCTCCTGCAGCCGAATGAAAGAATTTTCCTTTATCCTGATAACTTGAATTAGTCCTACAATGGAACTGATTCACGTCTGGGGTAAGAATACCTTCTTCTGTATAGTATCTATAACCAGCCCCCAAGTAACCTCCTTAAGGAGAATCTTCCTAGGCTAAGAATCCAACCTAGAGATTTCAGATATCTACAGCTGAGATCAGACTCTGGTATTAGACCTGAGAATGAATGATCTATTAAAAGTAGATCTTTTAATAAGCTAGGACCGTTATGCCTTGAGCCCTTAACCTGGCTAAAGGAGTTGCCAGAATCTTTCAGAACACTTGTGGTGCTGTGGCTAAGCCGAATGGCAGTGCCACAATTGAAAAAAATAAAAAATACATTTCTGGTAAGCGGGAAACTTTGGCACATGGAGATATGCAACTCCCCTCCTTGCAGGATGGACACAGCCGATCGAATTATGAAGGGATCGGATGTTTAAGTGCCAATTCAGATCTCCGAGATCTAGAATGGGTCTTACCTCTCCGTTTGGCTCTGGGACCTTAAAAGGTTTGAGCCAAAAAAAACCTATGCCACTATGGGAATTTCTGATACCACCGACAGCTGGGGATAAGGCAGGGATAACAGCTGATCCAGAGGCCAGAAATAGAGACATCTCTCTTTTATTTCTCTCTGGAACCTTATAAGCATTCTTTGAGGAGACGGACACTCTTGTTTAAAGACTGCCACATCAGCAGCCCCAAGGACCCCACAGGCAGCACCCAAACAGGACCCAAACCCCGGACTCTAAGATCGAAAGCCAACTGGGCCATCCAGGCTTTTGAAACTCTAGATGTAACCTAGAGAAAAAAAAAATCACAGAAATTCCACTGCTCTTAACATTGTTCCTGACAGACTTTAAGAAACGCAGGACCTTTCACCTCACCCAAACTAGTGGGGGTGCTCCTTCATGAGAAGGCCTTAGCATTCTGCTTTATGGGCTTTCTGCACCCAAGATCCTGGTGCTGCCCCTGGGAACTTTCTCCTGAACCTGACGATTGAGACCGTCGAGACTGCCTAAAGGCAGATACCCCAGGCATAGGAGAGGCTGCACAATTAAAGGAAAACTGTTTGAACCTCCTTTTACTTGTAAAGAGAGCTTTACCCCTTTTGGATGTACTTATCCAATCTAAATAGTCATACCCCAGGAAGGGACACCGACTGGCTAAGGGTTTTCACCTGGTGCTTCGGCTGATCAATATTTCAGCCACGGACCTCTGCAAAAATGTACTAGTCCTAGTATAAGACATAGGGCTTAAACGATCAAGTCCTTCATAGCATCTGTGGGACACAGTGCGTCAAATACACCAGCCCCTTGTCCGGCCTGCTGATCAGGCAGAACTTTCAGGCATCTCACACCTGTTCCTTAACCCCCTGGAGTCCACATTTTCCAATGTATTGGCGTGACTCAAAATGTTCTCCACCAAAATAGTGGAGCAGACATTAAAGGGTTAATGGACTGAGCTACTCCAATTGTAGCAAGAACTGCAAAAGACATCCTGTCTTTAAAAGGAAAATCCAACCTTAACTTGCTGAATCCTTTAACATCAGTGCATTATCCACTGGACATGTGAGACTCTGCTCACTGAAGTGATTTCAGCATTAATGGCTGGAACCCCCCATTTCTTTCATAGAAATGTTCACATTCAGAATACATAGCTATGTATGAATAGGAAAAAGATCCTCAGGTGGGGGAGGTTCAAACGAACCCTATTATAGGTAGATGCCTCAAGAGCCTGTGCTGCAGGCAACAAAAGGGTTGAGTATAGGGTTAAGTAAGGGAGTAGACAAACACCTGACTTGTGCGGCTACTCCCTCCCTGTTAGGACCCTCCAAAGAGGAAAAATAAGTATCTTCCAATATTTGAGAAGATCTACCTGATCCCCAGCCTCCTGCACCTCAACAAAAAGGCCCAGAGGACTAGATGGGAATCCGCTATATTTAGTCCTATTATGGAGAGACATCATAGCAATAATCTTTTACATGGTAGAGGAAAAAACCTGTTTGTATGAAATACACAGGGACAGAAGTGTTCTACCCTTGACGGCTCATCTGACTAGCCATATTTTTCTTTTTACCTCTCAGGGAAGGAAGACATTCTTTTGGAAGGGTTTTTAGTTTGTTGTATACCATTAACCCCTTAGAACCCTTAGAGGAGTTCCTTGTCCCTTTGTCACTCATAGCTTACAGTACAAAGCAGAGGTAGTACCAGCAAAGGAATGTTTCCCTTGCTAGGCTATAGCACAGTACAATAACTGCTATTAATCCTAGCTACACAGTAACAATGGCGTCAAAAGAGAAATGCCTGTGTCACCAAACCTGACCAGCAACCACTCTGCTCTGTCCCTCCACCGCCAGGCAGCAGCTTCTCTTGCAGAGCTCTAAACTACTTCCTACACGTGTGGCAGGCATCTGACGCTGTTTAGCCATGCCGCCCACATGAAAACGGCCCCTTCCTCTTTCAAACAGGGAAGTGAATCTCCCGCGTGAGCGTTGGCACCATGGCGGGGGGGGGGGGGGTAAATCCGGCCGCGACTTGCCCAAAAAATCTTTCTTTCTTTTTTTGGAGAAAAAGAGGCAGCTGGCTGGCATTCAAATACACCAAAATCAGAAATCTGGGGGCTCAGGAAGTGATCGGCTTGAACGGAGAGGAGAGTGGAGCTTCTGCTGTTTCCAGAGTCAGAATGGTGAGTGCTCAATACAGCCTCCAGTGGTGACACATAGAAATGACATGACAACACAATACATGGAAAGAGAGATTCCTGAGAAAATCTCCCCTACCTTATCCTCGTAGGAGGGTTTATCAGAGATAAAAAAAAAAAAACAATCTTTGCCCTTCACGGTAGGCTCCGAGACCTTTAAAAGGAAACCATCAGGAACCGGGGAACACTCAGGTTATCCCACAATCCTGGACCTACGAGAAGACCCTGCCAGTAAACTATTATTGGCCTTACTACCAAAAAGTTCTGGATCCCAGGGCCCAGTTCTTAAAGCATTTGCAAGCAAAACCTTGGGTCTTCGGATGACGAGGCCCAGGTACCATTCATTTAATCCATTACAGAGACATCAGAAGGTATCCGGTCAGGATGGCTGGCTCTCATCAAAGGATTACTGCCCGTGGAGCTCAGTTCAACACATCCTTACACATGCCCAACACCTTAGACACTGGCAAAAAAAAAACTGAGGACTCCCAGTAGTGGGAGGGGTCATATGGGGGAAGTTCACGCATTAAGGGGCGTGCCAGTGTCCAGCACCCGATGGTCCAATAGAGCCATAGTAATAACTATGTGGGTTATGTGTCCCCTGATGTAAGAAAAGAAAGTTGATTTTACGTCATTTGATTTGTATTCACCATTTTTCACAGAAGATCTCTATAGATCTATAGTGGACCAAAGTAATTTTTATGCTGGTCAAGTCAGCGCCGCTAATCGCCAGTCCTCCCTTGCCAGAGATTGGAAACTAATTACGGTTTCCGAATTTAAGACGTTTCTGGGCCTATCCCTCAACATGGGCATAGTTAAAATTAGTACATTGCAGTCATATTGGTCCACTGACCCAATTTACCATATGCCCGTGTTCTCTGCTTCCATGGCCAGGGCACGATACAAGCAGATCTTGGGGTTCATGCACTTCAACAACAATGAACTCTGTCATACTCATGGAGACCCTGGATACGATAGGCTCTACAAAATTTGGCCCCTCGTAAACCACTTCAACCAATGTTTTGCAGCCTTATTTACTCCCCATCAAGTTGTCTGCGTTGATTAGTCCCTGATTACGTTTTCTGGCCGCTTGTCTTTCAAACAGTATCTTCCCAGCAAGCATGCCAGATACGGGGTCAAGATGTATAAGCTCTGTGACAGGGCCACAGGTTATACATACAGTTTTATGGTTTACGAGGGAACAGACAGACAGTCACGTACAGCCGCCAAACTGCCCAGATTACATTGGGAGCTCTGGCAACATTGTGTGGGACTTGGTGTCCACCTTATTCGGAAAGGGGTACCATTTGTATGTGGACAATTATTACACAAGCGTGCCACTTTTTAGTCACTTGTTTGATTATCAGATTGGCGCATGTGGCACAGTGCAATCTAATCGCCAGGGCTTACCCCAGATGCTTGTAGATTCCCATCTTAGGCTGGGGGAGAGAGCCTGCTTGAAGTGTAATAACTTGCTTGCTGTGAAGTGGAGGGATAATAAGAATGTTTTCGTTCTGTCCTCCCTTCATGCAGACACGATGGTCCAAATTCCTATGGCGACTGGTGTTGTGGAGAAACCCCTCTGTGTCCACCAATATAACCAAAATATGGGAGTGGTGGACCTCAACGACCAGTTGTTGGCACCGTGCCTAGTAGCATATAAGGCCACACGCTGGTACAAAAAAAGTGTCTGTATACTTCCTTCAAGTGGCTTTGTTGAACGCTCATGTGCTATACAGAGCTTCAGGACGGACTGGATCCTTCCTTAAATTCCAGGAAGAGATCGTCAGAGCCCTTCTGCTTCCAGACGGTGCTCCACCACACCTTCCCAATTCAAATGCAGTAAGCTGGCCGCATGAGAGGCACTCTCTGTATATCCTCCCAAGTACCCCTACCCAACGAGCCCCCCCAAAGAAGATGGTGTGTCTGTAGCAAGCGTGGGTATAGGTGTGACACCTGCTATTATTGTCCATCCTGTCTTGACAATACTGGTCTTTGCATTGGTGAATGTTTTGAACGCTACCATACACTAGTGGAGTTTTAGCGTAGGGTACAGCACTGCACAGACTAGGACACACTTTCACAGGGTCTCCCAAGATGCATTCGCATTTTGAGAGACCCGAACCAGGAACCAAACTGTTACAGTTACAAATAAAAGTGTAAACAATAAAAATACATATATAAAATATAGTTGTTTTATTGTTCTCTCTCTATTCTTCTGCTATTTTTTACTGTATTATATTCTGCAATGTTTTATCATATTTGCTTTTCAGGTATGTCATTTTTTTTATACTTTATTGTTTACTGTGTTATTTGAACAAAAGTTAGAAAAGTAGTAGCATGACTTTTGTTTACACTTTAAAATAAATCCGTAGTTAGGCCACAACCAATCAAGAATTTACTGTATATATTCCTAAAGAGGAGTAAATGAGCTTTAAAACAAGCTCTTACTGACATCTGTAGCTACACCTGAGCAATTTGTTTACCCCCTTCCCAACACTGACTCACATTACAAATGCTCTGGGAAAGGGAGTCGCTAAAATAACAACTTTGAGGATGAATTGCTGCACAATGATTGCAGCTACAGAGATCAGTAGTGTCACAGGGTCCTCTTCCTCTTTTTTCACAGAGGGTAGTCCTCAATGATGCAGAGAACAACACTGATGTTGCGGTCTACTGTGGCTGCATCACAGCCCCAGAAAAAAAGTCTTACAGCCAGCTTCTTCACTTTCTCTCCTTCTCCTGACTGGGGATAGGAAGAGAAACCTGTGTGTGGGCAGCCACATTAAAATCACAGCCTGGTCTATGCAGGAGCACAACGGACCTTAGTCTCTGCGCAGACATAAGGAATGAGCCAATTTTTGCAACAGGATGGTGAGGATCCTGGTAAATAACATCAACAAATTTTAAAAGATTGACATGGCTGAAATAAAGAGACAAACAGAATGTAAAGAAACATTTTTAACATCAGCCTGCAAATTAATGCAACTCTGTATATATTCATACATGCTTCACTTTTGATTGTCTACTCTAGTCACAGACTAGGGGAGAGAAAGGAAATGGAAGTGTTACTTAACTGTAAAGAGAAAAAAACAAGCTTAAAGCCAGACAAGGCTGTGTAAATATCAGAACTGAATGAACAAAAATAAAAAAGTAAAATGGCTTCCACTGTCTATTTTATCTATGTATTTAGACATTTTCCTTAAGTTCAGATTTAACAAAGAAACTAGCAATTCAAGGCAGCCCTAATAGACCAGTGAACACATCAAACACAACTGCCAATACAAGTCATCATCCACATCTTCTTAAAATCACATATAGAGGAATTTCTCCCCACACCTTAGCATCTGTGCTTGAGCAAACACACTAAAGCACAATTTATGTAGTGAGAAGCAATGAGGTGAAGCATTTGTTTAAGGAATATTGCAAGCCCTTCCCTTGTCCCTGCTGGATTATTCGATTTTCTCTTAGTTTTTTATCATAAGGTGTTTGTTGAAAACAGAAGCAACTAGGAGGCCAAGAAATACCTTTTTTTTCCTGGCCAGAATTATGTACACCTCCTTTTATCAGTGCTCTTCAATCCAAAGCATTATAGACAGGGAACATGTGCACACATATCAGTTTAAAAAGGGGAGGGAAAAAACTGGTAGGATGAGCCAGGTATTTCAGGTGTTACAGGGGGGCAAATTACACATCACAAGCACTGTGCTGTTATTCATGCTTTAAAAGGACAGGATAAATTATTTTTTCAGATGACCAAACACTTTAATGAATTTTATCCAAAAACCTTCTGTGCCACAGGATCCCCTCTTATGCTTACCTGAGCCTGATCTCAATCCAGCATTGTGCACAATATCGGGGCTCACTTGACCCTCTCTCTTCGCACTGGGCAAATTAATAGCAGCAGAGGGAGCCACTGACTCCCACTGCTGTCAATCAATTCCTGTGATGAAGAAGTGGGGATAGGGACAAGTTGCACTGTTTATGTCTATAGATACAGACAGGGTGACTTGGGACTGAGCCTTCATGAGCAGAAAGTGGCTTTCTATGGTGGAAACTAACCAAAGAGGAGGAACCAGGAGTGCTGATAGGGGACCCCAGAAAAAGAGGATCGGGGCTGATCTGTGCCATGCTATTACACAGAGCAAGTAAGTATTATGTGTTTATTATTTTAATAAAACCAAATTAAAGCTTTACTGTCACTTTAACTCTAACTCTTACATCTAAACTGGCAAGCTAACATCCATATCCAACCCTTTAAGCCCATGTCCATCTTTTTTTTAAGTCTTCACTCCCCATCTGTTTGAAAAAAAAAACAAGTTTCAAAAGGCTACGTCCCCCTTTCATGCTTTATAGATGCCCTCCTCTGCCCTTCAGTTCTGGTTCTATTCTTAGTTAAAGATGGCCAGGAACATTCAACCCTATCTTTCAGAGCCTACCCCCTTTGAGGATCCATCACCACATTGCCCTAGACACATAGTAAAATACTGCAGAATATGGCACAGATGGTATAACACTAGTATTACTTTCATACCCATTGAAGTGCCCACTGTTGATGCCAGAAAACAAGATGAAGGGATATGGAATGTCCCATGAGAAGTCAGAAGACAGCAGCAATTTAGAACAAAAAAAAGGGGGAGGAGTTCAGGCAGGGCAGGACTTAGGGTGGTGGGGGTCTCTGGGCTTGAGTCACTTTCAGGCCCTACCTTCTATACATTACCGTAATTATCGGCGTATAACACTCAACCCAAGTTTAGGAGGACATTTTAAGAAAAAAACCTTTTTCAGGAGGGAAGTTTAAGTAAAAAAAAACTTACATTTAAATGCCCATCAATGCAGCCTTATCAGTGTCCATCTGCAGCCTTGCCCATCCATTTGCAGCCTTGTCTAGTGTCATTTGCAGTCATTTGCAGCCTTGTCAGTGTCATTTGCAGCCTTGTCAGTGTCATTTGCAGCCTTGTCAGTGTCATTTGCAGCCTTGTCATTGCAGTCTTGAAGTTTAAAAATGGCGGTGTAACAACATATTCAGCAACCCATCACAGTTTGCTATGGATGTGACGTTCCGTCGCCGCCATCTTGGTACACCCCACACTCGTCCACAGTAAGGATACACTAAGAAGGGATAAGGTGGACATGTTGTTACACCCACCGGAGTTTTGCATTTTACACGTATTTATAACAGTAAACTCAGTTTATATAGTGAAATACAGGACTTAGAACTCTGTCTGACTACTCAGATCTTGAATTTTAAAAGCAGTGGCAACCCTGCTCATCTCACAGGTTTGCTAATCTGACAGAAGTTTGCTGCTTTTAAAATTCAACATCTAAGTAATCAGACGGTGTTGTAAGTACTGTATTTCACTATATACTAACTTATTGTTATAAATATGTCTAAAATGCAAAACTCCAGTGGGTGTAACAACATGCCCGCTTTACCCCTTCTTAGCGTATCCCTACTGTGGGCGAGTGTGGGGTGTAGCAAGATGGCGGCGACGGAAAGTCACTTCCGTAAAAAACTGCGATGGGTCGCCAAATATGTTGTTATAGCAGCTTTCGGGTCCTCTCACAGTCCTGAGCGGAGACCGAGAGTAGCTGAGTGGGCTCGGCTCACAGTCAGGCCCAGTCCCTGTGTTATGTCCACCATAGGGCGGGACTGTGAGTGGAGCCAAGCACACTCAGCTAGGTATATCGGCAGGGCCCGCGGGGGCCAAGGGCTTGAGCCCAGTCAAACCCAATTGTAAGTCCGGCCCTGGCTCCATCCTCCTAACTGCCCCCTATTGTTCTAGATTTGTCTGTAGAACATTATGCTTTGTTCTTGCATTTGCATATCTGAAAGTGCCTGTACAGTATATAACATGCAGTTTCAGAAACAGCTGTGTCCACGTACCATGTCAATAAATAGTTCACATACTTTCTCAAAAATATTTCAGTTTTCATTAAGCCATTAGGAAAACAATTTTAACAAGTGTAGCCAAGGGTTTGTTACTATAGTTATTACAGTTGTAGTTATTTCAAATGAGTTTGGCTCCCTCTAGTGCCTGCTGGGCTCTGTTAGGATTTTTCCTTATTCCCGAGAAGGAATGCAACAAAGTATTGTGGGAGATATAGTTTGGAGGAGAACGTGACTCTGTTAGCTGGATCAGAACTGAACTATAATACAGACAATGCAAAGAGCGCAGCACTGCCTGCTGGGAGCAGTGCTAAAAGGACCAGCGCGGCCTGCTTTCAGCCTCTCTCTGGACGCCACTCAACACCTTGCCAACACCTGAAAGAAGGCAAGCTGGTGGGGCAGCGTGATACACTTTGGGCAATGTTCTCCTGGGAAACCCTAGCTTCTGCCATTAATGTGCCTGTTACTTTGACACAGACCACCAACTTAAACGTTGTTGCTGACCATGTACACCCCTTCATGGAAACAGTATTCCCTGATGGAAATGGCCTCTTTCAGGAAGATAATGCACCCTGCCACACAGAAAAAAAGGTTCAACAATGGTTTGAGGAATACAACAAGTTTGACGTGTTAACTCTGTGTCTAAATATTCCAGATCACAAGCCAATCGAGCATCTATGGGATTTTGGAAAAACAAGTCCGATCCATGGAGGATCCCACATTGCAACTTTAAAGGATCTGCTACCAACGGCTACATGCCAGATGCCACAACATACCTTCAGAGGTCTAGTGGCAACCATGCCTCAATGTGTCAGAGTTGGTATGGTGGCAAAATGGGGTGTTATGGCAGCAAAAGGGGGATACACCCCATACTGGGTGGGTGGTCATAACATTATGGCTGATTGGAATATACTCTATACAGTGTGTGTGCGAATCATTCCTCCATAAGTATTGTAGAAAAAAGAACAAAAGTATAAAAGATGCTAGATACTAAAAAGAAAAAGCAACCTAACAGAATAGGGAAGTGAGACGAGAAACTCAGAAGAAAATAACATGACACACCCCTCCCCCCAGGGAATTCCCAGCAGCCAGCAGATTGGGATGTCATGACTCCTGCATACTGTCAGAGAAAGGTGGAAAACTCTGCAGAAGACTTATAATAATTCCAATGGAACCACACAATTTGATATGGCTCAGAGCTATTTTACCATTAAAAGTTCATTTTCTTTAAAGATTCAATAACATTCATCTTACACATTCACTCTTCTATAGTAGGACCCTGATCTGACCTTTAGTGCTTTGCAGAAGGCCATGCCACTAGGACATAGTTACAAATTATATTTTTTTGATGACTATAAAGGAGCCTGGGAGAATCAACAGTAGGGTAGTGCAAGAATCAGGTCTAATGATAATTTTTTAAAGATTTTCAGAGTTTTGTCCCAAATGGGTACTTGAAATGTAGGTCATTGTCTTTGAGACACACCCAGCTGACAAAGCATATGAAGTTTCACTTAAAAATTAACCACCTCAGTACAGTGCAGTTACACCCCCTTCCTGACCAGACCAATTTTCAGCTTTCAGCGCTCTCACAGTTTGAATGACAATTACTCAGTCATCCAACACTGTATCCATATGAAACTTGCGTCCTTTTTTCCACACAAATAGAGCTTTCTTTTAGTGGTATTTAATCACTAGTGGGTTTTTTATTTTTTGTGCTATAAATAAAATAAAACGTAAATTTTGTGAAAAAAATGCCTTTTTCTTCGTTTCTGTCATACATTTTTGCTAATTAGTAATTTTTCTTCATAAATTTTGGCCAAAATTTATACTGCTACATATCTTTGGTAAAAATAACCCACATTAGTATATATTATTTGGTATTTGTGAAAGTTATAGAGTCTACAAACTATGGTGCCAATCACTGAAAATTGATCACTTCTGATCAGGCCTTCAGTACATCAGGTGTATCTCATTTCTTGAGACACTAACAAGTCAGGAAAGTACAAATACCCCCCAAATGACCCCTTTTTACAAAGTAGACATCCCAAGGTATTAAGTAAGTAGCATGGTGAGTTTTTTTAAGTTGTCATTTTTTCCCACAATTCTTTGCAAAATGAAGATTTTTTATTTTTTTTTACTAAATTGTCATATTATCAGGTTATTTCTCACACACAGCATATGTATACAACAAATTACATCCCAAAATACATTCTGCTACTCTTCCCGAGTACGGCGATACCACATGTGTGAGACTTTTACACAGCCTGGCCACATACAGAGCACCAACATTGATGTAGTACCTTCAGACGTTCTACGAGCAAAAATTACGCATCTCGTTTCTCAACCACCTATTACACTTTTGAAGGCCCTGGAGTACCAGGACAATGGAATTTCCCATAAAATGACCCCATTTTGGAAAGCAAACACCCCAACGTATAATCTGTGAGGCATAATGAGTCTTTTGAACGGTTCATTTTTTTCCAGAAGTTTTTGGAATATGTGGAAAAAAATTAAAACACATTTTTTTTACACAAAATTGACAATTTATAAGATATTTCTAACACATAGCATGTATATAGCAAAAATTACACCCCAAAATACATTCTGCTACTCTTCCCGAGTACGGCGATACCACATGTGTAGGACTTTTACACAGCCTGGCCACATAGAGAGGCCGAACATTGAAGTAGTACGTTCAGGCGTTCTAGGAGCATAAATGACACATCTCATTTCATTCCTACCCATCACACTTTTGAAGGTCCTGGACCACCAGGACAGTGAAATTACCCACAAAATGACCCCATTTTGGAAAGCAAACACCCCAACGTATATTCTATGAGACATGGGCTGCAAATAGGTACTCGGGTACTCTGATGGGCTGGAGATAGGTACTCGGGTACTCTGATGGCCTGGTGACAGGTACTCGGGTACTCTGATGGCCTGGTGACAGGTACTCGGGTACTCTGATGGCCTGGTGACAGGTACTCGGGTACTCTGATGGCCTGGTGACAGGTACTTGGGTACTCTGATGGCCTGGTGACGGGTACTTTGATGGCCTGGTGACAGGTACTCGGGTACTCTGATGGCCTGGTGACAAGTACTCGGGTACACTGATGGCCTGGTGACAGGTACTCGGGTACACTGATGGCCTGGTGACAGGTACTCGGGTACACTGATGGCCTGGTGACAGGTACTCGGGTACACTGATGGCCTGGTGACAGGTACTCGGGTACTCTGATGGCCTGGTGATAGGTACTCGGGTACTCTGATGGACTGTGACAGGTACTCGGTACTCTAATGGACTGTGACAGGTACTCGGTAATCTAATGGACTGTGACAGGTACTCGGTACTCTAATGGACTGTGACAGGTACTCGGTACTCTAATGGACTGTGACAGGTACTCGGTACTCTAATGGACTGTGACAGGTACTCGGTACTCTAATGGACTGTGACAGGTACTCGGTACTCTAATGGACTGTGACAGGTACTCGGGTACCCTGATGGGCCGTGACAGGTACTCGGGTAACCTGATGGGCCATGACAGATACTCAGGTACCCTGATGGGCCTTGACAGGTACTCGGGTACCCTGATGGGCCGTGACAGGTACTCGGGTACTCTGATGGGCCGTGACAGGTACTCGGGTACTCTGATGGGCCGTGACAGGTACTCGGGTACTCTGATGGGCCGTGACAGGTACTCGGGTACTCTGATGTGCCGTGACAGGTACTTGGGTACTCTGATGGGCCGGGACAGGTACTCTGATGGGCCGGGACAGGTACTCGGGTACTCTGATGGGACAGGTACTCGGGTACTCTGATGGGCCGTGACAGGTACTCGGGTACTCTGATGGGCCGGGACAGGTACTCGGGTACTCTGATGGGCCGGGACAGGTACTCGGGTACTCTGATGGGCTGGGACAGGTACTCGGGTACTCTGATGTGCTGGGACAGGTACTCGGGTACTGAGATGGGCTGGGACAGGTACTCGGGTACTCTGATGGGCTGGGACAGGTACTCCGGTACTCTGATGGGCTGGGACAGGTACTCCGGTACTCTGATGGGCTGGGACAGGTACTCGGGTACTCTGATGGGCTAGGACAGGTACTTGGGTAACCTGATGGGCCGGGACAGGTACTCGGGTACTCTGATGGGCCGGGACAGGTACTCGGGTACTCTGATGGGCTGGGACAGGTACTCGGGTACTGAGATGGGCTGGGACAGGTACTCGGGTACTGAGATGGGCTGGGACAGGTACTCGGGTACTCTGATGGGCTGGGACAGGTACTCGGGTACTCTGATGGGCTGGGACAGGTACTCGGGTACTCTGATGGGCTGGGACAGGTACTCGGGTACTCTGATGGGCTAGGACAGGTACGCGGGTAACCTGATGGGCCGGGACAGGTACTCGGGTACTCTGATGGGCCGGGACAGGTACTCGGGTACTCTGATGGGCTGGGACAGGTACTCGGGTACTCTGATGGGCCGGGACAGGTACTCGGGTACTCTGATGGGTCGGGACAGGTACTCGGGTACTCTGATGGGCTGGGACAGGTACTCGGGTACTCTGATGGGCTGGGACAGGTACTCGGGTACTCTGATGGGCTGGGACAGGTACTCAAATACTCTGATGGACTGTGACAGGTACTCTGATGGACTGTGATTGACAGGTACTATGAGGGGTGGTGACAGGTCCTCTTTATTGGGGGGGGGGGGGGGCAATCAGTGTGATTGGTGTACACTGTAGGCGGTAACGAGATGTTACCGCAATCTCCTCCTCACACACGATCGGTGTGTGAGGAGGAGAACCCGGTAACATCCCGTTACCGCGGTTTGTTTACATTTTAGTGATCGGCTGTGAAAGGATCACAGCCGATCACGTGGGTAAACAGCCGGCCAATGGCTGTTTACCAGCGTCGGTGACGAGCAGTGTTCCCGGGAACACGCCGCCACCGACGTGCTCGCGCGCATGCACCGTGCACGTTCGGGGTGTGACCATCTGTGATCGGCCGTGACTTCATCACGGCCGATCACGTGGTAAACAGCCATAACGAATGGCTGTTCACCCCCTTCGGTGGCGAGCGGTGTCTCCGTGACACGCCGCCACCGGAGAAACAGGGATGCGCGCACACGATCGCGCGCACTCCCTGTTTAAACGGGAGGCCGTCATATGACGGCCTCCCGCCACAATAGGTGCGCCGCCTGGCCGTCGATTGACGGTCGGCGGTCAGCATCTAGTTAATTAAATTTGTTAAATAATTAAAATACCACTTTCAGGTGGAGTCAGTCTATAGTCTGCAGACTGTGAGAGTTTGTAAGTAGTGAGTATTTCCCACACATGGCATGGAGGATAAAAATAAACACTGGCCAACAAATGCTATGCACAATACAAGCCCTAAAATAACAGTCACTACAGTGCTGAGAAGTTGTCGATAACGTCAAAACCATCCACAACATGACCCCAACCATGACTTTATTCTTATATATAATCAGTGTAGTTAAAGGCTTACTGCTCCTATAAAAGAGACAGCTTCAGCAAGGACAAGGCTAATTGGCAAGTGCATGGGGCTTTCTCTGGGCCTAATGCCAAATGTTAAAGATTAAGACCAGCAAACTAAGGATTTGGAAGTATAAAAGAAATGAGTCAAGTTCCACTAGGGAACCAGATCGGTGGTAAAATCCTGGAAAAAAAAAATCCAGAATGACTGCCAGCCCTGTAGAAAATTTTGATCGCTCTCATTAGGAAAAGTGCATGGAGAACATGTGTCAAATACATTTCCAGAAAGGTCAGATGGAGAGAGATTGTGCAGGTGAGAACATTCTGTGAGTACAAGATTATCTACTTACAATGAGAACCTAAATGAACAAATTCCATTAGCCTGAAATCCTCATATTTCATAATTTAATCTAGCACACTATGAAGGCTCTTAGTTACCTTACATTCAGATTGTTAGATAGCAAAGGAATACTGTAAACTTTTTTTTTAGAAATCTTTTAATGCATTTTCAAATGCTTCTAGTGCTTTTACCTGAATTTGATTTAGAATCACCCTCTCGTAACCTTGTAAGGGACACTTGCAGCCAATGAGAAGAAGGGCCAGTTACTGCTGCTCTGTCACTGTCCCAGTAGTAGTAGTCAGGTCACCAGCCTGTCTCTATAACCTTGCAGGCATATATAAATCTCAGAACTTGATGGACAGAAATTCAAATTCTATGGACGGTAAAACAGCTCTCATATCTGTATTTCTAACTTTCTATTTAGCCATTTGCCTTAAACTAGACTATACCATTTGGCACTGAATATATTACCAAAGACCTGTTCTTCTGAAACAATGTGCTGTTGACTGATTCATCCAAAATAGACACGTTTGGCCACAGTAAAAGTAGACATGTTTGGTGCAAAAGAAAAACTGCATTTTAGAACAAACAAAAATCATACCAACAGTGAGGAATCTTAGTGGAAATGTTATGATTTGGAGGTACTTTGTTGCTTCAGAGCCTGTGCACCTTGCAGTCAGTGATGAATTCTGCATCATGTCACATTGTGAGCTTGATGAGAATGTGAAGCCATCTGTTTAAATATCCAATAAGGAATAGCTCAGACAAAAAGAAATGGAGGGTTGTAGACTAGACTAATTGCTTGAGATGATGACCAGACTAATGAAAGCTTTGGTTTGAATCCCCTTAAACTATTGTCGGGGGATATGAAATAGGCGATTCATGCAAGAAAGCCCACAAACATCTTGTAACTGAAGGAAGCTTGTGAGGTGGCACCGCCAAGGTTCACGTTTGAGACAGTGGACAGTTATTCAATATGCCAAAAGTAATTTCTGCTACAGAGGCAATACCAGCAACTGAGGCCAAGTGTAAACTTACTTTTCCCAACAGTACACAATTATATTTATTAATCATTGAATATATGATTTTAAAAACAAATTTTCTGTTTTCACTCAATTACCTTTATTTAACCACTAGGGATCCGCGCTATAGCCGAATGACGGCTACAGCGCGGATCTGCTTTGCCGGGACTACGTCTATTGACATCGTCCCGTGCACGAGCGGCCTGTGCGCCCCCTGAGGGGCGCGCTCTGTGATCAGCAATTCCATGAGACTTGTCTGATCACGGATTGGAGCAAGGGGTCGATCCTGACCCCTTACCACGTGATCAGCTGTCAGCCAATGACAGCTGATCATGTGACACAGCAGAGCCGGTAATCGATCCTGAGCCCGGCCAGCTTATCAGTGCCCACCTGCCCCCTGCCAGTGCCACCTAACTAATAAAACAGTGCCCCCCATCAGTGCCCACAGTGCCACCCATCAGTGCCCACAGTGCCACCTATCAGTGCCCAAAATCTGCCTCAACAACAGTGCTGCACCCCAGTGCCACATATCTGTGCCCATCAGTGTCATCTACCAGTGCCCATCAGTGCCGCTCATCAGTGCCCAGCAGTGTCACCTATCAGTGCCACCTATCAGTGCCCATCAGTCCCATCTATCAGTGGTACCCATCAGTGCCCTTAGTGTCACCCATCAGTGCCATCTGTGCCCATTTTTGCCCATCAGTGCCACCTTATCTGTGCCCATCAGTACTGCCTTATCTGTGCCTATCGGTGCCACCTTATCTGTGCCTATTAGTGCCGCCTTAACTGTGCCTATCAGTGCCCACCAGTGCAGCCTATCAGTGCCACCAGTGCAGTCTATCAGTGCAGCCTATCAGGGCCCATTATTGAAGCCTATCAGTGCCCACCAGTGCAGCCTATCAGTGCCCACCAGTGCAGCCTATCAGTGCCCACCAGTGCAGCCTATCAGTGCCCACCAGTGCAGCCTATCAGTGCCCACCAGTGCCGCCTCATCAGCGCATTTCAATGAAGGAGAAAAATGACCTGTTTGCTAAATTTTATAACAAACTAAGAAAAAAATATATATATTTTTTTTATTTTGCATCTTTTTTTGTTTGTTTAGCAAAAAATAAAACTCCCAGCTGTAATTAAATACCACCAAAAGAAAGCTATTTGTAGGGGAAAAAATTATAAAAATTTAATTTGGGTACAGTGTTATATGGCCGCGTAATTGTCATTCAAAGTGCATCAGTGCTGAAAGCTGAAAATTGGTCTGGGCAGGAGGGGGGTTTGGGAAGTGCCCAGTAAGCGAGTGGTTAAAGGGCACTATATGAATGAAAATATATTTGGCTGTTCAAATAAGTTGAAAGAGTTACCAAATTTTTAATTATTACTTACCTTTTAACACAGCTGAATAGTTTTTATATTTTTGAAACATGCAGATACCGTTTTTTAAGAAACTCTGCCATTGTGCCTATTGAGGACAAACACAGACGGGTTGATTTAGGCAAATAAACCATGCACTTTGCAAGTGCAGTTGCACTCATTTTCCCTAGAGCTTAGTGATTGTGGAGAAGTTTCAGTGTAAAGAATACCCAATGGGGGTCCAAGAAAAAAAACACCAAACAGCATTTTTGCTTGCACATGATTGGATGATGTAATTCAGCAGAGCAACACCACATTCAATAAGCTCTGTGGAAAATTAGTGCAGCTCCACCTGCAAAGTGCACAATCTATTTGCCTTTAGTAAATCAACCCCAATGTTTTAAAGCCCACTTAATGACATACCTACAGCATATTTTCCTTACTCAACCTTCTCCACCACTCCATTCCTTGAAGCCAGGAGTCAAGAATGATTACTATGTCCTCCTCACATGACAGTGTGCATACCTGGTGACTGGCCGCTAAGGCCCAAGCACTGCATCATGGGAGGACAACACACAACCATTCTCAGAAGCACCAGGTACTTGGTGAGGGGTTTAACAGTGGCAGGGTATTGGAGAGATTGTGAGTAGCATAACAGGGTCTGAGGGAGATTCATTTAAATTTACATGGGCAAAGTGACAGAATGTCTTTAATTGTTTGTGCGTTAAACACTAGTTTAGCCATGGTTTCTTTTAGCCTAATTCACCATTACCATTATGGTCTTACTCATTAATTTTCTATAAACATTCAGTATGTGAACTTTCAGACCCAAATGTTCTAATAGTGGTAAGTAGAGGAAGAGCATGTATCTATTTTTTTCTGTCAGTCAGAAAAAGACTGCACGTGATGCAGACAATATTTTAGTAAGACCCCTTTCACACTGGAGGCGTTTTTTCAGGAGCTTTAGCACTAAAAATAGCACCTGCAATCCCAGTGTGAAAGCCTGAGTGCTGGCAGGGCATCAAAAAAGTCCTGCAACTTCTTTGAGGCGCTTTAGAAGTGGTGTATACACCGCTCCCAAAGCGACCCTGCCCATTAAAATTAACGGGCAGCGGCACTGAAGCACCTGCAATGCACCTCGGTGGCAGCGCTTTGCAGGCACTTTTAACCCTTTATTCAGCAGCTAGAGGGGGTTAAAAGCTCCCCGCTAGCGGGCAAAATGAACGGCTAAAACTAGTGGCGCTCTTCCACCGATGCCCCCACGCTTTCAGTGTGAAAGGGCTGTAAAAGTTTTATTTTATGTATCTTTGTCAAAGGTAAGCAAAAAAATCAAAAAATAAACTTAACTGAAATCCCCTTCACCTATGGACTTATGTTTAGAAAAATAAACAGAAAGAAGAAATAATAGAAAACGTAACATTCACTTATGGTACTCATAAGTTGGTGACACAAGCACCAAGAACGGTTCATTAAAACGGAGATTGTGGATCATATTAAAATTCCATTATGGCTGCGGTAACAACAACGTGCTGTTAAAAGATCGCATGCTTTTATGGACCTTGAACTGGGATTTTGGCAAATGCTCCTATTCATTTTCTAAGGCAGAATATTGCCATATGTTTAAAATATGGAATTAAAATCTTGATAACGTTTCATTGCTTTTTAAAATTGATCACTGTAGCTCATGATTTACGTGACTGCCAAGAGCGGCGTGTTCCAGATGGTGAATGATGAAGAATCTGGCAGAAAGAGTGTTTCAACTGGGCAAAACCAGAACCTTATTTTTTCCTTTTTCTAAATTAATTCCTTAAGGAGTTAACCATCTGAATTCTGCAAGTTGGATCTCTGCGTGAATTAGTCACAAGCCTTAGTGACAATCCAGAACTGTGCATCTAAGCAAAATAATGACCTGTTTATCCCATGTCCAGGGGAAATGAGGCAATAGAAAGGCATTGTGCGAAGTGTGAAAGTGCCTTAACTACAGGTCTTAGTTCAAAACTCATCAGTGGACTGTATGTTCTCAGCATTCTCAGCATTTGCAACAGGTTTATTCAGGGTGTTCAGTGGTTGCTGATACGGCACCCAACCAAACAGGTTTTGGAGTATAACAATGTTCTTGTGTGTTAATATAGTATTGACAACTTCAGCAGCAGAGATGAATGTTCCATGTATTATTACTTAAAGCGGAGTTCTGCCAAAATGTTTTTTTTTTTTGAAAGTCAGCAACTACAAATACTGCAGCTGCTGACTTTTAAAATATGGACACTTACCTGTCCAGGGCGCCTGGGATGTCAGCACCCTAAGCCGATCTGTCCCTCAGCTCTCGGGTGGAGGTGCCGCCATCTTTGGTAAGGTTATCAGGAAGTGAAGTCTTGCAGCTTTACAGCCTGGTTCCCTACCACGCATGCGCAAGTCGCGTTGTATGATCCCACTAGTCCTTGCTGTCTTCTGGGACCTGTGTGTCTCCCAGAAGACATCGGGGGGGGGGGGGGGGCGGAGGAGGCGCCAGACCTGGTGTAGATATTTTCAGATATTGCAGATATCTATGCCCGGAACTGGGAGCAAATACCTGGGTTAGACAGGTAACGACACCAGAGGGGGGAAGATTCAGAAAAGTGGAAGTTCCATGTTTGGGTGGAAGTCCCCTTCAAATTGAATCCATCACAAACAAGCTCATATCCATTGTAAATTATACGCAGGACCCACATACCTAAACAACTTCTTGCTGCTATTCATGAATTCCAGACTGTTTTGATATGCAAAAGTCTGGTACTTCCTGGTTATGATTGACCATCTAATCCTGGCTCCTACATATTTCTATTGGCCAATGAGGTAGTCCATCGAAATGATGAACCAAAGGGGGTTTGCAAAGGGCACACACGCTTCAAATTTACCAGAAAGTGTGAAGCATTGTAGATGAGAATGGCATGGAATTTAGACAGGAGATGACCCTGTACAAGTCTTCACTTTGCAGGGACAGCTAGCAGAAAGAGTTTTGGCTGGAGCATGTAAACAAAGCCCTGCTCAGGGTAGACCATAGCTTTCAGAGGTATGTTTATAGGATATATTGGTCAGAAAGACTAGAAAGGAAAAATATGGATAAGAACAAGATATGATTTTCTTAAATGTTCTTAAATTTTCGCTGGAAACCGAGCATCTCCACACCTACAGTATAACTCCCCGGCAGCTAAGATGGCAATTCTATTACCTGCGATTCCTAAAGTCAATCTACCAGCCCTGCCCTCCATTACTTCAGAGCATTTTATTTCTGCAGTACATGTGCTCTTTACAAATTCTACACAAAAAGTTTTGTCATTGCTATTTTCCGTGTTTGGTTCTTTGCCAGTAGTGGTGACCTATCGTACATTCAAATTCTGATGCCTTTTGCATGACAAAAAAACTGTATACCGTTTGTCTTTACAGTGTAAAGACAGGATACTGTATGTCTAAGTCACAGCTGTATAGATTCTGGACAACAATAAAGAAAAAAAAAAAGATCTGCAAATAACAGGAGACCTTTGTGAATGGTCTATCTCATCAGTGGCAGATACATACAATAGACATAGTGGGGGGCATTTATCAAAACTGGAACAGACAGAATATCTGGAGCTGCTGTGCATGGCTGGATTCTTATTTAATCTTTTTAATTTAATGTTTTTTGAATTTTATGGTGTGCTTTCTTATGCATATGTCTATACATATATGAGTGTATGCAAGTGTGTGTATTATCACTACAGGGTGTGTGAAAATTAGTGGCATACACATGGATCACCCGTTATGTACTGCAGCCAATTCTCTCTTTTGGATAATTGCCAGTGGTCAATTAAGACAATCAATAAGTGGAGCCTGTGATCTTTTCTATTTCAAAGTTTTATGCCTGTAATATGGTTATGAATAAGGCCTTATAGGCTGAAATGTGTCAACTGACTTCATCTGCATTTGTTCACTAAGGCTATTCAAAAAAATTAAGAAATTTTAAGAGCAACAACCGGAGTGCGGATAATTTTTTCTTCATGGCAACTGATCTGCTTCTAATTTCAGCATGTTCAGCTAAGATTTGAAAATGAAAGAGAGAAGCTGGTTGGTAGCCATGCACAACTGCTCCGGTTTTGATACGTTCCTCTCAATTTACAAGCACCATTTAAAGCTGATTATACATTTATGCTAATGTCTTAAGCTAAGCTGCGGCTGTATGGTCAGTATCTTTTATCCACCACAAGCTTTTTTGGAGGTCTGTACAGTCCTTGCACATGCTTTTACAAAGTTTATTTCTCAAACTGCCTACCATTCCCTGTCCTCCATGTCCCTCCGAACCGTAACCTGTTCAGGTTGTGCACACGTTTTCTCACACAGTATAACTGGCATCAGAACAGTACTCTGCTCTCCCTCTGCAATTCCACTGAATTTTCATTTTCTGATAATGTCCAGTATATAGAGCAGTTTCTTATTTCCTGGGGAGAACCCTGGATTCTATATGAAAGCTGTAGAGTTCTTCAACTATTCTCCAAGTTGAAATCAAGCACAGTCACCAATAAACATTCCGATGCCAAAAGCCAAAGAAATCAAGGCCCTGCATAAAGCCGTGGGCGAGGATCCACTGTCTACTCCAGATGCAATGGAAAAAAAACCTAAAGACTAGTCATAATGAACGGTTCATTCAAAGACCAACTTGGCCTCATATCATTTGTCCACGTCTATATTCAGTCACACCGACCAACCAAATCTTTATCTGCACCAGAAAATGGCTGTTGGAGAGAAAATGTTTAAATCTGGCTGGTGGTTAGCAGCCAACACAAAAGAGATCTTACCTAGGGCAAATTATATATGAGGTTAACATACTGTATTTGCTTTATACTAAGCAGCAGTTGCAAAGAATTGCTGGGAGTTGCAGTTGCTTGGCAGATGGAGGGCCAGATGTTGTATGTGTGTGGGCGACACAAAATGCGAAGTACACAAATATAGATCACCCTTAAGACATCATAACTAATACCTTGCTAGATTTTATATCGCATATGGGCAAATGATACTTTATCTGGGATGTCATTATCATTTTCTTCTCACAATGTGCTGTGTATATCCTGCATTTACATCTGGAAGAAGATCCCACAGAGGGAATAAAAACAAATCACTGAAAAATAATAGAGCACTGTTTTTAGGGCCAGTTCACACCAGATCCAGTCCCGTGTGTTTTTTTTTTTTTTTGCACTACAAAATGCATGCACAGTGTTTTCCATGTATTCCAATGGCTCTAGTTCACACCATGCAGTCAGTTTTCGGTGCAGGAACTGATTGCATTGTGTGAACTAGAGCCATTGGAATACACTGTGCATGCATTTTGTGCAGAAAAATGCACACAGAACTGAACGGAACTGCGTCCGGTGTGAACTAGCACTTAATGAATGGAGGACTGGAACAGACTATTCTGCAAAGACAACAAGTAGCAATAAATGTCTTCCACCAATGAAACCATACAATTCATTAAGGGACCTACATGATAGTGACAGTAGCAGGAGGAGGAACAAGTAAATATGACAATAAATTAGAAAGCAGGATTATACACATCGCTGTGTTGCTGCAAAGATCCTCCTCACCTCAGTCGCATAAGAAGGGAATGATCAATGGATCTCTGATGTCACCGCATGCAATTATAAATGCAACATGTTCTACACACCACAATCACACCACCCAAGTGTCTGTTTTTGTGGTTCAGTCTGTTTGTGCCCACAATTACTCTATTCTTCTTTGCACTCCAGGGACAATTATAGAAATAAGACAATGCTTTTCAGACTTGCAAACAACCTTCATGCACAGTGATTTTTTATAATTTTTTTATAAACTGTAATGATATAAACACCCCCCTCCCCCCACCCCATGTTCACGACAATACACTAGCAACTGTGCAAGATACATTTTGATACCATCAAGTGAAATATACATGCCTATTGAATATAGTTTTGATTACTTCAAAGTGAACCCACAATCCTATATATTTTTTCATATTAAATAAGTTCACTTTAAAAAAATAAAAAATAAAAATAAATGCACATTTATTTGCAAGTAAACTTTTTTTTGGAGCCTGGAAAGCATTGTACCAGCGATCAGCAGCTGGTGCCATGCAAGTCCTCTGCAGATCTGTCAGTGTATCTGTGTGCCTGTACATCCCATACGGGCAAGCAGATACACTGACAAGAATCAATGAACTACCACAGTACTTGGAGAACTACAAGCCGACAGCCGCAAAGGATGTTGGGGGTTGTAGTTATTTCACACACAGAGCTGTGCGAATGAATGACGTGGCAATGGGGGCAGAGTCACGTGCGGATTTCAAAAAGCGACAGCTAGTATGGGGAACTTCTCCCCCGAGGGTATGGGGAGGGGGTGGGAATCGGGCAGCAGCTGCAGCATTCGGAGCATGTTACCTGTTCCACCCTAGATTAAACAGGTAACATGTTCTCAAAGGTACATTTATACTTTAAAAGCTAACATACTAACATGCAACCCCAAGGCTTCATGCATATGATCATAAGGGGGCTGTACACTGTACATTCAAGCTAATTTTCTGCCTAGGAGTCACAGGTTTCATCAGCCTGAAAAAATGGGTGACCACCTGAAATACACAAAGGCTATACACACATCTGGGTGCTACTTACATATGTGGACACATATGCTGCCCCTACTGAAGACTGTCTAGCCATTACGTAGCATCACCATCCAGACTAAGAAGCCAGCTCAGGAATCCTGGTGCTTGTACATTTCTTGGGATTCACAAATGTATGACACAGATCTGCCTCTACTGCAGCCTGTGTGTGTTAGGAAATAAAAAGATCAGCTTCTGGCAACCAGCCAGCCTCTGTTTAATTCAGCTCCTCACACATGATTGAATTGGCAGCAGATTAACCCAAAAACTGACCTGACTTGCCCCATACTTTACTCATATGTGGGCAACTTAACAACTAGGTGAGGGATTAGCTGTGTTGGTGTCAAAGTAAAATATCTGTGCCTAAGGTGCCTCATTAGGAGCAAAGACAATGGAGGTAAATTCTAGGCTTGTTAAATCCACGTTGTGTGCTTTTTTTTTTTTATTCAACTGTGTTTTAAGAGGAAACAGAATGCAATAACATTGCTTGGATTCCTGCTATCACTTATTTTATTGTGAGGATCTTCAGACAAGACAAGACTGACTTGGCAGTCTGGGGTTCTGGTTCTGGCTGTGTTAAACATTTACAAAATATTTGGCTTTCCATTCAAAAGGAAAAATGTGAACCCTCATCACTAAAGAACACGATAAGATCCAGAACTGTATATTCTGTATTTATAATCCACTGTTAACCCTCTACTATAGAGTTATCAATTGCATACATGTGCATGAATAAGCTGCAATGGGCTGAAATACAAGGATGATTAATCGCTTGCCGACCAGCCACTGCAGTTGCGGCAACATGGGTCAGCTGCGCAAATTACTGTCATGCAATGTCGCTTCATACAAGGTATGAACACCAATCTATCTCTTCCCCTAGCAAGTCCCATCCCCCTTCAGTTAGAACACACACTAGGGGACACAATTAACCTCTTGATCGCTCCCCTTCCCTGCCAGTGACATTTTTACAGTAATCAATGCATTTTTATTGCACTGATCGCTGTATAAATGCCAATGGTCCCAAAAATGTGTCAAATTTGTCTGATGTGTCCCCTATTTTGTAGAAGCTATAACTTTTGCGCAAACCAATCAATAGACGCTTATTACAATTTTTAGTACCACAAATATGTAGAAGAATAGGTATCGGCCTAAACTGAGAAAAAAACAACGCTTTAAAAACTAAAATAAAAATGGGGATATATATTATAGAAAAAAGTACAAAATATTGAGGTTTTTGGATATAATTGGACATACGGAAGGAAAGTGAGATGAAGTGATATGTTTTTGTGCAATCCTTCTTGATTTATTTTTATTTTTTTATACTTTTAGGACACTGCAGTACTGTGCTGTGATAAAAAGCTTACAAAATGTGCCACCAAACAGCTGTGCCACCAAACAGCTTTCCTTTACCCATAGTTATTTTTTTATTTTACAACAAAAATACAAGCAAGTATGTGGATGAGAAAGCGGTAAGAAACAGTAAACAGTAAAGTAGTATTCTGTTTCACAACATATACATAACATGTCTATCAATGGCAGCCCATCCATAAGGAGAGCAAGGGCACCGCCCCCCAATCTATGCACCTGGCCACAGGGGCTCGGCCCCCAATACATGTGCTCGGCCACTGATCTACATACAGGGTGCTAGACACATGGATTTCAATGTTTTTTTTTTCTAGCACAATTAGAGCCTGAGGCTGTAACTAGCTTCAAAATAAGGGTGGGCTCGGGGCGCAGAGCACTGCACCTTGAACCAATCCAGTTGTGTGACAATAGCGAATTAGTATTTGCTATCGTCTTTCGGATTCTTCTCCCGGCCGTATTGGCCACCGAGGAGGAGGAGACGCAGGGGAAGCCGATGAGGAGTGGGAGACGCAGAGAGGTGTCGAAGCTGCCTGCGACCTAGATGAGATAAGTGCGGGGCTGGTCGGCAGACAAGGGAGCGACTGGGGTGGGGGGGTTGACCAAACAGTGTAAGCCGCCCACCCCCCCAAAAAAAATAAAAAATAGAGCACCAGCCGCCACTGGTGTCTATGATATATAAAACGCATAAAATGTTTCTAGATGACTAACCATAGAGTGCAAAAAGAGTGGTTGGTTGCGGTTTTAACTCCTTACATTGCAAACATGGAGCGAATAACCCCGCTGATCCACAGTTTGCTTACTATATGTTTTAGACCATATCATTATATAAAGGAACCTATGGTCCATACTTGTGTATTCAAATTTTATGTAGGCGATTTTGCAAAGAAAAATAAAAGAAAAAGAGAAGAAAATAAGAAAAAATAAGTGGTAACGTGGACAAAAAAAAAATGAAAAAAGGTTGCTTTACTTGGTTCTGATCCTAATGTCCCTCCCTGGATTAACGGTTCTAACAGTGGGACCTGTTATATTGCTTTTGGCTCCACTCAAAGTAGAGGTGAAGGCATATCCCTGTGTGATGCGTATCCCAGAGCATGAGGCGCAGGCTACTAAATGTAAAGAGAAAAGGATTGCTGCTACTCCTGATCAACTAATGAGAATAAGGAGCGACCTCAGCCTACATGTCTCCAGCAAACTACACACCCATGATGCATTTTGCCCCACCCACCAGGGCATGGTCATAGGGTTATATCAGTGGTTATAGGTATCACAACCAGGGGTTCCAGATCTTTTCACATCTAGTTAGTTGAACTCAAAGGATGCTAGCGAGCTTCTCATGTAGCATTAGACTGTAAATGTTGTTCTTCATTGCATCTATGTTGTCTTTTAGTACTCGGAGGAAAACGGCACAGGGAGAACATGCAAACTTCAGGCAGGTAGTGTCGTGGTTGGGATTTGAGCCATTGATTCTAGTGCTGCTAGGCAGAAGTGCTAACCACTTATCCACTGTGCTGCCCATGATTCTTCGGTGATCTATTGGGCGTGGGGCACCCACTTGGAATTCCATTTTGATCCAATCTGGTCTATAATTAGTAGAGTAAATATGCGATAACTGGAAAAGTTGTGCCACTTTGTAATATCCCAGAATATGTGGACACTCACGCCTTCAGAATTTTAGGGTATATAAAGACTTATGGGCTAATCTCCATCCTTCAGAACCCTAAATATATTTGAATATAAGAGTTTGAAGGTTTTTGAAATGAGGTAAAGGAATTGAAACTGATAGGGTGCAGAAGATAAAATTATTCATAGTAAAGTAATTTTTTAGCATGGCTATTCTGCCTATCCAAGAGAGGGAGTATGCAGACCATGACTAAATCCTTGCAAGTTATTGCCAAGCTTTAGCTTGAATTTCTTTTAAGAAGACATCTTCCTTTAGCTTTTGTATTTGTTTGGCTGCTATGTCCTTCAGTCAAAGCAGGCTTAGTACTGTATGCTAAAAAGTGCGTGCGTTTTTAACTGAAATGAATTCGATCAGAGAGCTGCTTCTGTATGTAAGACAAGCTAATCTCCACAGTGAAACATATGCTGCTAAAGTATGCTTTCATTGAGTCTGTGTTTTAAAGTGTACTGTACCTTAACATCCAGTAAAGCTGCAAGACATCACCCAAACTTATACTTTAAAGAATATTTGTTTGTGGTACATTTTCCAATGGCAGTTACCAGCCTTCCACACTTTTTTTCTTTACGCTAGCTTGAATATTCACTCATAAAAATGTCCAAAATTGACTCCCCATATGCTTCAATGGGTTTTGTGGTAAAGTTCAGTTTCCTTGAATTTACCATGCTGCCAGTGAGTTGAATCTAGGCAGATTATCACTATCTACTATATTGTAATCCTACTACATTCAGGCTGAATAATGCAATATTGTCTGCAACAGAGACCAGTCTCCTGCCTCTTGTTTCTAACCTCATTCCTCTAGATTATGAGCTGATAGGGCAAGGGCTCTTTGTATAATTTTTAGTTGTTACTGCTATATTTAGATGTACGGCTCTTTATATTTGTTCTCATAACATGTCATACATTGCTTTTTTTTGTACTGCCAACTTTTTATATGACCCCAAAAGGAGACAGTTATTTTCGATTCATCATGAAACAAAAATAAAATGTATCTAGTGTGTAGTCCCTTCTATAGGGCCCCATCCTACTTTGTACTGTACTTAAAGATAAGAGCATATTTTGCTAATTTTGTACAAGCAGTATAAAACTGCCAAATCTGGAACTGAAGGACTGCTACATTTTGAAAATATTTTTGTCTTGTTGCAAGGGTCATGGCACACTAGCGAGTCTGGCAGTGGTACTAAATCATCAGTAAAAGAATTAGTGAAGTGGCTATTCAACTGCTACCTTTTAAAGGCCAAAATGCTGAAAAATCCATGCAAGGGCCCATAGTCAGTAGGAAAGAGGTTAGCATTCAGTCCCCTTCAAAAGTCTCTGTCCCGGGTGAGTTTATCGCACATACCATAGGAGCAGGCGAGTGCCTTGCTGCTTTCTTAGCAAATCCAAACTAGTGCCAGGATCCATAGTATGATATGAACCTCATGCTGACCCACTGCTGTCTGTGCTTTTCTTTCCTCAAATAACAGCATAAGTGTTTCAGGTTTTCTTTAAAATAGTGTATGTTTGGGCAAAAAGCAATACATACAGTGCTATTGCCTTATGATTTTTCCTTGAGAAACTCAGCAAGAACATACAAGAACAACATACAAATATTAATCATTGTAACCTAAAACATACAGACCTGGAAGATTCTCCTGCGGAGAACATTTGCTAAAATTCAGATTCACTACTTTTTAAATATGCTCCTTGAAGTTTGCTGTGGTTACTTCAACAAACATAAGTTTTCATATTCTTGAAATACCGTATAAAGTGACAGTGCTGGACCCTGACGAAATATGAAAAAAAGGTAAATAGCATGTACGGTTCTCAAGGATGCAGGTTGGGGGGCTCCAGAATGAATATAACGAGCAGAAAAAATATATATTTTTTTTCCAGTTATCTCCAAGTTTTGTATCTCCCAGATTGGGTTCTGGAGACAAGAGGCTTCAAAAAGTTTTGGGAGGGAAGAACCCTCCAACATTATGTCCAAGTCCTAATGGAGAACAGCAAGCTGTGTGTGCAGGTGTGCATAGCCCTTATAATCAAGGGTCTGACAGTAGGTCTCCTGCCCAGAGACAAGGGAATGGGCCAGAGCAGAAGGCAGCTGCAAAAGAAAGAGCACTGAGAGACAGTCTGAAGACCAGACCAAAGACCTAGGCTTGTGGTCTGAGGAGCAGTGCTGTGAGAGGAATTTTGTTGAGCCTTTATTTCCTATTGAAATAAAAGCAGGCCAACAAGCCCTAAAATTGTATCTTCTGGCTGCACTGGTAAGCACTTAAGGGAGCCCCACCAATATCACACTATATAATATATACACACACACCAATCAACCATAACATCATAACATTATGACCACTGACAGGTAAAGTGAATAACATCAATCATCTTGTTACAATGGTATTGTAGCAAGTGAACATGATGTCTCTGAAGTTGATGTGTTACAAGCAGAAAAAAAAAATGGGCAAATGTAGGGATTTAAGCAACTTTGATGACAAGGGCTAAATTGTAATGGTTAGATGAATGGGTCACAGCAACTTCAAAACTGCAGCTCTTGTGAGATGTTCCTGGTCTGCAGTGATCAGGGCCTACCACATGTGATCCAAGGAAGGTAACATGTTGAACTTACGACAAGCTCAAGGGTGGTCAAGGCTCACTGATGTATGTGGGAAGCAGAGGCTGGCCCATTTAGTGTGATCCAAACATCTAATAGAAGAGCTACTGTATCTCAAATTGCTGAAAAAAGTTAATGTTGGTTCCTATAAAAAGCTTTTGGAACACACAGTGCATTGCAGTTTGTTGTATATGGGGCTGCATAGCCGCAGACTGGTCAGGGTGCCCATGCTGACCTGTATCCACAGCCAAAAGTGCTTACAATGGGCACATGAGCATCAGCACTGGACCACAGAGCAATAGACAAAGGTGGTCTGGTCTGATGAAGTTAGGAGTGGTTTGAGTAACACAACAATGAGTTTGAGGTGTTGCCTTGGCCTCCAGGATTTCTAGATCTCAATCCAATCTAGCATCTGTGGGATTTGTTGGAAAAAAACAACTCTGATCCATGGAGGCTCCATCTTAACCAATCAAATTTGATATTATTCCCTGGGAAAAACATACAAGGAATCTGATTGGTTGCTACGCTGCCTGTTTGTGGTGAACATATTTTTTTTATCTTTCTTAAACAGGCACCATTGGTAACTGTCCACAATTTAGCAGAGATGGAGTTAACAATGAAAATGATATTTATTGAACTTTTTCAAATAAGACATTTATATGAATGTATACAACAAGTGGGCATTAGGTTTTATATATTATTTTGCTTACCAGCCCATACGGAATCGATTTACTACAAATGTATTCTCAGCATTTCTGCACCCCAGACTTTGAGGCACGGATATCTTTCTGCTAATAATTACAAAGCTGGCAAGTCATTTTACAGTTTTACAAAGAATGCAACTTATTTTGCCTGTAGTGCTTATTTCTCATCAGACAGGTGTGCCATAATAAGTCTTGCCTTCTGGAACACTCAAGCTCTGCCTTTTGTGATTTATAGCCAGTGAAAGGGAAGCAGGGGAGAGAGAGACATGGGAGAGGTGAAAGAGGCCGCAAGAGAGATGAAGATAATCTACATGAAACAGAGCTGCTGTTTTAAATAAGTTGAAGAAAAGAGCATTTGATGTGAGAACATAACAATGCAACAATTGCATACAAAGGCAAAGTCATCATCTCTTGTGCTCGTTACGGCCAAAGGTGCCATTTCACCATAATCTTCCTGCATCAGACTATCCAAATAAAGGATTATTTTACAACATAAGAAACAAAAAACACTATGCCCTACTGCCCATTAAGCCCCATACACACTATCAGATTGTCTGCTGATTTTTTCCTTCAGGTTTACCAAAACCATGTAGTACAAGGGCCTGCCTGATTGCATACACATTGAAACCCCTAAGGTTTGACCTCATATTATATGGTTTTGGTAAATCTGATGGAAAAAATCTGCAGAAAATCTGATAGTGTGTATGGGGCTTTACTCCACCTTTCTCCTACAGGCTGACCACAGGGGCTTATGATATACAGCCTTTCCCTGTGAGGTCATTAAAAAAAAAAAATTACGGCTACATATATTTACCTTCTTGGCTCAGCATGAAGACACCTTTAGGCTGTCAATAGATCGGTGGTTCAAAAGGAACCATCTGAATTTCGATACATGTATGGCTGCTTCCAATTGGCAAAAGTCAATATAAAAAAGTCAAGAGTGCAGCATAAGCTTGAGTTCACTAGTCTGCTGCTTGCTCTTCACTGTCCAGTCAGCAGGCTTGAGAATGATTGGTGTCACCTGCATATTGCTTACAGGAGTTGTAAACCTCTGACATGAAATATGAACAAAGCATGTAGAGGACATATGGCTGCAGATAAACAGGTGCACTTTATGTAGTCGGATTTGTTTTATCTTCGTGTATTACCTGAAGCCAGTCACTTCACTGGGTATATGTGAGAGTTTTAAGTGGTTTTATTCCTTCGACTATAATGTATGCCAAAGCTGTGTTGAAACACACATATATAAACCAGGGTGCTCTACTATGTAAATATCAGCTTAAATTAGGAAAAAGGTACTTGTTTATATCCACTCCTTATCTTTTCTGATGGTCCCCCAATGTGATGGGCAGCTTCCGGGAAGTGTCAGAAGCTTTTAACATATAGGAGTGCCGTGAATTTTGTTGTTCCCAGGGTGGTTCAAAACATAACCGAGAATACATGCAGAACATTCTCTGTACTTTACACTGTCAATACAAGTTAAAGTTAGATCCCTTGTCTCTTTGTGCCCATGTAAAATACATTGTTTACTACCTATTTAAAAGAAAAAGCCATCAATCACCTATGTCATCATGTAAGAGATAAACAATTTGTGTTTAAATTTCCATTTACTCCAGAGGAACAGCAGAAGATCTGGCTCAGTTTTGCTCATGATGTTATGAACCTTGTGTTCTTTTTGCTTGTGTCTGGGGCTTATTTTATCAAGAACATTAAAGTACACAAGAAGACTACTTCTCTAGTCTAGATGTCTCAGGACAGGCTGTAGTCATCCATAAATAAAACTGCTGGACAGATGGCGCCAAGGCATCTATGGCACTAAAACAATGGAGCACTTCACCACATCTTACAGGCAATCAGCCATATTGAACAAAGCTTGTTCATGATACATTGGGTGTCAACTTCTAAATGAGGATCTTTGCTTTTGATTATGCTGCTGCTACAACACTACAGTATTTCATGACAATTTTATGAAAGCATATACGCATGTATCAGCAATGATCTAGCATGTAAATGTTTATAGAAAATCCTTAACTGGAATTTAATTACCATGCTCTACAATCTCTGCTGGTCACTTTACAGTAAAGTCAGTGGTCACTTTACAGTAAACCATTGCCCAGCTTATGCAAACTAAAGTATTTACATATTCTTTTTTTTAACTGTAAATTTTTATTATGAAATGAAAGGAAGAGTCAGAAGAAAGGTACATAGCCAAACGGGCATACCCTGGCAGTAAACTTGTCAAAAAGGTAAGGTACATACAGATACAGGTATGCAGGTATGGTGTACAACACAGTAACATATCAACATTTTAGCAGGATACTCGATTTTAAAGGAAGGGGAGGTTTGCAAAGGGGAGGAGTGAGGATATATAAGAGTACAAATAAAAAAAAAAAGCAGGTATAACCAGAGTTTGATTTGCACACATGGTATAGGCAATAACTGAGTGAAGGAGAAAAATCAGATAAAAAAATGTACGGGTAAGTTCAGTATAGGTACCTTGGGTATACTCTGAGTATAGGTAACATTCAACTTTAGGAGCAGATATAAAATAAATATGATAGCCCGGGATGTTCAGTGTAGTGGGCTACTCCTGGGGTCCGCTATCCAAAGTTTCCAGGCATACAGGAACTTATCAGTTGTGAGGATAGCTTTAGCAAAGGCGTATTCGAGTCTAAAGTGGGTATTCAGCAATATGAGGACTTGTTTCAGGGTCGGGGAGTGTACAGATTTCCAATTTTTTGCAATAGCTAGTCGGGCAGCGATAAGGATGTGGGTCAGTAGGGCGTGCAGGTGGTGCGGCCACGAGAGGACAGATATACCTAGTAGTAAGTCGGTGGGAGAGAGCGGGATAGTTATTTTACAAATATGGTGTATTAGGTTTTTAAATTTTTTCCAGAATGGTTGTATATGGGGACAACCCCACCAAATATGTAGTAGTGTACCTCTGTCACCGCAGTTCCTCCAGCAGTTAGGCGAGGAAGAGGGAAAGATTTTAGCCAGTCTGGTCGGTGTGTAGTACCAGCCGTGGTACAGTTTCATCAGAGATTCCCAATGGGAGATGCAGTGAGAGAAGCGTGTAGGAGCATTCAGAGCCTTCTGCCATGTTTCTGGTGGAACTACGTGTTGCAGTTTGGATGACCAGTATTCGGTGCGGGATCAACTTCTGGGTCTGGTGAAGTGAGTATTCTGTAGATGAGAGAAATGCCTCCCTTTTTTTGAGTTTTATTCCCAAAGAACTGTAGTAGGGGATCCTTGAGTGGGTTCTTGGAGGAAAGAGGGAGATTTGATAGGATGGACCTGATCCGGAGATATAAGAAGAATGTCGTGGAGGGGACATGATATTTGTGTTGTAGTTGGGAGAAGGATAGGAGAGTTGTTGAGGAAAATAATGCATTTACATTAGTAACCCCAGCTGCGACCCAGTCCCCTATGGGGAGATCAGGGGAGAATACTTGGAGGGCTTCTAGGGGGACCAGTGGGAGGAGTGCCAGGGAGACATGAGCAGTGTTTTGAAAGTATGTTTGCCATACTCTGAGGCCGCGTACACACGGACGGACTGTTCGCCCAACTTTGTCCGCTGAACAGTGTTTCAGCGGACAGTCCGCTCGTGTGTGGGCTTCAGCGGACAGTTTCAGCGGACAGTCTGACGAACAAAGTTTTTCGGAATTTCCGTAAAACTGTCCGCTGAAACTTGGTTTGAGCGGACAGTCCGCTCGTGTGTAGGCTTGTTCGTCAAACTAAGTTCCGCGCATGCTCAGAAAGGATTTACACGCCGAAGGTTGCATTGCAGTGTATAGGACGTCGTTTTTCTAGTCCCGTCGTACGTGCCGTTCACGTCATCGCGCACGGTTTCAGCGGACTGTTCGTTCATCGTGTGTGGTCAAGTCCGCTCATGCTAATTTTGAGCGGACTGTTTGTCAAACTGTTTGACGAACAAGGTTGGGCGAACAGTCCGCGCGTGTGTACGCGGCCTAAGGGATGCGTTAACTGAGTCAAGTGGGTAACAAGATGGTTTAAAGCGCAACCAGATAGCTGTCAAAATTTTCACTGGATCCGTCGTTAAGATAGCAAGTTCTATTTGCTTCCAGGTAGGTTGTAGGTCTGAGGACCACCACGTTTTGAGTTGGTCTAGTAAGACAGCTCGGTAATATGCTTTGAGATTAGGGGCCCCCAAGCCACCAAAGCGAGTGGGTGTCAGGAGGATATTATTTCTAATTCTCGGGTGTTTGTGCTGCCAAATGAAAGCATTAAGTATCCCTTGGAGCTTTTTAAGATGGGCTTGAAGGGGCGGGAGGGGGATGGAACGGAAGAAGTAAAGGATATGGGGGAGTAGATACATTTTGGTTTGTGCAATTCTACCTGCCCAGGAAGCCGGTGCGGTCAATAGGTCTTTGGAGAGGCGGTGAAGTTTGCCCAGTAGAATTTCAAGATTGGTTCTTACTAATATGGAGCTGGGGTATGTCAGTTGTACACCTAAATTACGGGAGGAAAGAGTTGGTGGCCCGCGTGAAAGAGGTCTTTGCTGAAATCTGGGACACGGTGTGTGGGTCTAGGCCAAGATTCAGCATTAGGGATTTGGAATGGTTAACTTTGTACATTGAAACAGCACTGAAGGAGTCCAACGTACGTTGAACCTCAGGGAGTGAGGTAAGTGGGTCCGTGAGGGCAATGATAACATTATCGGCGTAGAGGCCAATTTTGTGTTCTGTGTCTGCCACCGTAATGCCTTTAATTTGGGGGTTTTGCCTGATAGTCTGCGCTAAGGGCTCCATTACCAGGGCAAATATCAGTGGGGACAAAGGGCATCCTTGTCGTGTGCCATTGGTGATTTGAAAAGGGTTCGATATTATGCCCGAGGTCCACACGCGCGCACTAGGGTGTGTATACAGTCCCAGAATGGCTGACAGGAAGGAGCCTGAAATCCCGACCTTACGGAGGACTGCCTCCATATAAGGCCAGGAGACTCTATCGAACGCCTTCTCTGCGTCCAGAGAGAGGAAGAGAGAAGGCGTTCGCTTACATTCGACCCATTGAATCAGGTCGATAAACCGTCTGGTTCCATCTGCTGTCTGCCTTCCCGGGACGAAGCCCACTTGATCGCGATGTATTAGGTCTGGGAGAATTATGGCCAGTCGTTGGGCGAGAAGTTTGGCATAAAGTTTGGTGTCTGTGTTGAGAAGTGATATGGGACGGTAGTTTGCTGGGCTATCAGGAGGTTTCCCTGGTTTAGGGATAGTAACAAGTGCTTCTAGGGATTCCTTGGGGATCTGTCCAGTGCTCGCAAATTGGTTATAGGTTTTGCAGAGATAGGGTACGATGATGTCAGCATATTTCTTATAGTACTCGTTGGTAATGCCATCTGGGCCCGGGGCTTTATGTAGGGGAAGCTTCTTAATGAGAGAATGGATTTCTTCAGGGAGGAAGGGGGCCGATAAGGAGTCTAGTTGTTCAGGGGTGATCGTAGGGAGCGATATGGACGCCAGGAAACTAGCTATATCGGCTTGGGAAGGTGGGGGGAGGGGTCAGTGGCATTGAGGTTATAAAGAGCATGATAGAAGCTGCTAAATTCGTTGGCAATATCGAGGGGATTAGTAATGTGTGTTTTATTGGAGGTTGTCAGAAAGGAGATTTTTTTGTTAGTCAGTTGTCGTTTCAGCTGTTTGGCCATAAATGCGGTCGGTTTGTTCGGTGAGGAGTATGATTGTAGCTTAAGGCGTTTTATATAGTATTCAAATTTCATGTGAAGGTGTTCACTAAGTTTAGACCTAAGATTTTTTAAGTCAGCGGAGATCATGTCCGAAGGGGAGGATTTGTTTATGGCTTCCAAGGTTCGAATTTGCTGGAGCATGGAGACCGTGGTGGCCGCACAAGCCTTTTTTTGCTGCGCTCCCAGCTTGATAAAAAGGCTGCGTAGGCAGGCTTTATGGGCATTCCAGATGACAGCGTGGTCATCAACGGAATTGTCATTAGATTGGAAATAGGAGAGGATTTCTGTGTGTATTTGGGAGGCAAGTTTAGGGTCATTAAGGAGGCATGAATTTAATCTCCAGAGAGTGTGCCTGGGTGACTGTGATAGCGGGGGCTAGTTTGATAGTGACAGGGGCGTGGTCGGACCACGAGATAATTCCTATACTTGAATCAGATATTGACTGTAATAAGTGTTTATCTGTGATAATCAGGTCTATTCTGGAGTAGGACTGATGGGGGGGGGGGGGGGGGGGGAGGTGTAATCTCTTTCTGAGCCGTGCATACACCTCCATGAGTCATAAAGGTCTTCGCGGGCAAGCATAGCTGCTAGGGCAGAGGGTCTATGCTTGGTGTGGGAAGTTGAGTCCAGTGCGGGGTCAGAGAGACCGTTGAAGTCTCCACACATAATTAATGGTGACGATCTGTAAGGGGCTAGTCTGGACTAAGGGTGGTAAAGAATTTCTTTTGTGCGACATGAGGAGCATATACATTGACAATGGTTAGAGGACGGGTATTGACTGTGGCCGATAGAATTATATATCTCCCCTCTGCATCCTTCTCGAAATGGTGTAGCTCAAAGTCAACCGAGGCGCTGACAGCTACCATCACCCCCCTTTGTTTCCGTGAGGCATTCGCGAAGAAGGTGTGAGGGTAGCGTTTGTTAGAACATTTGGGGGGATCAGTCTGTGGGAAATGAGTCTCTTGAACACAGAGGATGTCAGAGTGGAGATTAGATGCCTCTCTCCAGAGGAGGCTGCGTTTAAATGGGGAGTTTAGGCCCTTGGCATTAATAGTGGAGATCGTGAGGGCCATGCCTACAGGGAGGACAATGGAAAAGGGAGGCTCAGAAAGAGATTACTGTAGCAAACACAAATGAAGAAAAGGCAATACAGTAAGTATCAATTGCGTGCTGTGAAAACAAGGTATGCAAACCTCTAATAGAAAACAGAAAACAAAAACCGGATAAACACAAAACAAGAGATCAGGGGTGTTAAGGGGGTAAACCGTAAGAGTACGGGTATCTGTTTGTGTGCCTAGCACACTCTAATCTGGGGGGTGTAAAGAGGAAGGGTGCACCAACAAACAAACAGTAACGTTCTTTAAGTTCAAAGAAACGAAAGCAAACAGTGGTAATTTCGTATACTTGCAAGGGTCAGTCCGTCCATAACGGGGAGATCCATGTTCGGACCGGGGTGTACCACGGAGCTAGGTTTCGCGATCTCTTCGCGAAGTAGTGTCTTTTCCAGCAGGGAGCAAAGAAATATGCTCGTTAGTGCGGCGGGCGTCTCTCGGGGGCAGCGGGAGGAAACCCCAGTTGGTTAATTTCTTGTAGCCATCTTTGGGGTTGAGGATGGGAATCACTTGCTGTTGATAGCTCACCAGAAGTTTCGTGGGGAAGCCCCACCTGTAGGCGATCTTTTTTTGTTGCAGGATGGATGTGACTGGAGAGAAAGCTCTGCGAAGTTCCATCGTCGCTGGGGAGAGGTCTGTGAATAGTTTGACATCGTTGTAGGGGGGAGGTAGAGACTTTGACAATCTGGTAGTGGCAAGGATTTGCTCCTTAATATGAAAGAAATGGATTCGAGCTAGAATGTCTCTGGGGACGTCATCAGGCAGGTGAGCGGTTTTAGAAATCCTGTGGGCCCGGTCAATTAAAATGTCAGTGTTGCTCAAATGAGGCACCAGTGTGGTGAATAGTTGCTGTAGGTATGGAATAATGTCCGGTGGCTTGACGGATTCCGGAACCCCTCTGAATTTATTAATGAATGAATGAATGAATTAATTAATTTGTGCGCCTGGCACAATCTTCCAAGTCCGCCATTTTTAACTTTAGACGATGAATTTCTGCGGAGTGATGGTCATGTGCATCCAAAAGCTCATTGTGAGCTTTGGAGTAGTCTTGCAACGTCTCCTCTATGGTGTCTGTTCTCTCTTCCAGACAATCCACTCTGTCGTGTATCTGGGACATCGAGAATTGCAGTTCTCTGTGGAGATCTTTTTGGAGGGTGAGCAGCATGGTTTTTAACGTGGCTTCAGATACTGGATTATCTGATACTGGGACTTCTGCAAGAGAGGGGGTTTGGTCTGCATTCTGTCCACCCGCTACAACTGCAGACCAGAGCTGCTTCTTCGCGTGGGGTTCCTTGCCTGGGGATTGTGCAGGGGAAGAGGCCAATCTCTTACCTCTATCTGCGTGAGGTGTGCCCTGCGGCATAGGTAGTGGTGGCAGGGTGTCCATCTCGGCCCCTTGGAGAGTGGGGCTTTCCTCTTCTGCGCGGCGAGGACGCGGTTGCCCGGTGGAGCGTTGAGGGCTGGGAGAAGACCTGCGAGAGCTCCCTGAGCCGGCGCCATCTTGGGCCTCCTGCATGGTGGCGGACGTGTAGTAATGAGTGAGGCGGTGCGGCGCAGGGGGTTTCTGTCGCTTCTTCGACATGCCCCGGAGTCCGGATGTGTTTCCCAGTCAAGGCGGTATGCCTATTCGGGGTGTGTAGTAGCTGTGAGTAGCTCGTCTCCCCGCTATGGAATGGAGCTGCTGGATTAGTTTGGATTAAGGCCTACACCCTGTGGAGCTGTGGCAATATGGGCTATGAAAGACTAGGTGTAGCAGGGTGTAGCAAGATGGCCACTAGGCTCCAATGTAGGCCGAAGCCAGGGCCTTGCCAGGAGAGTGCTGCCAGAGATGATGTTTGCCTGGTGCAGTGGGATACGGGTAGCAATGACCCAGTCCTTAGGAATCTGTGGAGATGTCCCAGCAGGGAATGCTTCTGAGGATGTGGGGAGAGGGGGAGAGACTTGGAGGGGAGCAGGCAGATAAAGTGCAAGTTCAATTATCCCCACAGGGGACTCACCAGGCCGGAGGGATGCGGAGCTGAGGGTCCCAGGAGGTTCCTACATGCCGCGGGTGTAGCGGCTCGGCGGATGGGTGCGTTCGTTCCGGGACGTCCGGATCCACCGCCGGATAGCTCCGCAGGAAAGTCTGGGGATTCTGGAGGCCTAGTAGGCCGCAAGATGGCGTCCGGCGAAGCGGCCCCCAGCGGCCGAAACAGGCTGAATCCTGCGGTTCCCGAGTGGATTAAGGCATCCAAAAACATCCAGGCTTGTGGGGATTCGTCCGAGGAGCAGGGTGTGATGGTTTGCGGGCACCTAGGGCAATCTGGAGCTGAGGATGGCGATAGATTATCAGAGGCCTGGCGGAGCTCTGCTGAGAAGCGTCCGTCCTCAGTTCTGGCCGGCCACGCCCCCAGTATTTACATATTCTTAAAAGCAGTAAAACGAGCATTCATCCTCCTTTACATCTATAAGTTTTATGAAGAAAATCATTTTCACATTTTATAACACAGATATTGAAATCTTAGCTCTTTCCCTATTGCTTTTGGTTGCACCAGAAGATTGTCAGGCCAATAGTGTAATCAACCCACTGGTATTTCTAAGCTGCTAAAACCACACCAACTCGAGTCTTTGTTGTCATCTTTAATTCGTTTTGAGAATGGTTAACTTCACATTAAGGGCTTGTTCATACCCAGGGCTGTCATTAATATTGATTGTGCCCTGTGCAAAAAATTCTCATGGGGCCCCCAACGCCAAAGCCCAAACCGCCCCCCCCCCATGCAATTTCGCTTTCCACCTGCTCTGAGATATACAATAAATAGCAGCTAGACTCAAAATCGGTTTACTGTATGAAATCAGGCATGAATGAAAGGATTCTACACCAAGCCCCAATGTAATGAGAAGATTTACACTGACCACCAATGTAACTGAGACATTTAGCCTGCATTCACATGTGTGTCAGTAAAGCATGCAAAATCTGAAGCTGCCCTTTAGCAGATACACAGTAATGCCATCAATTGTAATGACACCCTCACATATCTGCTGACATGTGCCTCGGCACCGTGTGATTTTGAAAAAGGGTTAGGGACCTTCTTCTGCATTTCTAGCACATAGAACAGCCCATTGAAATGAATGGACGGCCCCACACGCGACCTACATCTTTATCCACCCTGTCAGTACACCTTTGCATCATAAAACTCCTGCTAACCTCTGCACCCCAAACCTCCCCCATCCCTTTTAACTCTACCTGCCTACTCTGCTCATCTTTGAACCCACCTATTCGCTTGCCTTTGCAGAACAGGCATATGTTAGGCTTAATGACCACAGTTGTAGGCAGGACTTTCAAGCATGCCCCTTTACCTCCCCAGTAGGCAGCATTCAGTATAGGTGATAGTGGATTTGACCTGGGGATGGCATGATATACATATGAATGCCGCCACTATTTACATGTAAACAAAGGGTCTGCAGGTGAGTCATCTGTACACAACAATAGGGCAGAGCTGGGCAGCATTAGTAGCAGAAATTCACACTGAGATATTGGGACACAGCACGGGACTAAAACTTCAAGGGAATTTAAACCAGGATAGTTGGCAAGTATGTGGCAGCTGCTTTGGGCCCCACAATGACAGGGCCCAGGGCATCTGCCCCTTTTGCCCTGCCTTAAAAACGGCCCTGTTCATACCATACGTGTTGGGCTACGCTGGCTGCTATCTTCCTCAACACATAGACAAGGCAAAATGCCTCGTTTCCAATAGAGTTATTGTGGTGTACGTGAAAAAAAACAAAACTACTATATGCCACTCATTTTAATAAAGCTCTTTGGAAAAAGAAAGGGTAAATATTGCAATGAGCTGGTATCGCTGCTCACATCAGCAGCTGTGCATTCAGTGTGGCTTGCTGGCATGAACTAATCGAAAAAGCAGCTGGGAAGGTCAGGGATGACTTCTTTCAAAGTTCTTTTTAAAGTAGTAGTAAACCCGCAGATTACTTTATTTTTTTAAACCTGTAAGGCAGAAGGCATAATGATCTTGTATGCACCGCATCCTAGCTCATTATGAAATACTTACCTTAGAATGAAGCTTCGGCAGGTGATCTCGGTCCATGCTCAAGGAGCTGACATTGTCCCTCTGCATGTCTGCCGGGTATTACGGCTCCGGTGCTATGAGTGGCCGGAGCCGCGGTGTCATCACTCCTGTGAAGTCAGCGGCTGCATGCAAGGGGAATATCTTATTTTTACCTACAAGTAAGCCTTATTAAAGGCTTACCTGTAGGTCAAAGTAAAAAAAAAAAAAAGTGCTATGCTTACTACTGCTTTAAGAATAAGTAAATTGTTTAATGTCCATCGTCTGAGCATAGATGCACCAAAAGTTCCAGCTGCTCATTATTCTACCACAGTGCTCAGTATAAAAAGCATGCTAACATGAATGTGAAGAGGTTTAGCTGCTGCTGGGCTAAACATTAAAACAGGGAAGATTCCTGAACTAAATGACTTCAGGACAATTGTTCATCCCAGTGGCTGTAGAAACCGGGCTTCTCACTTGAGAAAAAGATGCCGATGATAATTCAAATTAATAATTTAAACAAATGTAATTCTAATCTGTATGTGTATTGTAGATAACATAAGAAAAACAAACATATCCACTACTATAAAGCTTACAAAGCTGGGGATAAAAAATGGGACCTTCAAAATGGGGGCTTTAGTACATAACCCTCCAAATAAAGATACTAAAGAGCCTCACCTCCTACTACCCTCCTGTATAAATATCATCTCCCTACAGTGAATCTACTCTCTTTTTTAAGTGCCGGAACTACCAGGGTTGCAAAGGTCATGTTTGTGAACAGGCCTTGGAATTCTGCCACTGTGAAGGGGGGGGGGGGGGGGGCAAGAGCCCACACTGTGACTCCCCCATGGGGTTGCTGGCTGCAGGGCTTCGAGTGTGTCTCTCTCATGCAGCCCAGAGATTCAAGGGGTGCTCCGCAGACTCTGATGCAAGGGGGCTCTACAGACTCTGATGTAAGGGGAGCTCTGGGAACCCTGATTAAAGAGAAATGCAGGGAACTCTGATGTAAGTGAGGGCTCTGGTCATCAAAGATCCCCTTATATCACAGTTTCCCTTTACACCAGATTCTGCAGCATTCCTTCTTACATCAGAGTTCCCTTTTTACATCGGAGTGTGGATTCAGATGTAAGGGGAAACGCTGCAGATTAAGATGTATGGGGAAACACTGCGGATTCAGATGTATGGGGAAACGCTGCGGATTCAGATGTATGGGGGAACGCTGCGGATTCAGATGTATGGGGAAACGCTGCGGATTCAGATGTATGGGGAAACGCTGCGGATTCAGATGTATGGGGAAACGCTGCGGATTCAGATGTATGGGGAAACGCTGCGGATTCAGATGCAAGGGGGAACGCTGCCGATTCAGATGCAAGGGGAAACGCTGCCGATTCAGATGCAAGGGGAAACGCTGCCGATTCAGATGCAAGGGGAAACGCTGCGGATTCAGATGCAAGGGGAAACGCTGCGGATTCAGATGCAAGGGGAAACGCTGCGGATTCAGATGCAAGGGGAAACGCTGCGGATTCAGATGCAAGGGGAAACGCTGCCGATTCAGATGCAAGGGGAAACGCTGCCGATTCAGATGCAAGGGGAAACGCTGCCGATTCAGATGCAGGGGGAAACGCTGCCGATTCAGATGCAAGGGGAAACACTGCCGATTCAGATGCAAGGGGAAACGCTGCCGATTCAGATGCAAGGGGAAACGCTGCCGATTCAGATGCAAGGGGAAACGCTGCCGATTCAGATGCAAGGGGAAACGCTGCCGATTCAGATGCAAGGGGAAACGCTGCCGATTCAGATGCAAGGGGAACTCTGTGGATTTAGAAGTAAAGGGGAACTCTGTGGATTAAAATGCAAAAGGGAACTCTGCAGACCCTGAGGTAAGTGGGGGCTCGTGATTAAATTAACATGATTGGAAATGTTATTACAAAATATATGTATAGTGTAAACTACAAAAAAATAGTTTTAAAGTTTATGGGTTTGGCTTGAAGAAAAGATGGCAAATATAACCAAGATGGAAAGAAGCGGACCCGCTGCAGAACATGTAAAAGGATCCCTCTGAGGGACAGTAATAAAAGGCCCTGCAATGGGTGTAAAGAGCCCTGAAGGTTTAAGTTACCTTTCTGCTTTGCTTTGTTGGAGTGAAGTCGAACCATCTAGATACATATGTTCTTGTAGTGAAAAACAATAATCACTACATGTGTGCTGTGATCTTGGCAAATGGTGAAGCTGCATTTCATTTTCTCAGTGCTTTTTACAGACAACTTGGCCTGCTTCTGCAGAAAAGAAAGGCTATATCTATTAGAACTCTATTGCACATTGTTGTATTGAACCAGAACCACTAAAACCACTTCCATGGGCAGTCACAGGGATGAACAGGAACACCCATGGCTAGCAATCCCACCACGATGGAGAATAAATCCTTATAATATATCATACTGCTCCTGAACTCATCATAAATGCAAGCCTAGCCTTACAGATTCAGAGTCACCTTGTAATAATTTTTTAATAGAAGATAGTCAGTCTCAATAAAGGTTTTGAAGAGCTACTTCTAGACCCCTGGTCTATGTCCAGTGGCAAGTTGAAGAGGGATTTCTCTTGAAGAGAATATATTTTTTGAAGCTTGCTGGGTCTATACTTGTGGGGTGATTTCCTCTGTACAACTGTTTGCATTTATGGTGAAGTCAGAAGCAATATGATATGGCATCTAAGGACTTATTTCTCCAGTGTGGTGGGATTGCTAGCTGGCAGTGACCCTGTTCATCTCTGGTGTCTGACCATGGAAGTAGTTTTAGCTTTTTTGGTCCAATACAAATGTATGTAATAGAGTCCTAATAGATTGCCTTCCTTTCCTAAGTAAGCAGATGAAGTTGTCTGCGAAATATATTGGAAAAAAAAAATAGATGCCACTTCATAATTTGCCCAGATGATGTGACATATATGATGTAGCACAAGAAATAAGTTAGAATACCTGTAGGAAGAAACATTATATGGGAGGGCAATGGTGTGGGACATAGCATTAAGAATGGAGGAACAACCAGAATGTATTATGTAAAAAGAACTCTTTAATACGTTTTATGTCAATCAATGCATGTCAGAGATAAATAAATAATTTGCTGTGTGTGTGTGTGTGTGTGTGTGTGTGTGTGTGTGTGTGTGTGTGTGTTACCTATAAAGTTCAGTCATACATTTCAAATGTTGTTATACATGGATGTGGTTCAGACCTGCCCAAATCTTTAAAGTGCTTTAAGGTAGCACAAAAGCAGAAATCAATAGGGGCCAAGTGGAGTCCCAGCTAATATATGCCAAAACCACACAATGTTTTCTGATGAGGGGAAAAACAAAAACAAAACAAAATAAAACAAAAGAAAGCCTCTCATTTACCGTATATACTCGAGTATAGGCCGACCCGAATATAAGCCGAGGCCCCCAATTTACCCCCAAAAAAACTGGCAAACTTATTGACTCGTGTATAAGCCGAGGGTGAGACATGCCTGTCCATCCCTGTGTGTGTGTCCGTCCATCCCTGTGTGTCCGTCCATCCCTGTGTGTCCGTCCATCCATCCCTGTGTGTGTGTGTGTCCATCCATCCATCCATCCCTGTGTGTGTGTGTCTCCATCCATCCATCCATCCATCCCTGTGTGTGTGTGTCTCCATCCATCCATCCCTGTGTGTGTGTGTCTCCATCCATCCATCCATCCCTGTGTGTGTGTGTGTCTCCATCCGTGTGTGTGTGTGTGTGTGTGTGTGTGTGTGTGTGTGTGTGTGTGTGTGTGTGTGTGTGTGTGTGTGTGTGTCCAGCCTACCTGTGTCCCGAGCCTTTGTCCCGAGCCTCCGTCCCGTGCCTTGCCTCCTTGCCTCCGTCCCGTGCCGTGCCTTGCCTCCGTCCCGTGTCGTGCCTTGCCTTGCCTCCGTCCCGTCCCGTGCCGTGCCGTGCCTTGCCTTGCCTCCGTCCCGTGCCCTCTTCGTCGGCGCCTCGGCGGCCATTGTAAAATTCAAAAGCTGCGCCGCCGCCGCCTTCGCCTGTGATAGGCGGAACACTGAATTTCCCAGCAGCCTGTGTTCCGCCTATCACGGACATCGTATCATCCTCGTCCGTAGTACGAGGATGATACGATGTCCGTGATAGGCGGAACACAGGCTGCTGGGAAATTCAGTGTTCCGCCTATCACAGGCGAAGGCGGAGCCGGAGGCGCGGCTTTTGAATTATAGAATGGCCGCTGTCTGTCTGCTCGACACGCTGATCGAGCGGGCAGACAGCGATGACTCGAGTATAAGCCGAGGGGGGCACTTTCAGCCTCAAAAAAGAGGCTGAAAATCTCGGCTTATACTCGAGTATATACGGTAATACAAAGGAGGAAGTCTTTTAACCACTTCCAGACTTCCCACCTGCAATGTACTGCAGACAAGCGGCCCCGTGCAGGCAAAGAAAGGTACTGGTGCGTCTGGCTGCTTCTGCTCATGCACCAACACCAAATATAATCACATTTTATAATTCACTGAACATCTCTATTAATAGTATAAAAAAAAAAAGAAATTCCAGTATATATACTATAGTTTGTAGACACTATAACTTTCATACAAACACATCCATATACACTTATTGTGATTTTTTGTTTACCAAAGACGTAGCAGAATACATTTTTCATTGAATTTGTTTTATAGCTGAATGTAAAAAATATTGATTTTCTTTTCAAAATTTTCAATCTTTGTTTAAATCACAAAGAACAAAAAACCCAGTGGTGATCAAATACCACTAAAAGGAAGCTCTATTTTTGTAAAAGAAATTATATAAATTTTGTTTGGGTACAGCATTGAATAAACAGCAGTTAAAGAAGTGCAGTGCTGAATAGCAAAAAATAGCCTGGTCATGGGGGGGGGGTTAAAGACATCTTTATGAATCTTTAAATATAACTGCACCTGTTTTTCTTGCAATGAAAAAGTAGATAATACTGCAGATCCAATAGCTGAAAATTAACAACATACTACTAGTGCCAACACCAAATGCTGACAAACATCACAGTTCTAGCATCAGGTCAGATATGACAAGCTGAATAGTATAAGAGGCCACATATAGTATTTAAGGTTCAAATTCAGGCAAATGCATCTGGTAGTAGCATGGCAATAAACATAAAATACAGATTTTATTTTTTCCCTGAACAATATTACATATGGCCAGTTTAGATTTAGAGTGTTTACCAGGGTCCTTGTTCAAAGATTTAGCAAGTTACCTTCCTAGATTCAAGCTCTCTTTCAGACAGCAGAGGCAACTGAGGCAAGCTCCAGTATTACTCTTTGAAGTTCAACTAAAGCTATTAAAATGTTACGTTTTGGTCAATAACTCGCAAATCTCATCAGTTCACAGTCTTTGAACCCGGATCGCGCTGCACCAATTTCACTCTAACAATCTGCTGCCGGCTGCAGCAGCTTTAGTAAAAAGGCAGGATTGAGGGCTATCCCCCCTCCCAACCCTCCACCTCTCGATATCTGATACAGGAAGTGAAAGGATTGTCATGTATGAGAATGGGAATTGTTTACAGTTTGAAAAGTATTTCATTTTAACAACATCTGTTGAAGTTCAGTAGGAAACACTTTGGAACAACGAAGGCTTCCACATCTGAGAAGCAGACCGCCTTTTTTTCCAGGACGACCGGCGTACAAAGTTACACAGCTGACGGTTTTCTGTGACTTCTCTCACTCGGTACCACTTACGTGCGTGCTTTTAAGTCTGGCAAGCGTGCCAGTTCCATTCAGAGTCATGTATTATTTCACAGAGATCTTGAATGCCTCTATTTGCCAGCCTCCCTGCCCTGATGATCAATATGGTTTAAATCACAAGGTGACAGAAGCCAGAGCATGATATTTCACAGAAAATCAGTAAACTGCGATTTTTCCTTCAGAGCTTTGATTTTTTTTGGATTTTTTTTTTTTACTTTTCAGCTTTGATCCACAGTGCATCAACAGTGCTATGTTTCAGATGCTCATATTTAAAAATATATATAAAATAGGCACGTTTTAATTTTTTTTTTCATACAATAAAGCTTAAAAAGGATCTGTAATCATAACAAAGTGTTCCTGTTAATCCCCTTTGTTTGAAGTCTAAAACCGTAGGGAAATAGTGCAGCCTGTCCTGTTATAACGTTTTGTGCAGGAGACAAATATACTGAAAGGAAATATTTACACCTGACAGTTTTCCAGATATATCACCTCATCTTGCAGATGGGGTAGTGTAACATGCTGAAAGGGTAATTAAAAAATACCAAAGGACAATTAAAAATCAAAATTTTGCTTAACCACTTAAGCCCCAGACCATTTTGCAGCGAAAGGACCAGGCCCCTTTTTGTGATTCGGCACTGCGTCGCTTTAACTGACAATTGCACGGTCGTGCGACTTGGCTCCCAAACAAAATTGGCGTCCTTTTTTTCCCCACAAATAGAGCTTTCTTTTGGTGGTATTGTATTGTGACTGCTACATTATGGCGGACACGTCGGACAATTTTGACACATTTTTGGGACCACTGGCATTAATAAAGCGATCAGTGCGATGTAGGGGGGTGTTTGGCTTGGCATGTGACATCACTGATCGTTGTTCCCTATGACAAGGAACAGACGATAAGTGACAAGCTCACTAGGAAGCACGGGAAGAGGTTTGTTTACACTTACCTCTCCCCGTTCTTCAGCTCTGTGACCTGATCGCGGGACATCGGTGCCGATCGGGTCCGTGGGTCCAGCGGCCACGGTCACAGAGCTCAGGATCGGGTCGCGAGTGCGCCGCCACTGGCACACGACCCACAGCTGGGCTCTTAAAGGGCAACGTACCTGTACGTGCTTGTGCCCAGCCGTGTCATTCTGCCGACGTATATGGGCGTGGGGCGGTCTTTAAGTGGTTAAAGAGGATCTTTGGTCAGAAAAACAAATACTGTAGCTGCTGACTTTTAATAAACACACACTTACACCACAGTCTAAGGATTCAGTTTGTCAGTCTGCCCTCACCCGGGCCGGCTCTTCGCCAGGTACCCAGCGATGCCATCTTTTATGTGGAACGTCAGCTGTGACTCCCAGCAGCTTCACAGCGGGCTCCTCACTAAACATGTATGACCTGCACTGAACTTTGTCAATGCCTCCTGGGTCCTGTGGCACATCTCAAGAGGTTGCGGGCAAGTAGGGGGGTGCTGAACTTCCGCACAGATAAGCCTCAGAAGTGGGTACCTACTATAAATAGATACACTTGCTCCCTTAAAAATAAAATAAAAAGAGGGAGAAGTGGAACGTCCTTCTTCAGGTAGGTTCCGCTTTAAGCTTTAAGGGATAAGTCCATCCACAACTGTTAGGTCACCAAAGGGTAGATGCTGGTTAGCTAAATCACCTGCTTATATCACTTTGGACAGTCCCCCCTCCTACCACAAAGTTCTTTGTGTCTGTGTAACGAGACAAATAAACAATTTGCTACGGCTGATGGGGGAGAAACTTGGAAGCTGAAGAGAACTTTTATCCACGAATTCCCAAAATGCATAAGAGTTCCTTCATAAATACCAATATGAACTCAAGTGCCATTGAAAAAAATTAAAAGAAGAATTACTCTTTTTCAGGAATTATAGTACATATATATATTTTTCATCTAAATCAGTATTGTTCAACTTCAATAAATGATACACCAAATAATAAAGCTATTAATTACCAGTTTTTATCGAGGGATTTTAAGAAACATGTAAATAGTTTATCTTTTCAATAACTACCACAACCAACAGACATCAGTGCAACAATCCCTAGTAAAGTAAACACTACAAAATAAAGACCCCACAGAATAACAATTTGTACAAAATAAATAAATAATACTTTATCAGAGACAAAGAAGGCATAATGAACAAATTACTTACTGGTAAATATCTTTTCTCAATACACTCCGACTTAGGGGGTTGTCTGCTTGTGGCGCCATAGAAACCGAAACAATTTTCAGCACTAAAGTATCTTCATTTATAGTCTGATTGACTGATAAGAAGAGAAAAAATAAATAAATATGTACACTTTATAACCAAGTAAGGTTAACTCACCATTCCTAGGACTGCCACATAACATAAAAAAGGACAAAGATGACACAAACGATACTAGAGCTTAAAGTTTACAAAAAATAAATAAAAAATTATATAATATAAAAAGAAATAACATTAAACACAATTCATTCAAATTCAATTTAGTTATATTGCACTGGCGTATTATGCAGACAATTTACATAAGCAACTAACAGTGCCTATTTTAAAAACCTAGAGAAAAGCCTACACAAATACAGTACAGGGAGGACATACAAATGCCATGCAGATAGTATTTCAGGTGTGGAGATTTTGAATCTGAACTGCATTGCTGGGGCACTGCTTACTCACCATTTGCCCCAGTTGTTACCCTGTTTTTTTTTTTAGCTGGAAATAATAGCTAAATAAAAATATATTTAACCACTTACCGACCGGCGCACGCCGATGTACGTCGGCAGAATGGCCACGGGCAGGCATATTGGCATACAGGTACGTCCAGTTTTAAAAGCCGCCCTGCCATCTTGAGTGCGCCGCCGGCAGCGCACTCTCGCGTGCCGGTCAGGACCCCCGTGAGTCCGGTCGCGGGTCCCGTGGACTCGATCGTCGCGGGCATACTCGCGATCGTCTCACGGGGCAGCTGAACCGTGTAAACAGCATCTGCCTAGCAACAAGTGATGCTGATCTCTGCTCCATGTGATTGGAGCAGAGATCAGTGTTCACTAAAACAAAGCCCAGCCCCCCACAGTTAGTAACATGCCCCTAGGAACACTTAACCCCTACACTGCAACCCACTGGTTAACCCCTTCACTGCCAGTGTCATTTACACAGGAATCACTGCATTTGTATAGCAGTGATTGCTGTATAAATGACAATGGTCCCAAAAATGTGTCAAAAATGTCCGATGTGTCCACCATAATGTCACAGTCACAATAAAAATCGCTGATCGCCGCCATTACTAGTAAAAAAAAAACTATTAATAAAAATGCCATAAAACTATCTCCTATTTTGTAAACGCTTTGACTTTTGCACAACCTAATCATTAATTGCTTATTGCGATTTTTTTTACCAAAAATATGTAGAAGCATACGTATCGGCCTAAACTGAGGGAAACATTTTTTATATATATTTATGGGGGATATTTATTATAACAAAAAGCTCTATTTTCGTTTATAGCGCAACAAAAAAAGAAAAATCTCAAGGGTGATCAAATACCATCAAAAGAAAGCTATATTTGTGGGAAAAAAAAGGACGTCAATTTTGTTTGGGAGCCACGTCGCACGACCGTGCAATTGTCAGTAAAAGCGACACAGTGCCGAATCGCAAAAAGTGGTCTGGTCTTAAGCCAGCAAAATGGTCCGGTCTGAAAGTGGTTAATTGCTAATTTCACCATAGAAATCAAATACTTTGGCTATGCAAAGCATTTTTTTGAGAAATGGAGCATACAAAAAAATAAAAATAAATCGGTGCTCCAGGGCTAGAGAAATTTGGTTTAAATTTAATTCTATTATGTAATTCCTAAATTAGGGATGCACCGAATGGGTTTTTTGGTGTCGCAACCGATACCGAAAATGAAAAATACACTAGGCCGAAAACCGAAACCGATACCGAAACAGCACCGATACCGAAAATGACTGTTTTTAAAAAATATTTTTATACAGGAGGTGGTCATAGACTGGTGACATGGTACAGGAGGTGGTCAGAGACTGGGGACATGGTACAGGATGTGGTCAGAGACTGGGGACATGGTACAGGAGGTGGTCAGAGACTGGGGACATGGTACAGGAGGTGGTCAGAGACTGGGGACATGGTACAGGAGGTGGTCAGAGACTGGTGACATGGTACAGGAGGTGGTCAGAGACTGGCGACATGGTACAGGAGGTGGTCAGAGACAGGGGACATGGTACAGGAGGTGGTCAGAGACTGGCGACATGGTACAGGAGGTGGTCAGAGACTGGCGACATGGTACAGGAGGTGGTCAGAGACTGGCGACGTGGTACAGGAGGTGGTCAGAGACTGGCGACATGGTACAGGAGGTGGTCAGAGACTGGCGACATGGTACAGGAGGTGGTCAGAGACTGGCGACATGAAACAGGAGGTGGTCAGAGACTGGCGACGTGGTACAGGAGGTGGTCAGAGACTGGCGACGTAGTACAGGAGGTGGTCAGAGACTGGCGACGTGGTACAGGAGGTGGTCATAGACTGGCGACATGGTACAGGAGGTGGTCAGAGACTGGCGACATGGTACAGGAGGTGGTCAGAGACTGGCGACATGGTACAGGAGGTGGTCAGAGACTGCATGCATGGTATAGGAGGTGGTCAGAGACTGGGGACATGGTACAGGAGATGGTCAGAGACAGGGGACACGGTACAGGAGATGGTCAGACTGGGGACATGGTACAGGAGATGGTCAGAGACAGAGGACGTGGTACAGGAGGCATCCCCCATTGCAGGCCAGTGTCCCCCATTGCAGGCCAGTGTACCATTTTGCAGCCAGTGTGCCCCATTGCAGCCAGTGTGCCCCATTGCAGCCAGTGTGTCCCATTGCAGCCAGTGTGTGCCATTGCAGCCAGTGTGTGCAGGGAAGAGAGCCGCCTCCGCCGCCTGTTTGTTTACAGCGCCGGGAACATCACCACTTTCATTTCAATAGCTGTGTGTTCCCGGCCGCGCGCCGTCACACACAGCCTCTCCCCCTTGTCCGGGCACTTTGATAGACAGATCATCCGTCCAATCCTGCGGATGATCTGTCTATCTAAGTGCCCGGACAAGGGGGAGGGGCTGTGTGTGACGGTGCGTGGCCGGGAACACACAGCTATTGAAATGAAAGCTGTGATGTTCCCAGCGCTGTAAACAAACAGGCGGCGGAGGCGGCTCTCCTGCGCTATGCACCCCCCATGATGGGCGTCACCAGGGGCGGGGGTGGAGCCCCGCCCCCACCCAGGCGTCACCAGGGGCGGGGGTGGAGCCCCGCCCCCACCCAGGCCACACCCCATTTTCGGCTCCATTATCGGCCGTTTTTCTCTTTCGGCAAATTGCCGAAAAGGGCATTTTCGGCCGATATGTTTCGGCGGCCGAAATTTTGGTGCATCACTACCCTAAATAGCAATAAATGCATGATGAGCATTCCAAAAGTAGGCACCCCTAATCACAGTTGTGTAGGGATGCAAAGGTCTAAAGAATGCAAGCTATGTTACTGCAATTTCTGTGGTTGTAATGAAGACTTGAATGCCAAATTTTTGCACTTGTTAAAAAGCTTTCTCTGTCTATGATATGTCAAAGGATAAAAAGTGAATTAGTATATTTTTCACCTAACCCCCAACTTCTTTAGGCCTCATTCACACTTGCAAATGGAGCTGTTTGTAATTAACTGTGGGAAATCCAGCGGGGTTCTCAGCGATTAGATGTGGATGGAAAGCCTCAATGAAGGCACTGGGAGGCTGACAGCTCCCACAGCTATTCGTAGCCGTTCACCTTGGACACAAACGGTCTGTGTCCAGGGCCAATCATCCACAGCTAAACACAGGAACCCCATAGCATAGCATTTAATGGGGCTTCCTCTCTGCAGCTAATAGCCAGGAAACCTGCAAGTGCGAATGGGGTCTTAAAGTGGTTCTAAAAGCTGAAGGATTTTTATCCTAATGCATTCTCTGCATTAATATAAAAAAAAACATTCTGACTGCAGTTCTCCCCCTGCCCTTCTTATAGTTACAGTGCCTTGAAATAGTATTCATACCCCTTGAAGTTTTCCACATTTTGTCATGTTACAACCAAAACCATACATGTATTTTATGTGATAGACAAAGTGATAGACAAAGTGGCACATAACAGTTTTTTTTTTTTATTTCACAAAGGTTTTTATTGAGAGAGAACAATGCAAAAATTGCAACATGTATTAGCACAGTTTCAGTATCGCCTATACAGAGTTTAACAAGTATTTGTAGGATTATTCAGAATGTCTAAAAATCTGACAGGGTATAGATAAGTGCAACATATCATATCTTTTTTTTTTCAACAAACGCAGGTTTATTAATCATATAAAAAGGTTAAAATAAAGAATGGTAGTGGGCGCAACCACACATATCTTACACAGTATAACAATGCCATGTTGGACTTACCCCTTACACAACGGGGAGAGTCATCCTAGATAACAGAATATAGTTGCCATACGGGCATCCCATCCAACCCCCCCCGCAACCGCCCCATGACACGATCACCATGTGTATCTACCTCAGACTACACAAGTTTCCACAGCATTTAACCATCTATCCCACACCTTGTTATATTTGGCAGGGCATCCACGGTGCCTATACACTAACTTTATATATGGCAGTTTATTATTAATTGCTATGATCCAGTCACGTACCACAGGAGGAGCTGAGCGCATCCACAGCTTTGCTATCAGCTTTCTTGCGGTAAACAGTGTGGACTGCAGGAACGTGGTAAGGTACACATCAATCGTAACATCTGGGAACATACCCAATATGCACACTTTCGGGTCCAAGTGCAGGGGTGACCCCATGTGGTCATGCAGGAAGGTAATTATTTGCATCCAAAAAATTTGAATCTTAGGACATAACCACAATAAGTGGTAGAAAGTTCCAGAAGAACATAAGCACATGGGGCACCCCGGACCAGAGCTAGGTTGGAACTTCGCCAGCCTGATGGGGGTCAGGTACGATCTGTGAATTATATACAGCTGTGTAAGGCGGTCTGGAATGCTCAATGACACCAGCTTAACGTTTTCTAACAACTCCTCCCAATCCGACCCGTCCAGTGGACCCACGTCACCCTCCCATCTAATCCTAGCCCTCTCCGAAATCTGATTTATTTCCCTCATCCTTAATAAGTTGTAAAATGTAGAGATCAATTGGGCTGAGTTGTCACCCAGTAGCAGCTCAACCAGAGACAGAGTCTGGACGTTGGGAAGGCTCTCAGCAAATTGGGTTCGAAGTGCATGCCGCAGTTGTAGGTATCGGAAATGCATAGATTGAGGCAGATCAAACTCCGCCCGTAACGTTGGGAAGTCGCAAACGCCTAGAGGGGTTATAACCTGGTGTAGAAAAACAATGCCCCTGGAGGCCCAAAGGGCGACTCCAGGGACAGTTAATAGTTTGTTCAAAGCAGGGTTACACCACAATGGGGTGTGCGAGTGGCAGAAGTCAGCACCAACAAGTCCCAACGCCAGTCTCCAAATCCGCCTATGGTAGGACAGTAAGGGGGTCGGGACACCTCTCGCCCTCCCGGCCCGGAAGAGCAGCTGAAGGGGAGTATGAGTGTGTATACCCTCCCCATCACTCACCAGCGTCTGGTATCTTGCACCATCTGACCTGTGCAGGTGGTAAAAATGCGACAGTTGCGCCGCCAAATAGTATGCCCTAAAATCCGGAAGGGCCACCCCCCCCCCGATCCCGATGGGTTTTTAAGAGTAGTCCACGCCAGTTTATGTCTAGAGGATCCCCATATAAACGTACTCAAAATAGTGTCTATCGTTTTGAAAAAACGGAGAGGGATCAAACCGGGGAGTGCCAGAGCGCGTATAGAATTTTGGGGAGTAAAATCATTTTTGTCAGGTTAACCCTGCCCGTTACCCCAAGAGGGAGACGGGACCAAGCCTGAGTACGCGACTTGAGAAATAAAAATAAGGGCTCAACATTAAGCAGTAGGTAATCCCGCGGCTCCCTGGTAATACGCACCCCCAAGTATCGGATTTCGGAGACCCTGGAGAGTGGAAGGGAGGCCGCGCAGCGGTCTGGTACCGACAAGTCCAATGGTAATATCTGGGACTTGGACCAGTTTATGGCCAAACCCGAATAGCTGCCGAACTCCCCCAACACCTCCAAAGCACTCCGCAGTGATGGACCCTCATCCTCCAAGTACAATAGGGTATCATCCGCGTACATACTCACGGATTCTACAAGGGTACCACTGCGGAGGCCCGCTATCCCCGGATGATGCCGGAGCCTGGCCGCCAGGGGTTCCGCCACGAGAGCATACAAAAGAGGGGAGAGCGGGCATCCCTAACGCGTGCCCCGCCCGACCGGGAAGGGATCCGACACCCAACCATTTACCGCGACCCTGGCCGTCGGTTGATAGTAAAGCAGGGTGACCCATTTCACAAAAATGGGGCCAAAACCGAATCGCTCCAAGCACTCCCATAAATAGCCCCACTCAATGGAGTCGAAGGCTTTGGCCGCGTCCAAGGACACCACCACCCTCGACCCCACCGAGCTATGCCTAGCCTGCACATTCATAAATACTCGACGAATGTTCATAGCCGTGTTCTTTGCAACATATCATATCTAAATACAAAGTAAGAAATCTATTTTATAGTTGATACAATTCTTACGAGCTGAGCATATATAAAATTTATTCAAGGTTACTCAAAGAAAGGGGGGGGAGTAATGGGGAGAAAAAAAAAAGGGGGGGGCACATAACTGTTAAGTGGAAGGAAAAGGAAAATGTTTTTTTTACAAATAAATATCTGAAACGTGTGGTGTGCATTTGTTTTTAGCCCTTTACTCGGATACCCCCAATTCAAATCTACTGGATCCAATTGCCTTCAGAAGTCACCTAATTAGTAAATATAATCCACCTGTGTGTAATTTAATCTCAGTATAAATACAGCTGTTCTGTGAAGCCCTTGGAAGTTTATTAGAGAACCTTAGTGAACAAAGTGCATCATGAAGGCCAAGGAACACACCAGGCAGGTCAGGGATAAAGTTGTGGAGAAGTTTAAAGCAGGGTTAGGTTATAAAAAAAAATATCCCAAGCTTTGAAGATCTCACAGAGCACTGTTCAATCTATCATCCAAAAATAGAAAGAGTATGGCACAATAGCAAATCTACCAAGACATGGCCATCCAGCTAAACTGATGGGCCGGGCAAGGAGAGCATTAATCAGAGAAGAGCCAAGAGGCCCATGGTAACTCTGGAGGAGCTGCAGAGATCCACAGCTCAGGTGGGAGAATCTGTCCACAGAACAAATATTAGTCGTGTACTCCACAAATTTGGCCTTTGTGAAAGTGTGGCAAGAGGAAATCCATTGATGAAAGAAAGCCATAAGAAGTCCTATATGCAGTTTACTAGAAGCCATGTGGGGGACTAAGCAAACATCCGGAAGAAGGTGCTCTGGTCATATGAAACCAAAATTTTACTTTATGGCATAAAAACAAAATGCTATATGTGGGGGGAAAACTAACACTGCACATCACCCTGAACACACCATCCCCAACGTGAAACATGGTGGTGGAAGTGTCATGTTGTGTGAATGTTTTTATTCAACAGGGACAGAGAAGCTGCTCACAGTTGATGGGAAGATGGATGGAACCAAATATAGGGCAATCTTAGAAGAAAACCTGTTAAAGTCTGCAAGACTTGAGACTGGGGTGGAGACTTCCAGCAGGACAACAACCCTAAACATACGGCCAGAGCCACAATGGAATGTTTAGATCAAAGCATATTCATGTGTTAGAATGGCCCAGTCAAGACCTAAATCCAATTGAGAATCTGTGGCAAGATTCTCTCCATCCAATCTGACAGAACTTGAGCTATTTTTCAAAGAATGGGCATGAATTTCACTCTCTAGATGTGCAAAGCTGGTAGAGACATGTCGTAATTGTAGCGAAAGGTGGTTCTAAAAAGTATTGACTGGGGGGGGGGGGGGCTGAATACAAATGAACACCACACTTTTCACATATATTTGTAAAAAAAAAAAAATTGAAAACCATTTATCATTTTCTTTCCACTTCACAATTATGAAACACTTTGTGTTGGTGTATCACATAACCCACCCCCACAAAAAAATATGTTTTTAGTTGTAACATGACAAAATGTGGAAAATTTCAAGAAGTATGAATACTTTTTCAAGGCACTGTATCTGAGCCCGATCACAATCCAGAGATGTGCATGAGAGCAGCGAAACTCTTGTGTAACATGTTTTTTTATAAAAAAAAAAAAAAAAATCAACAGTTTACAATCACTTTAGTATCTAAACCAACCTGCTACATTTGGCTGTCTTTCTTCCGCTTTGGGAATGAAGACTCTGATGACACCAGTGTTGATGTAGATAAGAGGAAGACTTCGCGAGGTTAGTGTGTGTGACCTCATGGGCTGCCCAGATGATTTATGTTTCTCCTTCTGGCTTCGAGGTCGCCTAGCTTCAAAAATACTGGAGATTGCATTAAGCAAAGGGAAAAATAGGACAACATCAAAGGCTTGAGCTGAAATTAAGATTTCATGAAGAAAGTGAGGGGAGCCATCCCCCGAACCTTCAGAAAGTTTCTGAAAGCTCCGAGAAGTTCTTTCGCCTCGTGTGGTCAACTTGTGGCGGACATTCCTGGTCACAGCTTTGGTGTATGTGAGAGAAAGAAAGCCATGCTGTTGGTGGGAACTCTCTAAGAGTTTTGCTGTGGTCTGTGTGGAAGAGAAGGTGGTAAAACATACAATGGGTAAAACCACGATTAGTAGTGCAATAAATGAGCAGATATACAATGTACAGGCACAACATGTAAAAGACCTTTATAGTTAAAGTAGGTTAAGATCATTACCCGACTAATTAATTACTTTTATTTCCCTGTACCATTAATATAACTCCTGTAGTCAAAATATGGAAGCACATAAAGGTTGGTTGTGATGTCCAAAAACATATAGACAAAATGCAAAGAGATCATTTTATCTGAGGACTGATGGTACAGGACTGATGGTGCAAGAAGGAAATCAAAGTTAGATGGCAACATTTGTCTGATACCAACTAGAGCATGTACAGTATATTTAATAAAAAAAGCATAGATTAAGTCCAAAGGAAAAAGCTCTTTCATCAGTTTCAAACTAAATTATAAGTGTGGTTAGGATTGGTCTACTACTGTATGTGCCACAAAATCCTTTAAATCCCATTTCAAAAACTTTTTTTTTTGTTGTATAAGGATAAATGAGAATATCCTTATATATGAAATGTTATACTTGTGGGGAATAATGAATAGTGATGGACGAACTTCCGACGGGACGTTTCGCGAACGCGAAACGCGAACGGACACAAACGTTCGCGAAAACGACCGTTCGCCGCGGGCTCCATTGACTTCAATGGGAGGCGAATTTCGCAAACCTTTAGGTCGAATTTGCGGCCACGGGGTAATTATTAGGGGGTAGCACGTAGTCCCACCACCTGGACAATAGCATAATACATGTATGAGGTGAATTTGGGATCGATAACTACAAGCATTTTTTTTTTATTTGGGAAATTGTTCTGACAATTCAGGACTATGGAGCTAATGAAGGCAATGGAGGAGAGGGAAGGTCAGGGACCAGGGTAGGCAAACAAGAGGGTGCAGGAGATACAGAGCACTGACAGCAGCACCGTAATACAGAGCACTGACATCAGCACCGTGACATACAGCGCTGACAGCAGCTCCGTGACATACAGCGCTGACAGCAGCTCCGTGACATACAGCGCTGACAGCAGCTCCGTGACATACAGCGCTGACAGCAGCTCCGTGACATACAGCGCTGACAGCAGCTCCGTGACATACAGCGCTGACAGCAGCACCGTGACATACAGCGCTGACAGCAGCTCCGTGACATACAGCGCTGACAGCAGCTCCGTGACATACAGCGCTGACAGCAGCTCCGTGACATACAGCACTGACAGCAGCTCCGTGACATACAGCGCTGACAGCAGCTCCGTGACATACAGCGCTGACAGCAGCACCGTGACATACAGCGCTGACAGCAGCTCCGTGACATACAGCGCTGACAGCAGCTCCGTGACATACAGCGCTGACAGCAGCTCCGTGACATACAGCGCTGACAGCAGCTCCGTGACATACAGCGCTGACAGCAGCTCCGTGACATACAGCGCTGACAGCAGCTCCGTGACATACAGCGCTGACAGCAGCTCCGTGACATACAGCGCTGACAGCAGCTCCGTGACATACAGCGCTGACAGCAGCTCCGTGACATACAGCGCTGACAGCAGCTCCGTGACATACAGCGCTGACAGCAGCACCGTAAGCAGCCCCAGGAGGAAGTCAGCACAGCACAGGGATGGTGTGATCCCCTCATAATAAGAACCCCCAGGAGGAAGTCAGCACAGCACAGGGATGGTGGGAGCCCCTCATAATAAGAACACCCAGGAGGAAGTCAGCACAGCACAGGGATGGTGGGAACCCCTCATAATAAGCAGCCCCAGTAGAAATATGACACCGCTCAACCTCTTCAAAGAGGAGGGTAGGGGCATATAGTACGGTGTGCTTTTTTGGGTCAGGGAAGTGAGCCAAATGAATTAAGAAGGTCTGTGTGCTTGATTCCAAAAATTGTTTATAGACATATACATGGTCTACTGATCACATGTGTTGAATTCCTCCGAGATCCATGCCTCATTCATTTTTAGAAATGTGAGGTAGTTAACACTGTGGTGAGCTAGGCGAGTACGCTTATCGGTCACAATCCCCCCTGCTGCGCTGAACGTCCTTTCGGACAGGACACTGGATGAGGGGCAAGCCAACAGTTCGATTGCAAATTGGGCAAGCTCTGGCCAGAGGTCAAGCCTGCCCACCCAGTAGTCTAGGGGTTCATCACTCCTCAGAGCGTCCACATCGGCCGTTAACCCAATGTAGTCGGACACCTGACGGTCTAGGCGTTCCCTGATGCTGGATCCGGATGACACCTGTCGATGGGTCGGCTGAAAGAATGACCTCATATCCGAAGTCACCAACACATCTTCAAACCGGCCTCTTCTTGCAGGCGCTGTTGGATTGGTACCCGCAAATCCTTCTCTGGGAGTGGGAATTGCTCCTCTGCCAGCGCACGCAAAAGCAGAATGCAGCATTTCTCGAAGCAAGGCCTGGAAGTGCTGCATTCTGACAGCCCTCTGCGACGGCGGTAACATTTCCGCCATTTTGTGTTTGTACCGGGGGTCTAAGTACGTTGCCACCCAGTACTGGTCCTTGACCCTCATGCTTTTTATACGGGGGTCCCTATTAAAACACTGGAGCATGAAGGCCCCCATTTGCACTAAAGTGGAAGCGGTGTGGTGGCCTGGCTCCTGCTCATCATCCAGGATAATGTCGTCCTCTTCATTCTCCTCTCCCCATCCTCGCACAACAGGGATCCCAGAAAGGTTTAAAGCATGCTCTTCTTGCTCCTGCTCATCCGCCCCGGCACCATCCTCCTCTGACTCCTCATCAGACTCCTGTTGTTGACTTGTCTCAGATAGAGTAGCCCCCCCTGGGAATTCATCCAGCATTGCGACTTCCTCATCTTCCCGCTCCTGCTCCTCCACAGCCTGATCAATGACACGACGCAATGCACGCTCCAGAAAGAAGGCATAAGGTACCATGTCACTGATGGCGCCATGGCTGCGACTGACCAGTTTGGTGATCTCCTCAAATGGCCGCAGAAGTCTGCATGTGTCGCGCATGAGCAGCCACTGGCGCGGTGAAAAAAAACCCAGCTCCCCAGAACCGTTTCTTTCGCAGAGTTCATACAGGTAGACGTTAACTGCACGTTTCTGCTGGAGCAGCCTATCAAGCATATAGAAGGTTGAGTTCCATCGCGTCGGGCAATCGCAAATAAGACGTCTGACCGGCAGATGGTGTCGCCGCTGAATGTCAGCAAGGCGAGCCATGGCCGTGTAAGATCTTCTGAAATGGGCCGAGATTTTCCTTGCCTGCCGCAAGATGTCCTGGACCCCAGGGTATTTGACAAGGAATCGCTGCACGACCAAGTTTAAGACGTGTGCCATGCACGGCACGTGCGTGATTTTGCCCTGTTTCAATGCGCTAAGCAGATTGGCACCGTTGTCACACACCACTTTACCAACTGTCAAATTGAGCGGTGTTAGCCACTCATCTGCCTGTGAACGCAAAGCTGAAAGGAGTGCCGGGCCAGTGTGGCTCTTTGCTTCCAGGCACAACAGACGCAGCACGGCATGGCAACGTCTCACCTGGCATGTGGAATAGGTTCTGGGGAGCTTGGGCGGTGCAGTGGAAGAGACGCTAGCAGCGGAAAAGGAGGAGGCAGCTGAGGAGGAGAGGGAGGAGGATGGAGTAGGAGGAGGAGAAGAAGAGTCAGGCCTGCATGCAATCCGTGGCGGTAAAACCAAATCTACACGGGTGCCACGGGTTACATGCTTGACGGCCGTCAGAAGGTTCACCCAGTGGGCAGTAAAACTGATATACCTTCCCTGCCCGTGTTTGCTAGACCACGTGTCTGTGGTCAGATGTATCTTGGCACCGACACTGTGTGCCAGAGATACATTCACTTGCCGCTGAACATGGCCATATAGCTCTGGGATGCCCTTCTCTGAGAAATACTTCCTTCCTGGGACCTTCCATTGTGGTGTTCCAATGGCCACAAATTTGCGAAAGGCCTCCGAGTCCACCAGTTTATATGGCAGTAGTTGGCGGGCTATGAGTTCTGACAAGCCAGCCGCCAACCGTTGGGCAAGAGGGTTATCCGGCGTCATCATTTTTTTACGCTCAAACATTAGGCCCACGGAAGCCTGCCTTTTTGCAGAAAAATGTGAGCTTGGCGTGATGGAAGGTGGAGTGGAGGACAATTGTGAGGAGAGAGGAGAAGGAGAAGTAGAAGACGAGGCTGGACGGTGAGAGCCTGCAGTGTGGCTTTGTGTGTTCCGTTGCTCCCACTGGGCTCGGTGATGGCTGCTCATGTGCCTTCTTAAGGCGGTCGTCCCTAGGTGAGTATTGGGCTTACCGCGACTAACGCGTTGACTGCAAAGATTGCAGATGGCAACGCTATTGTCAGCAGCGGACACGTTAAAAAAAGCCCACACTGCGGAGCCATGTGCCGGTGTCCTGGGAGCGCCAGATGTGACCGTACATGGTCGATGACTCGCTCCTGATACATTTGCAGTCTGCTTTGTCCCTGCTGTGCAATGTAAGTCATTGCTGCTTCTCCTCCCTATCTGCTGGTCCATATCTCCCTCTGAACTCCCCTCCTCTTCCTCTCTTGTGGGCACCCACGTGACATCACTAGACACGTCATCATCAACGTCACCTTCCCCACCGCTATAAGTAGAGTAGGCAGCAACACCGGGGACCAACCTCCTCCTTGGGCTGATCTGGGTACTGGCGTCAGACTGCTGAGTAGCGCTTGTTGCTACCTCCTCTTCCTGATCCAATACCAAGAGTGGCTGCGCATCAGAAATGTCCTCTTGATATGGATCGGAAAATAATTCCAGTGACTCAAGCGGAAGGTATGTGGTGGTGGTGGTGGTGGTCGTGTTGTTGGTGGTAGTGTCTTTGGGGGTGCACATAGCAGAGAGTGAAGAAGAGGGTGCAGATCGAGAGGATGAGGAGGGTGCAGAAGAGTAAGGCTGAGCGAGCCACTCAACCAAGTCTGGTGCATCCTTTAAAGTAATTGAACGCACCTTCTGCAACTTCCCACTTTGGCTCAAGCCTGTTGCTCCTGCCCTACCCCTACCACCCCTGCGGAAGGGCCTGCCTCTTCCTCTGCATGTCATTTTTTAAATGACCCTGTGACAAAACTCTTAGTCCCTATACCGCTGAAGGACTGCTGCAGTATAGGTGAGCGGTCAGCAGTGGTGCACGTCAACCCTATCTATTGTGGACCGATAGCGGTCCTTACAGAACAGCAGACTGTACCGCACTCAAGCCTATGTACCGTAGCACCCTATACCAAGTTACCAGTCCTTATAAGAACTTTTGTGGACCAAGCAGGTTGTGTATTAGTGTTTAGCAGACTGTACGTCAGTCCCTATACCGCTGAAGGACTGCTGCAGTATAGGGCAGCGGTCAGCAGTGGTGCACGTCAACCCTATCTATTGTGGACCGATAGCGGTCCTTACAGAACAGCAGACTGTACCGCACTCAAGCCTATGTACCGTAGCACCCTATACCAAGTTACCAGTCCTTATAAGAACTTTTGTGGACCAAGCAGGTTGTGTATTAGTGTTTAGCAGACTGTACGTCAGTCCCTATACCGCTGAAGGACTGCTGCAGTATAGGGCAGCGGTCAGCAGTGGTGCACGTCAACCCTATCTATTGTGGACCGATAGCGGTCCTTACAGAACAGCAGACTGTACCGCACTCAAGCCTATGTACCGTAGCACCCTATACCAAGTTACCAGTCCTTATAAGAACTTTTGTGGAACAAGCAGGTTGTGTGTTAGTGATTAGCAGACTGTACGTCAGTCCCTATACCGCTGAAGGACTGCTGCAGTATAGGTGAGCGGTCAGCAGTGGTGCACGTCAACCCTATCTATTGTGGACCGATAGCGGTCCTTACAGAACAGCAGACTGTACCGCACTCAAGCCTATGTACCGTAGCACCCTATACCAAGTTACCAGTCCTTATAAGAACTTTTGTGGACCAAGCAGGTTGTGTATTAGTGTTTAGCAGACTGTACGTCAGTCCCTATACCGCTGAAGGACTGCTGCAGTATAGGGCAGCGGTCAGCAGTGGTGCACGTCAACCCTATCTATTGTGGACCGATAGCGGTCCTTACAGAACAGCAGACTGTACCGCACTCAAGCCTATGTACCGTAGCACCCTATACCAAGTTACCAGTCCTTATAAGAACTTTTGTGGACCAAGCAGGTTGTGTATTAGTGTTTAGCAGACTGTACGTCAGTCCCTATACCGCTGAAGGACTGCTGCAGTATAGGGCAGCGGTCAGCAGTGGTGCACGTCAACCCTATCTATTGTGGACCGATAGCGGTCCTTACAGAACAGCAGACTGTACCGCACTCAAGCCTATGTACCGTAGCACCCTATACCAAGTTACCAGTCCTTATAAGAACTTTTGTGGACCAAGCAGGTTGTGTATTAGTGTTTAGCAGACTGTACGTCAGTCCCTATACCGCTGAAGGACTGCTGCAGTATAGGGCAGCGGTCAGCAGTGGTGCACGTCAACCCTATCTATTGTGGACCGATAGCGGTCCTTACAGAACAGCAGACTGTACCGCACTCAAGCCTATGTACCGTAGCACCCTATACCAAGTTACCAGTCCTTATAAGAACTTTTGTGGAACAAGCAGGTTGTGTGTTAGTGATTAGCAGACTGTACGTCAGTCCCTATACCAATGAAGGACTGCTGCAGTATAGGGCAGCGGTCAGCAGTAGTGCACGGCAACCCTATGTATTGTGGACCGATAGCGGTCCTTACAGAACAGCAGACTGTAACGCACTCAGGCCTATGTACCGTAGCACCCTATACCAAGTTACCAGTCCTTATAAGAACTTTTGTGGACCAAGCAGGTTGTGTGTTAGTGATTAGCAGACTGTACGTCAGTCCCTATACCAATGAAGGACTGCTGCAGTATAGGGCAGCGGTCAGCAGTAGTGCACGGCAACCCTATGTATTGTGGACCGATAGCGGTCCTTACAGAACAGCAGACTGTACTGCACTCAGGCCTATGTACCGTAGCACCCTATACCAAGTTACCAGTCCTTATAAAAACTTTTGTGGACCAAGCAGGTTGTGTGTTAGTGTTTAGCAGACTGTGCGTCAGTCCCTATACCGCTGAAGGACTGCTGCAGTATAGGGCAGCGGTCAGCAGTAGTGCACGGCAACCCTATGTATTGTGGACCGATAGCGGTCCTTACAGAACAGCAGACTGTAACGCACTCAGGCCTATGTACCGTAGCACCCTATACCAAGTTACCAGTCCTTATAAGAACTTTTGTGGACCAAGCAGGTTGTGTGTTAGTGATTAGCAGACTGTACGTCAGTCCCTATACCAATGAAGGACTGCTGCAGTATAGGGCAGCGGTCAGCAGTAGTGCACGGCAACCCTATGTATTGTGGACCGATAGCGGTCCTTACAGAACAGCAGACTGTACTGCACTCAGGCCTATGTACCGTAGCACCCTATACCAAGTTACCAGTCCTTATAAGAACTTTTGTGGACCAAGCAGGTTGTGTGTTAGTGATTAGCAGACTGTACGTCAGTCCCTATACCAATGAAGGACTGCTGCAGTATAGGGCAGCGGTCAGCAGTAGTGCACGGCAACCCTATGTATTGTGGACCGATAGCGGTCCTTACAGAACAGCAGACTGTACTGCACTCAGGCCTATGTACCGTAGCACCCTATACCAAGTTACCAGTCCTTATAAGAACTTTTGTGGACCAAGCAGGTTGTGTATTAGTGTTTAGCAGACTGTGCGTCAGTCCCTATACCGCTGAAGGACTGCTGCAGTATAGGGCAGCGGTCAGCAGTAGTGCACGGCAACCCTATGTATTGTGGACCGATAGCGGTCCTTACAGAACAGCAGACTGTACCGCACCCAAGCCTATGTACCGTAGCACCCTAGACAGACCAAGTTACCAGTCCTGATAAAGAGCTTTGTGGAACAAGTGAGTTGTGAATGATTAGCAGACTGCAGCAGAAGGGCAGCAGTCAAGTATAATATTCTTTCTATATTTGGAAGAAAGAATATTATACGTGTACAAGCCTATTACCGTACCACTGATACCAGTCCTGAAAAGAACCTTTGTGGAACTAATAGTAACAGCAAGTCTTTAAAATTATCCTCACTGCCTGACACACTGCTTCCTGCCTGTCCCTATACAAATTGGCAAAAAAGAGTAGGCTGGAACGATTAGCTGGAACAGCTCTTTTGTGGACCTGATAGTAACAGCTAATGATGATGATGATGATGATGATGAAGAAAGACTAATCTGGCTGAGCTGTCCCTAAAATAGCAGCATACAGCGCTCTGTCCCTTTATCTAAACTGACAAAAGAAACTCAGGCTGCTGACCTAACACCTATACCAGTCCTGAAAAGAACTTTTGTGTACCAAATAGCTAGCGTTTTCTCTGTCCCTACTCCACACAGGATCCTTTCCCTACAGTGACAGAAGAAAGAATGTAAAATGGCCACCGGATCGGGTGTATTTATAGGTTAGGGGGAATGTCCAAGTGTCCATGAGCTGTCATGTCTCAATTGGTTGTCCTGTAACACATGATAAACGTGTCACGAAAGGTTAAAGTTCTTGTATACATTAAACACGTAAGTCCGCCGGGGCGAACGACGGAAAAAGGCGTTCGAACCCGCGGACGGCGAAAGTCGGAAATTCGCCGCGAAACGACCGCCGGGCGAACCGTTCGGCCATCACTAATAATGAATGATATTATATCATTGCATGGCATATTGTAGGTCCAAATCAGGGAAAAAAATTTTGTTCCTATGTGCTTTGCTTTCTGCTGTGATTATACAGTGAAAGGGTAAGCAGAGAAAAAATAAATATTTAGAGTTCTTTTTGAATATGGTATGAATAATAAGGTTAAAAATAATTAACATTGCTTAGGACAACAATAATTTAATGATGTGGCAAACTTTCCTTTGTTTCATAACTTTTTCAAACCAGTTTCAGGGAGAAATTTTAGGAGAAAGTAATTTTACATACAGAATACATTCATACAGAGAGATGGACATAGGTGGCATAAGTGTTGACAAACGTCACAATGTTTCAATATAGTAGATAGCCAATAAATAGTAGTGTTGTCTTTATCAAATAGATTCTACTAATTTCTGAAATAAAAATAAAACTATGTATTTTGAAAGTGCTTTTTCCAGAAAACAAAATGGTAGGCTTTTAAAGCAGGCAAAGCCAGGCAGAGCAGCAGGTGGGCTCTTTGGTTAACAATTTAGATTAAAACCCTTCACCCAAAAGAACGTCCATCAACCACACAAACACAATAAATATGTCCAAAAATAAGATATATAATGGCTATATATATATGTGAATACAACTAGATAATTCAATTTAGCAAGAGAAATATAAGGGTTGATGAAGGTCCTTTATCAAAATCAATATGAAAATCAGTTCTTACAGAAGGGAAGAAGCCAGAAAAGTTACTGAAGGGGTCTTGCTTGCTGACGGGTCGAACCAAAGTGGTGCGTCTGTTCAGCTTGTCTGTACATGAAAGGAAAACGCCGCCATATTGCCCCAGACACCAACAGTTTTCACCAAGGCTTCAAGATTTTTACAAAGAATATAGAGAGAAGAAAGAAAAACAAATTGCAATAATAATAAGCTGGTAGATTTCCTTCCTTAACAATACCAATATGTACTGTATATGATGCAGTGGGATATAAAAATAAAAAAGTTCCCATTTTACATTTTAGTGACAGCAGTTTCTGAATGGAGCAATATAAGCTGAAATCTGATTGGCTGCTAAAGGTTAAAACACTTTGTATCTTAACTATCTTCAACGAGTCTTCAAGAATAGGCCCACGTATAATACTCATACAAAGCGTCAGAAGCCAATATCTGACCCGTATTCTGTAAAGCAGACTTTAGTTATTGTTAACTTATTATATTAAAGGTCATATCTAATGTGCTTAAAGGAATTTCCAGAAGGAAAAAACCCTACTTGCCTGGAAAACCACAATGCATGAACAGAAAGAGGTCCTCCCCTCCCTAAGTCCTTTGGTAAACAAGAGCAGGACTCCTATCTAGACCCATTTAAAGTCATCGGTGAACAGTGACTCAGCATGAGAGTCATATTTTATTTTAGCTTTAGGTGCAGGTAGCATTGTTTAAGTAATATCAAGAAAGGGAACCTCTGTTGTATTTCTTGGTGGCATTACAAACAAAGCAGGGACTTTCAGTTTTCCAGCAAAGGTCCTTTAAGGAAATACAAGTCAATAACATTGCTGTCATCAGCATGTTCATTTTAAAATGATAAACACTCCATGTGTCTTAAAATTCTAGTAATCAGATGGATAAATATTATGTTCCTCATCAGAGGGTCTGCATCCATAACTGGTCAGCTAGAGAAACCAAGAGTGCTAGAAATTGTACTTTAACAATCCAGCAAGAGTTACCCACCACTGCTCATTTAGATTTTACCAGCGCACTATAAATCAATGAGAAAAATAATTTCTGAAAGGTGAATTTAGTGCAAAGCTTGATTAGGCTTATGGCAAATGATTACAAGAATAAACCATTATTTAAAGAGTTTCCCAACCTCAGGCTATTACTGGGACATTATAACTATTCTATAGATCATTAGGTGACACTTTCCTTTTTTTTGTAAAGCTATCTGTGTCTGCAGGGCTCTTATAAGTCAGTTGCAATTTGTTTCTTGCTACAGTGCCTTGAAAAATTATTCATACCCCTTGAAATTTAAAACATTTTGTCATGTTACAACCAAAAACTTAAATGTATTTTATTGGAATTTTATGTGATAGACCAACACAAAGTGGCACATGATTGTGAAGTAGAAGGAAAATGATCAACGGTTGTCCAAGTAAATATCTTAAAAATGTGGTGTGCATTTGTTTTCAGCCCCCTTTACTCTGATACCCCTAACTAAAATACAGTGGAACCAATTGCCTTTTGAAGTCACCTAATTAGTAAATAGCGTTCACCTGCGTGTGACAGGTCAGGGGTAAAGTTGTGGAGAAGTTTAAAGCAGGGTTAGGTTATAAAAAAAAAATCCAAAGCTTTGAACATCTCATGGAGCACTGTTCAATGCACCATCCAAAACTGAAAAGAGTATGGCACAACTGCAAACCTACCAAGACATGGCTGTCTACCCAAACTGATAGGCTGGGCACGGAGAGCATTAATTAGAGAAGCAGCCAAGAGGCCCATAGTAACTTTAGAGGATTTACAGAGAGCCACAGTTCGGGTGGGAGAATCTGTTCACAGGACAACTATTAGTTGTGCACTCCACAAAGCTGTCCTTTATGGAAAAGTGGCAAGAAGAAAGCCATTGTTGAATAAAAGCCATAAGAAGACTCATTTGCAGTTTGCTAGAAGCCATGTGGGGGACACAGCAAACATGAAGAAGAAGAAGGTGCTCTGGTCAGATGAGACCAAAATTGAACTTGTTGGGCTAAAAGCAAAATGCATGTGTGGTGGAAAACTAACACTGCACATCACCCTGAACACACCGTGAAACATGGTGGTGGCAAAATCATGTTGTGGGGATGCTTTTCTTCAGCAGGGCCAGGGAAGCTGGTCAGAGCTCATGGGAAGATGGATGGAGCCAAATACAGGGCAATCTTAGAAGAAAACCTGTTAGAGTCTGCAAAAGACTTAAGACTGGGCCGGAGGTTCACCTTTCAGCAGGACAATGACCCAAGACAAGATTTGAAAATTGCTGCTCACAGACGCTCTCCATTCAATCTGACAGAGTTTAAGCTATTTTGCATATGAGCAAAACATCTCAATAAATGTGAAAATCTGGTAGAGATATAAAAAGATCTGCAGCTGTAATTGCAGTGAAAGGTGGTTTCTACAAAGTACTGACTCAGGCGGGATGAATACAAATGCATGCCACATTTTTCACATATTTGTAAACACATGTGAAAACCATTTATGATACCTTCTACTTCACAATTATGCACCACTTTGTGTTGGTCCATCACATAAAATCCCAATAAAATACATTTACGTTTTTGGTTGTAACATGTGGAAAATCTCAAGGGGTACAAACACTTTTTCAAGGCACTGTATACCACAATGACAAACTACATTGATAAGTAATTGTGGCTGTATCTTGTGCAGACAACATTGTACAGTAGAGCATACCAGAGAAACAAACTCTCTGAGATGTCATAAACTGTGTCTGAAAAAGCAAAGAATTTATTGCAGCGACCAATGGTAAAATGTGACAGGGGCTTTCTAGTATCAAAGGAGAACTAAACCCTCCTGCCCTTTCCAGCCTTGAAAGGCTCCATCTTAGCCTTTGTGTAGATCTGCAATTGCCATGGTGCTGTACATGTGATCAGCTATGACACCAGCTATTTGAGGATTTTAACGTTTTGTTGAGAGCTGATATAAACACACTGGCTACTGTGACAAGTATCACCAGGATGCATGCCTTGTTTTTGGAGACAAATTAGTGGGTTTAGTTCAACTTTTAATGCAAATTAAAAATGTTTTTTTTTTTAATTTAATTTTTTTTTTAACTAGGTATAAAGGAGTTACTGCTGCTCTCTGACTTTCTTCAGATACTGAGAAGGCCAAATAAAGACAAATATAGGCAGCATAAATGGGTCTCATGCATTTTGCACTTAAGTGCAGAATGACTATTGATTATTTTTTGCTTTCTTGATGAAATAGGAAAGCACGTCTAATATTCACTGAGCGATGACTTTCCCTTTATATTCATTTTAACAAAGCTAGAGTCAGAGAAATTAAAGTAATGCTAAACAAGGTCTCAGGTAAGGTTAGGTTTATTCTTGTCACCACTGGCAGAGGTTAAAGGATCACACGGGTCAGAATGGAGGCTAGAGCTTTGATAAGTAACTTAGTGACTACATGGTCTCACCACAGGTTTCTCTTTGCATTGTAGGATTATTCCAAGAAAAACGCCTGCCTGCCAGCTTTCACCTGGCCTGTAATAAACACAATGTTACCCTTGCCTGCATTCAGTGATAATCAACATGGGCAGTGGCAGACTGAATCACCCACTGGCTTTTTACATCTCTCAGAGGCTCTAGACCCAAAAGCTAACTTTTTGTAGTATTCTTTTTTCTGATATTCTGCATTGCAGTGTCTCACTCCTCTGACATTATAGTTTGGCGGGCTATGTTACTCACATGACAATCTCTGTCAAGTAAAACAAATAAAAATGCCAGCATGATACACACTTGTAAATTTCACAGCAGACAGATCTGGGAATTCAGAAACAGAATGATTAAAAATGAATTATCTGAGAGATAAAAGAAGCCGGTAGGTGATTTAACCAACCACTGTCCAGACAAAACCTGCACATCTGTTTTGGATGGATTGCTCTTTTAAACTGCTCAGATTGAAAGGAATAACCCCCCCCCCCCACCCCACCCCCTATTCCTTCATCAATGCAATTGTCAGGCAACAACACACACTGTAAACAAGGGCATACATCATTTCAGTTTAGCATCTCAGTAGGATATACAGTGCACAACTAACAGCACATGGGGAATTAAGAACACATTAGCAGGAAGGATGAGCAAAAGTTATTTTCAGGAAACTAGATTACTACCATCTTGAAATCAGTTTGTGATGTCAATATAACAATCAGATAATGGGAAACAGGAATAACACTGGTTTCTAATTAACAGGTTGAGGATCTCTGTTTTTCTTTGTAGCCACAGTACCTACGTTTTTCGACAATCAGGATACAAAAGCTATTTTCAAAACAAATTAAAAGGAAAAAAAAAATAGGGCAACAATGTTCCACTCAGGATAAAAGGCTAAAGCGTAGTGACAATCAAGATAAATACAACACTGAAGGGGGAAAAAAACAAGGGAACTACTGTTTGCTAAAGAAAATGGTTGCATTACTGCTCAATCCGTCTTGCCAACAATCCACCCCCACCATGCTAGAAAGGGTGACACCATTATTCAGAATCTTTAGCATCCTTTGTCAGCCTGCCAGCTCCAGCAACTGCATTGCCTATTGATGAGGTCATCCCTGTGTTCTCTCTACGTCCTATACCCTCTCTAAATTATTTCCGACTAGTGTCTGAGCCATAGTAGACTGAAGTCAATATTCAGTAAAAAAAAACAACAGGCTGAATTGTTCACAGTGTTCTCATTCCCACTTTAAACCTTGGCTTTGCCCATTGTGAGTAAAGCAAAAGTGTTCCATTAATTCACCCCTAGCATACAACTACCTTTCCTTTCCCACTGCTCCATTCATCAGCAGGACCCAAATGAAATTATCTAGTAGTACTTCCAGGTATGGAGTAGCATGTGATTCATTTAAAGTGAACCCTGTGTAAGCTACAGATTCAGTGATGTATGATTTACATAGGGATTTCCCTTCACTCCTGATGGCTGAGTGAGGTGGTGAGGGAGTAAAATTAAAGTTTGTATATGCATCTCTGGAGGTTTGTGTTAAATCACAATTGTTGCTTCCTTTCATTAGACTAATCATGTCTGATACTGCACACAGGCAGATACAGGGGTGTAAATACATTACTGGTCACAGTAACATTAGGGCTTTGTTTTGTTTAAATTCCAATACTGGTTGATTGCTACCAAGAAAGAAATGCATTTTAAACCCAAAAAATCAGTTTAACATTTCTATTGTAGAGGGTGGAGCGTACTCAAATGCTGATCTCTATGCTCCCTAGAGGATTCCCCATATAAATATCCAAGAAACCCATAGGCACTATGATGGTAACAATGATCCCATATTAAAGATAAAGTCAAATCCAGGCTAGGTGGAATAAAGGGAGATTTCCTTGCAAGGATCCTGGACACAGAAAAACCCAGTTGGTGTCTGCTCATTACTTACTGTGTCAAGTCCAACCAATGATGCAGAGACCTTATACCTTCCAGTCTTTTGAGATGGGAAAAAGGGACACCATTTTGCATACAATGTATAATCAATGGATTGTGAACTAGCCACAGCTACCATCATGTAGGCCATGGTGTAGTTAATAGACTATGCAACTGTCTTTACCTGCTCCTATAATGATCAATGTTGAAGCTTTCAATCTTGCATTTGACTTTAGTATAGACATCTTGGACATCAACAGAAGCATTGAGGTCCTCCAGTTCACTGACTACACAGATCTCTGAAAAACAAAGTTTAAAAAAAATTGTATATATAAATATATATATATATATATATATATATATATATATATATATATATATATATATATATATATATATACACACACATTTATTTATTAACACACAGCTGCCTAAAACAAATCAGTCATAAGAAGTTAATTTATGACTATTACTATAACAATAAGTTAGCAGCAAAACAAATCCATACTTGTTCCTTTGTTTGTAGGGTCTGCAGCAAAGAGTTTTATTGTAACTTTGGGTAACATCCACTGCATCCAGAGACTGACCCGACCGCTGGACACTCCGATATTACTTGTTGTTTGCTCCAAGGTAACCGAATCTGAAAAAGGCGAGTCCTCTGCTGCCTGCATAGAATCTCCCTGTATTGAGAAGTAAACATAACCTTAAAGTCAACTGTTTTTTTTTTCCCCCCCTACATTTTTAGTTTAAAAAATTTAATATATATGTGTATATATAAATTCAAAGGGTGAGGTGCACAAAGGTCTTAGCAATAATGTGCAAGCAATCTGAATATGTGAATAAATTAATACATAAAAGACTAATATAGAAAAAAGCCAATACAAAAAAATAATGAATTAAATACATTGATTGGATAAGAGAAAATCTATTACAGTAAATGCTGCATGCGGCTTTTTTCTGTATTAATCGTTTATGTATTAATTTATTCACATATTTATTGTTTTATTAATGGTCTATATAGACATGAATATATTATTATATTTTATTTGTTCTTTAGATGTACTGTTTGATCGATTACATCTTTGCAATGTGAGGGATTCAAAACACCTGTAGTTTAGAGTCGTTCCTTTTCTGAATCAATTGATATATAACGATAAGGAATGTTGTATACTTCATTACTAATTGATTCCAGCTTGTCTAATGATTTAATTATTCAATCAAGTGATGATGATAATGAGCTATATATTGGTACATGTATGTGGTCATTTGTAGGTATGTGGATTTGAAGAAGGGCGTTATCTACAGTAGCCCGAAATGTCACCATGTGCATACCATTCAATTTTGATGTAATCCTTTTACATTTTCAATACATTTGTATGTGCAGCAATCTCCTCTCCTTTTTCTAGCTAGATATATATATATATATATACATACACACACACACACACACACACACACAAACAAAATATATTCAAACTGTGCTCCTTACAAATATACTGTATATCATTTTTTTTTTTCAGTCTGCTAATTTTTCCTACATCCCAGTGTGTCTCTAAAACTTACCATCTAATGTCACAAAAAAATACAAACACATACATTTCCAAAGGGCCAATTTAAGCAGTGGTCATATACTATACTAAAATATGTACAACTATGAACAGAATACGTAGTCGTGGACAGGCTGGATTCACGTGAACTCAGTTTTTTTCTAAGATGCCCATCAAGAGCCATTAGGTTTGGATGGTTCCCCATTGGAAAGTCGGTCATTTTATTTGAAGATTATGGGGGTTACTTACGAAAGGCAAATCCACTTTGCACTACAAGAGCACTTGGAAGTGCAATCGCTGTAAATCTGAGGGGTAGATCTGAAATGAGGGGAAGCTCTGCTGAGTTTATCATCAAATCATGTGCAAGCTAAAATGCTATTTTATATTTTCCTTGCATGGCCCCCACGGATCTACAGCAACTTTACTTCCAAGTGCACTTGCAGTGAAAAGTGGATTTTACTTTCATAAATAACCCCTATGTGTACAAGACCACAGAGGCAGTGGCTTCACTTTGGCTTATGCATTTGAATCACTATGGGCAACATACACATGCTATGAATAACAGTCTATCCTACTGGCTGATATTAGCCTATTAAAGATTGGGAGTGGTTTCAAGTGTACTGATTGCACCACATATGTCCACGCAAACTATAATCCTAATGTTTGCATGTTGTGAGCACCTATGTGGAGAGTCATTTTTAATGTTGTGTAATAGATTTTTAATGGTACATAATAAAGTTGTTTTTATGGCACTCAGTTTCTATTCTATATGTCCGCATAAGTCCATGACTACATTTTCTGTTCATAGTTGTACATGATTTGCTAGAATGTGGACAAATAGCACACACAGTCCGGGGTCCTCTTCCGCTGTAGGACTTTACTAATACATTTTATATTGCAAACCCATGCAAACTTAGATTATACACATTTTTTATAGATAGCACCCATGGTGAGCATTACATCAATGATCCCTGTTCTGCAAGAAAGATTATTAGCTACATAGACTCTGTGCTGTGATTAATTATATAAAAACAAATGTCATAGGACTCTGGATCACATACTGCATAACTATGCTTTTGCTCGTTGCCCAAAGCAACAATTTAATTACATTAAAACTGCAAATGTTTACAGAGCATTCTTGGAAAAGAAAGAATCCAACTGGCTTTTTTGTTGCTAGAAAAATAAGGCCATAGCTTATCTCTATCTATCTATAAATATAGTGCACGCTGTACAGCTATTATATATGCCTTACACAATAAAGTAACCACATACAGTCAACAGTTTATGAAACTGTGAAAGATAAATGAGGATTTTGAAAATGATCCAGGCACCTGGCTTACTAAGAAAATAATACAGTATTTGCCAGTGTCATTCAGCTTCATTATCTGGTTGTAAATTGTGTACACTATGCAGACACTCCAGGAATAAAAAATAGTGCGATGTATTTACTCAAGTCATTTGGCCTGATTAGCCAGGTTGTGCCGTCAAGTGACTTGTAGACCTCTCCATCAAATTTAGCCACGTGAAATGCTGTAATAAGCACATTCCAGCATGGGTGGTCTTATGAAAGCTTGCATAACACTGGTAAGAGCTGTATACTTTTACAGCAATTACAATGTTAAATGCTGAAATAAACACACTTAAAAGATGCCACTTGGAAAAGTTCACTCTGAAGGACAAAAACATGAAGGAGGAAAGGAGTGAAAAGAAAGGGAGAAAAAAAATTAACTCTGTGTAGGAAAGTAGAACAGGTCAAACATGGTTTGCAACAACAAACTACATTAGGAATTATTACTACACTAATATATAGAGCTTCTGGAACTACTTTAACACTAAACTCTAATAGACAGATGTAAAATCCAGCCCAAGCAGTGTAAAAGAAAATAAAGAAAATTTAACATATTTCACAAAGCACCTGTCATGCTTTGTGCAGCAATGGTATGTACATCAGTTGCAAATGTGCATGCAACTGTTGATATGGTTTTTACAATTATCAAAGGAACAATTATTATTTTTTGGTGAACAAACTACAATTTGTATATCAAGTAGAACACATCATAAGATCCCTGCCATTCCTGCTGAGGGCTTCTGATACTTGAGAGTGATCTGCACCCCTAATTTCCATCATTTCACCATTCTGTGCTTGATATGCTGCTGGGGGAAGTTTCTCCAAATGATATCTAAGCTCATTACTATTCAGTGACAAATGAGCACACAATTCTTTTATCTGGTTTACACTTTTTCTTATTGCACTGGATCCAGATAAACAGAGAGCGATCCCCATATCGCACACAAGCTCCCTCATCTTTCTATAGAACTTTCCCACACCTCCTCACGCCAAGTCCTAACAAACAATTTAATTCTTTCACCGATGCTTTGCAAATTGGTCCAAATACAAAGTTTATTTTCTTAGCAGAAATTTATCTTTGAGCATCAGGAAGAACAAAACACATAAGGTCTTCATCCTTGGCCCGCCTCAAGGCCTCAAGATGATCGCAGCTTTCTGGCCACACTGGTGCTAGGCCTTATCAAAATAACTGAACATTCTTGTTCAATCACAAAGTGTCCCCCAGGACTAAACACTTCGACCACTGTTTAGGCCTAGGTAAACAGTAACAAGTGGTGTGTTCAAGCCTGCATTACCTTTGCTCTCCAGCCTTAATCTGAATCTAGTTAAAAAAAAAAAAAAAAAAAAAAAAAAAAGATTAACACTTTTCAAACTTTCATCTGAAAGAAATAACCTAAGCCTCTCCCCTCCTTCTGCGTACCCCTGCAGCCACCCAGATTGAAATGAATGCAGGAAGCTGTGGTGTTCAGCCTGCCCTCTGCCCATAAGCACACACAGGAGTTCAATGCATACCATAAACTTGTCAGCGTGAAAAGAATTACTCACAGCTCAAAATATAAATCATCTATGGATATTGTAAGCAAATGCCTCCTTTTCCAGTTCAATGTAAACAAGTGCTCAGATGGGTTCCCTGCCCCCCCCCCCCCCCCCCCCTCCCTTTAAGAGCGAGAGAGGAAAAAAATTCATTTAGAAGTTCACTCCACTTTAAAGTAGACTTTGAAAAATAATCAGTCGGCCTTGCAGCCCTCAGAATAGAGGACGACTTGTACGCAAAACATACAAAGTTCAAAAATTCATAAATACGGCCTGAGGAAACTTATTTTTGTTTGACAATGTTCAATGCTTTAAAAGTAACTCACAGAGACACGGTGGGAATTGCACAAGGGGTGGATAATTATGGATGGGTCCCAAGGCTTACTAGCCACACAAACATTTAAATTAGGTGCAGCATAGAATGTCCTTCGGAATCACCCGAGTTAATGAAAAATCAAGACAATCGTAATAACATCAGCCAAGAATAATTAAGCCCAACACTGGGCAAACTTTTCATTAAAAAATAATGTTGCCCTTAGTAGTTAAGAAGAAACAAAAACAACTCCAGTCTCAAGGTTTCAATACTCATCTCCTTTCTGGTGCTATAACCTCAGTAATTCATTCACACCTCAAAACTTTCTCAGTTTTCAGGGCTGAATGATGACATTCTCAGTATCTCCATAACCTTAACTCCACATACAGTTGTGCTCATAAGATTACATACCCTGGCAGAATTTATGATTTCTTGGCCATTTTTCAGAGAATATGAATAACACAAAAACATTTCTTTCACTCATGGTTAGTGTTTGGCTGAATCCATTTATTATCAATCAACTGTATTTACTCTTTTTAAATCATATAATTAAACAGAAACTAACCAAATGATCCTGATCAAAATTTTACATACCTTGGAGATTTTGGCCTGATAACATGCACACAAGTTGACACAAAGGGTTTTGAATGTATATTAAAGGTAAACATCCTCACCTGTGATCTGTTTGCTTGTAATTGGTGTGTGTGTAAAAGGTCAATGGGTTTTTTGGACTTCCGACAGACCCTTGCATCTTTCATTCAGTGCTGCACTGACATTTCTGGATTCTGAGTCAAGGGGAAAGCAAAATAATTGTCAAAGGATCTGAGGGGGAAAGGTAGTTGAACTGTATAAAACAGGAAAGGGATATAAAAAGATATCCAAGGAATTGAGAATGTCAATCAGCAGTGTTCAAACTCTAATCAAGAAGTGGAAAATTAGGGGTTCTGTTGAAACCAAACCACAGTCAGGTAGACCAAATAAAATTTCAGCCACAACTGCAAGAAAAATTGTTCAGGATGCAAAGAAAAACCCACAAATAACCGCAGGTGAAATACAGGACTCTCTGAAAACATACAGCTGTTTCAAGATGCACAATAAGGAGGCACTTGAAGAAAGATAGGCTGCATGGTCAAGTCGCTAGAAGAAAGCCATTACTAGGCAAATGGCACTAAGTATCCTGCTTACAATACACCAAACAGCAGAGAGACAAGCCCCAAACCTTCTGGCACAAAGTAATGTGGAGTGATAAGACCAAAATTTAGCTTTTTGGCCACAACCATAAACACTACAGTCAACAAGGCCTATGATGAAAAGGAACACCATTCCTACTGTAAAACACAGAGGTGGATCGCTGATGTTTTGGGGATGTGTGAGCTACAAAAGGCACAGGAAATTTGGTCAAAATTGATGGCAAGATGAATACTGGAGGAACATTTGCATTAATCAGCCAGGAAGCTGCACACGGGACATACTTGGACATTCCAACATGACAATGATCCAAAACACAAGGCCAAGTCGACCTGTTATTGGCTACAGCAGAATAAAGTGAAGGTTCTGGAGTGGCCATCTCAGTCTCCTGACCTCAATATCATTGAGCCACTCTGGGGAGATCTCAAACCCGCAGTTCATGCAACAAGAAAATGCCCAAGAATTTACAGGAACTGGAGACTTTTTGCCAAGAGGAATGGACAGCTTTATCATCTGAGAATATAAAGAGCCTCATCCACAAATAACACAAAATACTTCAAGCTGTTATTTGAAGTTAAAGGGGGTAATACACATTATAAATGAGGTATGTAAACTTTTGTTTATCATTCATATTCTCTGCAAAATGGCCAAAAAAACTAATTCTGGCAGGGTATGTAAACATATGAGCACAGCTGTATACCTTAGTGATGAACACTGTCATATCCAAGCAACCCTCATATAAAAGCTGTTCACAACACACAGCAGGATCTTTGAAGGGCCTAGGTATTTTTATTTATTTATTATAGGTTCTTATATAGCACTGTCAATTTACGTAGTTCTTTACACATAAATAATGTATATGCACATCAGTCCCTGCCCTCCAGGAGCTTACAATCTAAGTTTCCTAAAACACAGTACACAGGGGCCAAATGACTGGAGGCATTGGCAGGTTAAAAAAAAAAAAAAGGCTGACTGTCACGATCGTCCTGGCGTCTCGTTTGCGCACGAGAGACTTACCCACAGAAGCTTGTTGTCAAAGACCCGTCGTGCTCCGTTAACGCGCGCTAGAGCGATCGGACGCACTTGCGTCGGCTTGAACGAACGCACGCGTGCATGTGGGGGCACGAACGGGCGCACGTCCACTCGCGCACGCTGACTCGTCGTGCGACCGTTTGGCGCCCTACAGTCTTCTTAAGGCACTTGCTCCCTTCCATCCGTGCTGTCCAGTCTACAGCGTGCTCGGAGATCCTGCTATCCTATACCCGTATCTGTTACCTTGGTTCCTGTTACCCGGCTTTGACCTTGACCCTGATCCGTTGCTGCCTGCCTACGACCTCCTGCTTGTCTGACTACGCCTCTGCCTCATCCCTCTTGTACCACGTTGACCGCTACCTGCTGACCCGGCCTGTACCCGACTCTGCTGTTTCTACCTACCTGTTGGATATCCTGTGACTGCTGTATCCGCTGACGTCCGTCTGCCAGCCAGTCTACCACTTGTGCCTGCCTACACCAGCCTATTGTCTTCAGCTCCATCTACTCGCTGTTGGTGTCCTGCTGCCCATCCGGACCAGCATCTACCTGCCAGGCACTTGTGCCCCCTGAACTTTTGAGCTCCTGTTACCACCTCCAGGGGTTCTTCAGCCAGGGGCTACGAGGGGCCGCTCCCTGCATTCCGGGCTCGCCTACTAGGTACGTGACAGTACTGGACAGCCATGTCCGAGCCTGCGCAGGGAGCCTCCCCCATGGACGAGCTTTGCCGCCATTTGGCCGGTCTTACCCAGGCAGTAAAGAGTCTACAGGAAGGCTACGGCAGACTGGAAGAGCAAGTCCAAGCGCTATCTGCTTCTCCGCCCGTTGCTCCAGGGGGCCACGCCCCGCCTTCAGTGGTGATGATGCCACCTGAACCCAGAGTACCAACCCCAGAGCGGTTCACGGGTGACCGGAACAAGTTTAGAGCCTTCCGTAACTCTTGTGAGCTCTACTTCGCCCTGCAACCGAGGACCTTCTCCCTCGAGGCGACCAAGGTGGGGTTCGTTATCTCCCTCCTAACGAACGAACCTCAAGCCTGGGCACATCGCCTACTGGAGCGCAAGGACCCATCCTTAGACACCTTAGACACCTTTTTTATGGCAATGTCTAGACTCTATGAGGACCCCCAACTCGCTGCAACCGCAGAAGCAGCCCTACACGTTCTGCAGCAAGGTCGCAGGCCTGTGGAGGACTACGTGTCGGAGTTCCGTCGTTGGAACGCTGACACGGACTGGAATAACGCAGCCCTGCGATATCAGTTCCGCATGGGCCTGTCCGAGCCTTTGAAGGATGAGTTGGCACGTGTTGGCATTCCCGAAACCCTGGAGGCCCTGATAGACATTTCCGTTCAAATTGATAGGCGCTTGAGGGAACGCCGCCAAGAACGTTCTTCTACAGTTGCACGCCCTGTCTGGATGTTGCCACGGGTGCCTAGCTCCGCCCACCCAGCTCCTTCAGTTCCTGCCACAGCCACGCTGGATCCCCCGGAACCGATGCAGTTAGGGCTACTCCGTCCATCACTGACCCCAGAGGAACGCCAACGACGCCGGGTCAACAACCTCTGTATGTACTGTGGAGAATCAGGGCACTTTGTTCGCTCCTGCCCAGCCAAGATACGCAAGTGCCTTCTTGTCCCACCTGTTCCTTCGTCAGTGCTGTCTGAAAACTCCTCTCACCTGGCTGTTCCTGTTCTTTTGCAGCTCCCAGGAAGGACTATTTCAACCCACGCAGTTATTGATTCGGGGGCATGCAGTGGTTTTATGGACGTGTCCTTTGCCCTGAAGAACAAGATTCCCCTTAGACCGAGAGAGAAGGGACTCTCGGTATACCTGGCCGATGGGTCCGCTCTAGAATCAGGACCGGTGACTCAGGAGACTAGTCCCCTCTCTGCTGTCATCACCGGGACTCACCAAGAATTCCTGTGCCTAGACGTCATCAAATCTCCTCTGTTCCCCATCATTCTAGGCATGCCTTGGTTGAAGGCACATAATCCACGTATCAATTGGGCCACCGGAAAAATTGAATTCCCTTCGGACTACTGCCTCCAGCATTGTTACCCAGCAATTAACGGGGACTCTCCGGCCCTCCTCTGTTTTGAAGCAGATGATGACACCCGACAAGCTGTGCCTAGAGAATACCACGACTTCCTAGACGTGTTCAGTAAAAAAGGGGCTGAAACCCTACCACCTCATAGGCCCTACGACTGCCCTATCGAACTACTCCCGGGGGCAGAGATTCCCTTTGGAAGAATTTTTCCTCTGTCTGAATCTGAACTCAGTACTCTGAAATCCTACTTGGACGAAAATCTTGAAAAGGGATTTATCCGACCCTCTACTTCCCCGGCTGGTGCGGGGATTTTCTTTGTGGAAAAGAAAGACCACTCTCTACGCCCATGCGTGGACTATCGGGCGTTGAACAAAATCACCATCAAGAACCGTTACCCTCTGCCATTGGTTCCCGAACTTTTTCAGAGACTAGGTTCCGCTAAAATATTCTCTAAGCTGGATCTTCGGGGGGCTTACAACCTCGTCCGTATTAGGAAAGGTGACGAGTGGAAGACTGCCTTTCGTACCCGCTTCGGGCACTTTGAATACCTGGTGATGCCGTTCGGGCTGTGTAACGCTCCTGCCACGTTCCAGCATTTTGTCAATGACATTTTTAGAGATTACCTTGACCTGTTTGTAATTGTCTACCTTGATGACATTTTGATTTTCTCCCCCTCTCTAGCAGATCACCGGGTACACGTTAAGAAGGTCCTGACCCGTCTCCGTCTTCACGGTCTATACGCTAAGCCCGAGAAATGTGTTTTCGAACAACCGAGCATCCAGTTCCTCGGCCTGATTATCTCGGTGAGGGGAATTGAGATGGATCCCCAGAAGATCTCCGCAATTCAGGACTGGCCTGCCCCTTCCGATAAAAAAGGAGTTCAGCGATTTGTGGGATTCGCGAACTTCTACCGCAAGTTCATTAAGGGTTTCTCTGCAATTATCGCTCCCATCACCGGACTAACGAAGCAGTCTCAGAAGTTTCATTGGACCCCCGAAGCACAAGAGGCCTTCAAAACCTTAAAAGATTTGTTTATATCCGCTTCTGTCCTGAAACATCCCAATCCCGCTCTACCATACATCCTCGAGGTCGACGCTTCGGAGATTGCAGTAGGAGCGATACTCTCCCAGAGGCAGGGGGCCAAGTCCTTACTCCACCCAGTTGCTTTTTTTTCCCGCAAGTTGTCGGAGGCAGAGAGAAACTACGACGTCGGGGATCGTGAGTTACTGGCAATAAAATCCGCACTCGAAGAGTGGCGCTAGCTGCTGGAGGGAGCCACCCACCCGATCCTGGTCTATACGGACCACAAAAATTTGGAGTACCTTAAAACCGCAAAGAGATTGAGGCCCCGTCAAGCCAGGTGGGCACTCTTCTTCTCCAGATTTTCATTTCACATCACCTACCGTCCCGGATCCAAGAATACCAAACCAGATGCTCTCTCCCGCATGTACAACCAATCGGAGAGCTCGCCTTCCACAGATACTATCCTCTCTACGGGGAACTTCCTTCTGCTCCAGGGGGATGTGGTATCCCAAATTAAGCAGGCTTCCATAGGCCTAACGCCTCCACCCGGTATCCCGTTGTCCTCCAGCAATGACCTTCTGTGGCATGAGAACCAGATCTTTGTTCCCCAAGAAGTTCGGACCCCAGTTCTGGCCGCCTGTCATGATCACCCACTGGCCGGCCACTTTGGGGTATTCAAGACTCTGGAACTACTCCAACGCACATTCTGGTGGCCTCGCATGAAGGACAACTGCAAGAAGTACGTGGAAACCTGTGTCATCTGCACCCAGAGCAAAGGCAGCAAGTCAAGAGCCTGGGGTCTGCTAAAACCGCTGCCTGTTCCTGATAGACCATGGAGGATGATCTCCATGGATTTCATCGTTGAACTTCCCCCTTCAGAGAACTATTCTACGATTTTCGTTATAGTCGATAGACTTACCAAAATGGCTCACTTCCTGCCCATGAAGGGCACTCCCTCAGCTACAGAGACAGCCAACACCTTTATCAAAGAAATCGTAAGACTCCACGGCATTCCCGTTAACATCACATCCGATAGGGGGGTACAGTTCACCTCGAGATTTTGGAGAGCGCTCTGCGGAGCCTTAAAGATCGATCTTTGTCTGTCCTCAGCCTACCATCCACAGACCAACGGCCAGACTGAGAGGACGAACCAGACTCTGGAGCAGTACCTCCGTTGTTTCTCCTCCTTCTCCCAAGATGACTGGGTCTCTCTCCTGCCTATGGCCGAATTCGCCTACAACAACACGGTCCACTCTGCCACCAAACAGTCCCCCTTCTACGCGAACTTCGGCTTACACCCAGTGTTCTTGCCTGGCACCTTCCCTGAATGTTCGGTACCAGCAGTACAGGACCGTCTTAACTTCCTTGAATCAAACAACAAACTTCTACAAGAGACCCTGACCAAGTCCCAAGAGCACAACAAAGAAGTTTTTGACAGGAAAAGGAGGGGGGAGCTGGATCTCAAGATTGGGGATCAGGTCTGGTTGTCTACCTTGAACCTTAGACTGTCCTGCCCCTCTAAGAAGTTGGGTCCGAAATTTGTGGGCCCCTTTCCGATCAAAAGGAAACTGAATAACGTGGCTTTCGAACTTAAGCTTCCAGAGTCCTTCCGGATCCATCCAGTCTTCCACGTGTCACTACTCAAACCCGCAGTCCCGGACCCCTTCGTTGACAGGATGACCGGCCCTCCAGAACCCGTGATGGTCAATGGAGAGATTGAATTTGAGATTGAATCCATACTGGATTGCAGGAGAAGGCGAAACCAGACTCAATTTTTGGTCAAGTGGAAGGGGTACGGCCCGGAGGAGAATTCTTGGGAGCCAGAATCTAATATTCACGCTAAAAGACTCATCCGTGCCTTTAAGAACTCCCATCCGAGTAAGATGGCTCGGTTGGGCATCCGGAGGCTGCCCTTTGGGGGGGGGCAGTGTCACGATCGTCCTGGCGTCTCGTTTGCGCAAGAGAGACTTACCCACAGAAGCTTGTTGTCAAAGACCCGTCGTGCTCCATTAACGCGCGCTAGAGCGATCGGACGCACTCGCGTCGGCTTGAACGAACGCACGCGTGCATGTGGGGGCACGAACAGGCGCACGTCCACTCGCGCACGCTGACTCGTCGTGCGACCGTTTGCCGCCCTACAGTCTTCTTAAGGCACTTGCTCCCTTCCATCCGTGCTGTCCAGTCTACAGCGTGCTCGGAGATCCTGCTATCCTATACCCGTATCTGTTACCTTGGTTCCTGTTACCCGGCTTTGACCTTGACCCTGATCCGTTGCTGCCTGCCTACGACCTCCTGCTTGTCTGACTACGCCTCTGCCTCATCCCTCTTGTACCACGTTGACCGCTACCTGCTGACCCGGCCTGTACCCGACTCTGCTGTTTCTACCTACCTGTTGGATATCCTGTGACTGCTGTATCCGCTGACGTCCGTCTGCCAGCCAGTCTACCACTTGTGCCTGCCTACACCAGCCTATTGTCTTCAGCTCCATCTACTCGCTGTTGGTGTCCTGCTGCCCATCCGGACCAGCATCTACCTGCCAGGCACTTGTGCCCCCTGAACTTTTGAGCTCCTGTTACCACCTCCAGGGGTTCTTCAGCCAGGGGCTACGAGGGGCCGCTCCCTGCATTCCGGGCTCGCCTACTAGGTACGTGACACTGACATTTGGCCATTGTGTATGTCAGTTTGTCTGGTTTTTGTCAGACGAGCATGCTGGAAAAACAGCAGATGACCGACTTCTGATCAGTGTTTTCAGCCAATGGCAGAAAGTGCTGATTGGAATGTTCTGTCAGAACACAACAGTTCAGCGGTGGAAATGCAGCACTAACTTTGCATAGTTAGTACAGCGGCTTCAACTGGAGCGGATCGTTTTTTTTTAGTTAAATGAAAAATAACTCTGTGTGTACCAGGCTTAAAAGAGAAGTATGGCTTTGGGCTTTTTTGCTGATTAATACTTACCTAGGTAGATGCAGCATTGGTCCAATGCTGCATCTGTTCCCTGGCACCTCTGCACTGAGAACCGAGCGATCAAACACCGGTGATTGCTCGGTTCCGACAGCTCCTTAAACAAAGAGCTACTGACTGTCAGTCACAGCTTCCAGCACTGCCCCCCTCCTCGCTCATTGGAGTGCTGGGCTGTGGAGGGGGTGGAACAGCCAGGTCATTTTCTCAGCTGCTCACTTTTTTCTTCAAAAGATACTATTTCCAGGGTTGTCATTGTGATCCTATCTACACTGCATAGTGAATAGTAAGATCTAGATGTCACTGGCACCATTCTTGTTCCAGGTTAGTGATGGCAAATAAACCTCCACTTGGCTATAGACAGAAAAACTATACAATAACTGTGTCAAGCCCCCAAAAATATAAAACATGCACAAGATAAATGTAACTGATCTATTCAAAACAAGAACCAAACAACAAAAAAGAAACCCTAAACTTGGAATCAAAACCATTTTTAACCAATAAAAATGTGCACAGCACACGGTCATGAAAAAGAAAAAGTACTTTCCAATGATATTAAGCTAACAATGTAGAGTTATGAGTGGGAGTCCCTCATAACTTTACTCGAAGGAGCAAAACTCATATTTATTTGCTTTGTTCCTCTCCCTAAATTTTCTACATATTTCTAATTGCAGAAGAGACATAAAACAGAAGCCTTGTAAGAACTAAGCAGAGGTGGAAATGAACACAGACAAGTGTAAAGTGCACATGATGATCATACAGAATGTGTGCTTTAATGTTTTTAATGTTGCCTGCATACTTAAGAGTGTAGGATAGAACTGGGTGGACAGAGGAAAGGTATAATGTCCTACTGTAAATAAAATATTAATATGCAATAAGCCCTTTTTTTAAGTTGTACATATTGGGCTTTGCAAAATATTACAGTACATACAAAACAGATTTGTCAATCACAAAATCTGGGCACTGGCGCTGGTATATACGCAGAAGGTACATGAGTCCTAAAGCAATCAAAGCTAAAGTTCATATAGTTCAATAGAAGTAATATCATGCCTAATCATGTGTATACTGTACATGACCTATTTAGGTATTGATATAGAGACTGATAAGCCCTTATTAAAGTGTTTTGCTCTTTTTGTAAACTAGTACAATGAAAATAATATGAAAATTGTGTCAAAAATTCCTTTTGGATAAACAGTTTAGAGGTCCTTTAAAGAGGAACTTTCTTTTTTGCTCCCTGCAATGTAAAAGCATAACAGGCTAGTATGCATCACATAATAGTTCATTTTGTGCCCCTTACCTGCAAACGAAGCCCGTGATGTCCCTGCTGGTGGCCATGTCCATTTTCACCCCTGTTCCTTTTGGAGCCGTGGACACTGTGACTGGCCGGAGTCATGTGGAAGCTGACAGTCATGGCATGGGCCCTGTAGAAATGGAATGATTGTGCCCTTTCTTCAGTGCGCATGGGCCGGAAACATCGGCGCAAGCGCATATGGCAAATATCTCCTAAATTGTGCTTACCTATAGGAACAAGTGGTATGTGTAAGGGTTTAAGACCACTTTAAAGTGGTCTTAAACCCTTAGTGTTTTTTTTTTTCAAATGTTAGCACACAGGGAAGTGTTAACACTGGACAGTCTCAGTCTCCAGTCAGTTTAGGATATGTGTCCAAGCACTAAGGCAGGAGCAGAAGCAGGCTATAAATGACAGGCAGGAGAGAGCAGAGGGGATGAAGCTGGACCGCAACGCATGTGGATGAAGTCAACGGGGGGGGGGGGGGTGTTGTCGGTCCAAATTCATCCCCTCTGCTCGGCTTTTCACATAAGGTCACAATCTTGTCTACCTTTCCTGATGAGCTTGGAGCTTGTCAAACTTCACTCCATGTGAGTTACCCCTTGTATTTTATTGCACCTAATAAACCTGTAAACTGTCTGCACTTCGAGGCGCTTTTTCTTCTTGGCAATACTAGTGACTAAACCTTCATCTTTTTTTATTTTTTTTTGTTACAGCTTCTGTGTGACCAGTAAGTAATGAAAGAGAAGGGACTCAGTAACACAAAATCCTGCTGTGTTAATGCAGATTGCATCATATATTCAATTCTATATTACTTGTGGCTGACTTGAAAGTCAATTTAAAATGATAAAGTTACTTTTGGTCCTCCACCCCACACACTTCGAAAAAAAAACTGATACTTGGTATGCACCTTAATCTAGGTTGTATAAGCAGTAGGTGCGCACAGCAAAAGTTGTTTTCTTACATTGGGTGTCACTGAAACCGACGACTTGCTTATAATGTAGAATAGTTTGGCTTTGAAGAATTTACTCACAAGCTTATAACAAACCAGCTTTCTAAACTCTGAAACCCACTCTTCCAGTACTAGGAAAATCAAAGAGAAAACTATAATCTCTTTTTTTTGTCCATCAATTCCTACAGACATGAATGGCTTACTGAAGAGAAATAAGGCATATTAATGAAAATAGGAGGACCAGTTAAGACTATTTCAAGCTACAGATGAAACACCCTCATCTGTTCAGTATTAGTGATGCCAATGAAGGAAGAGGAGGGTGGGATCACTGCTCATTGATGCCTCACCCATTATGCTGTAACGCTGTGCTTCAGGGAACTGTGAGACAAAGGAAGATGAGAGCTGATTGTCTGCATTTTTATACAAATAACCCTATCCTAATGCATTGCAGGTTTACAGTAGAAATCATATTAATGATTTATGTAGTATCTGGTTAACATTTTCTGCGGTCAGAGGGGAAATGTCGATATATATCTTCATCTATTAATATGATGTAAGCTGAGCCTTTTAGCGGGAAGTTGGAGAGTTATTAGAACCAAACACTATAAGACAATTTCTAAACTCCCAACAGGAAAACAAACACATGTAGAGCAGAAAAAAATAAGTGGCACATTATTTGGTAAGTATCGATCAGTTAAAGCAGGGGTCCCTAAACTTTCTAAAAATGTAATTAAAACAAAAACAGCAGACAGACAATGGGAGTAAACAACTGCCCAGCTGAGCACTTCCATGTTCATTTTTCACAGATCAGTAAATTAATGTTTGGTAATGTCCCACTGTTCTCCATCCTGACACCCACCATGGAGTCTTGGGCACTCAGGAGGGTCAAATTAGTCTGAGGTGGAGGGGAACGTCAGACTGGGGGCTTGCACATTACTCTACATGTATAATTGATTGAGCAGCCACCTGAAGCACTTCTCCTAGAAAGCCAACAGTCAGGGTGTAAAAAAACAAAACAACAAAACTGCCCAGCTGAGCACTTCCATGTTCATTTTTCACAGATCAGTAAATTAATGTTTGGTAATGTCCCACTGTTCTCCATCCTGACACCCACCATGGAGTCTTGGGCACTCAGGAGGGTCAAATTAGTCTGAGGTGGAGGGGAACGTCAGACTGGGGGCTTGCACATTACTCTACATGTATAATTGATTGAGCAGCCACCTGAAGCACTTCTCCTAGAAAGCCAACAGTCAGGGTGTAAAAAAACAAAACAACAAACTCTGTCTGTTTACATACAACATATGTCATGGTTACCTCAGCAACAGCTATGGGGTTAAAGATGAATTCCAGGATAAGCAGATTCCTCCCACCGGCATAAGCCTAAGGCCCCAATGCTCAGGGGGCTTCCTCCCCTCTCTTCTCTCCCAGGCCTCAAGGCTCAGGAGACCCACTCTGCATTCACAACAGATTCAATTCGGGAAGTGCTCTTCAACCATCTGAACCAGGACAGGAGAGGGATAACAACCCCAGAGAATGAACTCCTGATCCAATATCAACTTCTAGGAGGCCCCAAACTCAAGGGCAAGGTCAGTGTTTGGGCAACACTGGGGGTGGGAGCAACTCTCTGCCTGTTCTCCGGTATTAACTATACTGACTGCTCCTACCATTCAACTGCCCCCTTCTGTACTGTCTGCTCACAACATCAACTGTCCTCACCATTAATGCCTTTGCAGTACTGCCAACCCCCACCATTAACTGCCCACATTGTACTGCCAGTCCCCGCAATCAACTACCATTGGGTGCAAGAGAGAGAAAATCACCACTCCAGACCAGCCCTCCAAGGCAAATGCTTGTCTTCCAGATAAGAGCCCCAAGTGCCCGATAATACATGCACAAGTAGAACAGAACGAGAGAAAAACTCTGGATAGCCACAATCCGAAAGGAATCAATTGTCTTGTGCTTTTTATTGCAAAAATTAAGATCACATCATCAAGTCCACAGCAAAAGTGATACAAAAAAAACTGGCGCGTTTCACACTAGAATCAGTGCTTACTCATAGCTAGGCTAGCTATGAGTAAGCACTGATTCTAGTGTGAAACGCGTCAGTTTGGATCACTTTTTTCTGTGGACTTGATGATGTGATCTTAATTTTTGCAATAAAAAGCACAAGACATTAAAGAGGAAGTAAACCCTAATGGGTTTACTTCCTCTTTGATTCCCTGTAAAGGTAAAGCATAATGGACTACTATGCATCGCATAGTAGTCCATTATGTGTAACTTACCTGTCACAGGAGCCAGCAATGTTACCGCTGTCCCCTGTAGTCCGGCGCATCCATCTTCTTGGTGGGTCTCGCTGCTCCGGCGCTGTCATTCGTCAGAGCCGCAATGACGTCACTACCGCGCGTATGCGCACGGGAGCCGCCACTCGCGGGCATATCGCCGTTAACTGCGCCGTCTACGGCGCATACGCAGTACACAGCGGTGCCTGTCTTTCAGGAAATATCTCCTAAGCCGTGTAGGTTTAGGAGATATTTCTTAGACCTACAGGTAAGCCTTAATCTAGGCTTACCTGTAGGTCAAAGTGTGTTGTAAGGGTTTACAACCACTTTAATCTATTCCTTTCGGAGTGCGGCTATCCAGAGTTTTTCTCTCGTTCTGTTCTACCATTGGCTGCAGCAGCTTTTATCTGACAGGGCCACACATTCAGAAATGTGTCTGGTCCCTGCTGAACTGGATGAATTTTGGTCCATCTATGGCCATATTTAGTGTCCTTTGTGTATTTCTTTGAGATCTGTTTAGTAACCCACTGTGGAACTTTGACTTTGTGCAGAAGCTTCCTGTAAATATACAGTAGTTTGGTCAATTCTGCTTCTTCCTCTTGTGCACAGTGACTGCTGGTCTTGCATCTGTCCCCCTCCTGTAGTTTTCTGTAGGCAGAATGTACTGGGTCCTTCTCAAAGCTCTGCTCAGGCCATGTACAGCACAGTGATGATGTCACTGTGCTTGGAATTTAGCTTTACAATTTTAATGAATGCATACTTGACTTGCTTCAAATGAGGGAGCACTGAAGCAAAATAGTATATATATATATATATATATATATATATATATATATATATATATATACACACACATACACACAGTATCTCACAAAAGATTTTATTCTATATTTTCATGTGACAAGACTGAAGAAATTACACTTTGCTACAATGTAAAGTAGTGAGTGTACAGCTTGTATAACAGTGTAAATTTGCTGTCCCCTCAAAATAACTCAACACACAGTCGTCAATATCAAAACAGCTGGCAACAAAAGTGAGTAAACCCAAGAGCGAAAATGTCCAAATTGGGCACAATTAGCCCCCCCCCCCCCCCCCCCCGGGTCATGTGACTTGTTAGTGTTACAAGGTCTCAGGTGTGAATGGGGAGCAGGTGTGCTCAATTTGGTGTTATCGCTCATACACTGGTCACTGAAAGTTCAACATGGCACCTCATGGAAAAGAATTCTGATGATCTGAAAAAAAGAATCTATAGCAAAGATGGCCTAGACTATAAGAAGATTTCCAAGACCCTGAAACCGAGCTGCAGCACAGTGGGCATGACCATACAGCGGTTTAACACAGCGGGTAAAATATGTATTGAACATGTCACTATTTTTCTAGGTAAATATATTTCTGAAGGTGCTACTGACATGAAATGTTCACCACAACAGTAACAATCCATGCATACAAAGAAAACAAAACAAATGAGTTCAAGAAATTAAGTTATGTGTAACAAAATGGAAGGACACAGGGAAAAAGTATTGAACACATGAAGAAAGGGAGGTGCAAAACGGCATGGAAAGCCAAAACACCAGCTAAAATCTTTCAGTAATTAGAAGCAATCCTGCAAATATCAGCTGGTTCAGTCTCAACTGATGACCTGAGTGTACTGTAAATCCTGTATGATTGCAAATCGGTTTCCTCCAAATTATCTGACCATTATATTTTTTAATATTGTTCTTTATTGTTAATTTGTACAGTACAATATGAGTAGCAAAAACATTGTCCAAAAATGCCACAAATTTATCAATAAGGGTACAATGAATCCAATAAGGAAGGCATTACAGATTTCAGGCCATAATTGGATAGTAGGTAGAGAGTAGGATGGGAAGGTCAGGGGTGGGGAAAGGTGAAGGAGTTGGGGGCAGTAAAAAACAAAAGAGAAAAATCTGGAGTTTGCATATATTTAAGTTAAATGTTTGCATAATACTGGTACCAATTAACTTAACCTATCTTGTTCATGAGTAATATGAATCTAAGAAATTAGGCCAACTATATGTGGGACATTAATGGGAGCAATATTAGAGAGTAACAGTATTTCTGCTGTCTTTGAGCCAGTAGGCCCAATTTTTCTGAAATACCGAAGTTATGCCCTGCAGTTGGGCAAACATTCTCTCAAAGGAAGCATGTGTGTTTAAAAGGTCTATCACTGAGAAAAGAGATGGACCTTGGGTGTTTATCCATGCTTTTGTTAAGGTGTGTGACAGCAATTAGAGCATGTGCAGTGAAAATTTTTATCTGACAAGGCAATTTTTCTAGTTCTAAGCTGAAAAGAACAGCCTCCGTGTTGGAGGTTGAGGCATCCCAGTAATGGAGGATATGAAGGGCAAAAACCTCCTTCCAGAACAAGATGATCTTTGGACAGTGCCACCATATGTGGCTGACAGATCCCAGATGTCCACAGTTTCTCAAACATAATTATCTGACCATTTTATATTCTGCATAAGGCCTACCTGATCCCTACCTGCATAACCAAGTATAAACCCACCCATAGCCACACAATGCCTGCTATGCTCCAATGCCCCAACACATTTTACCATCTATTATGGGCCTGTACTATAATCCAGGGTTTTTGGCTACAAGTGGTAAGTTTCCTAAATGATGAAATCCATTGTTCTCCATTGATGCTAAACCACAAACAGTGCCTGCTCAGGCTCTTTCCTGACCCAGATGCTGACAAGTACATGACAACATTCTTGCATGAAAACCCTATTTAATGTGAGAAAAGTAATAGCCCACAACTAGATGCAAGTAGCCTCCCCCCCCCCCCCCGCCAACATTTCAATTATGGTTGGTACATAGAGGTTGCCCCTCTAAATATAACATCTGGGGTCACTGGGTAGAACACTCCCCACCTGTGTATAAAAGCCCAACCAACTTGGTGGGTTTAAATTGGAGGCGCTCAGAGGCTCCTCCCTTTTTCTTATATAAGTTTAGTCCAGCCATAAAGGTACTTTGTAGTAATTTTCAACAGAAGAGGCACTTAATCAATGCCTTGGTAGTCCAATGTCTTTTACCCATGATCTCTGTAACACTGTACACTACTAACCATGCACAGTATATTGTAATTGCACCTTGATGTTAGAGTTTGATTTTGAATAAGTACACACTATTGCTATCTGTACAGCTATGGACTTTTCAGGACCACTCTTTTATGTAACAATGTAAGTCAGGCTTTGCTTCATTATTTAACCCCTGACTTTTATTTTATTTTTACACAAATTTAAATAGCAAAAATGTTTTAACATTAAAAAAAATTCATGCACTTTAGCAATGCTGAATTGTATTCTATTGATTCATGTGAAGTCAGAATTTTAGTAATAGGTTCACTTTAAATAATCAAGCATGCTGGTCCTTCATACTGTAAAACAAATAATTACATCTGGAAATCTCTATCCTAGCCAAACCTCTGCTAAGGTATAATGTATATGTAATTGTATTTTATTTACAACCCTTTACAGGTCTAAGCCCTTTAGAATGATGTTAATTTCAGTTGCTGCAGTGTATCTTTGAGCAGGCAATAGAGATAAATCATGCGGTATACAACACACTGAAAGATCTACAGCTTGCCCTTCTGTTAATGACAGCAGCTACAACAATACACCAGATCAATGTTCTCATATTATACTCTCTGCAGCTATAAAACCTACTTTAGACCAATGAAATAAAATACAATTTATGTAGAATTAGTTTGCTTATGTGCAATTACAATCTAATATAAACACTGCTGGTTTACTCATTAAACATTAATGGCAATAAAAGCAAAGCATTATAACAATTCCAGGTAGTCAAAGGTAAATGATACGTTGTGTCGCTCGGCTGTAAATGTTAGCCACAGTGGCTATTTAATTTACAAAAAATAAATACAAACCGTACAGAAGATTTTAAGCTTTTTTTAAGCAGCTCACAATATTCCTGCTATCATGTTTTAAGAGACCATACAAATGTATTGATTATGTTAAGTGAACATTCATGTCTACAACAAAAAAAAGGCATAGAATTGATTAACTAATCAACCTCAAATACATTATTTCCCTTCTCATCAAGGTAACTAATTATTATGGATACAAAGAAACAAAATATTTTGGGGATTTTTGAGGTAATTGTTAAATATAACAATTTTATTTTGTTTCCTTAAATCCAGTAACACTTTTAAATTCATCTAAGATTTTTTGAACATAGCTCACTATTTAAATGATGCATATATTGCATTAAAAGTTTGTGCCATGTTGCGTGAAGAAATATCAACGTGTTTTGCCTTTAATATGGCTTCTTCAGGTGATTATATTAGCACATACATGATGCATCAAAAATAATTGGAGTGTGATGATAGACAACTCGCAAACAGTTATATGTAATTATGTAAAGGTTCAAACAGTGCAAATGTCAGGAGCAGTCTGGTCCATGCAACTGCGACTAACCAACAAAGGCCTCCAAGTGGTATAAGCAAGCTACAAGAGGGGCACTGAGGATAGTCCCAATATTTAGACTTAAACAAATCTGGCAAATAAACAAGGAAAAGATCTCAACAATTTTCAAATATGTATTAGACGGGTTCTCATGAAACCAATAGACTGTAAACTAAGATGGCCTGTGGTGCTGAAAGGGCAGGCCACATGCTTTTGTGGGGTGTTGCAGTTGGATGGACCAGGCTGCTCCTGACGTGTGCGGTCTTAATTTTTACATAATTGCATATAACCATTTGTGAGATGCCCATCATCACACTCTAATTCTATTCAATGCATCATGTATGTTGTAATATAATCTCCTGAGGAAGCCATATTAAGGGTGAAAAATGTTGAGATAATTTCTTCAAGCAACATACTTGTGTCAACCTTTCAAAGCAATATATGCATCATTTAAATTGTGAATTACATTGTTCAGAATATATTTTGGATGCTTTAAAAAGTGTTTTTGATTTTAAGGAAGTACTAAATAAAAATTTAAACAATTTATGTATTGTTGAAAACTGGCATCTTAAAAATCTCTAAAATCTTTTGTTTCTTTTTATGTACCATTGGGGATGTGGTGCCTCTGGTTCTCTCTCTTGCCCATAACATTTTTTTCTAAATTAAGATTAGCACACAGAGGGTGTTCCTCTTTGGAGTGTTTCAACAGCTGCTGGGCTGTGCAGTTATACACATGTGCCAACTCTTCAGAGTATAACTGCATGGTACGGGCAGGCCACTAAACTCTACAGCAGAAGACAGAAGCATGTGGAGTGTATTGAGAAACCGATTGGCTTCTCTAAGATGCATCCAAGCTGTGTGCACCATGGAGAGCCCACACCCCTTTCCACCCCAACTGTTAGACCTTGTTTACACTGAATGTGGGTTTGAAGGGTTTGGTTCAGTTAAACCCACACTATTTTAAACCCGCATTTCAGTGCGAGTTCAGGGGCGATTTGAAATACATGTGCAGGTTCATGCACAGATGTTTATTGAAATCGCCCCCAATGTCACCAAAAGTAGGGCAGGAACTACTTTTGGAAATTGGTGCTGCGTCACGCTGATTGGGACAGTGGCATTGCCGGGAATAGGAGCAACTGAGACACCTCTGGACAACAGCATTGTCAATCTGGGGAGAGGGTAGTGCTCGATTTACTAGCAGATTTTGGACTTAGCAAATTAAAGCCAAACTCCAGATAACAAAACTGCCTTTTAGGGATAAAGGTTTTGCATATTGTAAATTAATAAAAGCTGTTCATTATAAGCACTCCTGTCACTGTTAAATGGTTTGTCACAACTCTCTAGCTGCAACTTCCATTGGACCGCTGTGTTTGTTAAAGGAAGTTGAAACATAGCAGGCATACTGGCAAGATTGGCAGGTATAAAAAAGCCTAAGGCTCCTGTCACACAGCAAGCCCGCTCTGACCCGCCTGTCCATTTTTCAGGCGGATCCGAGTGGGCGACTAATCGACTCCTGTGGGGAGACACTCGTCTGCCATGCGATCCACTAAAATCAAACCTATTGCGATACATTTGCCATCCATCTTGGTGGATACAATCTCTCCACAGGAATCAGCAGTGCTCAGACAGGCCCCTCCCCGCATCCAGTGGCTCAGCGGAGATCAACGGAGCGCTCTCCTGCTGAGTTGGTGGACTCTGTTGAGCGGATCCGCCTCGTGTGGAAGGGGCCAAAAGCCCCTTTCACACATAGGGACCATTCATTTCATCAGTTCAGTCACATCAAAACGGATAAAGTATTCAACAGTTTTTTTATCTGTGCTCATCAGTTTTTTTTTTACATCCACTACCAATGCAAAAACAGATAAAAAACTGACCATTTGTCAGTTAACATCCGTTTTTCATCCGATCCTTTTTTTTTGACGGATGAAAAATAGGGCTTTCATCTGTGCAAAAAAAAAAAAAATGGATGTTAACGGAAGCGGATGAAAACAGATGCAAATGGATGATCATCCATGTTTCCATAGGAATTCATCTATGTTAGTTTTTCATCCATCAACGGATGGATGGAAACGGACGAATGGTCTGTATGTCTAAAAGGGGCCTAAAAAAAGAAAACTATTGCAGCCACTACAGTGGGGATCGAAAGTTTGGGCACCCCAGGTAAAAATGTGTATTAATGTGCATAACGAAGCCAAGGAAAGATGGAAAAATCTCCAAATGGCATCAAATTACAGATTAGACATTCTTATAATATGTCAAAAAAAGTTAAATTTTATTTCCATCATTTACACTTTCAAAATTACAGAAAACAAAAAAATGGCATCTGCAAAAGTTTGGGCACCCTGCAGAGTTAATATCTTGTACTGCGACCTTTGGCAAGTATCACAGCTTGTAAACACTTTTTGTAGCCAGCCAAGAGTCTTTCAATTCTTGTTTAAGGTATCTTTGCCCATTCTTCCTTACAAAAGTGTTCCAGTTCTTTGAGATTTCTGGGCTGTCTGTCACGCATTGCTCTTTTAAGGTCTAGCCATAGATTTTCAATAATGTTGAGGTCAGGAGATTGTGAAGGCCATGGCAAAACCTTCAGTTTATGCCTCTTGATGTAATGCCCCGTGGATTTTGAGGTGTGTTTAAGAACATTATTCATTTGTAGAAGCCTTCCTCTCTTTAACTTCAGCTTTTTCACAGATGGCATCAAGATACCATCCAAAATTAGCTGAAATTTTATTGAATCCACCTTTCCTTCTACTCGTGAAATGTTCCCTGTGCCACTGGCTGCAATACAACCCCAAAGCATGATTGATCCACCCCCATGCTTAACAGTTGGACAGAGGTTCTTTTCATTAAATTCTGTGCCCTTTCTTCTCCAAACGTACCTTTGCTCATTCCGGCCAAAAAGTTCTATTTTAAGCTCATCGGTCCACAGAAATTGTTTCCAAAATGCCTCAGGCTTTTCTATATGTTCATTTGCAAAGTTCAAACGCTGATTTTTGTGGTGAGGATGTAGAACAGGTTTTCTTCTGATGACTCTTCCATGAAGACCATATTTGTACAAGTATCTCTTTATAGTGGAATAGTGTACCACAACTTCAGTGTGCAGTCAAAAGTGGGTTTTGAATTGCTTTTCTCACAATCCTGCGAGCTGTTCTGTCTAATATGTTTCTTGGTCTTCCAGATCTTGCTTTAACTTCCACTGTTCCTGATGAATGCTATTTCTTAATTACATTTCAAACATTGGATATTGACATCTGAAAACGCTTTGCTATCTTCTTATAGCCTTCTCCAGCTTTGTGAGCGTCAACTATTTTCAGTTTCAGTTTTCTAGACAACTGCTTAGAAGAACCCATGGTGCTGATTGTTGGGGCAAGGTCAGATGAGTCTGGCCATTTAAAACCTTTGAGATTGACATCACCTGGTCTTCCCAGAAGATGATTGAGAACAATCCATGACACTGGCAGGTCTCAGCTTTGCAAAGGGGGCCGTGCATGCTATAAATTCTGCAGGGTGCCCAAACTTTTGCAGACGCCAGTTTTTGGTTTTCTGTAATTTTTAAAGTGTAAATGATGGAAATAAAATCTAACTTTTTTTGACATATTATAAGAATGTCTAATCTGTAATTTGATGCCATTTGGAGATTTTTCCATCTTTCCTTGGCTTCGTTATGCACATTAATACACATTTTTACCTGGGGTGCCCAAACTTTTGATCCCCACTGTACTTCTTAGCGTCCTTTCACACGGGGCGGATCAGTGCTGATCCGCCCTGTGGTTATCTGCTTGCTCAGCGGGGATCGCTGGAGCGATCTCCGCTGAGCAGGAAGATGACAGGTCTGTCTCTGCACACTGTGCAGGGACGGACCTGTCACAGCGCCGCTCTCCCCTATGGGAGATCGGGTGATGACGGACCGCAGTGTCGCAGCTTTTTCCTCCGTCACACTTTTTCGGATCGGAGCGGCTTGGATGTCAGCGGACATATGACCACTGACATCCGACGCTCCATAGAGCTCTATGAAGCATTCGTTCAGGTTCGCCTGAAAAACTGACAGGCGGACCTGAACGTATCGTCCGTGTGAATAAATTACATTTTGGAAATGTAATAAAGGGAAAAAACTTCTGTGTGCAGAAGCCACCCCGCCCCCTTAATATTTACACGTGCCCCCTCTTGATCCATCAATATGCAGGAGATTATTGTCTTTCCAGGCACTTGCACTCCTGATTGGCTTTTGGCAGCAGTGGGAGCCACTGGCTCCTGCTGCTGTTAATCACAGCCAGTGAGAAAATCAGGGGGCGTGGCCGAGCCGCAGCTTTGTGAGCGAATGGATGCACAAAGCCACGGTTCAGGAGCGAACCTGCTTGGGTGCCCCCAGAACAACCTGCTTGCTGTGGGGGCACTTGGGAGGGAGAAGCCAGAAGTGCCAGCGTGGGACCTGAGAAGAGAAGTATCTGGGCTGCTCTTCCCACTGCACAGAGCAGGTAAGTATGACGTGTTTGTAATAATTAAAAATAAAAGCCTTAACTATCACTTTAAGTAGGCAAACACTAAACTGCTAATGTTGTCTAGGCATCAACATAATTATGTAAATCTAACATTTAATCCAAAAAAATTTGATTAAAGGGCACCATTAGTAAGGCAATTTGTGTATAGAAGTGGGGAAAAAAAAACGAGAAGTGTCCTCACTAACAAGCAAAGGCTACTTGTCAGTTGTCTAGTACAGTTTTGAAAAAGCCAAAAGATGATTGGTTGCTGTGAGCTGAAATTATCCTTTCCTCCCGTTTTCATACATACATTTCTAAATTATTATGTGTTTTAATTGGGTTCATTCGGGGTTTTCATTTGCAAGGATTGACAAATATGAATATTCCACTGGAAATAAAAAAAAGTCCTCAAATTTTCTACAACCAAAGAACACCGAAATATATTTATACAGATATATTGACAGAAAAATGTTCCTAATCTAGTACGCAACATCAATTTTCCACTGCCTGGAAACAAACATGTGGGTTTCTTATTGACAATCTGGTAGAAATGTGTTCACTGTGCTTAGAAAAACGATTGTTTTTACATTTGCTTTCTAGTCTCATGGTGTTGTATTAAATTGCACCAGCTCATTTTTCAATTGCCAAAAGCAATTTCCCAAACACTTTGCCCCACCCTTTGCTCAGGCTTCTGCCAGCTTACAGCGAGGTCACAGCCAAATTAAGCAGCCCTGGGCAGGAAATGTTTGTGCTGCACTGTGCTCTCCAGCAGCAAAGGAAAGACATGTGAAAGCGGCCTCCATACAGGAAAAGCTAAAACTTCCATACCTGTGCTAACACACAGCACCTGACTGGATGGGCTCCATTAGCAAATTAAACCATCTTGAAAATGTTCCCTTTTCTAAAGAATATCTCAGCAATATGTTGCAGAGTCTCTTTTACCAAAGCAGCCCCTCCAGTCAAAGCTGGACAAGGAACCCTGAAATGTAAACAGAGAATGCAGCTAAGGGCTTGCGTTTTTCATCCAGGTTTAGTTGTAATGCACTAGCCTAGGTAATGTGGTTATATGAACACTCTTCTTTTTTTATTTATTTTTATTCTTCTTATTGGGTTTCAAGTTCAGATACAAGATAGAGCCTATCAGGCATACCCAGGCTCGGTAGGCATTCATCACAATAAAACAAACAGTATAAAAACAAAACCTTAACATTAGTGGCACTATTGGTACTATAACAAAACTACATGCTCCAGTAACTTCTGAGATTGTTAATATTTTGTAGGTATCAGCTACTCAGCAGCTATTAAGCAACCTTTAACAAAGAAAGAAGTCACAACTCTTATGCCGCGTACACACAATCGGAATTTTGGTCGGAAAAAGCTCTTATGGTTTTCCTGACGGAATTCCGACGGGATTTCGCTCAAGCTGTCTTGCATACACACGGTCACACCAAATTCCGACCGTCAAGAATGCGGTGACGTACAACACACTACAATGGGACTAGAAAAAGGAAGTTCAATACCCAGTAGCCAATAGCTTCCATCTTGTAGTTGAATCTGAGCATGCGTGAGTTTTTGTCCATCTAAATTGCATACACGTGATCGGAATTTCCGATAGAAACATTTTTCGTCGTAAAAATTGAGAACCTGCTCTGAAGCTTTTGCTGGAGGAAATTCAGACAGCAAAATGCTGATGGAGCATACACACGGTCACATTTTCCGACAAAAAGCTCTCATCTGTCTTTTGCTGGCCGAAATTCCGACCGTGTGTACGCGGCATTAGACATGTGGATTGGATTTGGGTTCAACTATGTATACTTCTTCACCTAGTCATTTGTAAGGCAATCCACTAATTAAGAGATTCAGGGTCAGTATTGGTAGACAGGTCCTCTAATCAAATGTCCCAAACCTTGTGGATTTTTTAAGGCATCCTCTCGCCAAATAGGTGGCCTTGTACAGAGGTAAATTAACAATAATTAACCTTTTCCCCCAAGGTAATGGTTGGAACAGATGAGGATTTCCACTGGAGAAGAATATTTTTTCTTGCATAGAAGTATAATAATCCTATCAGCATCTTGGAGGCGCGAAGATGAGCCAGAGTGTCCCCCAAACCTCCACTGTCCGGGACACATGAATAGTGGTCACAGAGTGTATGACCGAGACAACCGCTTCCCAAACAGTTTGGATGCAAGGGAATTGGCAAAAGATGTGGATAAAGTCTGCTGAGTCCACTGCACACCGCCAACGCTCCGCAGGAAGGGAGGGACATATTCTGTATAAACATGCAGGCGTGAGATAGATGTAGGAGTCCTATGTACGAGTTTGTACTGAATCAACCTGTCCTTTGTGGAAACCAGCTGTAAAAAGGCACGCTCACATATTTCTCCCCAACCTTCATCATCTAAGCTAGGGAGTGTCCAGTATCCATTTAGATTTAAGAGTTTCCAGCCCCGAGTGGACAGAGGGAGACATGGTCTTATAAATAGTGGATACGGGTTTAAAGTGAGGGTATCATCTCTGAGTAAACCCTTCTTTCATTTTTTTTTTTTTTCAAAATCATTTTTATAAAATTTTTAATTGACATACAAACTTGCCCACACAGGGGCCAAACATTACCCACGCAGGGCGGGATTCCTCCGATACAGTCGAGAACCACGCCGGAGCATACCTTATAACACCTCAACCCAACCTGGCAGCAGCAACATGCCGCAGCCGGTCAGACCATTAAAAAACACAACCTTAACTAACTATACCCCTATGTGGGGACGGGTTTACTGCAGGAGACTCTGTGATCACTATTACAGTGGTAGGATAGTAAGACATGGAAATACCTGAGTCAATCTGCTATCACATTATACTCATAATGTTAATCTAGGGGATAGATACTGCATCTGTTGCCGTAGTATTGTCATCCAACCAACAGGTCCACACTTTTTCAAACTTTTGTGGGCAACCCCTACCTGAGTAGGTGGCTCTGTAAAGGGGCATTCACCAGAGCCTTCCAGAACCTGAAAGAGGGGGGTGACGGCGGCTTCCAGCTCATCGTAATGGCCTTGCGTGCATAATACAGTAGTAGAGATATTAGTATCTTCCTAGCTCTGAGGATTGACATTTGTTCCACCAGCCCCAGGAGACAATATTTAGGATCCTGAGGGACACTAGTCTTGGTTATTTTAGCAATCACTTGAAGAATTTCCTTCCAATAGTGTACAATTACTGGGCAAGCCCAGAAAATGTGAAAGAAGTCCCCTGGTTGATAGGAACAGCGCCAGCACGCCAGGGAAAACCCTTCTTTCTTTAACAAGTAATGGAGGAGAAGGATTACCAATCCCAACCTAATCTGTCTCGTATATTAATGCCTGGTTGCTAGGATGCACAGCCACTAAATCACCCTGCCTTGAAAGTTCCAATATGACTGTTGATACATCAAGCAGAGGGAAAGAGTAAATTACATAGCACAAACCTCAGGAAGCAGACCCTCCCAGAACACGTGAGGAGCTTTGTGAAATTTAGCTGCAGAGGATTACAGAGAATTTAACTGTGGTTAAATTGACAGTGGACTTTCTGACTTCATAACTGCAATGCATGTCTGAATATTTAGCTAAAGGAGATAAGTACAATAAGATTGTATAGTGTATGGCCCCCTTGTGATACCAAAATTACCGAAATGATGTGATAAACTGAAGAGAAAGCTTAAAACGATAAAGCAATTAAACAACTCTTCATATACTGAACAGTAGCTTAAAACACCTCTATCTGCTAAAAAAAATAATAAAAAAAAATGTAATAAAAAAAAAAAAATAGTCTTCTGATCTGCCCTGATACCACTAAAGAAATTATGTTTGAGTGTGTAAATAGAAGTGCCACACCAAGGTTTAGAGTAAAAAAAAAAGAGGCTTGTATGTAAAAGTGGAGCTAATTAAGACGAACAATTTTTTTAGCATACAGAGAAAAAAAGTAGATCAGACAGATTTTGCAAAAGTGTCTTGTGTCAAATTCAAGTACAAGTTCTAGACAGGCACATGAATTTGGCACATTCTTCAGCACTTTTAGTAGGCACTTGTGAAAAAAGGCACCTGCACCCATCTTTAGGAATCCAGGAATTATGTTTTAGCCTATTCTTTGATGATCTAGTAAGAGAATTAAGCCTTGTTCACATGGGTGTACTACAGCATACACATGTGCAAGGGATGTATATAGAGCTGCTTTTTCCTGGAGCCTGCAGAGCATTGAACCCTTGATCAGCATATTGTGGGTGCAATGTCAGGCTCCTGCACAGTCTTCCTCTAGTTTTGTGCTTATACCCCTGTATGGGCTTTCAGTTACAAAGCTGGAGGAAGAATTAATTAACTTCGAGCATGCAGACGGACATCTAATGATATGTGTTGTTTTTTCTTTCCCAGTACTTTGCGAATGAATGAAACGGTTGTGTGGGAGGAGACCCGCAGAGCCTAGTAGTTTTAAAAAGTGACAATAGGTGCACCGAAAGGAACCCCTGCCCACTGTCACAGAGCAGGGAGCACTGGCGGGTAAGGCAGGTGTATTAGAGCATGCTCTAGGTTACACCCTAAATATGGCTGCAACATGTAACATGCTGCTAAAGGTGAACTTATCCTTTAAGATTCTAAGGAGGAGTGGGCTCCCTCCGGGCATACCTGCCCTTGATTTAGCCACTGCTATAACTAGTATGCTTCAAAATGGAGACACTTAAACATAGCATTATGATGGCCATACACTAGCCAAAAATTCTTTAGAAAATCTGTCATGTGGACAGTTTGTTTGTTTTTCGCTCAGTTAAAGGGCACAATTAAAAAATTGGTTTCAACTTTTCAGAGCCAAAACATTGAAGAAACAGAAAGGTTTCTTGCCAAAACTGTTTGTACTAGGCATATGTGACAAAACAAAAGGAAAAACCGATACATTTATGTCCATTGAACAATTTATGGATCAAAATTTGGTCATTACATAATGGCAAAATCATTTGCTCTCTTGGCCAAGTGTTTACTATTTGAAAACGAGTTTGAACGATTTTTCATATAGTGTATGGCCAGCATTAGTAATGCACACAGCAAAGGAGCCTTGGTGTAGCAGTGCGGCTTCCACATATGTTTGCAAACGTGTGCAACTAAACCCTCTGTTTTTAATGTGAATTGTTAGACAGGGCAAATTCTGTTTTAAGGCAGCCTGTTTGTCTGTGATATCCATCATCAATATGTGAGAGGGATTAAGTTGGGGTTGGTAATTCACTATATTGCCAAAAGTATTGGGGCACCTGAATTTGAACACACATGCATTTTAATGGCATCCCAGTCATAGTCCATAGTGTTCAGTATTGAGTTGGCCCACCCTTCGCAGCTATAAAAGCTTCAACTCTTCTGGAAAGGCTGTCCACAAGATTTAGGAGCGTGTCTACGGGAATGTTTGACCATTCTTCCAGAAGCGCATTGGTGAGGCCAGGCACGGATGTGGACGAGAAGGCCTGACTTGACTTTCAAGTGCACTTGCAGTGCAAAGTAGATTTTCATTTAGTAAATATATCCCCCAATGCGCACTCATGTATTTATTTATTTTTCTTCATCTGAATCTATACTAAGCTAGCATAGCTTGAATATAATTATAAAAAAGTTAAGAAAAGAGTCAAAGGATTTTTTGGATCTGTCATAGCTGAGAGTTGTTTTTGAAGGTTCAAGCTCCAGAGCTGTTCTTATACTTTACTTTAACTTGCTAACTGACATATCAACATGGATGTCACACCACTTCCGTAAACTAAATCTCTCCAAAACTGAGCTATTAATATTCCCCCCTGCACATGCCCCCCTCCATGATTTTTCCATCAAAATCAACAATGCAACCATCAGGCCCTCCCTCACACCAGGATACTAGGTGTAATCCTAGACACTGACTTGTCATTTCAGCCCCAAGTCCAATCATTGTCAAAAGTTTGTAGAATTCACCTCCGTAACGTCTCTAAAATTTGCCGCTTTTTAACAATTGAAACCACCAAGCTTCTCATTCACTCCCTTGTTATCTCTCGCCTTGACTCTATTGCAACGCCCTTCTCATTGGCCTGCCTCTCCATAGGCTATCCCCTCTTCAGTCTATCATAAAATGCTGCTGCCAGACTTGTCCACCTTACCAACCACTCAGTGTCTGCCAACCCTCTACTCCAATCCCTACACTGGCTCCCAATCACCCAGCGAATTAAATTCAAAATACTAACCACAACATACAAAGCCATTCACAACTCTGCCCCAAGCTACATCACCAATCTTGTCTCCAAATATCACCCAAATCATCCCCTCCGCTCTTCTCAAGACCTCCTACTCTCAAGCTCTCCCGTCTCCTCCTCCCACGCTCATCTCCAGGATTTCTCCAGAGCCTCTCCGATCCTTTGGAACTCGCTACCTCAACCCGTCCGGCTATCCCCTACTCTGGCTACCTTCAGGCGATCCCTGGAAACTCATCTCTTCAGGGAAGCCTACCATGTCTCCAACTAATCTCCTACCACTTCCATCAGCTCATTCCCCACAGTTACAACCTTTTCTACCACCTGCCCCACCCTATTAGATTGTAAGCTCTTCTGAGCAGGGCCCTCTTAATCCTCTTGTATTTTATTGTATTGTAACTGTATTGTCTCCTTTTTATATTGTAAAGCTCTACGTAAATTGCTGGCGCTATATAAATCCTGAATAATGATAATACTTCAACCAGAACTTGCAGAGTCACTAACTTATTACAAACATATATATGCCCATCAGGGGTTGATTCAACTCCTACATTCATGCTTATATCTGGAAATGGCCCACCAAGTGGTGACACAAGGGATGATAAGGATAAGAGCCTTGATGCTTGCACCTTCATAAACAAGTCAGCAATTGCAGATCCTATGAACCTATTATGACAGGATCCCTTTAAATTCCAAGTCATCCACGTAGTAAAGTTAGCTTAAGGTACTGCCCATGGCAACCAGTCACATTGCAAATTGAAGGCAAACATTTATAAATTGATATTGGCTAAAGTACACTGCTCTGGCTCAACAGTTATAAATGAGCTACAATTGTTTTTCCAAACCAAACCTGAGGAAATGATTACCCCCCACACCCCAATTTTAAAAGCTGCCTGCCATCTTCTATTACAGCTAATGTGATATCACACATTCTAAGACTGGTGTAGTAAAGTACGCCTAGCACAGCTGGAAACAACTTCGCACCTGATATTTTGCAAGACAGAGAGGAAAGCAATTCACTGGCTGTGTGCTGCTGGCTGTGACTCCGGAAAAAAGGTGCTGGAGAGTCAGCTAATATGGGAATTCATGTCCACATAATCATAAAACCTTCTCTATCCCAGACCACAGGCTGGTGAATCACACATGTGGAAGATTTCTGTATCAGGGGAAAACAGATGACTGTGCTTTTCTTCTTTACTGTAACATTGTACATCATTATTGATACAAAGTTATGACATGCAGCTGTATAAAAATGGCTGCCAGGACAATGGTTGAGTGATGCAAATTCTTAAAAAAAAGTCCTGCTCACTTTTCTGACAATCTTGACACTATCATCTACTCCAGTAGGTACGAAATGAAAACATACGGAAAAGGCCAGTCAGTAAAATATTCTCTCGGCAGAAATCTGAATTTCATGTTTGTGCTATGACCCAGATCTCTCATATCACAGCTTCTCCCCTCCCCCTTACATCAGTGTCCTCAGTCACCCACATTATTTAACCCGACTACCTTCAAATCACCCCCCCCCCATCCTTTACATCAGTCTCCCTATTTACATCAGAGACCTACATGCAATCCACCCCCCCCCCCCCCTTGTTATATCACAGCCCCACTGGCAATCACAGTCTCTCCTTCACATTCCTACCTTAGCATTGCACGGCAGATTGCAGGAGGAGTGGCTGGTCTGAACAGAGGGCGGGAACTGCCCAACTTTTCATGTTAGCAAGCAATGGATTTGTTGCTAGGACGCCCCATGTCCTGGGCTTTTTGCTGTGGGGCCTCATTTATGCATACTGTGTATTTTTACAAAATTAAAATAAATGCACAGATTTTTGCAAGTAAAAAAGTGTGCATGTATTATATTTATTTTTTATTTTTTGGAGCCTGCAGAGCATTGCACTTGCGATCAACAGAACATGGGCGCAATGTCAGGCTCCTGCAGAATCTCAGTATAGCAGTCTGCCCATACCTCCCATATGGGCAGACAGTTACTGGAGAGCAATAAGATCAATGATTTAGGAGAGCATTCACCAGCGACCTTGCAGTTCATTGAAAACTACAAGCCATCTTTCGTGGTGGGAGATAGTGGTTGTAGTTCATTCATTCACAGATCACTGTGAATGAATGATGTGGCTGTGTTGGCAAAGACCCACACTGCCGCGCTCTTTTTAAATTGTGACAGCTCCTGACCGCTATCACAGCGGGGGATAAGAGGGGCATAGGCAGGAGCTCTTTGGTATCATGTTACACCCTAAATTTGGGTGTAACATGTTACCAAAGGTGAATTCATGGCTCTAATATCACATAGTTACATAGTTAGTCAGGTTGAAAAAAGACAAAAGTCCATCCAGTTCAACCACAAAAAAATAAATATTGTAATGAGCTGTTTTTTAACTCCCTGACTTGCACCAAAGAAAAAGGATTTTTGATTTAGATTTGTTGGCAGCACCTGCCCTATTTGAGTCTTCAGGATTTATTTTTCTTTGTTATTTTATTAAGTGCTCTTTTCAAATAATTTGTTCTCAGCTTTCTCGTGGTCAAAGGAGGTGGGCCAGAATGAAAAGCTGAACACAAAATTTGTTATGATGGATTCGTTCTGTCATTGAATTCGGATGTTTGCAAATGTTTTACAGGCTGACAGCACTCTTCACATTATCATCAACACTTACCTCAGTAGTGGTCCCAATATCAGCAGATGGGCTGCATGTGCTGGTATCATGAGGTGCAGTGCCAATGCTGCTTCTGACTGGAGAGCTAGGAGCAGCACCCGACGAGGAGTCAAAGTACATGGAGGACTGGTACAATACTCCCTTCTTCTGAATCCTCTCCCATACCTTTCTCATGGTGTCTGTCAGTTGATACAACAACTCCACCTGGAAAATAGACACACTTTCATGTTACTACAGAGCAAAAAACAAAAAAAAAAACAAAGCTACTGGAAAATGCAATAACCAGACTCTGTGAAATGAAAATAAAAGAAGATATGTAATCCAGCAATGCACTAAATGTTTCTTCCCTATGTGTCAACCCAATGGCTCTGGTGAAACGGAGTACCTTATTAATGGAGGGCTTCATATAAACCTGACTCAGGCATGAATTGGAACACTTATCAATTTGAAAAGCCAAAAAAAAAACTTTTTGGGATAGTTTGGAAGCTCTATAAGAGAACCCTCCTCACTTCCTGTCTCTAAAGAATATGGTGGTAGAACCTCCTTAACCATTTTCAGACCGGACCATTTTGCTGGCTTAAGACCAGACCACTTTTTGCTATTCGGCACTGCGTTGCTTTAACTGACAATTTGCGCGGTTGTGCGACGCGGCTCCCAAACAAAATTGATGTCCTTTTTTCCCCACAAATATAGCTTTCTTTTGGTTGTATTTGATCAGCCCTGCGCTTTTTAATTTTTGCGCTATAAACAAAAAAAAAAGAGAATTTTGAGAAAAACGCATTATTTTTTACATTTTACTATAATAAATATCCCCCAAAAATGTATAATTTTTTTTTACTCAGTTTTTTTTTTTAGCCGATACGTATTTTTCTACATATTTTTGGTAAAAAAAAAAAAAAAAAATCGCAATAAGCGTTTGATTGGTTTGCGCAAAAGTTATAAAACGGGATAGTTTAATGGCATTCTTATTAATATTTTTTTTTACTAGTAATGGTGACGATCAGCGATGTTATTGCGAATGCGACATTATGGCGGACACATTGGACATTTTTGGGACCATTGTAATTTATATAGCAATCAGTGCTATAAAAATGCAGTGATTCCTGTGTAAATGACACTGGCAGTGAAGGGGTTAACCACTAGGTGGCAGTGTAGGGATTAAGTGTGTCCTAGGGGCGTGTTGCTAACTGTGTGTGTGGGGGGGGGGGGGGGTTGCGTGGCTGTGTTGTACACATCACTGATCTCTGCTCCAATCACAGGGAGCAGAGATCAGTGTCACTGTTGCTAGGCAGAATGGGGAGATGCTTGTTTACTTTCGCATCTTCCTGTTCTTCCTCCCCGTGAGACAATCGCGGGTATCCCTGTGTTCGAGTCCGCGGGACCCACGATCGGACTCACGGAGGTCCCGACCAGCGTGAGATGGCACGGTGGCAAATTTAAAGGGACGTACCTGTACGCCCATTTGCCTGTCCGTGCCATTCTGCCCACGTAAATGTGTGTGCGTCGGTCAGGAAGAGACACAGACAGCAGGATAAACTCAAAGATTCTAAGGTGCTTACCCCTTTCCACACTAACAAACTATTCAAAAGCCTCAGACGCAATTGTATAAACACTTGCTAATGGTAATTAACGTAAAATGCCTTCTCCTACCATCCACTTGATTGCAGTTGGGGAAAATTTCATGCCACTTTAAAGTTACAACAACATTAACCTACAGGTAAGCCTAGATTAAGGCTTACCTGTAGGCGCAAGAAATATCTCCCAAAACTACAAGGTTTAGGAGATATTTGCAAGAATAGTGGAACCGATGTCTACGGTGTATGAGCCGTAGACATAGGGTGCAAGCGCACTAAGAGTGCAGTTTCTAACAGGGATCATGCCAATAGTGGCGGCCCCGGCGTGCACGCACTGGAGTGACATCACTCCAGGTATCATGGCGGCGACAGAAGTGGTGACCGAGGACCGCTGTGGGTGGGGGCTTTGATCTCAGGTAAGTAAGTCATAATGAGCTAGTATGCTATGCATACTAGCTCATTATGCCTTTGCCTTTTTTTTTTTTTTTTTTAAGAGGCTTTACTTCCTCTTTAAGGCTGACCCAAAAACATAAAAAAAAAAAAAAAAAAAAAAACCTCAGATGACAGGCAGTGTGATTGACAATAGATCTATCTACACCAGTTTTAAATATCTTTTTTTATTAAAGACTTTTTAAAAACTTGTGTCGTGGCTCTTTACGCACTTTTTTGTTGAATGAATAGGGGTAAAATGTACCCCATACTCATTCACATGGGGGGGGGCAGGACATGGGGGCTTCCAGATACTGATAAGACCCCCAACTGCAGAAACCCACAACCACTGGCCAGGGTTGTGGGAAAGAGGCCCCTGTCCCCATCAACAAGGTGTTTTGGGGAGGGGTCAGAGCCTTCCCTGCCTCAAAGCAACCCCCCGCATGTTGAGAAGCATGTGGCCTGCTATGGCTCAGGAGGGGGGGAGGTGCTCACTCCCCAACCCCCCCCCCCCCCTCCTGATCTGCTGTGCTGCATGCTTGGATAATGCCATTCTTTTTTACATTCAACTGTCACTAGGGAAATCTGCTGACAACCTACAAGTCATCTGTTGTTAAGGATGTGGAGGCCGGCTTCCCGGCCCGCTCCTTAACAACTAGCACAGAATTAGATTAGGTCGATCATTTTTTGACTGATTCAAATTGTTCTGAAAAATTTTGAATTCGTTAGAAAATATAGAAGAAAATATAGAAACCAAATTAAACTAAACTAAATTTTCTGCTCTTCACATATCTTTTTTTTTTTTTTTTTTTTAACCAAGCCAAAGTTTATTGAGCATTCATAAAAAAAAAAAGAGTAGACATAATAATATACAGTCGAGAACTGGTGCAACAGGCACCAAATATCAGGAAGGAGAACATAGTCTATGTCTGACATAGTAAGAGAAAAGACACAGTGTACACGGTACAATATCCATAAGCAGTATACAGGTGAACACCACAAGGCCCCCCCAAGAGGTGACAGCCCACCCCTTCCTCACACACCCGGCGCCTCATCACACACAGCTGAGGGAACTCTCTAGCCACCTATCCCAAATTTTGTGAAATTTCTGCGGGCATCCTCAGAGTAAATTCTTTTTTTGTATGGTACAGTTTGGTTGATGGCTCTCTTCCACTGCTGGATCGTTGGGGATTGGGGTTGAAGCCATAGTTGAGCTATTTGCATTCTAGCAGCAAAGAGAGCCTCTTGAAGGAAGATCCTAAGATACTTGCCCTCCTCCCGGATGGGGAGAAGGCCAAGAATACACTGCCGTGGGCATAGAGTGAGGGGGGAGCCCATGTGGTCGTGCAGAAATTGAACTATCTGTGCCCAATACCGTTGTATGGGGGGACAGGTCCAGATAAGATGGTAAAAAGTGCTGGCCGCGTCTCCACATCTGGGACATACAGGGTCAAAATCAGGTTTATATTTTGCTAGCCGGGTGGGGGTGACATAGGAGCGATGGAGTATATAGAGGTGAGTGAGTCTGTCCGACAACTTGGGAGATACCTCGGCGGACACCGCCAGGATCTCCCCCCAATGTTCGTCTTCCACCTGTCCGATGTCAGCCTCCCATCTAGGCTTAAGATTGTAAGCATAAGCTATGGCCGCAGGGGTAAGGAGATGTAGATATATGGCAGAGATAAGTTTACGGGGATCATCTCCGAGAACTAGTTTCAACAGGGGCGAGTTCGGCAGGGGCGGGGGCACACTCCCAAACTGGGTCTGCAAAGCATGGCGGACCTGTAAATAGCGAAAAAACGAGTGGTTGGGGAGGCCAAATTCATCCTTAAGTACTTTAAATGATTTGACACCGTGAGGTGTGTAGATTTGAGACAAATAAATGACCCCTCTACATATCCACACCTTATAGTCCGGTATCCCCAGCAGTTCAGGCAGATCAAGGTTGTCCCAGAGGGGCGTGTGTGCATGCAGAGGGGGAGCCCCAGACCTAAGCTGTGCCTCCCGCCAAACACGGGCATGGTGCCCAGACATGGTACATCTAGACCCCGATCCGGAGAGACCTCGGTGTTTGGAAAAAATAATTTGGTAGGGGTGTGCTATTACGTCCGTCACCGAGGTGCATACCAGGTGGGAGTATCTTATTTTGTCGTAGGTATTGAGGTAGTATAGGTGGGAGAGCTGGGAGGCCAGATAGTACAATTCTAGATCAGGTAGCGCAGCCCCCCCAAGGTGGACAGGGCATTTGAGGGTCCGCCAGGCCAACTTATGCCTGGAGGAGCCCCAAATGAATGAGTTAAGGATGGATTCCATGTCACGGAATAAGTGACGCGGCAGATAGAGTGGGGCATGCCAAAATAAATAGAGCAATTTGGGTAGGAGGATCATTTTTACAAGACCCAGTCGGCCTACTCTTCACATATCTAATGACTTTGTGAAGATAAAAAAAAATTGGTCACATTGGTCAGTGGTTAGTTGTAACAATGTTGCACTCATCCAAAGTCACATTAAAGTCGCAGAGTAAAAAAGCTATGTAAATCATTTAAGGTGTAATTACGCCCACAGCCAACTGTTCACACCCCTGCTAAAGCAATATAAGCAAGTGTAGATATAAGACATAAATAAACTATTTTACAATTCTTTCGCACTGGGTGCAGCCAGACAGTGTCCCCATTGCAGCCAGTGTCCCCCATTGCAGCCAGCCTGTGCAGGGGAAGAGAGAGGAGAGCCACCTGATTGATTAGAGACAGATCACCTGCCCGATCCTGTAACGGGTGATCCCTCTATCAAAGTTCCCCGGACAAGGGGAAGTGGCTGTAAGTGACGGCGCGCGGCGGGGAACACGCAGCTATTGAAATGAAAGCTGTGATGTTCCCAGCGCCCTAATTAACAAGGCAGCGGTGGTTCTCCTCTCTTCTACGCTATAGGAAGCCCCCCATGATAGGCAGCACAAGGGCGGGGGGTGGAGCCTCGTCCCCCAACAAGGCCCCGCCCAATTTTCGGATCCATTATTGGCCATTTTTCTCTTTCGGCAAATTGCCAAAAAGACCATTTTCAGCCAATATGTTTTGGCAGCCGAAATTTTGATGCATACATAGTATATGGTTTGTCTCAAACTCTAAGCCAGAGTTGACACTGATGCGATGCAAGACACCGGATATGTAAATTGCAAATTACCTGCACTGTATCTGGAGTTTGACCCATGGATTTGTATGTCTCAAATCGCACCGTATTCGCACCAAACTCATGCAGGACCTTTTTTTTGTCTGCACCAGAATCAGATCGCAAGGGATCGCACACCCATGTGATCCGATTCTGCAAATCACACTACATTTTTTAAACCAATTTCAGAGGGTGTAATTAACTTAACATACATTCCGTAATCAGTTCTCTTGAATGGGTAGCGATTTTGATGTGTTGCAGAATACGCAGTGAATTTGCACCACATCTAGTGTGAACCAAGGTCAACTGATACATGTGCAGGACAGCTTGCTCTTTTGAAAACCAACAGCCATACTGGTGGTACCATCAGGTGAAAGTAAAAGAAAGCAATCCTAAAAAAAGAAAATTAATGCAGCCACCACATCTAAGAATTAGTAAGCTGCAAAACAATAAAAGTTTCCTTTTCAGTTTAATACCATTTTAAAGCCGTAGTAAACGCTGATGTTTAATTTTTACCTACAGGTAACCTTATAATAATCTTACATGTAGGTACTGGGAATCTTTCCTAAACTTGTGCCATTTAGGAACTATTTACAATAGCTCCAGCCGACGACACTGTGCATGCACAGTGTGCCCACAATGCCATGCTGCAATATTACCGCCTTTATGCATGCATAACAGTGAATTCATCATGACTCGGCCATTCAAACTGCCAGAAAGCACTGGGAGGAAAATCAGGTGACGATGAAAGCATTAGGAGTGGTGACAGCTCAGCGCTGGCTCCATTTCAAAGGTAGGTCTGTCATAATGTGCTAATATGCAGTGCATACTAGCACATTATGGCATAAACATTCGGGGGAGGGGGGCAATTTAAAATAATAATAATAAAAAAAAAATGGACAGTTTACTTTCACTTTAAGACTTAGTAAAGTCCCAAAATTTTAGAGGTGGAGTTGTACTTGCAAATGTTGTCTTTGCCACCACCTGCTGTTGAAATCTGGTATTGCAGCTTTTACCTTTCCATTAATTCGTTATTCTAATGTATGGAACATTTAGTCTTCAGAGTGAATATAAAACTGTATACTGTAAGATAACCAATTGCATCCACAATGGGGTAGTAGGAGAGGGGTAGTTACTGTGTAAAGGGATAATGAGGTAAAAAATTAAATAAAACTCCAGATAGATTCATTATGCTACATTGATGTGGGTGTCTGACAGGGTTAAGGGCAGATAAAGAGAAACGAAAAGCCTTTAAAACACAAAAAGCTCAGCCAATAAATAAAAAAAAGCAAGGAAGCATGTACAGGGTGTGGAAGAATGCTGGGAACCAGACTGCATTGATAATCTTTACAAAGAAAACATTTTGGCAAGAACTTAAATTGTGTCGTGATAGGGAGTGATTGCCGGTTGCTTCTGGAGATGGGGAGATTTTAGAAAGTAAATAGATAAACACAAGTCAAGCCAAGCCAATAAGACTGCTGGAAGAGAACTGTCCACAACCCAGCTCTATAGATAACTGAGATTTGTCTGTTCAATATTCACAGCACAGACTGTTCAGCTTGCACATAATTTGAATGCATTGGAAGATATCTGCACACAGCTTTCTAAATAAGCATTGATTGCATAATATACAGTGCCTTGCGAAAGCATTCGGCCCCCTTGAACTTTTCAACCTTTTGCCACATTTCAGGCTTCAAACATAAAGATATAAAAATTTGATTTTTTGTGAAGAATCACCAACAAGTGGGACACAATTGTGAAGTGGAACGAAATCTATTGGATTTTTGAAACTTTTTTAACTAATAAAAAAATAAAAAGTGGGGCGTGCAAAATTATTCGGCCCCCTTGCGTTAATACTTTGTAGAGCCACCTTTTGCTGCGATTACAGCTGCAAGTCGCTTGGGGTATGTCTCTATCAGTTTTGCACATCGAGAGACTGAAATTCTTGCCCATTCTTCCTTGCAAAACAGCTCGAGCTCAGTGAGGTTGGATGGAGAGCATTTGTGAACAGCAGTTTTCAGCTCTTTCCACAGATTTTCGATTGGATTCAGGTCTGGACTTTGACTTGGCCATTCTAATACCTGGATACGTTTATTTGTGAACCATTCCTTTGTAGATTTTGCTGTATATTTGGGATCATTGTCTTGTTGGAAGATAAATCTCCGTCCCAGTTTCAGGTCTTTTGCAGACTCCAAGAGGTTTTCATCCAGAATGGTCCTGTATTTGGCTGCATCCATCTTCCCCTCAATTTTAACCATCTTCCCTGTCCCTGCTGAAGAAAAGCAGGCCCAAACCATGATGCTGCCACCACCATGTTTGACAGTGGGGATGGTGTGTTGAGGGTGATGAGCTGTGTTGCTTTTACGCCAAACATATCGTTTTGCATTGTGGGCAAAAAGTTCGATTTTGGTTTCATCTGACCAGAGCACCTTCTTCCACATGTTTGGTGTGTCTCCCAGGTGGCTTGTGGCAAACTTTAGACAAGACTTTTTATGGATATCTTTGAGAAATGGCTTTCTTCTTGCCACTCCTCCATAAAGGCCAGATTTGTGCAGTGTACGACTGATTGTTGTCCTATGGACAGACTCTCCCACCTCAGCTGTAGTTCTCTGCAGTTCATCCAGAGTGATCATGGGCCTCTTGGCTGCATCTCTGATCAGTCTTCTCCTTGTCTGAGCTGAAAGTTTAGAGGGACGGCCAGGTCTTGGTAGATTTGCAGTGGTCTGATACTCCTTCCATTGCAAAATGATCGCTTGCACAGTGCTCCTTGGGATGTTTAAAGCTTGGGAAATCTTTTTGTATCCAAATCCGGCTTTAAACTTCTCCACAACAGTATTACGGACCTGCCTGGTGTGTTCCTTGGTCTTCATGATGCTCTCTGCACTTTCAACAGAACCCTGAGACTATCAAAGAGCAGGTGCATTTATACAGAGACTTAATTACACACAGGTGGATTCTATTTATCACCATAAGTCATTTAGGACAACATTGGATCATTCAGAGATCCTCGCTGAACTTCTGGAGTGAGTTTGCTGCACTGAAAGTAAAGGGGCCGAATAATTTTGCACGCACCACTTTTCAGTTTTTTCTTTGCTATAAAAGTTTAAATTATCCAATAGATTTCGTTCCACTTCACAATTGTGTCCCACTTGTTGGCGATTCTTCACAAAAAATAAAAATGTTATATCTTTATGTTTGAAGCCTGAAATGTGGCAAAAGGTTGAAAAGTTCAAGGGGGCCGAATACTTTCGCAAGGCACTGTATACTTTATATGGCACTGAATGTGCTGCATTGCATAATAGGGCTATTTACACAATTGTGTGGACTAGGCCTATTACTTGACCACAGATAGGTGTCTTTAAGATTGTAAGCTCTAATGAGCAGGGCCCTCTGATTTATCCTGTATTGAATTCTATTGTAACTGTACTGTTTGCCCTAACGTTGTAAAGCGCTGCACAAACTGTTGGCGCTACATAAATCCTGTATAATAATAATGTCGGCTATACTGCCTGTGGATATATGCGGCCATCTGAGGTTTTTGTAAACTGAACAGATGCTGGGGGAAAAAAAAAAAAAAAAAGAGAGAACAATGTTCAGCAGATGGTAAATTAATTTTTCTTGATTTTCCTGTGCAATGAAAGCTGTCAACAGTGAAATTTGGAACAATTTAAATAAAACACTGGTTGAAAGTTCTATGCATTTGCCTCTTATGTGCTATGCATAGCTTTAAGCCATATCATTAGCATCCTATGCATCTATCAACAAGGACCTTCCATGTTTGATTTACAGTGTAGCTATACAGTAAGAATGTGTGAAATGCAGTTTTTCCTGTTCAAAAGATGAACTTGGCAAGACGTGATTAAAAGGCAGCTCTGATAAGCCTAAACAGAGACAAGGCAATTATTGCTGCCTATTCTATTCACCAGACATGACAAGTATCAACAGTAGGAGAAACTATACAAGGGAATAGGGGTGACAGCATCAACAGAGGAAATGTTTTTTTTTTTTTTTTTTTTTTTTTTTTACTAAGGCCCAGTGCTAACAAGCAATTTAAAGGAAAGTTTACTAAAAGCTTGCTTAGCTCACCAATGTATCAGTTTTTACACCAATATTAACTAAATCAGAACATCAGCAAAAGAAAAACGAAAAAAATCGAAAAAGGAAGATAGGCTGTCTGAATCTATACTGTGTTAAGTAACAACATTCCCCTTGTCCCATCACAACACCCTAAAAATATAGGCCAAAATAGGTGTACATACATACCCATCATGAAAAAAAAAATAGCACACATCTCCCTGTGATTGATCATAGGACCTCATTTGGCAGAGCTAATTTCCCATTCCAGCAATGTAAACAGCTGCTTCCCACACACACACTACACAGGGCTGAAATCACATTCCTTTACACACAGTCTATCAGCCTTCACAGGGTGTATCTGGCTTTTTTGTTGCCGTTCTGACCTGTGAAATCCCCTGGTCAGAAAGGCAGTGTAGTTGCAGTAGGCATAAACACCCTGTGTAGATCATGGCTGACTGGCTGTGTTGTAAAGGAATGTTATTTTGGCTCTGCGGAGGAGGAACAGTATAGAGTTCTGTACTGTGAAAGAAGCACAGCAGCAGGCATAGCATTCAGTGCGGGGGGGGGGGGGGGGGTGGTCAGGGGACGCAACATAAATGTGGGGGGGGCAAAGCCATGTGACATGAAATATGGAGCCTGCAGCCCCTCAGGAGGTGTTAAGGGATTTGTATTAGCAATTTCTGAAGGTTTCTCTGTCAGTATTGCCAGGTGTTGGGGGAAGGTGACCTCCCGGAGGTGTGTGTCTTTTCCCCAGTTGTCAGGGAAGTGGGGTAAGAAGACATCCCTGGTGGGGGGGGGGGGGGGAGTAACAGAGAATCCCAGCTGGTGACTAGAAGACGCTGTGTGGTGTCTCACCTCACCAGTGACATCGGTCCCATCGTGGATACAGGACGGCACTCTCCTCCTCTTGCCTCGCTGAGCTCGGTTACCATTCCATGTTGCCAGCACACAGCACAGACACTTCCCCATCCTGGGCTCTTCTCACCCCATGCTCCTCTCCATTCAGAAAATGCCTCACAGTTTCTCCCCAGCCAATGAGAACAGAGGGGTGTGGACTGTGGAAGGCAAAGTGGAAGCCCAGGGCAGATCGGAGCTGGACTTTGTGGATATTTTGTTTTTAATAGATGCTGGCAAACTAAATCATCTAACAGCCTCTCACTTATGTAGGGAACTCCCATACTGGGATCTGTACACCTTGTAACCAGTTTGACACGCCTACCATTGTAATCAAAAAGGGGTCTCACTTTCATCATTAAAGGTTTTGTTTATTTTACATTATGGAATAATGTGGGATTGCATCCATCCATTCCAAGACATTACAGAACTTCCACTAAGGGAGTCTTGTCATTAAATAAATTATTAGTGCAGTCCCATTTTCCCATTAGGTCAACTGAAAAATAAGCATTAAAAAAAAACCTACCAAATGTGTCAAAAATAAATAAAAAATGGCACATTAACATGTGAGCGCACCTTTTATACAGACACACATAGGGTCTTCACTTTTGCTGCCCCTGACGAAGGTTACGGTCTATTATTGTAATCTGATGTCAGGAGCTTATTCAAAAAAATCCTGTTTGAATGCATGCTACACGAAATTCCCACAAATAGAGTAATTCATGTAATTCCCAAATTAGTGTGAGATGTCTCTCTTTATCTGCTTGCCAGTACTTCTGACACTTTCTGGTGCCGGTTCAATGTTAGTAGTTTCAGTAATTAAACCCACTCTGCCAGTCATGCAGAATGCACTATGGCATTTGTTTTTTTGTTATATTGGAGAGGGAAATGGTGGCTTACCATAAAAAGGGGAAATATTCTTCATGGCAGCAAAACTATACATCACTTTAAATTTACTGGCAATGTGTGAAGAAACACATCAACTGAAAAGAAAAGTGCTTAATCTCAAAATTAAAAATAATTTCCAACAGTGCTCAATAGCAGGCATTCTGAAAAACCCAATGCCCATGAGGAATATGGGAACAGCTCTCTGAATAACTAAATTATAAAAAATCTGTGTTAAGATTAGAATCTAAATAATAATATAATAATCTCTGCATTACTGAGCTTGAAATTAAAGTGGAAAAAACAACTTTCTGTATAAGAAAAGTAACCTTCTCAGGAACTGTACCTTAATTCCAATCTTCATTGCACCAAAACAGCAGCACAGAGCTCACTAGTTGTAGCTGGCTTCTGTATCTGTCATTTGATGTTTTATATATACCGATCAGCCATAAATGTATGAACATTGACCAGTTAAGTGATTAGCATTGATTATCTTGTTATAATAGCATCTACAAGTCAATGGGATGTATTAGGCAGCAAGTAAATATGTTGTCCCTCAAGTTTATGTGTTGAAAGCAGAAAAAATGGACACTGCAGTTTGTTGTGTATGGAGCTGCAGACCGGTCAGGATGTCTATGCTGACACGCGCCCACGGTCAAAATGCATACAGTGGGCACATGAGCATAAGAACTGGACCACAGGGCAATGGAAGAAGGTGATTTGGTCTGGGGAATCATGCTTTCTTTAACATCATCTGGATGGTTGGGTGTGTGTGTGTGTGTCTCCTACCTGGGGAGAAGATGGCACCAGGATGTACTATGGAACAAAGTGCTGAAAAAACAAGTCTGATCCATGGCAGCCCGCCTCACAACTTACAGGACATAAAGGATCTGATACTGATGGCTTTATGCTGATGCCAGATACCACAGCAAACAACATCAGAGGTCTAGTGGTGCCCATGCCGCGATGGGTCAGGGCTGTTTTGGCAGCAAAAGGGGACCTACCCTACATTGCCTTGAAAAAGTATTCATACACCTTGAAATGTTCCACATTTTGTCATGTTACAACCAACAACATAAATCTATTTTATTGGGATTTTATATGATAAACCAACACAAAGTGCCACATAATTGTAAAGTGGAAGGAACATGATAAATGGTTTTACATTTTTTTTTTTTTTTTTAACAAATAAATATGTGAAAAGTGTGGCATGCGTTTGTATTTAGTCCCCCTGAGTCAATACTTTGTAGAACCACCTTTCGCTGAAATTACAGCTGCAAGTCTTTTTTGATATGCTTCTACCAGCTTTGCACATCTAGAGAGTGACATTTTTGCCCATTCTTCTTTACAAAATAGCTAAAGCTCTGTCGGATTGGATGGAGAGCGTCTGTGAACTGCAATTTTCAAGTTTTGCCACAGATTCTCAATTGTATTTAGGTCTGTACTTTGACTGGGCCATTCTAACACATCAATATGCTTTGATCTAAACCATTACATTGCAGCTCTGACTGTATATTTATGGTTGTTGTCCTGCTGGAAGTTGAACTTCTGTTCCAGTCTCAAGTCTTTTGCAGACTCTAATAAGTTTTCTTCTAAAGGCCTGTACACACGGTCGGACTTGTACAAACTTTTCCGTGGACTTTTGTACAAAGGGCGTGGTCCACAAGTTTGTATTGCATACACACGGTCTGACTTTTTGACAACAAACACGAACGTGGTGACGTCACAACGTACGGACGCCACTTCAAAAGAGGACGTTCAATGACTCCAGCGCCACCTTTGGTCAACTTCTGTATTGTAGTCTGATCGTTTGCATAGGTTCTGAGCATGCGTGTTTGTACCTTGTACAAAAGTCCGATGCTTTTGCGTACACACGGTCGGACTTTGCTCCATCAGACTTTTGTTGCCAGAAAGTTTGTCCGTTCGCACAGCCAACAAAAGTCCGATGAAAACAGAAAAAGTTTGTCCGATGGAGCGTACACACAGTCGGATGTTGCTCCAAAACAGCTAATTTGCATGTTTGTTGTCAAAAAGTCCAACCGTGTGTACGGGCCTTAAGATTGCCCTGAATTTGGCTCCATCCATCTTCCCATCAACTCTGACCAGCTTCCCTGTCTCTGCTGAAGAAAAACATTCACACAACATGATGCTGCCACCACCATGTTACACAGTGGCGATGGTGTGTTCAGAGCGATGTGCAGTGTTAGTTTTCTGCCATGCATAGCTTTTTGCTTTTAGGCCAAAAAGTTAAATTTTGGTCTCATCTGACCAGAGCACCTTCTTCCACATGTTTGCCTTGTTCCCCAGGTGGCTTCATGCAAACTGCAAAACGGGACTTATTATGGCTCTCTTTCAACAATGGCTTTCTATTTGCCACTCTTCCATAAAGGCCAGATTTGAGGCGTGCACGACTAATAGTTGTCCTGTGGACAGATTCTCCCACCTGAGCTGTGGATCCTGCAACTCCTCCAGAATTACCATGGGCCTCTTGTCTGCTTCTCTGATTAATGCTCTCCTGGCCCGGCCTGTCAGTTTAGGTGGACGGCCATGTCTTGGTAGGTTTACAGTTGTGCCATACTTTCCATTTTCAGATGATGGATTGAACAGTGCTAAGTGAGATGTTCAAAGCTTGGGATATTCTTTTATAACCTAACCCTGCTTTAAACTTCTCCGCAACATTTTCCCTGACCTGTCTGGTGTGTTCCTTGGCCTTCATAATGTTGTTTGTTCATTAAGGTTTTCTAACAAACTTCCGAGGGCTTCACAGAACAGCTTTATTTATACAGAGATACAGGTGGATTGTATTTACTAATTAGGTGACCTCTGAAGGCAATTGGTTTCACTAGATCTTAGGGGTATCAGTGTAAAGGGGGCTGAATACAAATGCACACCACACTTTTCAGATATTTGTAAAAAAAAATGTAATTCCATTTATCATTTTCTTTCAACTTCAGAATTATGTGCCACTTTGTATTGCTCTATCACATAAAATCCCAATAAAATACATTTACATTTTTGGTTGTAACATGACAAAATGTGGAACATTTCAATGGGGTATGAATACTTTTTCAAGGCACTGTATATTATGTGGGTGGTCATAAAGTTACAGCTGATCGGTGTCCACGAAAATGATAAAATCCTTGTAATTTTCTTTCAGCTTTTCTGTTCTTAGCTATTCATATGTCAAGTAAAACCAAGTTATTGACATATTTTGATGTCATACTGGTACGCATTAGGACTGGCAAGGATGATAATTTTGATACTCCATTGAGGGGGTGAAAGTTCTCACACAGGTAAGCACTGCAGGTCAAAGCTCAGTAAACTGTGTAGAGTATTAACTTGCAGTGAATCCCAGTAGGGGAAGCAATATATGTAAATGAGAGGAAACACTTTGGCACCTTGAGCAAATGTCTCCCCATACTCTGGTATCCCTAATGCACGTGTTATTTAAAGGAACACAGTGAATAACAAGAATGACCCATTTGGCATATCAGGTAAATTCATATCAGTGTAAAGTAAACTTGTATAAAATTCAAATGCTGACATTAGCAAGAACAGAAATGTATAATGTTCAATTAAGTATTTTGTGTGGATACTTTTCTTGTTCTTATTTCTTGAACAGGTACAGACAGCATGGATGTAGAGAATAGAAAACACAGAGGTCCCCTCCATCTGAGTGTAAACTGTATGAGAGGAGCATAAAAGTGTCAATAAAGTAATGCACTTACATTGTTATGCCCCTCCCATACAGTTTACACTCAGGTGGAGGTGCCGTCCGGGTTCTTTTCTGTTTATGTGAACTCATTTTACTCAAGACCTGTTTTTAGGGGACCTGCCACCCTCTTTAGAGTGATTGATATATTGGTCTATACCTCCCTTCCTGACATCCATCCTAGTATGTCTGGGAGGCTGCAGCAGCACCATAGTTTTAAATTTTCCTATGAATGTAAATAATGTGCAGTTTAAACTGTCCTGGTCCAGTGGATACAGTGCTCAATGGGGGAAAGAGTAAAATTAAGGTGAAAGGCTATACTTGGTAAGTTGCTTTGTATCTCTGCTTTAGATTTAGAGACATTCTTTAAGATAAAATATGAAATGCCTGTTGCAAAAATAAAGAATTTTACCACCACAAGGATAAAAAAAAAAAAAAAAAAAAAAAAGGTTAGATGTTAGGCCACTCAGTGGTAGACATCAACAGAGCCATTTTGATCTTTTTTTTAAACTGCTGTAGACTGCAAACTTTTCCAGGAAAATATGTTCCTTGCATATTATATTTCCAAATATGCTTTTACCTTGAATGTTGAATTGCATCAAATCACAGGGGTATAGTTTATGAAACATCTTTTCTATAAATGAGACACACTAAGCCTGCAGAGTGCTGTGCAGGTCACCCAGCTGCAGTGGAGTTGACTGAGGACCAAGACACATTGTAAGACACTCAATACCTTTGTGCGATGACCAGTTGTGAAGACACAATGTACATTTTCACAAAAGTGGCTTGCCAGAATGTTACAACGATACTGTTAAAATATATTGCTATGAACATGCACAATGCACAGAACAATAAAACACATTTCTATCGGGGGATATCTGTGAATATACTTGAACAAACACTGCAAATCATAAAATGCCGGAGGACCTTTTTAAGGGCTATCAGCCAATCATCACGTAATTTGTATGATCTGCAATTATGTAAATTAAATTGTAAACTTTTAAGGAGTTTCTCTAGAAAATTACATCCATAAGGCAGTTGCTACATAATAGTAAATCCTATACAAGTAAAGCAAGTCAATGACCTGACACAAGCATAGTGTAGCAAGGAAAGCATGACGGTACCACTCTCTGTTCAACAGAAACCCGTCTAACGACCATTTTTTATTGAATGGTCCTGGAAGACCAGCATTCGATCAGTGCATGAAGGCAATGGCTAATCTGTGTGTGTGTCTGCCTTGGACAGCAGACTCAATTAGGGGAGAGGAGTTGTTTTAGATACACTAGCAGATTTAGATGGACTTGACTAAAATTAAAGCTGAATTCCAGCTAACACTTTTTAAGCAGCTACAGCAACCATATTTCTTTCCTTTTGGGATAAAGGTTTTACATAAATGAATGAAAATGAATAAAAGCTGACCACTGTAAGCACACCCATCAATGTTAAATAATTTGTCTCAGGCCACTAACTGCCAACTTGGCTGGACAGCTTGGTCTGTTAAAGGAAGTTGAAACATAACAGACATCACAAGCTGAAAATAAAGGAAAAAAGCTACAAAAAAATAAAAGAAAACAAAACAAATGCAGTCACCACATCTTAGAATTAATAAGCTGCAATATACAAGTATTATTTTCTTGTTTTTTTTGGTGTAATATCGCTTTAAGTGTACTGGGGGGGGGGGGGGGGGGGCATGGTGGGAAAGCAGCAGTGATTTTCTCCATCACAAATCACCATATTACTCAACCTACAGGAAAGTAATCTAGTGAACAACTGTTTCGCAAAACACACAGGTGAAAAAGTTTATGTCACACATTAAGTGGTGGCTAGCTGGGTTTTTTGCCCTTTGTTTACAAACCTACTATAAAAGAGTGTAAGGTATGAGTGCCATGAGTTCTACTTTCCTACAGTTTGAATGATATAGCGATAGGAAAAAAAAGACTAATGCATTGCCACTATACTTTCCAGTGGGGACATAATGTGAAAGGCCTAACATAAAAGCTGCCACCTAACCAGAGACAAAACTTCAAAACTGAACACACACGCGCCTAATTGGAAAAAACACAAACAAAAAAGCAAACTCAGGTCACATTCAGTGTCCCCAAGCACCTTTCCAATCCAACCCGCTGTGATGTGTTCCAGACATTCTTCCTAGCTGCCTGCTGCCTTCCAGTCAGAACTTCATGTAGCGTGAAGTAGCACATGGGGTGTGAACCCGACTCGAGGAATTTTTATTGTTGCGTAGCATGTGCATTCACAAGTCTGTGCTGCCATGCGTCAGGGTCCACGAAAAACTGTACATCTGCTACTTATTTCATCACATCAAGCAAGAGATGCTGCTAAAACATTGTGGACAGAGCTACAGTTACAAAAACCCACAAACACACCAAACAGTAAATATACACTGCAAACCTTCCTATTGCTTCTACAACACATTGAGAGGGTTAGCTATGCAATTTAAAGTGAGATACCTCCTTTGTATCCTTGAAATACCTTCGATGTGCCAATTCATTTTATTGAAGGGTAAGTGTATGATCTAAATCATCATTATGCCCCCATCCCTCAGTAGCAATAAATATTTAGCACTGCCTGGCATTTTTTTTTTTTTTGTAAATTACTTTTTATTGAAATTTTAAAACAGGTATATACAACAGTAAACCGCACATCGTGGAAACAAGCAAATCGGTCACAATAAGAACTGTACCAGCTTACATCAAAACATAAACAAAGGAAAGAGAAAGAGGAACCCCCCACATTTGCGAATAAAAAACATGCACATTTCATGAACCTCCAGTAGGAGGCAGAAAAACAGCTACGCTGGCGTGATGACGCCTCCTTCAACCATATGAGCTAATACACTTATAACAATTCTCAAGACCCTCCACCCCTCCCCCCCCCCCCAATCAGGAAAATTAAGATCCATAAAAGCACTCATCAGGTTATAACATAATGGGAGAAGTCAACAAACCCCCCCCCCCCCCCCCCCCCCCCATATAATACACAGGGATTTAATCGGAAGCTGTGGCTGTAGATGCCATCCAACACCCCCATACCTTATCAAATTTGGCCAGGGCCCCTACTCAAATATGTAGCTTTGTACAAAGGGACTGCTTTATTAATCACTGACTTCCAGGATATGAAAGTTGGAGCAGAAGACCCCTTCCTTGACAGAATAATCAGTTTCTTCGAGTAGAACAATAAGATGAGCGTGTAAAGCCCTAGTGGTAGCCAGAGGTTCAACTATATGCAACAAGCATACTTTAACCAAAAGGGTGATCGAGAAGGAGGTGACCAACTGGATACATGTCGCAATTTCTTGCCAGAAGGGCTCAACCAAATCCCAACCAGCCGCCGCAGTTTACTTTAAGTCGTGCCCCTAGGCGACCGCGACGATCGGATTTGTTTAAGAACCGATCAGTCTCTAGGCCCAGGTCAATGATTTCTGGCCTTGATCTGCTGATCGGTTCGGACAAATGAAATGCTTCCTTCTGCCCTCTAAGTGTAAACACTGGCAGGGGAAGTGATGTCATCTCCCTCTCTGGACTTCTTTTCCATTCCAGAGAGAGGACATCCAAACGTGAGTTGCACCGACACTACACCGACACAATACATGCAGGCACACATTTCAACCCCCCCAGTTAACCCCTTCACTCCCTGTCACTGTGTCACCTAGTGCAGTGTTCATATTTTTCTTTAATAACTGTACTGGTGTAATTTGTGACACTAATCAGTGTTAGGGTACTTAGTAGTAGGTCCAGATAGGTCTAGGGACCCCCCTAAACCCCCCACAATAAAGGTTTAACCACTTGATCACTCCCTATCACCAGGGATCACTATATTAGTGTCACAGGTGATGCTGGTTAGTTAATTTTTTAAAGCATCAGGGTACCCGCCATACATTACCCAATAAAAGGTTAAACCCCCTGATCACCCAGCGGGTGAGGTTTTAGTGTCAGCTAGGGTCTGTGTCACCCTAGGCAGTGTAAGATTAGTGCCAGTAGTGCTAACACCCATGCATGCACCATACACCTCCCTTAGTAGTATAGTGTCTGAACGGATTGATATCTTTGATCTGCTCAGAACTATATTAGCATCCCCAATAGTTTAGGGTTCTCAAAAATGCAGTGTTAGCTGGATAAGCCCAGATACCTGCTAGCACCTGTGCCCAGCCCACCCAAGTGCAGCATCAATCGATTACTGTCACTTACAAAATACTAAACACATAACTGCAGCATTCACATAGTCAGGCCTGATCGCTGCAAACGGCAACAGTTTTTTGGTAGCGGTTGAAGTTCCTGTGAGTCTCACTAGTTGTACCAGTAAATTTAGAGGACACAATGTCCAATTGAAGGCACACTAGTGAAGAGGCCTTCTGAGCATGACAGATGAGTGTGAGGAGGAACTCATCCATCTGTCAGATTCAGGCTCAGAATACGAAACTGTAGACAGCAGTGGCACCCTGAGAGATAGCTCTGACAATGGAGTAGTGGTCCCTGCCAAGGTCAGGCATAGCCAACCCCATTCTTCTGCTGTTGTTGAGGTGCAAGAACCGCAGGGCTCTTGCATGCAGCAGAGAGCCAATACTAGTGCCGCTCAGCCTTCTGATGAACTGGCAAGCACCAGTGGCCTAGTATGTACTGGTCATATATCTGGCACTGCAGTAACACTTGGTAACGTGGCGAGTCCCATAAGTGCAGGTTAAGCTGCTGAGGTGGCTAGCACAACTAGTGTCCCGCAGCCACCAAGAAGACAAAGACAGGCCCATCGAGCCTATCGTGCTCTTCCTGCTGCATTTGCCAATCCGAGCCCACCACTTCTGCAGTACCTGTATTGCCCCCATTCGCTGGCCAACCTGTAATTCAGGTGGAAACAGTTGATTTTACGTCACTTGATTTTTATTCACTGTTTTTCACGGAAGATCTCTATAGATCTATTGTGGCCCAAAGCAATTTGTATGCTGGTCAGTTCATCACCGCTAATTCTCCACTTGACCCATGCCAGAGATTGGAGACCTATTATGGTCTCTGAATTGAAAATCTCCATGGGCCTATCCTTGCTCATGGACACAACTAAAAAAAGTGAGTTGTGGTCATATTGGTCCACTGACCCAATTCCCCATATGCCCTTGTTCTCTGCTTCCATTACCAGGACAAAATGCGTGCAAATCTTGTGGTTCATGCATTTCAATGAATGAACTCTGTCGACTTCGGGGTGACCCTGAATATGATTGGCTCTACAAAATCAATGTTTATTATTCACATCTCAATATTTTCACTAATCACAATTTATTATCCTTGGATTGTTTATCCAATATTAGCGTGCATTGCAGCATTAGGGAATTTTGGGACATTTCTATTCCCCCTGTTTTTGTTTACTATCAGCACAGTTAGCACCTTGCACTTTATCACGTGCTGTTGTCTTTTATTGGTTATTATCTATTTATTTGGTGGTATAACAAGTGGAGAGACTTATTTGCTCACTCAGCTGTCAAAACAAACCATCCAGGCAGTCTGCCAAGTTTTAACATGAAACATTGTAACTAACTCTTCCTTTTTAGATCAAAGGAATACACTTCTGTGTAAAAAAAAATCCAGGCAGTCTGTCAAGTTTTTAACAATCTGTAAATGCAGGAAGTTTAACCACTTAAAGTCTAAATCTTTTTCTGACACTTGTTTTTTAAGTTAAAATCAATATTTTTTTGTTAGAAAATTACTTGGAATCCCCAAACATTGTATATATTTTAGCAGAGACCCTAGGGAATAAAATGTCAATTGCTGCAATATTTTATGTCACACTGTATTTGCCCAGGAGTCTCTCAAATGCAATTTTTGGGGAAAAAATACACTTCAATAAAAAAAAAATAAAAAAAAACGAAACAGTAAAGTTTGCCCACTTATTTTTGTTTTAATGTTAAAGATGATGTTGCGCCGCAAGAATCGTGAGAGAATCATGATCTATCTTCTAAGCAAAAAAAATTGTGATTCTCAGTCTCCCCCGGTCTGCCAGCTCTTCCTGTTGGGATTGCTAGATGCATTCCACCACAGACCCATCACCCGAGCAGTATGGGGTGGCTGCTGGCCACGGCACACTGACACAGACAGCAGTAGCCTGGTCATATGTGTGCCCCAGAGCATATAGCTCACTGGCCGCCCCTGGAGCAGAAGAGGCATGTCTTGGCCGACCCAGCGCATAGCTAGGGTCTGCTCATGCTCGATGGCCAGGCTGGGGAGACCACAAGGATCTATATTATCCAGCCTGTCACCCAGCCGGCTGTTGATAGTAGATAACAGGATCAAAAATTGAAGAAAAAAATCCCAGGACCAATGGTCCCCTCAGGGAGCCAGGTCCTTCTCCTACACTAGGCAGAAAACTGAGCTGCAGAAAGCAGGGTGAGGGGTTACAGCCAGAGGGACCGCCCCCTGGGTGGTGCTGTGCAGTCTTGCTGTTTTTACATTTTCTGCCTAGACCTCTCCTGAAGTGGCGTGATAACCCTGAGGTCAAGAATTAAAGGAGCTGTGTCTGTCAATGAACGAAAGAGAAATCCCTTGCTCTCCCCTTTCTACCACTCCGTGACATGATCGCGGGACACCAGCAGACATCGAGTCCACAGGACCTGCTGGCACGGTCATGCAGTATGCGGCAGGCGTGCTCACTAGCGTGCAAACTAATGGGGACATACAAGTTTGCCTATTTGCCCACCACTGCCATTGTGCCAACGTATATTGGTGTGCGGCTGTTGGCAAGTGGTTAAAGCAGCGTAGTGCCAAATTGTAAAAATTACTCTGATCATTGGAGCAGCCAAATCTTCTGGGGCTGAAGTGGTTAATGTTAGGACATTCCCAAAAGATGTGCATACAATTTGCAAGAGGTGCAGAGCATCTCCAGCATAGAGAGAGTTGGTCTCTAAATATCCTAGCCAGCTTAGTGGGGGTAAGGTAGTTTTTATGTAAAAATTTGTAATGGATCAAACAGTCTCTAGTGGAGACTAGGCACTTAAATGGTGCTTCCCAGATGTCACTTCAATCAGCCGTTCTAGACCAGAAACGCAGCCTCCCAGGCCAGTCCGCAGGGCTCCATTAATTGAACCGACCCCAGAGAGAGGTCCTTGTATAGCATGGACACTTGTTTGGATAATGAGTCACTGCATGCCAGAAGTTCCAGGTCACTCAGTTCAAGATCAAGAGGGTCCCCTCCAAACTGAGAGCAAAAAGCATGTCTCAGTTGGATATACCAAAAAGAATGGCGAGTTTGGCAATCCATAGTGCTATTTAAGATCATTAAAGACCATAAGGGAACCATTAGATACTATATGTTGTAGAATCTTAATACCATATTTGGTCCAAACTACCGGGCCGGGATAGTCTAAAAAAGTGTTAAGTTTGGATTTCTCCACAGTGGTAGGTTGGGAAATAGCCAACCAGAACTAGATGGTGTAAAACCCTGTGCCACAGACCATGCCTTTGTAACTCAACGCATAAAAGAGGCAAGTGATTAGGTGGATTTAAAACCCCTATACATTAAGTGGGAAAGAGCCTCATATAAACAAAAAACAGGCAGCCTCCAAGGATACAGAGGCCTCACCCAAGGGAGTAGTCAGTCAGCGGTAAAAAAACTGTCAATTGGCCAGCAAGGAAATATGTATAGAAATTAGGCACCGCTAGGCCCCCTTCCCCCTACGGCTGCTGTAGCATGACTAATTTAAGGCAAAGTGTCTCCCTGTGCCATAAAAAGGACAAGAGCAAACTGTCAATTGATTTAAAAATTGATCTGGGGATCCACACCCGGGAGTTTCTATGTACAAAAATAAAGGCAGAATTATCACCATAATCAAATTTATCTTACCAATGAGCGACAGTGGAAGATTTTTTCAGGTATTTAGCTTCCGATTTTGGGTAGCAAGCAGTGGGGAAATGTTAAGACCTATGTAAATATTTCATTTGTGTAACCCACGCAAGGGTATTATTGGGGTCAGCCTGTCTAGACATGGGATGGGAGCGTAAAGCAAGGATTTTGTACTTGGTCCAATTAACCTTGAGACCAGAGACTACTGAAAACTGGTCTAAAAGCGAGTGCAGCTTGTAGGGAGTGCCCTGGGTCCCGTATAAAAACTAACAGGTTATCCACATGTAGGGGCATCGTTTCAGTCAGAGTACCCATGCTGATCCCTTGTATTTGGGGAGCTGAGCGTAACGCTAATGCCAGAGGCTCCATAACCAGTGTGAATAGCCCTGGCAAAAGGGGGCAACCCTGCCTGGTGCCTCTGGACACAGAAAAGACATCTGACACTCTACCATTTATTCAGAGGGCAGCTACTGGATGCTCACATAATAGCAAGATCCACTTAAGGAATGTAGGGCCAAACCCCATGCGTTGCAATACATGCATCATATATGTCAAATCAATGGTGTTAAATGCCTTTTCCAGGTCAAAAAACACCAGAGGTCCCCAGATTATACCTCAGGAGCCAACTGAGTATGTGTACACACCCTCTGCATGTTAATGACTGTGGTCTTTTTAGGCATGAGCCCAGTCTGGTCTGGTGATCTCAGGTGACGCAATGCTTTAACCTATTGCTAATCATTTTTGTAAGTATTTTAAGGTCCATATTGAGTAATGCTATGGGTCAGTAGGAGGAACAGAATAGAGGGTCCTTATCCGGTTTGGGCAGTAACACAATCTGAGCTTCATAAAAAGACACTGGTAAAGTCCCAGTGTCAAAACATTCCCCATATAGATTTAGAAGCCAAGAAGATAAAAGGTCTAAGTACTGTTTATACCACTCTGCGGGGGTCGTATCTGAGCCAGACGATCAGCTAATGGGAAAGGAGGCAACAGCAGCCAGAAGCTCTTTTTCGGTGAAGGGGTCGCCTATGGCTTGCTACAACCTCGTCAGGTAACACCGGGATTTGGAGGGAATCCAGCAGGCCAATTAAGATCTGTATCTCATATGTAGAAATAGGCGAGTATAACATAGAATAATAGCTCACAAACGCCTGCATAAAACCCTCACTTATCCTTCACTAGAGTACCCCCTGGGAAGTAAATGCAAGGGACCACCATATTTGCCCAAGTATGTGCTGTCAGGATGGCCAACAGTTTACCATTTTTGTCACCTTTCTCAAACAATTCTTCCCTTCGATGTTTAAAAACACATTGAGTGAGGTTCTGGAAATTAACCAACAGTGACCGCCTCACCATCTGCAACTCGGCCAAGGAAGTAGGTGAAGGTGAATCAGCAGGTGTTTGGGCACAGCTCAGTTCATGAGCCTGAAGCTCCTCAGATTTTTAATTTTGTTCTACCCTGGCGGGCCTTAATATCTGACACATACACCCCCGTGTTAACGTCGTAAAGGCTTCTCAAACGACAGGCAGAGCGGTGCTATCATTAAACTCCCAGAACACCTTCAAATGGGGAAACAGTAAGAGTTCATCTGAGGGCACCGCCACCCAACCCGGATGCAGCCACCAAACACCCATGTATCTTTTCGGCACAAGATCCAGTATGACCTGTAAGGGGGTGTGGTCAGAGAACCCATCTGCTATCAGACATCAGTAACCAGGGCTAACAAAGCAGATTTGGTGTGAAGGCTAAGTCAATGCAAGAAGAAGAGGCTGTTACATGGGAAAGATAGGAGTAAACAAAGCTCCATGCAGTGTTTTCAACGCCATAGCTCCACCAACACTGCCAAGTCAGCTCAGTACCCAAGGTCAAGGTTTTGCACCGAGTTGGGTTAGAAGTGTCTAAAACAGTCTAAAATGTTATTGAGGTCTCTATGAATACCTTCAATGGGCCGCAGGAGGAGTCCTTCTCCAAAGCCGTGTACAGAACCTTGCTTCGGAAGGGGGTGGGACATAAATATTCACTATTGCCAGTAATCGGGATTCTATGTCCAGAAGCACAATTGCAAAGCGACCTTGGGGATCCCTGACCACATGTTCAATAGTGCAAGCAAGTTTTTTTTATGTATTAACATGCTAACACCTCTGGCATATGAGGAATGGGTAGCGTGCATTGTTCTCTGTATCCAGTTTCTGTTAAGGGAGAGTGTTTTACTACCGATAAATTGAGTTTCTTGCAGGGAAACTATATGTAGGTTCTGGGATTTGGGGTACTGAAGAACCATGGAGCTTTTAAACTTCAAATTAAGCCCACAGACATTCCATGAGAGAATTTTATTACTACTCATACAGCAGTAGTCAATATTCTATGAAGACAGGCTATGTTCAACTAGAGCGGATGCGAGGGGGGTAGGAACCCAGATACAGAGAACCACATCCCACCAGACAGCAATGTAACATCAGTACAGATTGTGCAAGGCAAATGGAAGGCCCATAGAAAGACCAAGGACCAAAAGTAGAAAAAACAGCAGCAGACTGTTCCAAGGGTTCATCCGCTTGTAGAGGGACTGAGGAGATGTAGTGTCAAGTCATATTACCCAATAACAATACCTTAACCACCTCAGTAAGCAGACAGGAAATCCCAGGCTCTCCGATACGCGCAGCCTGCTTGTGGGAACAGTTTTAACAGGAGAACAACTTTAAAGCAATGAGCATGTGCAACAACTCCCAGCACCATCTTGGAACAGGGTGAGTAGAAGTGCCCACAACTGTGGGCACAGGGCCAGGCAACTCAACTACATTCCAGGCAATGGAATCCAACCAATCAATTGCATCTGTAGGGGATTCAAAGAACTTATCAGACCTATTGTGTATGACCTTCAGGTGACTAGGATACAGCGTGTTATATACCAGGGCTTTCTCCCATAGACGACTGCAAACATCTGTGAAAAGGTGCCTTTTATTTTTTAGATCAGGAGAGATATGGGTGTTTGCGGGCCTCCGACAGAATCAGATCCCTATCCCTGCAATACAGTAAGCAGACCAGAAAGGTGTGTGGCATCAATCCACAAGGTCCCAGGCCAGTAGGCACCCTATGTGAACGTTTCGACTATATATAAAGGAGACAGCTGTTACAAGCCTAATAGTTGATTGAAGAAGGCCTCAGAAAATACCGCAGAGTTGGAGCCTTCTGCACCCTCCGGAAGCCCGACCACATGGACATTATTGCTCCAGGGGCAATTTTCATCATCCTCCGAATGGGCCAATAGGACTTTGACCTTTTTTGCTGGAGATCAGCTCGTGTTTGGACAGTGCAGGCCGTGGTATCTTCCACTGCCGAAATGCGATGCTCAGCATCTCTAAGGAGGCCTCTAAATTTGTCCATATCCTGTCTGATCAGCCAACATTCTAATGCCACCATTTCCATCTTCCCCTCCAGGGAGGACTACTTTCTGCAACAGCTGTTAGGATTTCAGCAGGCGACTGGTCCCTTCTAGGCTATGGGGTTGCAGAGGATGAAGCGTTGTCCGGGCCTGGAGCCAAAGCCACCACCCAGGTCTGTCTGCACTGCCACGGAAGCTGGAGGGGAGGACGTGACAGGCAAGATGGACGCTGCACGAGTTATCCATGGTGTGGACCAGGAGCTGTAGAAGGCTGCTTTCTTGTTGGACTTAAACTTACCGGTCATGGGGAGAACCGGTGCAGCTCCCCAAGTGAAAGGGAGATGTTTTCTGAGCAGGATGGCTAGGAAGAATCCAGGATTTAGGTGGATTGCCTAGACAGATGACAGGAGCTACAGCAGGGCATGTCTCATTGCTCTAACATCTCGGCCACGCCCCCATGTTTGGCATTCTTAATCCAACATTTACAAAGCAGGTCCTGTGTATCTCGTCTCCTTTCACAGTCACGCCCTATGATGAACATAGCACAGGTCCAATGGTGGGACTGACCGTGACTGTGAGCAGGAGCCAAGAGGAGCTGAGCGCCGTCGATATACACATAGCCAAATGTACTCGGCTAGGCTCAGCTCTGGTCACAGTAACGCCCAGTCCCTGTGTTATGTCCATCATGCGGGACTGGGTGTGACTGTGAGCAGAGCTGAGAGGAGCCAAGCCTAGATGAGTACTGAGGACTCCGCTATGTGTTTACATTGGTGGCGCTTGCTCCGCTTACAATCAGTGGGGGATCGGCGTATAACACGCACCCATGATTTTCCCCTGATTTTAAGAGGAAAAAAGTGCAGGTTATACGCCGATAAATACAGTAAATTCCTTAAATTTCTCCTGCACAGCTGATTTTGTTTGCTTTAATAATTGAATTTTAACTTGCATATTATCTTTACATGTTGACCATTAGCACCTGTTTTGCAAAGTCCTAAACTTTAGTGTAAGTGTGCCTTGGAGAATTGATGCAGTTAAGAGCAAAGGGTGGACACACCAAATATTGATATGGTAATTTGATATTTCATTTGATGTACATTTTTTCTTATGTTTATGAGCTTTGTTGGCTATAATAAAAATGATTTATTGCATTCTTTTTGAAAATATATCTACATTTTTTGCACAAAACTTTTGCACAGTACTATGCACATATGTATATATCTTAAATAAAATATGCACCAAGCAGGCTCCAACTGCACCACAAATATTTCTATAGTCAAACAGTGGGATACAATACCAAATATTTTCTCTGCTTTTAAAATATATTCACCAACAAATGTTGCAGGATAACATCATATAGCACAATCCATGAGCAAACCGTTTTGGGTGTTACAGCCCTTTCTCAGGTTAAAATGTATGAACTTTGAGCTTGAGAAGGGGTGTGGATGCCGAATACAGTTTCTGAATGATGTATAATATTACCTTGCTACATTCAAGGATAAATATATTTTATTTCAGAGCAGATATTCAGTATTGCACCCCATTGTCTGATTATTCAAATTTGTGTGAGAGTATATATCAACTGATCTAAATAAAGATACATAGGCAATTATGGATATCTTTGTTATTATTGTTCTGTAACAGCTTGTCCTGTTACATTTTTTCTAAAACATATTGACAGGTTTTTGTATCTGTCTCTAGAAGCAATGCCTTTATCAAGGGAGCGTAATTAATCTTGGAACTACCATCTAAGATTTACAATGATTCCACTTACATGTGTGTTTAATCCCATTTATTGTAATACCTACCTTTACCATTAGGGACAATAATAAGTATTCTCTTTGTCCCTATAGTTCCAATCCAGCTAACTTTCGGGAGATGCCATCTAATGGTGGTGTGTTTCTCAACTGTATTTTGTAGGATACAATTCAGACCCCCCTTAGATCTTATATATATCGGCCAAGATTTGGTGGTGTTTTACTGTTTTTGGATTAATCGTTTAAATCCACCAATTTTTTCTAATTGTGTATGGCTCCAAGTTTAATCAATCTCTGAGTAAATATCCAAGTACCTTAGGGTTGCTACTTCTATGTGTGTTCAGTTACATTTGTTGTAACGCCTATCTTTACCACTGGGGACATGGATGAACCTATTCCTCTTTGTCCCACTAGCTTAACTACTTTCAGACCGGACCAATTTGCTGGTCAAAGACCAGACCACTTTTTGCGATTCGGCACTGCGTCGCTTTAACTGACAATTGCGCGGTCGTGCGACGTGGCTCCCAAACAAAATTGACGTCCTTTTTTTCCCACAAATAGAGCTTTCTTTTGATGGTATTTGATCACCCCTGCGGTTTTTATTTTTTGCGCTATAAACAAAAATAGAGCGACAATTTTGAAAAAAACGCATTATTTTTTACTTTTTGTTATAATAAATATCCCCCAAAAATATATAAAAAAACATTTTTTTCCCTCAATTTAGGCTGATACGTATTCTTCTACATATTTTTGGTAAAAAAAATCGCAATAAGCGATTATTGATTGGTTTGCGCAAAAGTTATAGCGTTTACAAAATAGGGATAGTTTTATAGCATTTTTATTAATAATTTTTTTTTTTTTTTTTTTACTAGTAATGGCGGTGATCAGTGATTTTTATTGTGACTGCGACATTGTCGGGGACCCATCGGACATTTTTGACACATTTTTGGGACCATTGTCATTTATACAGTAATCACTTCTATATAAATGCAGTGATTCCTGTGTAAATGACACTGGCAGTGAAAGGGTTAACCAGTGGGTGGCAGTGTAGGGGTTAAGTGTTCCTAGGGGTGTGTTACTAACTGTGGGGGGGTTGGGCTTTAATTTAGTGTACACTGATCTCTGCTCCAATCACATGGAGCAGAGATCAGCGTCACTAGTTGCTAGGCAGAATGGAAAAATGTTGTTTACACAGCATTTCCTCCATTCGGCCGCTCCGTGAGACGATCGCAGGGATGCCCGCAGCGATTGAGTCCGCGGGTCCCGCGACCGGACTCACGGGGGTCCCGACCAGCGCGGGAGTGCGCCGCCGGCGGCGCGCTCCCGATGGCAGGGCGGCATCGAATATTGGACGTACCTGTACGCCAATATGCCTGCCCGTGCCATTCTGTCGACGTACATCGTCGTGCGCTGGTCGGGAAGTGGTTAATTTTGGCCAATTTCTGGGAGATGCTGAATCATAATTCTAGTCATATACCCTACAATATTATTTAGACTTTCCTAAAGCGAAAGATCATATTGATATTGGGTTATTTTTGATTGCTTTGATTGTGGCAGTCTAATTCTACCAAAATTCTTCCTTATTATCGGTGGCCTGGGGATTATGATGCAATCACCGTTCGATTGGACTGGACTTATTCGTAAGTTTCGTTTTTTAGTCCTCCATATTGTTTCTGTCCTTCTGAGATACATTATCGTTGCTAATTACAACTTTAAATATACTTTTATGATATTATGAGTAGTCATGTTTGCTCATTTGTGGTCTCCTATATTTAAGATTGTTTCCGCTGCTCGAGGCTCAAACCGAGGCAAGGTTCTTCCCGTTTACTATATAGCGTGATGAGTCAGTGCATCACCCGTGTTCCAGGACAACATCAGTGTGTGATGAAGCGCATAACGGGAGGAACAATGTGCTGACGTCATCCCGCTGTTCAGCTGAGAGGATGGGTGTTCACAAGCTGGCCGTGTTTTTTTTTAAAAACCGTGACATTTAATTCTACTTTTGTAAGTGCAACTTTTAAGACTTAATAAATCCTTGTATGTAACGATTTACACTATAGTGAGCTCCTTTTTATTCTTGGTAATACCGGGTTGCTAACCATGACCACTGAGTGATCGTGTTCCCCGGTCTTTTTTGCTGTACTTCTACCAATCAAGTTGGTCCAAGCTGGTGGTACATACACCCTGGATAAAGGCCCTGGCTGGGTATTAGCCGCATGCTTGTAACAGCTTGCCTTCCGGTAAGCACACACTTTATGTGGTGGTGGTGCACGGACTCATGGTAGTGGTATGAAGATCACACAACATTTTATTAATGTTTTTGCAAACCTATGGACTATGTTTTATTCATTTAGTTATTGTTTTTTGCAACTGGTGTGTTGGAATCAAAATTAGATATACACATTCATTACTCAGTGTGATATGCTTGTTTATCATAACATCATACTTGCAGTTTCACTTAAATTATTGTTTTTACCTATGTGTATATCTCACCTTAGTTAACTGCTGCTTTTCTGTGGTAGTTTTTCTTAGTACAATAATTTCCTTATTATTTTTTGTATTTGCCTAATGGTAACATCTTAATCCAGAAGTACACAATAAACATTATATATATATATATATATATATATATATATATATATATATATATATATATATATATATATATATATACACACACAGTATATCCAAAGCCTAGAGTATAGGTAAACAACTAAAATATAAAATCCCTTAAAAGTTCCACCTCTGCATAAGGTTGTGCCAAACACACGAATGAATATGAAGTACAAAAAAAGATAATCATGAGTTGGGAAAATAATGTATTTGGTTGTATTTTTGACCAATCATGATTGTTACACTGTTGCATAGTTTTGCTTAATTCTGAAAACACCATCCTTCCCAACTACCCTTTAATCATCACCCCTTTTTAACTAATCACTAGGTAAATTTAAAAACAGAATTGAACAGCCTTAACTTAAATCAAAATCTGCAGTCACGTGACACACTGGGTCCAGAGTCCTCTTTTGTTTGGACTTCAGGAGGGCAGGGTCCATTTCGGGTGCATGCACACCTGCCTGGTTGACAAGGACACAACCAATAGGCAGTCCAGTGAAGGGGACCCTTATAAGACTGCAGAAGTCACTGCTGACATAAGATATCATGACAAGGAGTGGTAATAGAACTGGCTGGTGGTACATTTGGCTGGCAGTGGTAGATCGCTGGTTCTCAATCCCACAAGAGGCATTCTAGAGGGTCACATGACATGGGGTAAAAAAAAAGGGTTCTGAAGTTTTCCATTTGGTGGAACAGGTGCTATTTGACTAATGGTAGACTTTATTCAAAAGAATCATAGCTTCATGTATACATATCTTTAGAATGTAGGATTAAATGCTGTTGGTGTATTTTCCAGTTGGGGGTTGTTAGAAGGGGTTGGTGCTGTTTACGTTATTTATCAGAGGACACGTTATTGTTTCCCACGTTTTACCAGGGGACACGTTTTTGCTTTTTACAAAAGGTGTGGTTACACTTTAAGGTACTGACTTTAATAAAATCATGTTTTCTGAATAGCATTAATAACTGTTGATTGTAAAAACAACTAGTGATAGATTGCAGAAGCAACCAGATGTAACATTTTGATAGTAATGCTTAGCCAAATAACAGTGACAATATTGGCAGTCTACAACTTGATTAAATACAAAAAAAAAAAATTTACCAACCTGTGGATTGGAGCATTTTATTTCTAGAGGCTCAAGATCAACATGAAGACAGACCACAAAAGAGTGTCCAGCCTCCGGCCCGGCAGAGGGCAATGCATGGGATGTCACAGCCAAAGTGGAGGTACAGCCCATGGACTCCACTAGGTTAAGTATGACTTGATGCTGGAGAAGAGTATAGACACTGAATTGCTGGAGGTTGATGGTCCAAGGAAATGCAACACCTGATAAGAAAAAAGGGGGGAAGCTATTATTTAATACATACACACATAAAATAAACAATAAAGGTCTAATAAAATTTGATAAATTGATAAAAAAAAAAGACACTTTTTTTTACCATGAAATATAAATAAAAAATATGTAATGTATGTGTTCTCAAAGAAGACAATTTTGCCAGCATCCTTGTACATAATATTTTGATCTTATTTAGCCTAGGAGAAAAAATAGCTTTAGCTCTATAATTTCTATACCATCTGTTTTGTGATTTAAAACTCTTACTAAAAATGCTTTTTTATTTGTCCAGCTACTGTATTTTTTTTTTACATTTAAACAAATAAATTCTAACATTCTAACAAGGCACGCTAAAATCAAATTTTCTGCTTGCGTTAGACTGGATCACTGCTTTTCCCAGAAACCAGCAATGGACACGAGTTAAAACTGTGGAGATAATAGCCCAGGATACTATATATCCGAAGAGATGTGCAGCGATGCATGTTTTTTTTTATAGGCAAATGCTTTACTTTTTGCAATTTCCACATTATAGTTTTTTTTTTTTTTAACCACTTGACCACTGGGCACTTAAACCCCATTAATAACCAGATCAATTTTCAGCTTTCGGTGCTCTCACATTTTGAATGACAATTACTCATGTAACGCTGTACCCATATGAAATTGTTGTCCTTTTTTTCACACAAATAGAGCTTTCTTTTGGTGGTATTTGATCACCGCTGTTTTTTTTTTAAAATTTTATGCTATGAAAGAAAAAAGACCAAAAATGATGTAAAAAAAAAAAAAAGAACTTTTCTTAGTTTGTTATACAATTTAGCAGATTAGTAATTTTTCTTCACACATTTTGGCCAAAATGTATACTACTACATATCTTTGGTAAAAAGAAGTACAAATTGGTGGATATTATTTGGTCTTTGTGAAAGTTATAGAGTCCACAAGGTATGGTGCCAATATTTGAAAATTGATCATGCCTGAAGTACTGACAGCCTATCTCATTTCTTGAGACCCTAACATGCCAGAAAAGTACAGATAGCCCCCATGACCCCTTTTTGGAAAGAAGACATTCCAAGGTATTTAGTAAGAGGCATGATGAGTTTTTTGAAGTTGTAATTTTTTCCCACAATTCTTTGCAAAATCAAGATTTTTTTTACTTTTTTTTTTTCACAAAATTGTCAGATTATCAGGTTATTTCTCACACACAGCATAGGCATTCCATAAATTACACCCCAAAACACATTCTGCTATTACTCCCGAGTATGGCGATACCACATGTGTGAGACTTTTACACAGTGTGGCCACATACAGAGGCCTAACATGCAGGGAGCGACATCAGGCGTTCTGGAGCACCCAGGCCAATTCTGACATTTCTCTCCTATATGTAAAAATCATAATTTATTTGCTAGAAAATTACATAGAACCCCAAAACATTATATATATATATATATATATATATATATATATATATATATATATATATATATATATTTATTTAGCAAAGGCCCTAGAGAATACAATGGTGGTCGTTGCAACTTTTCATCTCACACGGTATTTTCGCAGCAAATTTTCACATGCGTTTTTTTGAAAAAAAAAAAAAAAAAAAGTTTTGTGCTTTAGAAAAAAACAAAACAGTAAAGTTAGCCCAATGTTTTTGCATAATGTGAAAGATGAAGTTACGCTGAGTAGATACCTAACATGTCACCCTTCAAAATTGCACACGCTCGTGGAATGGCACCAAACGTCGCTACTTAAAAATCCCTATAAGCGACGCTCAATTTTTTTTTAATGCTTACATGTTTTGAGTTACCGAGGAGGTCTAGGGCCAAAATGATTTCTCTCGCTCTAATGTTCGCAGCGATACCTCACATGTGTGGTTTGAACACAGTTTTCATATGCGGGCGGGACTTACGTATGCGTTCGCTTCTGCATGTGAGCCCACGGAGACAGGGGCACTTTAATTTATTTATTTGTTTTATTGTTCATTTTACTTTATTTATTTTAGTTTGACACTTTTTTCCCCAAAAATACATTTTTTGATCACTTTTATTCCTATTACAAGGAATGTAAACATCCCTTGTAATAGGAATATGGCATGACAGGTCCACTTTACAGTGAGATATGGGGTCAATAAAACCCCATATCTCAAAAAAGATAATGAGGGTCCCCTCATTTGACGGAGCGATGACGTGATAAATGGCCGCGATGAGCTAGGGACCTTTCTGCATGCAGTCAAAACACTTTCTTGCGACTCAACTGCAGATTATTGGCGACCTGACTAACCCGTTTCCAATGCAGAGAGGAAAAAAAATTGGGTGTCCTGTTTGCCTTGCCAGTGGAACCCCTGTCTACACTAGTCAGGAACTCTACCAAAATGACAGGATTTCACAGAAGTCAAACTGAAGAGAAAATTTCTCTATAAGTAAATGATGCGCTCATACCTGGGTGACCCCTCTAAATCCCTATAGGTCATCAAGATACATTTGGTATGTTTTCAGGGATTTACTATAAAATGGAGCCGATCAGTCCCGATGCTATCGGATCCGGTGTTTCACCCTATACCTTCATGTGTCCAACAAATTTACTGGTCACCTGCTTTAAATACCCAATGGTTGTGATCACTCCTTACCATTACAAGTACTTGTAATAAAACCCATCATCTCTGCTACAAAAGTTTAAACTATAGTGTAATAGCTGGTGCAAATTGCCCATTTTGGTGGGTGGGTAGAGTGAACCTTATTAAGATAGTGTGGGTCATGGGGGCATTATCTGGCTATGGAGGAGTGAGGATGTGTATCTCCTCAGCTCGATGTACACTGCCACAGTATCACTAGATTCCGGGGGAGATTGCACTGAACATGCCCCAGCGTCTGCAGACACACGCCCAGCAACAACGGGCAGGTGAAGCTCACCAGGTGCAGCTGGAGGTATTCTTTTCTGGGACCCACATAATAGGCCATGCGGCCTCCAAGATGGCACCGACAGCCCCTAAAGCTGCAAAGAACCACTCGCTGCGGGCCAGACACAGACCTCAGCAGCGTCTCCGGTCCCATCCCCAAAGTTGGTGAGTGACTCTGCATCCCCAGCCTCCACGGGCTCTGCGGCCTCGCAAGACAGGTGCTTCGATATGGCAGACCTGCTAGAGGATGAGGATCTTAAGCGCCATATCTGGCCCCTACATACTGTAGCAGACCTAGAGAGATTTGCAGATAAAGTGGAGAAAGCCTTTAAAGAGCACATAGCACAGCTCAAATCTGACACTAATCACTTGGTAGATAGACTGAAAACTCTAGAGCACACAGATTTGCTGAAGCTCTGCCTGCTATTTCCATGATCCAGACTAGATGCAATGCTCAAGACCAGAACATTGAGACTTTGCTATGCCAGCTAGATGTGTTTGAAAACTGCAGCCGGCGGGCAAACTGTGGCCTACCAGAACCTACAGCTTTTAAGGATATTATCGCCACACTGATGGACATATTTCATGAAATTCACAGGGCGCTCAGACCCCCTTCCCAGTAAGTGGATGACCCCAGATATATCATCTGTAAACTCCACAAGTATACTCTTAAAGATTGCATCATGTAGAAAATGCATGAGAAGCCATACTTTGATGGGGCACACCTTTTCTTTTATCAGGATATATAAAGGCCTACCCTCATAAAATGCAGAGCCCTTTGTTCCCTGCTGGCAGCTGTCCAAAAGGCAGGCCTGCCTTATCGTTGGGGCTTGCCCTTCTACTTCAAGGTTACCAAAAGAGGGCAAACAGGTTACGCTGCGCACTAAAGATGACCTTTCGCACTTCTTGTCCACCCTTGGGCTTGATTCAGTAGACTTTCCGGACTGGAAGGGTTCTTTGGACTACCCTATTATCTCATTACCCCAACCCTGGTTGCCCGCTAAAAGCATAAGTTGCAAGACAGACCGGCAATGTCCTCCCTCTGACTCACCCCAGGGCCCAACGCGCCCGCAAGGCTGAAGGAATTCTCTTTGGCATTCTCCTCCATTTTTGTTTATGGAAGGTTTTCTAGAGGTGACTCAGCTCCCTGAGGTCGTCCCCTGACTTGGGATCAAGACTGGACTCACGCACCCAGTGGGCTGTTTAGTTAATCCCTAGTAGAGCACGTGGCTCAACGAGTTACATGGACCATAGTCTGGCTAGCTTCCTTGTCGGAATGGCCTTGGGCTTGGACCCTTGTCTTCTGCAATTGAACTGCAAAATCCCTAACATTGGTGCCCACAGTTTTCTTATGGTGCTCCCCCTTACACTGAACGAACAGCTGGCAAAATGTGGTGGACTGGGGCTGAAGCCCACTGCCTTCCCTCTAATATTGGCTCATGTTCCCTCCGAAGACCTTACCCATATGGGTATATCTCCCTATTGGGATAGTTGGTTGAGGCCCAGGGGCCACTTCCTAGTGAAGAGGTGCTCTATGCCCAACCTACAATTCTTTCAAAATATAGTATTGCCACAAATGACATGTTGTATTACTTATTTTTATCTAACATTTGTCATCATCTTCTTTTTCTTTTCTTCTTTCTTGCCTTCCCTTTCCCTCCACTCCCTTTTTTTCCTCACAGGATCTGCCTCTCGCTGCACCTCCCGCACTAAGCCTGCTGTCACCTTAGGGGACCTGCCCAACTTCTGGATCCATTATGGTGACCATTAATGCCCCGTACACACGGTCAGATTTTCTGACAGAAAATGTTTGATGGAAACTTTTTGTCGGATATTCCGTGTAGGCTCCATCGGTTATTTTCCATTGGAATTTCCGTCACACAAAATTTGAGATCTGGATCTCAAATTTTCAGACAACACAATCTATTGTCGTAAATTCCGATCATGCGTACACAATTCCGATGCACAAAGTTCCATGCATGCTCAGAATCAAGCAGAAGAGCCACACTAGCTATTGAATTTTTCTCGGCTCGTCGTACATGTTGTACGTCACCGCGTTCTTAACATTCGGAATTTCCAACAAGATTTGTGTGACCGTGTGCATGCAAGACAAGTTTGAACCAACATATGTTGGAAAAAATCCATGGATTTTGTTGTCGGAATGTCCATGTGTATGGGCCATTAGGGTAATTGTCTATAATGTCTGGGGACTCTGCTCCCCTTGCAAGCCTAGTAAGCCAAGTTGAAATTGGTCAGGAGCACAGGTGATCTTTCTTCAAGCGACACATTATACCCCCAAGTCACTGCCCAAACTGCCACTCATCTGTATAGTCAGTGGTTCTTGTGCAACTCCCCAGTAGCAAAATCCAGGGGCACAACCATTACAATCCACAAGCCCTGCCCCTTTCAAGTCACTGGGACTGAGGTGGACCTTAGTGGGAAAGCTGTTCACAGTTTGCCATTGTTTATGGGCCGGAATTACAAACTTACCTTTATAGACAAAGTACTAGATAAATTGATGGAATTTAAGGAAGGAGCACTGATCCTGGGTGGGGACTGCAATGTCAGTCCAGACCCTACACTTAACACGTCCCATCGACATCCATCTCACTCTTTTTTCTTTCTTAAGCACTTCTGCAAGACCCTTTATACCCACCTATTGATAGACAGCTGGAGAGTACTTCACCCCAATGACAGGGATTTCAGTTACTACTCTAAGGTCCATGACGTTTATACCTGTATTGATCTCCTTTGCATAGATCACCAGACCCTGGAGCTATTGCAGTCCTCGTCCATAGGAAACATTCCTATCTCAGACCATGCCCCTGTAATGGCCATGCTAGCTCTGCCATTTGGCAACCATAGAGGCCATTCATGGTGCCTAACCAAAAATATCTGGACGACATGGCGGTGGTTGGCAGGGTAACAGATGTTTTGACCCATTATTTCAAGAAAAATAGAACTGACGGAGTCAGCGAGGGGATCGTCTGGGAGGGCCATAAGGCGGTTAGAGGGGAACTGATCTCTCTAAACTTCAGGCTGCACATCAGGCTGACTTCCAGAGAGTGCTTCAAGCCTTAGAACAGGCTGAAGTTAAGCATAAGCATGGAGGAGACCCAGAGGCACTGAAGAGGCTGACAGGGCTAAGGGGATTATTCTTACGCCTGCTCATTCGGCAGCCTTGCAAGCAGTTGCGATTCATCTAAAAAAATACTACGAACACTGCAACAAATGTTGCCGGCTGCTAGAAAGGGCCCTCCGCAAGAAACAAGCACAGATGTATACAGACAACCTGCATTCCTCTTCTGGAGAAGTCTCAGTCCAGTCCTCTAAAATTGCCTCGGGATTCTGAAATTATTATGCTACCCTCTATGACTTAGGCCCTAATCTATCTTCGAATACACAGGTGATGAAACTGACCGCTATTCAGAACTACTTGGCTGCAGCTGGCCTTCCACAGCTGACAAATGAACAGTTTTCTAATCTGGAGTCTCCCATTACCTCTACAGAGATTGAAGTCATTGCCTAATGGGAAAAGTCTTGGCCCCCTGATAAGTTTGCCAAAGCATATTACCGGTCGTTCTTCCCTCTGCTGTCAGACTCAATGTGTAGCTACTTTAACTCCATAGCTGATGGCTCTACCATTCCCCCAAAGGCACTATTGGGCCATATTGCGGTGATCCTGAAAGACAGAAAAGACCCAACCGTGCCCCACAGTTATAGACCTATATCCCTCTTAAATGTGGATATAAACATTTTGGTGAAAATTCTTGATACCCAGGTATGTTAGAGTTTGAGAGCACCATTTATAGGGATATGTGTTTTTAAGCTGTGATAGAGTATCTGGTGGGATGTGCAAGGGAAGAACTTGGTAGTATTAATTTTATAGCCTGATATGGCCCCAAAGGCATACAAATTGGTGTATAGGGAAGGGAGTGAAGTAATAGGTTTGAGTCAAAAGAATGTAATCAGCAAAGAGGGATAACTTGTACTCCCGCTGTCTCATCAGTATGAAATCTTATTGCTTCCACCAAAGGCTCCAGGCAGAGGATAAAAATGAGGGGGTATAAAGGGCATCCCTGCCTGGTGCCGTTTGACATGGGAAAATAGGGGGATAAAAATTAGGCCATCTGCACCTGTGCCAAGAAAAGGACCCTTAAATCCAACACACAAAAGCGTAGAGAACATATAAGGCCAGCTAAGGCGATCAAACACCTTTTGGGCGTCTAAACTTAAAATAAGAGCTGGACGAGGAAACTTATTCAGTAGGTCAATTAGATCTATAGTGTGCCTCGTGTTGTCCCCAGCGTGTCTAGATGGTATGAAACCCACCTGATACCTGTTGATCAGTTTGGGTATACATTTGGACAATCTAGATGAGAGAATCTTAGTAAATATCTTATAGTCCAAATTCAATAGGGCTATGGGCCTATAGTTTTCTGGTACAGAGGGATCCTTTCCTGGCTTTGGAATCGCTGATATGTAAGAGTGAGTGAACTGGGTATAAGGAGTGTCACCTTGTAACAATGTGCCAAAAAGATTCAACATATATGGCATTAAACTGGGCAAGAAAGTTTTGTAATAAAGATTTGTTAGACCATCTGGGCCTGGGGATTTGTGGGGGGGGAGATCTTTGACTATCCTAGTTAACTCCTCCGGGGAAATAGGAGCATTAAGTTTCTCAAGATCGGAAGATGTCAACTTAGGTAAGGATAGATCCTTAATGAACTGATCAAAATTATCCTGTGTAAACTTAAAATGCTTTCCGGGTGTAAGACAGTTATAAAGCTCTCTATAGAATTCCCCACAATTTGTGGTCATAGTTTGGGGACAGTGGGTAGGTGTGCCATCTTTTTGAATTAATAGTTCAGGGAAAGAATGAAATGGCCGTGGGTGTAGCTTATTAACCAACATTCTATGTGGCTTATTTGAAAATGTCTCCAGTTTTAGGAGAGATATTCCACCTAGTGTCCAAATCAAAAACAGCAGGAAACATACAACAAAAAAAATTAAGTATAACAAGTAATTTCTGTCACCAGGGTAAAGGCAAGCCTGCCTGTAAGATAGAGCCGATGGTAACAGACAACTTTTCAAGGAAGATGTCAGGAAGAGCATTGAGGAGTGGAGATCTCTTCTATTTTGGACCGGGTTCCACACCCTGTTAGGTGTAGTAGGGGCAGCACGGCCGACATTATAGCAGAAGGGAGCATAAAATCTTCTGGCAAAGGAGGCAGACCCAGACCCCTAATAAATGCCACCCCTTCATGCATGTCCCAAAGGCAATGCTGAGAACCATCTTGAGGAACTATAGGGTAAAAAGGAAAACCTCAGAAGTATGGGATGCGTAGGATTTGTAGATGGTAAGTAATTGGACGGAGATTTCTGCATTTGGCCAAGGTGATCGGGAATAGATCATTGTAAATCTGGATCTTTGCCCCTTGTACTCAATGGATGACTAATTGCACGTGGAAAGGGTCAGGGCCTCTTTGCTGTCATATAAATGAAAGCGGACTATGATATCTCTCGGTCTAGCTCCAGAAGGAGGTTTAGGGCCCAGGGACCGATGGGCACGTCCAGTCTATGTCTGCAATTTTGGGACCTAGGGTGTTGAAGAGACCCAGCAAGTATGGTCACAGAGTATTATCTCCCACATCCTCCGGTATACCTCTAAACTGAAGGTTCTGACGTCTCTCCCTATTTTCCATTTCAGTGAGGAGGTTTCTTCCTCTAATTACTGGACATAATGGACAAGATCCTCCATCTTAGTCTCTACAGCATCAGTCCTTTCCCCTATTTGAGCAATATCCCCTCATAATTCCTGGGAAAGCTTACCCACCTCTGCAGCAATGTTCCTTGTTAGTTGGTGGAGGAGGGTCTGGAGTATCAGATCCAGCAGCTTAGGGGTTAATACGGCCTGTGTAGCTTGGGGGGACATTGCAGGGGTGGCCTGAGTGTCATGGAAGTGAGGTATGCCACTTTTCGTGTCATCCATCCCCAACAAGGAGTCACCTAGAAGCTTCTTTACCCAAGTGACTAGTTTGCTGTGCAGATTTGTCTGGAATACACGAAAACCACATATAGCTTTAAGGGTGTTGAGCTGTCAGTAGCATGCAGGGGGGCTAGGACTACCAGATATTCAGAAGTATTATAGAGTGATTGCTCTCCAGAGGACACTCATTTGGTGCTTCCATACCCTAAACTCTGGGTCTCCCTGGAGAAATATATGGTGGGCAGGAATCTTTCTTATGCCCCGTGGCTGTCTCGAGAAAACAGCGGTTAGTCGGCCTTCATTTCCCCACTGACTACTCATGCTCTGGCAGTCAGGGACCACATTATTCCAATACTGGCTCTGGTGCCCCCATGTCTCCATGTCTCCAGTGGGGGGGGTTCTTGTGGCCTGGTGAACAAGCAGCCTTTTTTGGTCCTTGGGTAGAGAATGGTACTGCCTAGCTGTGGTAGGCTTCAGGAGAATGGTAAGCTGCTGACTTTTGAAACCGAGGGCTTTTTGGAGGCATAGACAATTACACCACTTTTTTGAGATCCATAGACGCTCCATAAAGGGTGTCTCTACCCTTACGCCCTTCGAGCACCTCTTCATATCTGAAGAACCAGTACCGCATATGGTCTGCAAATTATACCAGTTAATCGGCTATGACACTTTCAAAACTAAGCCCATGTATATGCCTGGTAAAGAGACCTGGGGCTTGAATTTACCACAGTCCAGCTGACCCATCTTTACCAGCTTAACCATTCCAGTTCCATTGATGCCAATACCCAATAAACAAATTATAAGAGCCTGTCACGCTGGTACCATGTACCCACGGATTTAGTCAGAATTTACTCCTCTACCTCCGACCGATTCTGGCGAGGTTGTGGTCACAGAGGCACACTTTTGCATCTCTGGTGGGAGTGCTCGGTAATCAGACTCTTATGGGAGGACATTCTGTCACAGGTTAAATACATGCTTGGCCTGGATGTTCCTCTCTCTCCGATTCACTTCCTTTTGCACATTCCTCCAATGCCACTTAGCCACTATAAAAAGTGTGTTACCTCATTTGTTAAATGCGGCTAAACACCTCCACCCAATATACTAGAAGCAAGCAAAAATCCCTATCAGGGAGGATTGGTCTTAAAAGGTGACTGAAACAAAGGAAGCAGAGGACTGGATTCACCGTCGACCCACTTCGCTAGCATCGGGTCATCGTGGATAGACTGTTTATGATCCGAGACAAGTGTCCTCTAGCTTAGATTTGGAGTTACTAGAACTAACCTTCCCTTAGAGACGCTGCCCAAGACCTCTATAATAATAACTTAAGACCTACTTAGGGAGCAGTGGGTGTCTCTCTCCCTTCACCGAGTTTACTCTTCTGTGGAACTGTGGGCTCGGTGCGGGAGATGGTGCTAACTACGAGATACAAGATACGTTCCTGTCTCATTGTGCTTCTTTGTTCTCTATGCTTTTCTTTCTTTATGTCCCTTCTCTTGACCGCTGTTTTCAGAATATGTTTATAAGTAAAGAGTTAAGCCTTTGGTGTTGGTGTTAAGTAGTCAGTAGCTGTGGGGTGGACCGACTCATCTGGGAATGGTGCCGTTTTCTCCCCACAGTGTTCAGGTTCTGCCCTAAGGTGGCATGGTGGGGATGGTGAGCGGGGGGGGGGGGGGCTTCCCCCAGCGTGCCAGCTGGTTGGCTTGACCTTTCATCTAACTGGCGACTTGTTATTATTGGCTGTTCTATATGCTGGTTACTGAATTCCCCTACTGTCATTTTTTGTTTTATTGCATATATCAGTAGAAGGAATAGTGGACGCTCCATCACTTTTGGCAAGGAGGGTGGTCCTACACCCAACCTATTACCGGCTTGTTGACCCTCTTGGGTCTCTCTTTCAAATGTTTGCCTGTTATATGTTTTATACCTTTATATGCTTGACTCCAATAGCATATGTTTTTGTGCAACCTGCCCAAATCACTCAGCATTGTATACTGTGTTTTCAATAAAAAAAGATTATACAAAAAAAGAGATAGTGCGGGCCCCTACACTTCTCTACATATTTCACAAATCCCCAAGGTGGATTCCTAGAAAATGGTTTACGCAAATAGAAGCTCAGTGTATGGAAGAAACAGGCCAAGATTCTGTTAATAACCATTCAGTATGGCAACGACTCTGGGGGACTGGCAGTCCCAAGCCCCAGGCTGTATTTTATGGTTCCCCAACTACTACTTCAAAGACAGTAAAGACTCTGTAAACAAATTGCAATTGTGCTAACAGCATTGTCCCTTTTGGAAATGTGTGTTCCTACTATACTTCCTCTGTGTTCATGAGCGGCTTTTCTGCATGGCACATCCCTAAAGATAGCCTGGCTGCCAAGGGGTTTACCAGATGTAATCCAATATGGTGTAATCCTAACTACATTGAACTGGTTAAACTAGAAAGGTTTTATGACTGGCGAATGTAAGGCCTAACATTTCTGTCTCGGCTGTACTCTGGACAGATACTGAAATATTTTGCTCACACTTGTTGCTTGTAGGATATTTGATAGGGCACAGAACTGCCTGCCCAGTGCCCAACAACCTGCCTTATTGTGAACAAGATCATGACATTACAGTTTTGCTGATATATGAAAAACAGAGCCAGTAAGTTGTAGCAATCAATATTTTTTTTTACTCCGTTTTCAGAAAACTGGCCCAATGTATGTCTTGTGTTTTAGACGGGTAGGGGATAATAGTTAACGCGAAGAATGAAGAATGCGAGGGTTAATATATGTTTAACACAGCAGGTAATTATAACGGGTGTATTTAAAGGTTTAGAGTATGGGTGCTCAACCTGTGGCCCTCCAGCTCTTGTGGAACTACAAGCCCCATGATGCACTGCAAGGCTGACAGTTACAAGCTTGACTCCCAAAAGCAGAGGCATGATGGGACTTGAAGTTCTGCAACAGCTGGAGGGCCACAGGTTGAGCACCCATGGTTTACAGGGTCATGCAATGGAGCAGAAAGCATTTCAAGATCTATACACAGCTTTAGGCATTGAGATGATGTCTAGATATCAGGATTTCTATAATGAGGTAACACAAATTGAACTTGGCAAGGCAGATATCAAGCATTTGCATATCAAATGTTTTCTGCATGCATGTTTTTAATCCATAGGAGCTAGAATCACTAAAACTCAAGTTTTCACTTCAAACACTGGACATATCACATCACCCAATACTCCAGAAACCAGCCAAAATCTTTGCTGGGTGTCGAGTTTATAAAGCTATTTTGTTAGAGGGGGTGCTCCCATCACAATATATACCAGACTTTATTTTACATAAGCTCAAGCAAACAATTTCTAATATTTGAAAAACATTCAAAGACAGATTTAGGTTAGCAATCATTCTCTCTCCTTATACAGTAAAAAGGGATTCTGGCTCACTTAATGTTCTTTTCATACAGTATTTGGGTGCCAGAACTGTAGCCAGAATGTGATATAAGATAAATTAAAGATATGTGATCCATTGCCGTTATCTGTAGAACTGAAACTGTCCCTGGGTGGTACAATCCACAATTTGCGCCATTTCACCTGCCCTGTTTTACTGCAAATAACAATAATGTCATAAAAGACACTTCTATTGATTAATTACTGCCGTGACTTCATAGACTTATGTATATTGTTAAAAGCCGTCTAAAATCTAAAATACCTATTTAATTTTTTTTGTCTATTGAGAAATGTAAAAGTGAATTGAGATGCTTAAGATGTACACAAGACCAAGCAAACTTTACTCATATTTTTGGTCCTGTCCCAAAATACTACAATACTGGCTGCATTTTGAGGAGGAAATTACTATGCTCCAAGTGAAAACTGTAACAACCACATATCTATTAGGTCTGGTTGAAGGACTGGTTACTACAGTGGCTGCTAATCGTATCAAAATGTAATTTTCAAATGAAAATGCTAACCCTCATAATGTAACCTACTGGAAGACTGATGAATTCTACACTTGTATAAAATTTCATATAGCTCAAGAGACCTATAAATTAAAAAAAAAAAAAATAGATGGCTGACACACACACACCAATGCAGATCAAACCTACAGGTTCATAATGCACTATTCAACCTATAGGACGTCGGGTACCATGTTTATTTTATAAGGGTAAAACATAGTCCTGGCTCACGCTACCTGGCACCCCCTCTAAGCAGAACTCCTTTGTAAATAAAACCCTCAAAAGAACATTGGCCAGTGAGCTACCACCCAAATCGTAGTTAAAAAACCTAAAAATTGACAATGGAGGAACTTATCCTCGCTGCACATGACAAAATCACTAGCTTCTCAGGTGTCTGGGAGTCTTGGAAAACTTTTAAGAGCTCTCAATCCTATCAGGATTTATTATAACAGACTATATAACTGATTACCATTAAACAACTTCACTATAGTGGGACCTTTCTGGGGAGCCGACAGACCTAGAGACTGCAACAGGTGGACGGTAGACGGAGGGGGAAGCGAGCGGGACCCCACCCCTCTTCCCCATCCTGTTTCCCCCACCCTATACCCCCCCATTACCCTTTCCTATCTTCTCTTTTCTTCTACTAGCCACAATCTGAACCCTACAACTGACGGACAGGGTGCTTGGTTAAGATACTAATACCTGAGGCCGTGCCTCATGTCCATGAATACAGAAGTGGACAAGTGGGTGAAACCAACCCAACACACCAATGCCTCATCAGATGGCTCCGGAAAAGTTGCCAAAATAATAATAAACTAACTCATTTGACAGTTACGATACCATGATGGTGTAAATTTTTGCCTGGAACAATTTGTATTGAAACCTGTCACTCATTTTGTCATATTGTTATTTTGTTACATTTTGCTGTACTTTTTCTTGAAAACTAATAAAATCTTTATGGGAAAAAAAAAATACTGGAAAAAAAAAAAAAAACTAAAAATTGGACTGACAAACCTTTCTAGAGACACTTATCAAGTATCAATTATGTACACAGGATATGGATTTATGAACTGACAATGATGTGATGTGCAAAACACAAACCTAAAATGTGACATAAACGCTGTTTAAATATGGGTATTAAAAGACACAAATTATGAAAGAGTCAAAGTCTATCACTATATCTTACTTGGTTCATTGGTTTCTATGTAAGCAGTGCACAGTTTTATGTTACACTGTAAAATTGAATAAAAAGAAAAAAGAAAAAAAAAAAGACTTGTGGCATGGTCATTGACAATTAAGTATTTAGGTATTCTTCACAAGCAGTACAATGCTTGCCATTACAGAGGTCATCAGGGGCTTGTTTTAAACCTTATTTACTGCCTATCAAGCGTATGTACAAATGAAAAGTCTGTATAGTTTACTTTTAAAGGTTTGATAAATTCATAAGCAAAAACCCCTTACATATAGAACTAAAAAAAAAGAGGCACAAACAAAAATACATTTGGCTTAGATTTCCAAAAGCAGTCACATAGTTTTTGGGACCATGAAGCAAGCCATTCACAATAAGCACATAGTCAAAAAGTGATAAACGTGTAGCAGCTGGAGGGTATGATATGGTAGCGGGTAAATGTGGTTTGCAGGCTGCGAGGGTACTGAGGCTATGTATATAAAATCATATAGATTTCAGTTATTCTGTTAAGAGAAGTGAAAATTCTATATAATAACATTTCCTCAAATGTTTATTTCAGCAAAGAAAAACAAAGTCATTACGGAACAGGATTGCATGTTATATATTTAAAACACAGAGGTCTCTAAGGTTTTCCCTAATGAAGATAGATGATTTTTTCTTTTTCCTCTGACTAACACAAAAAGGCAACAGTGGGTAAGATATTCTATGGTGACCTGAGAAAGTACATCCAGAAATAATATTTAGTGTTCACGTTCTTCTTCCAGTCATCTGTGCCGTGTTGCACTTTTCATGAAATGAAAGCTAACTTTTTTTTTTTATTTGTACTGCATACCTTTACTAATACCGCCAATAATTAGAGAAAAAGTCTAGAACGTCTGATAGAAAAAATGTTGCCAAAGACTATCGGCATTTAAAATGCACATGTAACAAATTTCATCGCAATTTTAAGAACCCGCATATCTCATATCTAGACTTCTAAATTTTGTGGTATTATAACCTAGAATTAACTAGATTTTTATTTTCCTAATTTGTTTAAAAGGGCTGTAGGTAAACAGCAATTAAGTTTTGCCAACAATTCTCAATTGTATTGTAAATACTTTGGGGAAAATATACAGAATTTATTTTCAATTAATTATGAACTAATTTGGGTAGATTAGTGACAAAGCATCATTGAAATCCATTATGACTGTTTCAATACACCTTATTTCCTTTATAAAAAAACATTAAGCTTTGTTATGAATTAGAAAACCATACATTCATGAACACACATGAATTATAAACAGCATGGCACGACCTAACCCTCTTACCCTGCAATTCCAGGGCTCATGCTTAAGTTAATTCCCATTAAGGACAACATATTTATTGTGTTTAAACGGGTTTCCTCCTCAGGCATAATTTTTCTTAAAAATGTCATAAACATACTGGTAGGTTAACAGAATTCCATCCAAAGTAGGCACAATTGAATATAGAAGTGATGAATAAATGGTATAAAGAAAGGGCAAGTGTGTTTATGTGTGTGTGCATGTGGGGGGCGAAACCAGCGATATATCAGGAGGTGATCAACCCAAAAACATAATTGCAACAGAAAAATGGTAACAAAATAAGGGCATTGAATGATGATGACACCCCCCCCCCCCCCGATAGTTCTAATCTCCATTTCTAAATGAACTATAGATATTAAAGGTCAAATTCTTTATTGTAAATTGTTAAAAACAGGTATAGTAAGGTAAGTGATGTTTATAATTTGCAGTGACATCCAAGTGATTATACCGACGTCTGTTGTACCTTTGTAAATATTCTGCTCTATAAATTGAAAGCTTGAGTGTTTTTGAATATTTATATTATCTACCCTATGGCACAATGCCACTGGACATCTGTGTGTTAAAAAAATAAGGATGTTACTTCCACTTTAAATATATTAAGCTATCATAAACACGTAAAACTCTTTAATATGTTTTTATGAATTTATTAGAAAATAAAAAATAAAAAAACTCAGGGAAGAATTTTGGCACTTTAATGTGCTTTTCTGTGTTTGCACATGCATATATATTCACGTATATACTATTTGGTGTAAATCCACCTGTTAGAACAAATCTGTATTTTTATGGCACATTGTGACTGAACACAGACTGGCTAACATTTAAATTAGCATAACAAAGGCAGATGGGAGCAGAACATGCAGACACACATAGAACTTTGACAAATGAACAGAACAAAGCACAAATGTTAGTAATGGGAAGAATAGTTTCCAGTGATACAGTGCTGTGTATAGTCTGTACTCAAATGAATTCCCCAAGTAACTGGTAATTTCTCAGTAGAAGCCCATGTCACCAGAATGGAACGCTATGGCTGGATAATGGTTTCTCGCTGTAATATGAATAAAGAAGAAGCGAGGAGGGGATTTTATAGTAAATAAAGAAGCAGAGATGTTTATTATCAAAGCAAAGGGCTGTGCTGCAATGACTTTCCATCCAAGTGACATGGTGTCTGTTTTACCAGATGGCTGGAAAGAAAACACAGCGAGACCAGCAGATATGTTTTAAACTAGACATCCTCCCATTATAATTAATGATCATATCATTATTCAGATGCGTCATGACCGTTGGCATAGAGTACGGTACAGCTCTATTCACTTAAGTCATTTGTCTTTTATTTTTTAATTTAACACATTTTGTGCTCTGTTTTTAATGATACGTGTGACAAAAATGCATAGTTGTTTCCTTATTTGTCTTTCGGAATGGGTACGAAAAACAGACTTGATAGCAAGAAATGTTAATCGAAGCACCAGTGCTGTGCCACAGGAAGCACCCTTTAGGTGCCTGAACATCAGGTCCCCATTGAAAGATTTTTTTTTAGAACTCCTGCTCTGGAGACAAGTATTTCTTATGAAAGGAAGTGAAGGGAAATCCCCCTCAATAGGGACATAAAAAGACTTGGATGTAAGCTGATATAAATGCAGGATAATTACTGTTGGCAAATAATTGTGTCTACGATAAGTTTCAAAGGTGCAAACGTTACATCACATGGACTTCAAGTTTGGGCTGAATACCTAAGGTCCACTAGAGGAATTCTGAGAGTGGACCCATCTCATAGCAGTGTGTGAAATACTTTATTGCAAATAGTAGGTGTAGATTACTGAGTGGATGTGGAAATATTGCTGTTGTTAGAAGCATGTTTTGTATGATGACCGGCATGCTACACATTATGCAATGCCAACACGGTACATTATAGCATAATATAGCACAACTAGGTTGATTTACAGAAGGTGTAGGGCATGTTAACTTGGCTTAGTAAATGTGGTAAATGCATACCACATGACTGGGCAAATGCACTGCACATGACTGGACAAAGGAAGTCAGCAACACTTCACCTTATTCACTAACCTAAGGAAACATTCCATTGCAAAGAGAAAATTCACTTGCTGCTTAGTGAACAGCCCTTTTGACTTTAGTAAGTCATCTCTATTGAATACACAGACATGTGCTACAAAGTGAAGCCATCCCTTTATTGGTGAGCTGATTGGAGTGCATGAATGCAATGACTGTGACCTCCATTCTGTTCAATTGATGGAATAATTGAAATAAAAGGACACATATGCTATATATCTTTGAGAACAGAGTTATTTTGATGGAAAGGAACTGATTAAATGGACTAAAGTGATGATAATGGCAAGGCAATCCTTACTACATAAATCATTACTAAACTTCAAAGCTGTACAGTACATTTTGTCCAATTCATAAAAGGCTTTCTCCTGAAATCTACACTATTGTATTTATTATCTCTCTGAATGACCTCAGATGACAAACCATAAACAAAGAAAACTGTCCAGGTAACACAGTTCAATGTAAAAAAAACTAAAAATAAATCTTTGGTTATAGAGAACCTGAGTCAGGACAAAAATGCTAGTAACTCACTGTACATAATATTTTTTGGCCCCTTAATATTTCTTATACCATTCCTTATGTTATTTGCATGATTTAAAGATATCTGATATTAAACATCAACTTGCACATAATTGAACATAGGCATGTTCTCTCTATCTGTATACTACAATAGAATGCTCAGTGTCTGAGAGACCTATTGCTAAGCTGGGGTACCGCCATTGAGGAAGATATGCCAATGCAAACATTGGAAGTCAGGAGGCACCTTGAAAAAGCAACACTGGAAGGGTAAGAAATAGCAAATTCATGAATGAACACTGACAACAAGGTGAAAAAAAAATGTTTCAGTCCAGAAAAAATACCTTATTCATAGCCATAGAAATAGCAAATGACCTATGATTAATGATTTTGATAGGACTATCTACATTGTGCACGCATGCCATACTGACCCTTTGCGGCCCTCAGCAGTCTAGGGATAAATAATACACTCCCAGCTGTTCTCTAGTTAATAAGCTTCATGTCTGTACATCATTTTTTTTTAGCTAAATACTTCAGGAAAAGTTTATGCCTCCCCTTTGCGGATATTAAATATGGCAAGTTGGAATGTTTACTATATAGTTACTTTTTTAGGTGTTGTTCCTTTATTTTCACCTGGTGATCCAGCCAGTAAATCTGCTATTTTTCAATGTACTTTAATAGATGTCTAGCAAAGTGACAGAGGGTTGGGACTAACAAATTAAGACTGACAGGGGTGCTTACAATGCTTAGCTTTCATCAATTTATGTAAAACCTTTATATAAAAAATAAAAAATCTGTTGATAAAAACTGTATGGTTGTTATAGAACTGTTGATCAAATCCATCTAATCTCCTAGTCTAACACTACCCTCTCCACAGACTGACACTGCTGCTGTCCATAGGCGTTTCCGTTTATTCTGACTCCCATTGTTGTGAAAGTGACTATCCCTCTCTGAGACCTCTATGTCAGGCCTGAATATAGAAGAGAAACTCACAGCGGACATCTTTGTCAAATAGCTGAACTTACCAAACACTTAAAATCCATCCAAGCTTGGATTGCTCTTACAACACACATTGGGGCTAGGAAATGGCAGTACTGCTTGACCACCTTAAACACTTCTATCAAGTCTACTGCCTCTTATTTGATTGCCACAGCTTTCCTCATGCAGTATTGCAATACAAATTCATTTTTTTGTACTGCAGAGGCAGCTCAATGTTGCTCCCCCAGTGCAACGGAAATACTCCAAAACAGGAAGTGTGCTACTTGGTAGATCACCAAGGAAAAAATAAAGATAAAAAATTAAGCAGCTGATGACTTCAGAGCTCCGGGAGCTGGGGAGGGGTCGGGGTCGCTCCTCCGCAGCCCGCTCCAGTCACTCCCCCACATAGGCCAGCACGCTCCTTGGCTGTTTTCGGCTGAGACGTGCAAACACAAGCACCTTGCTTGATGTTAGTAGTAACCCCGTCCCTCCTCTCCCCTGTTTTGTACCCCTCTTTCCCCCATACTTATTGGATTTGACTGCAGTCCCCTCCTGGTTTTAGGAGTTATAGTCTCTTAGTAGAGGCACAGGGTAGCTCCTCTGCAGCCAAACCTTACTACCGACCCGTCACCCCCCCCTTTTCCCTTTCCTTCCCCTGCTGCTAGGTTCTCTTTCGGACCGCTAGTGCCCCCCCCCTTTTTTTAAATTTCTCCCCTCTTCTCTGGTTGAGGATGGACAGCCTGAGGATATACTCCTTAAACGCGAAGGGTCTCAACCCCCCCGGAGAAACGGCGTATGCTAATGAATGACTTGAAACGGGATCAGGCAGATATAGCCTTTATCCAGGAAACTCATTTTAAAGAGGACCGTTTGCCAGGCCTCAAGAACAGATTTTTTCCCCTGACATATCACTCCACCAATAAAACTAAATCCAGGGGGGCCTCCATTCTCCTTTCCAGCAAAATACCCTGGAATCATCATGATTCTATGGTGGATCCAGAGTGGCGGTATGTCTTTCTTAAAGGTTTTATTGGAGAAGTACAACTGACGCTAGCGACCACTTATGCCCCAAATGAAGGTCAAGACCTATTTATGCGACACACCCTGCGTGACCCCTAAATTGACTAATTTTCAGGAGGGCCAGCTGATCTTGGGAGGAGATTGGAATTTACCCTTAGCCCCTAATGTGAACACCTCCTCGGGATCATCCTCAATATAAATCAGTGCCCGTAAATGCATCACTAAACATCTACACGATATGCAGTTGATAGACGTATGGCGCCGTCAGCACCCGGATGAACGGGACTATACGTTCTACTCCTCTCCCCACAAAGTATATTCAAGAATAGATTATTTCCTCATACCTCATGCCCAGCTACATGCAGCCACAGAATTAAATGAGGTTAAATGAAAGCCTTTTACAGAACTCAGAAATTATGGAGGAAGTGACCAGAGAACTAACTCTCTATTTCAAAACTAACACCACCATCGACTGCTCCCCAGGAGCAGTGTGGGAGGCACACAAGGCGGTCCTCAGGGGTATCTTTATAAAACATGGTGCGCATATAAAGAGAGAAAACGGGCAACGACTAAAATCACTCCTGGCCAAACTTCATGCTACAGAGTCGCAACATAAAAACTCCCCCGACCCAGTGGTAGAGGCCAAACTCTCCTCCCTTCACAGCCAGGTTAACGATCTCCTCGGCTATAAAGCTAAAGCCGCTATACAAAAGTGTAGGCTCATATCCTACGAATTAGGAGATAAATGTGGGCGTATTCTGGCGAGGGCGGTTAATGAGGTTAAGAGGCAATCCTATATTCCTCATATTAGGACGGAGGCGATTGGGAAAGTTAGCTTGCCACACCATATAGCGAACACATTCAAGGAGTATTATAAAACCCTATACAACCTACTGACCTCATCGGGAGCGCAACCCCGGATGGAGGCCTATCTGTCTGCTAATCAGATTCCTACATTATCCCCGGACAGTATAGCCCAGCTGGAGACGCCGGTAACCCCAGAAGAATTGGAATTGGCACTCAACCAAACCCGGGGAAAGCCCCTGGGCCTGATGGCTTTACCCTTCAATATTATAAAATATTATTCCCGTCCCTCTGCCCCTATATGGTCTCCTTCTTCAATGCTATTGGGAGCGCGGCAACATTTTCCAACAATACCATGCAGGTGCATGTCACGGTCATTCCCAAAGAAGGCAACGATCCGTTAGCTTGTAGCAGCTACAGGCCGAGCTCCCTGTTAAACACAGATCTTAAGTTATTCACCAAAATTTTAGCGACCCGATTAGCCCGTAATCTACAGACTCTGGTCCACTTGGATCATGTGGGCTTCATCCCTACGAGGGAAGCTAGAGATAGCACAATTAAGGTGCTGAATTTACTATACCAATGCAGAGAAAGCCTTCGACAGGGTTAACTGGGACTATATGTTCACGGTTCTCCGTCATATTGGCTTGGGAGAAAAAATGACTAGATGGATTGCCCAGATATACACTACCCCTACAGCTCAGGTCAAAGTGAATGGGATTCTGTCAGACCCCTCCCGATCAGGAATGGGACTAGACAGGGCTTCCTGCTCTCCCCTCTGCTTTGTGGCCTCTCCCTGGAACCCTTCTTGTGTAAAATAAGGAACAATCCAAATATCCAGGATCTGGTGGTTGGAAATACCCAATACAAGGTCTCTGCCTACGCAGATGACTTGCCGTTTTCTCTTTCGAACCCGGTAATCTCTCTTCCAAACCTTTTGCGGGAATTCGATGACTACGGGGAGATATCCAAACTCAAAATTAATTACAAGTCGGAGGCCATGGGCGTCAAGATTCCACGAACTGTACTACATGCATTCCAGTCTAGTTTCCACTGTAAGTGGACATCTACAGCGTTGTCATATCTGGTCACTTCCGTCCCGGCAAATTTAAATCATACTTTTAAAATGAACTTCCCTTTGTTGTTGACCCGAACTCGGGCCTTACTGGAATCCTGGAATAAAGGCCTACACTCCTGATTCGGCAGGTTTAATCTTATTAAGATGTGCATACTACCCAAATTCCTATACTTAATGCATGCATTGCCAATCGTAATCCCCACATCGTATTTTAGACAGGTACATAGCAATTTCACTAAATGTATCTGGGCTAATAAAAAACCGAGATTATCCCGAACCCTGCTTTCCTCGCCTAAGCTTAATGGGGGTCTAGCTGTCCCGGATGTGAGGAAATACTACCAAGCTGTACATCTCGGTAGAATTATAGATTGGTGCAGGCACCAGGATCTGAAGTTGTGGACACATCTGGAGCAACGCATGTCACTTTACAGGGTGCTGCCTGGTGCTATGCACACCTTGCAACAAGGGTAAAAAAACACCCTCTGATAGGGACGACGCTGCGGATAGGGTCACAAAACTGATTGACACAGTTACTGTCCCTGCCCAATTCTCCATTGTACCCTATTATAGGAAACCCGCAATTCCCTCCAGGTCTGGACCCTCAAATTAAGAATGTCATGCTGAGCATAAATTGTACACAGGCATGACACTTCAGGACGAATGGCTCTTGGCCTTCCGTAGTGACACCGAGTGCTACCTCTGGCCCCTTCAAACTATCTTTCTGGACTGCAGTCCAATTTAGACACTTCCTTACCTCTTTGCCCTCCGCGCAAGGGTTTGATGAACCCCTGACTACCTTTGAAGGGTACCGTTTCTAAAGTGGTGCACTCCCAAGAACGCTGTCCACCATGTCGCTGTCGAACCTCGAGATGACACGCACCTGACCTTCCTAAGAAAATGGGAGAGGGAACTAAATTGTATGCTTACTTTGAACCAGACTCAATGTATCATAACACTTGCCCTTAGATCCTCCATTTGTACGAAAGTGCAGGGAACCAATTACAAGTTCCTAACAAGGTGGCATTTCACCCCCCAAGCTCTACATACCTACTACCCGAACACCTCAGCCCTTTGCTGGAGATGTCGGATGGAAAAGGGCACATTGTTGCACATATTTTGGTCCTGTTCGATGCTATCCTGTTTCTGGTGTACAGTCAGGACCATTATTCAAAAGTTCACAGAGTACATCGTCCCAGATGACCATGCCTTTTTCCTCCTACATGTCAACACAATGCCCACTAAACAATACAAACATTCGGTGGTATGTCACCTGGTGAATGCCGCTAGATCCTGTATCCCACTACAGTGGAAAAGCCAGACCCCGCCTTCAGTGACATCCTGGATCTGGAAAGTTGAGGACATCAGTAGAATGGAGGACCTGGTGCTCACCGAGAAACACCAGCAAGAAAAATTCAAAAAGACTTGGGCACTGTGGCACCAGTTCATCTTTTCGTCGGAGGGTGTCTCCCTTAGAACTCCGCGTTGAGGCCCTTAGTTTGGCAAACGCAAGCACTAGGGCTGTCCTGAATCAACCAGAACCCTTACCCCCCACCCCCCCGGGGGTTGTGGGTGTGGCTTTTTCTTCTTCTTTTTTTTTCTTCTACTATCTCCCCCCCTTGCCCCTTCTGGGAGATGGGAGACACCTATGACCTTCCCATATAAACCGTCATCTGTTCACCACGGTTTAGACCTCATGATGTCAGGTGAAGTCTATTGATATATTTGGGATGTATGTGTTCCCTGCCTTTCCTCCCATGTGTGTGAGGGGGATAGCATGCTTATTGTTTATGTATGTTTTCCCTCCCCCCCCCCTGCTCCCCGTCCCTAAATGTATTGTTGTGTTAACGCCCATGTTGGGCATCTATAAAATTAATAAAGACTATATTTGAAAAAAAAAAGAAAGCAGCTTTGCATTTTTGTTTTTGGGTTTATAAGGGCTTTAGAATCCAGAGAGTCATTATTTTTCTTAAATTAAGTAGGTGTGGACCTTAGTAGATATAATGCAGCCCCCTTGAAGATGGAGTCCTCTGAATTCGGCCCACAGTTTCAAGTTTGACATGCCTGATTTGTATTTGTATGTTTATCTGCCTTTTGTATGTGTGTACAATATATCCATTTCAAAATGTTACAATCATAATCCCTATGATGGTATTCACCTCCATTTTGTATGTTTCTGTAATACATACCGTATTACATCAACAACTGCAAAAACAAACTCCTTTTCAAGAACTTGAAATAGGAATTATAACACTATTTTTTTTTTCTTTTTATAATTTCCGAAGAAAAAAATACTATTCACTTAATAAATGTAAAATAATCTTGGTTAATAAAAGGAAGCCATTTTCACTTTAAACAACCAATTATTTGCAAACTAAAATTCATTTTTTTTTTATTTTATTGTTCTTGCACGTGATTGGGTATTCAGTGTGAATACAGGTTCACTTGGCAATGTGAATATACTTTATGTTAAGCGAACAGCCTTCACACTCTATTAAATCAACTTATATATATATATATATATATATATATATATATATATATATATATATATATATATATATATATATATTTATTTTTTTAATTTATTTTTACGGTATAAACAACCCCACTCACAGCCGCAGTGTTGCCCTCTTTAAGGTGCAACATTTCATTTAAATTTCAGAATAAGGACACACAAGCAAAGTTCAGGCTTTAATAGAAAGTAAACAAATAAGAAAAAAAAAAATAGATGCTAGCATCCCTTTAAACCACCAATTTGCAGATTTTTTCATTGGACTTGTGCAAAATAAAAATCTAATTATAAATTACAGCCACACGTTTAGAGGGTCTAGAGTTCAACACACAGGAAAGGCTGAAATATGTATTACAGACATATGTATATAAGGTATATGTCCGACTTTCCTACTTTGGTTTACTTATGATCAACCTTCTCTGCTGAAACTTTATATTAGATTAGCAGTTCTGGCTGCTTTCTTTCATCATAACAATTTAATAAGACTGTTCTATTTCCTCTCTGAAAGAAACTTTGACATCTTCCTGGTATAGATTACAGTCTGCTATCTCTCTCACGGTCCCTAAGAAGCTAAGTAGACATGTGAAGGGTTACAGGCCTCCATCCTATACAGCAATAACCTGGAAGATGAAGGAGGAGTCCAAACATGTTACATCTAACCAGGCAGTTAGGTCTGTTGCAGGAACACAAACAAAGTAGTAGGTTTAAAACTTGTGCAGAACAGTAAGTGCTGTCAATAGCTCCAAGTCAGATTACAGCATTATTTTTCAACCTGCCCTGGAAAAAGAAATGCGAGGGTGACTGACATTAGCTTTCCATTGGTACTTCGGGTAGGGTGGAGAATGACCCTGGACCTGAAATGGCTTTGCTTATGGATGTAGTGGCAGATTAAAGAGTAGTTTTATAAGGTAGGTATAGTCAATTACTGGAGGACGTTTGGTGAATACATGAGTAATGTCGCGTACACACGACCGGACTTTGACGGACTAGGTCTGACGGTCTTCCCGATGGACTTTTGGCGGAGTTCCGACTGACTTTCCGAACGAACAGACTTGGCCACACACAAGCACACCAAAGTCCAATGGATTTGAACGTGATGATGTACGACTGGACTAGAATAAGGAAGTTCATAGCCAGTAGCCAATAGCTGTTCTAGCGTTGGTTTTTCCCCCGTCGGACTAGCATACAGACTAATGGATTTTTGGACCGGACTCGAGTCTGTAGGAAAGATTTGAAACATGTTTTATTTCTATGTCTGTTGGACTTTTGGGGGAAAAAAAGAGTCCACTGGAGCCCATACACACAATCGTAATATCCAACGGATTCATTCCGTCGGACCTAGTCCGTCGAAAAGTTTGATCGTACATACATGGCATTAGAGAAGAGATCAAAGCACCACAGAAATGGATCAGTCAAAAAAAAAAAGTATAATGGGGATACCAACTGTGTTGGTGAAAGTGCACTGATACAGTCCCCTAAATGTTTTTTTTTTTTTTTTTTTTTTTTTAAAGCTGAACCAATGTGTTTAACTGGATTAATGTCTTTTCTTTAGAGCTTCTAGTGCTAGTGCTGCTGCTGAGCTGAAGGACATCAGGTAGTGTTAGATGTTAACGAATTTAAGATAAACAAATACACAGGGACAGCAAATTCAGCATTCGGCAGAAACAATGTATAGATGTCAGTCTCTGAATTGCTGTCCCTGTGTATTTGCTTCAAATAAACTATCTTCCAATACAACACTAACTAGCACACAAACAGCTCAGCAGCAGGACTTGTAGTTAAGAAATCTCTAAAATGTGTCGCCTGGCCACTTTCTAACCACTTGCCGCCCGCCATATAGCAAAATGACAGTGGTAAAGTGTTTGCGATATCGTGACCGGACGTCATAAGACCTTGCCAGGATATCAAGTCACTGTTCACTATTGGGGGTGCGCATTACGGTGATCATTGTTGTGATGTGTCGGTCTGACACACTGTCAATCTAGGCAAAAAGTCTCTGACGGAGACCCTTTACCACATGATCAGTTGTGTCCAATCACGGCTGATCGCACTGTAAACAGGAAGAGCCATTGATCGGCTTTTCCTCACTCGCGTCTGTCAGACTGCTCCTCTGTTGGGGGTCTGCACTGATTATCAGTGCAGCCCCCCGCTAGGATGGCTACACTGGACCAGCAGACACCACCAGGGATGCCCACCTCTAGTCACCATCAGGTATGCCACCCATGGAGACCAGCTATAACAATCAGTGCCCACAATGGATGCCAATCAGTGCCAATAATGGATGCCTGCCAATCAGTGATGCCCATCAGTACCATCCATTAGTGTACATCAGTGCCACCTACCAGTGTCCATCTGTGTTGCTTATCAGTGCCCATCTGTGCCACCTATCAGTGCTGCACATCAGTGCCGCCTATCAGTGCCCATCAGTGCAGCCCCATCAGTGGAGAAAACTTACTTATTTACAAACAAAAGAATACTAAAGTGCCAATATGCTAAAAAATGGATGAATGTTTAAAAAAGGTCCATAAATGATACAGCTGCAACCAATAGAGTGCTCTCACAATATAAATGAAAATGATAAATGTAAACAATTATTTGTTGACAATTGGTGTGCTATTACCACCCTATACACAATCCGTGAAGTTCATAAATATATATGTGTTAAAATAAATTACATAAAGTTTAGGCACTCCAAAAACACTGAGTATGCGATCTCTGTGCAAAAGTCCACATGCATGTACCGATCACCTTGCTTCAATGAATGGAGACAGAAATGGTCAGAAATGCACACCTCTTTCAAGTGTGTACTGTTCTTCAAAAATCATGTATCTTTTTCTCCTCACTATCCATCAAGGGATGCCAATCTCAAGAAATAAGAAAGAACATACATTGTGCAACACTGACTTGAATTAAACAATATAATCAGGTTCACAATATGCACTCACATATAACCAGCTATAGACCAGTGGCTTTTGGCTTTATAGGTGTAGAAGCAAGCACTTTATTTTATTTAATTAATTAATTTATCCATTTCAGAAGCACTGTGCGCTTTCAGTAAGGATACATAAGTGCACATATTGTCTATCACACTGGAGGTATTTGTTTAACACTTATATATTTATTTAACTCCCAGATTGCATATGTTCACATAATTTTTTTTGTGATTTATATTGTCATAGGAGTCAGTCTGTATTTAAAAGATAACTGTGTATTTACTTATTTACAGTTTTTTACGTTTTTTTTTTTTTTTTTTTTTTTGCAGGTTTCTTTTTTTTATTTGTTTAGCAGTAAATAAAAATCCTAGAGGTGATCAAATCCCACCAAAAGAAAGCTCTATTTGTGGGAACAAAATTATAAAAATGTAGCTTGGGTACAGTGTAGCATGACGGCGCAATTGTCAATCAAATCGTGACTGAAAGCTGAAAATTGGTCTGGGCAGAAAGGTGTATAAGTGCCCTATATTGAAGTGATTAATACAACTTTTCTACCTTAAAGCGGGGTTCCATCCTAAAGTGGAACTTCCGCTGATCGGAACCCTCCCCCCCTCCGGTGTCACAATTGGCACCTTACAGGGGGGAGGGGGGTGGAGATACTTGTCAAAGACAGGTATTTACACCTACTTCCGGGCATAGACTCCCGTGGGAGTCTATGTCATTTCCTGTCCTTCCGCGCTGTCTGCTGTGATACACACGGGTCCCAGTGACAGCGCGGACAATTCCTATTGCGCTGCGCGACTCGCGCATGCGCAGTAGGGACCAGGGAAGTGAAGCCGATTCGCTTCACTTCCTGATTCCCTCACCTAGAATGGTGACGGCAGCAGCCGAGAACCGAGCGATCGATCGGCCTCGGCTGCCAGCATCGCTGGAACCCGGGACAGGTGAGTGTCCATTTATTAAAAGTCAGCAGCTGTAGTATTTATAGCTGCTGGCTTTTAATATTTTTTTTTTAGGTGGAATCCCTCTTTAACTGATCATTCGACTGATCCATTTTCTTTGGTGCTCTTGATTTCTTCTATACCCCAAGGTAACTGGCTCTGACAGTTTTAGGCAATGGACTTCCAGCACAGATAGTAAATTTCCTTACTCAAACACAGCCTAGTGGATGACACCAATTTCTTAATTAAAGTTAAAGACTGTATAAGAAACTGTGTGGTGTCCTCTATTCCTCACCTGCTGAAGGAAAAGCAGCAAACTGATAAGGTCATCTGTGTGCTCACTCTGCTTTCTGCACCAATCAAATAAACAGAAAGAAGGTGCCTCTAAGTGCAAAAATAATAACTTTTAATATCCCAAAAGGGTTAAAAACACTTACAAAGAAGGTTGATAAAAGGAGCACATCATATGTAAATTAGGGCAGGTGATACAGCATTTTCCCAGTGTCTCTCATTGATATCCAAAGGTGCAACTGTGTGGTAGCAGAACATTCCAAAGTGGACAGCAGATGGAAGCCACAGCTCTGAGGATACTAGGGACAGGGACAGAGTGGAGCATGAATCCCAGGAGTGACGTCAGCGGGAGGGGACCAACAACCAGCGTGGACCGCAAACTGGAAATGAGGTCTTCAGAATGGGACATGTTTCGGAACTGCTGATTGGTTCCTTCTTCAAGCCAATGACTGGAGGTTAATAGAAGCTGAGCTTCTTATAGTCTGTGGGCGGGACTATGGGACATAAACAGGACAGAAGGAAAGAATATTATCCTCGGATTGCGATATGCTTTACAGGCATAAAAAGTGGCATGGCTACATATGCAAAAAATTACAGAAATAGCGTACTGGGCACAGAAAGGGGAGAAAAGAGAACTAATAAGCAGGACAGACCAATGCAAAACAGAACAGCAGGAAAGATGCACAACGCCAATAGCACTGCATACAGATGGAACACAGCAGCCAGACGGCACATGACTCATGACTCATTGATGCAAATGCATTAACAATAAACATCAATGGATCCATGGTATACTATATTAAAATAGATAAGGGATTTGAAAGATCATTAAAAAGGTATTTTTAAAAGTTAAGTATCAGATATATGTAAAAAAGGATACGTATAAAAGGGGTTACCCCCTTCCCGCCGAGCGTATGCAGATGTGCGTACTCGGCTTCCGGGGGGTATACCGGGATGATGCCTGCACCTGCAGGCATCATCCCGGTACCGTTTTTTACAGCGGACGATTGGCTATCCAGCCATAACAACCAAAGTGGCTAAAAGCCGCTCGGCTGTTATGCCGGAGGAGCGGGAGGGGACGTCCCCCCTCCTCCCACCGCTGTTACCGGTGGTCCCGCTTGATCGGGAGCACCGATTCACAATCGGATGCCTCCGGCTGCTGGGGAAGAACTGGAATGACGCCGTAATTGCCGTCATTCCAGTCTCCTAATAGTAAACACGGAAGCGACGTCATGACGTCACTTCCCGTTTACTCGGCTGCCAATGGTGCCGGTTTAAAAAAATATACAGTATTCAGAATCGCTGTTTTCGGCGATCTGAATACATTGAAGTGTAAAGGAGGGATCGGGGGTCCAAAAGAAGAGTACCTGTCACCATCTATTACTGTCACAAGGGATGTTTACATTCCTTGTGACAGCAATAAAAGTGATCTTTTTTTTTTCGCGAAGCAAAGAAAACGCATACGGAAGTCGTGTCCGCATATGTAAACGGTGTTCAAATCCCACATGTGAGGTATTGCCGCAATTGTCAGAGCGAGAGCAATAATTCTAGCAATAGACCTCCTCTGTAACGCTAACCTGGTAACTGTAAAAAAAAATTTAAAGCGTCGCCTATTGAGATTTTTAGGTACCGTACTTTGTCGTCATTCCACGAGTGCGTGTGATTATAAAGTGTGACATGTTTGGTATCTATTTACTCGGCATAACATTATCTTTCACATTATGCAAAAAAAATGGGCTAATTTTACTGTTTCGTTTTTTTTTTATTCATGAAAATGTCCCTTTTCCCAAAAGTTGCGTTTAAAACACCGCTGCGCAAATACCGTGTGACATAAAATATTGCAACAATCGCCGTTTTATTTTCTAGAGTCTCTGCTAAAATATATATATATATATATATATATATATATATATATATATATATATATATATATATATATATATATATATATATAATGTTTGGGGGTTCCAAGTAATTTTCTAGCAAAAAATATGGATTTTAACTTGTAAACACCAAATTCCAAAAATAGGCTTAGTCATGAAAGGGTTAAAAACTGTGTATATGTGTGTGCATGTACAGATGCATTACACATACATCTCTTCATAATGCCCTCTTACATATGCCCATGAACAAGACCATTGCACATATACATGTGTACATATCTCAAAGAACAAATGTGTTAGGTGTTATTGTCCACTGTGGGACATGCAGATTGGTAAAATTATGGGCACAAAATAATTAATCATTTACCTATGTCACTTTGTATGCCTGTATAAGCATATAGCAATCCTGGGATAATATTGCTTCCCTCTGTCCTGTTTATAACCGCCCATAGTCCCACCCAAAGCCTGCCCACAGAGTATAAAAAGCTCAGGTTCTATTAACCTCCAGTCATTGGCTTGAAGAAGGAACCAATTAGCAGTTCCGAAATGTGTCCCATTCTGATGACATCACTTCCGGTCCACTCTAGTCCCCCCCCCCGCTGATGTCACTTATGAAATTCACACTCCGCGCGGTCTCTGACGGTGCAGTTGTTTCCCTAGTATCCTCAGAGCTGTGGCTTCCATATGCTGGTCGCTTTGGAATGTTCTGCTGCCATACAGTTAGACTTTTGGATATCAATGAGACACATTGGGACCACCAGGATGCCGGATCACCTGCCCTAATTTGCATATGATGTGCTCCTTTTATCAACCTTCTTGTAAGTGTTTTTAACCCTTTTGGGATATCAAAAGTTTTTATTTCTGAACTTAGAGGTGCCTTCTTTCTGTTTCCCTCTTTACCAGAGTCTGCTCTCCTCTTCAAGTGTATGAAAATGTCTTCTCATTTTACATTGACTATAATCTGTTTAGTCCTGATACTCAGAGTGCCCCTACACACACTTTTTATTTTTCTCCTCCAATCAGCATGTTGTTTGTAGGGACATCTGCATGGCACATACCAGGGTGGCTTCCAGGTTAGCCTCATCCTCTCCCTGTCTGGGTACAGCTCTATATGGGACCAGAGGCTGAAAACATCATTTAAAATATAATGTTAATAATATAATGAATACACACAGACTAAAGACATGGATAAAAATTGGCCGTGGTCCTTTATTACTGGCTTAGAACAAATTAATTAAAGCTCGAACTATATACAAATAATCATACCAACTACCCCTTAAGGCAGATGAAACCAAGCACATAACATAAACTACACCAGTCACATAACAAGAACCATGACAAAGGGAGGGGGGGGGGATGTTTCTCCTTGAAGCGCTGCCGTTGAAGTGATTGACCGTTAATTTTTCTTCTTTCATATAGGTCCTTCAAGTCACTTGACTTTATCAAATTGACAGTTTATAAATAAATAAAAAGCAGTGCAGTGCAAAACAATTAAATTGTTTAATTGTTTTGTGCTGCACTGCTTTTTATTTATTTCTCTGTAAGGATTTGATAAGTTGGTCCTCCGTGTTCAGATGCTGTTTTTGTGATATATCTATTGCACTGATTGATTTCCTTGCTTTTAGTTTATAACTAAAGTTTATTAACAGTTAAAATAATAATTACCCACTACTTTGTTTCAGTCCCTGGTCCCATAGGCAGGGGTTGCTATTCAGCTCTTCCTGCCATTCAGGGGCAGCACAGTGGCTAAGTGGTTAGCACTTTCACCTAGCAGCATTAGGGTCACTGGTTGGAATTCCCAACCACAGTTCTACCTGCCTGAAATTTGCATGCTCTCTCTGTGCCTGCACGAGCATCAAGAACCATAAACCGGACGGAGACAGAAAGTACTGTTCAAATCACACCTTTAAAGGAAAAGCAAAAATAACAGTTCAGAAGTTAGTCAAAAAACAGAAGCCAGGGTTTGGGTGCCAGAGCAAGTAAATCAAAGTCGGAGTCGAAGTCAGGAAGCCAGAAGTCAATGTAGTCATGAGCAAAAAACAGGAATTGGAAGGGATGTCAGCCAGGCCAAGTCATACACAGAAAAAGAGCAAGGATCAAATATCACACAAGGAGGAAATGAGCTCAGCTGCTTAAATAGCAAAAAGGGGCTGGCTGTAGACTGGACTTGAGGCAAGATAATGGTAACCGGGTGAGTCACTGTGTTAACAACAGGTGCCTGGTAATTTACCCGACAGCTGAGCAGCTTAACTAGCAGGAGTTCAGCTTCCATGACAAAAGATATCAGTGACAAAGTACAAGCACTGAAAGCTACTATTTCAATGTGACTAGCTGCTAGGCCAGAACAGGGCTTTCTTGTTTTATTTTCTCAACACAAATCTCAGTGGATGAATTTCTAATCAAAACATTCCTTTAAAAAAGGCCAAAACTGAGCCTTCTAGATGGAAATGCCTTCAAGTACAATGTACTGCCTATAGCAACAAATTAGATTGTCTCATTATTTCTATAAATTGCACTAGTTGTGTAAAAGGGGAACACTAGGTGGTTGAAACACGCAACACAAAAAGTTCTGCTTTAAAACACATTTACATGGGAGAATTTTGCAAGGCCTTGTATACAAGAGCCATGTGAAAAGTTTAAGCAATGCCTATGTTTGAAATGTCCCTCATCATTTTTATTAGAAACCCTACAAGAGGGAAAGCCAATGCAGAGACCAGAGCTAAAAGTGTGTGAAATCAACATAGCAAAGATTTAACTTTGAAATTTAGAGCACATTTGAGCTGTTTGGGTCATGTAAGTTAATGCTTGGCTTAAAATGTTGCCAGCCTTGTGTATTGAGGTCTACAGACGATGAACTAAAATATTTCAAATATAGGAGTGAGTGTACTGCTGCTTCTGCAAAAAAGCAAGAGGGAAGGAAAATGGGATGAGCCCGAATACAGCTAAATGTAAGTCAGCTAGGAAAGTGAAGTGTGTATTCAATGGGTCATTAAGGGCAATACTTCAGTTTTACAAACAAGGGCACAAATAATGCATAATATACCATACACTTAAAATAGCCATTATTTTCATATACCCTCTGCCTCAGACAGTACTATTGTTAATAAAATATAAGAGCACAGGAAAGAATTTCTTTGTGGTCCGTCACCATGTACATCTGATAGACATTCAGTAACTCGTAGCTGCACTAACCGCCTTACTTGGACAAAGATTATAGGCATTGGTAAATTGTCTTATTAACCAGCGGAGTCAACATATTTTGGGAAAAGCAAACCATATTGAAAGGTTTTAGGAAGGAGGGATAAGCCTGCACCTCCTATTGTCAATGTGCTTTTCATTTGTGGGGAGAGAGAAGTAAGATGTTTGTAGATTTAAAGCGGAGTGGAATGTAAATGACTAACAACCACTGTCATGCATGAAGAAAACAATGTTAGATGGTGTTTTTCACATTTTCATACATGGTGGCTAAGAAAACTGTTGTTTCTTTACAATAGTAACAAGACTGAGTACACAATGCTTCCTAAATAAGGAACAACTCATTTTTAGAATTGTCAACATCAAAAAACAGCTTTCACAGACACACTTGTGTTGAGTCATTTCCTATCAACACTGGTCTCAAAGGACCACAAAAAACAAAATACCTATATGGGACTTATTTATACTTTTGGAAAAGATGAACAGAAAAACAGAAACAGTAAACAGAAACAGAAAATGTTCACTTTTCAAAGTGAATTTTCACTTAGCTTAGTGAGTGAAATAAAGTGAAAATTATCTTTCTTTTTCAAATTATTGCGTATCCTTTGCAAAGTGAATTTTCACATCATTGCAACTCAGCAAATTAAAAGTCACTCTGAAAAGTAAACATATGCTCCTCCTTTAGTAGATCAACCCCAATGAGAGAGAAAATGTTAAAGTGACAACTGCCAATTTTTGAGTGCAGTAGTCCTGAGTGTATAAAAATGCTTTATTAGCATTTTATACAGAACCTGGTCAATTTAAGTAGATGTTATTTTCATTGAAAATTGCATGTAAAAACAGACATGCAATCTCTGGGCAGTTGAAAAAAGGGCAGTTGAATTTGTACACAGATGTAGATTATTCCTGTGAATATCAAGGCTGGCTGTTTATTGGATTTAAGGGTAAGGAAACTTTCTTGTGCATTGTTTTTATTGGTTTTGGAAGGAATTGGAAGACGAAGCCCACCTGCAAGTTACAAACATTGCTTCAGGGCTGTCATGGCCAGAACAGGGTAAGTATGGTAGGGTGAACACGGCTACCTCTGCTTAGCAGAATTAGGGAAACAGGTGTTGCCCTTTCATACATAAAGTCTGCTACTAAATATAAGCCTCTTGTAAACTCTTGTACTGTAGTACTCAGCTTGGAAGAGGCTCTACTGTATGTATGTGCTGAGGAGACACATACTGTTGAAAAGGTAGGTCAGCAGGCTCACTTTGCAGTATGGTGGGCATGTTTATATCTCAGAACTGGGTAAAGAGAAATACAAATCTTTTGGCAGGTAAAATGGCACTCTTAGGTGTATTTTAATGACGTGTTTAGCCATTAGGAGCTCAGCTAAAATGAATAAATAGGGAGGCTCCAGTAGTGGTGCTAATCACAGTTGTCACTTCCTATAAGTTTTTAATGAAGTTTAGCATGATACATAATGTCACTTGTACAAAAATAACCAATTTATAAGAAAAATTTCAGAGTGCATCCGTAAGTCACAGAAAACAATACAGGCGATTATAGTAAAGAATAATGAGCATTTTATGAACTGCAAGAGGATAATTAGGAAAGGGAAGGTGAAGGGGGGGGGGGGGGGTAAATTGTGCACTAACCGTAAACTGGGGGAAACTCTTGGACTGGATGTGAAAGAAAGAATAGTCAAGAAAACATAGTAACAAAAACTTCCCAGATCAGGGGTCTCAGGGAAAAAGAAGAGAGAATGAAATAGAACAGGACTGGAAGAGGAAGAAGAGAACAGAAGGAGGGCGCTAATCACAGTATTCCATCAAAGTTGAAATGTGCATATAACTTTTGTTTCTGCCATCTCTGGAAGTACACATCATTTCAAAATAAAAGTAAACAATTTATATATTTTTTCATTATGTAGCCACTTTCAAAATAAAAAACACTTGTACACTTACATTTAAAAAGAGCTAAAATAATGATTTTAGCAATTTCTATAACTAGAACATGGACAGCACTATAAATCTACATGACCAGAACCATGTTTCATTTTAATTTGAACAACACAATATGTTGTAATGTTGAAAACTGCAGACCTGCACTTTTCTCATGCAGAATAGTATCCAGAAATTATCTATGGCAACTGTTTGTTCCTAACCTATACTGCCAAATGCCTGCAAATGTACTTGCATATTTAATAAATCCTCTTGATGTATGATTATTATTATTCACGGGTGGCTGTTTGCATGGTAAAAGGGCAGGTCTGACTTCAATTGTGGGTACAACCAAATCTGGAAGTCTGAAACACTTCAGAGCAATCAGAGGAGATGCAGCCACAAACCTCCAAATATCCTTCAAAGTAGTACAAAGGAAAGAGAATATATTTATCCCCTAATATTAAGCACAATTAACCAAAGAAAATGTTGAGGTTCAACTGTTTCTTAGAATAGGCAGTTGCTCTGTGAAACAATGACATTAAGGACAAATAACAGATGAGTTGTGTGTGCATAAAAGAAGCAATGCCAGAAAAAAGGAACATTTTCAAAGATAATTAACCAAATTATTATTATTTTTTTGGCTGATCTGGTTTAATCTCACGGTAAAATACAAAAATAATTTTTCATACAAAATAATCTTTGTTTCCATGACATCATGATGGCGTGAGAATCAATAATTAAGTTCACGTGGAGCGCATAGCACAGAATCTCAGTGCCTTTCATCCCATCTTGGCTCCTTGACGAGATCACAGAATGCTTGGATTGGGATTTTTATGTCCCTGCTGAAGAACTACAAGCTTCAGAGAGCCTGATCCCAGTAAAAATGTTATATGTTTTCTTTGGCAAATACGTACTGTATGTCTTTATTGTCTGTAGTGTTCAAGCACAAGATATATCATTTCATAAAATTGTTTCACTACGTGAGGTTTTTTGGGGGGGATTTTCGAAGCATAGCTAAAAGCGAGCTGCTCCCTGGTGTAAACTTAGGGAAAAGATCCCAAATATTTAATTATACAAATAAACAAATTAACCACTTTAAGACCGGGCCTATTTTTCAGACTACTTGTTTACAAGTTAAAATCATTTTATTTTGCTAGAAAATTATATCTATCTATATATATATATATATATATATATATATATATATATATATATACTGTTTGGGGGTTCTATCTAACCTCCTAGAGAATAAAATGGTGGTTGTTGCAATACTTTTTGTCCCACCATATTTGCGCAGTGGTCTTACAAGCGCACTTTTTTTGGAAAAAAATGCACTTTAAAAAGAAAAATAAGACAACAGTAAAGTTAGCCCATTTTTTTTTTTTTATATATTGAAAAAGATGATGTTACGCAGAGTAAATCTATAACGACCAACATGTCACGCTTCAAAGTTGTGCCCGCTCGTGGAAAGGCGACAAACTTTTATCCTTAAAAATCTCCATATGCGAAGTTTAAAATTTTTTACAGGTTACATGTTTTGAGTTACAGAGGAGGTCTAGGGCTAGAATTATTGCTCTCACTCTACCGATGGCGGCGACACCTTGACCACCGTTTTCATATGCGGGCGCTACTCACATATGCGTTCTCTTCTGCACACAAGCTCGTTGGGACGGGGCACATAAAAAAAAAAATTCTTACTTATTTGACTTTTTTTTTTCTTCATTATTTAAAAAAATAAAAATTAATAAATCGGGTCACTTTTATTTTTATTACAAGGAATGTAAAATCCCCTTGTAATAGAAAAAAAGCATGACAGGACCTCTTAAATATGAGATCTGGGGTCAAAAAGTCCTCCGATCTCATATTTGGACTAAAATGCAAAAAAAAAAAAAAAAATGTTATTTGAAAAAAAAAAAAAAGAAGATGGGTGGGGGCCAACTTCCTCTCACTCGTTTCCAGACATGGAAAGGTCCTGATCACCTCCGCAGCTACTGACGGCTCTGGTAAACGTTGGAGGGCCCTGGAAGACCGGGGGGAAGGGGTGGCACCTCTCCTGCCTCTGATAACGGTGATCTTGCGGTGAATCCACCGCAGAGGCCACCATTATCGTACACAGTACCACCGGCTCTAAAAATGGATACCTCGGTTGTGGCAGCAGCTGCAGATCATGACATTGCCACCACCATGCTTGACTGTAGGCAAAACACACTTGTCTTTGTACTCCTCACATGGTTGCCACCATCTGAACCAAATACGTTTATCTTGGTCTCATCAGACCACAGGACATGGTTCCAGTAGTCCTTAGTCTGCCTTTAGCAAACAGTTTGTGGGCTTTCTTGTGCATCATCTTTAGAAGAGACTTCCTTATGGAATGACAGCCACACAGACCAATTTGATGCAGTGTGTGGCGTATGGTCTGACAGACTGACCCCCCCCCCCCCAACCCTCCAACCTTTGCTGCAATGCTGGCTGCACTCATACGTCTATTTCTCAAAGACCTTCTCTGGATATGATGCTGAGCAGATGCACTCAACTTCTTTGGTCGACCATGGTGAGGCATGTTCTGAGTGGAACCTGTCCTATTAAACCACTGTATGGTATTGGCCACCTTACTGCAGCTAAGTTTCAGGGTCTTGCCAATCTTTTTTATAGCCTAGGCCATCTTTATGTAGAGCAGCAATTCTTTTTTTTCAGATCCTCAGGGAGATCTTTGCCATGAGGTGCCATGTTGAACTTCCAGTGACCAGTATGAGAGAGTGAGAGCAATAACACCAAATTTAACACACCTGCTCCCCATTCACACCTGAGACCTTGTAACCCTAACGAGTCACATGACACTGGGAGGAAAAATGGCTAATTGGGCCCAATTTGGACATTTTCACTTAGGGGTGTACTCACTTTTGTTGCCAGCGGTTTAGACATTAATGTCTGTGTATTGAGTTATTTTGAGGGGACAACACATTTACACTGTTATATAAGCTGTACACACACTACTTTACACTGTAGCAAAGTGTCATTTCTTCAGGGTTGTCACAGGAAAAGATATAATAATTTACAAAAATGAGAAAGGGTGTACTCACGTTTGTGAGATACTGTCCTTGGATTTTGCAAAAGCATTAGACACAGTTCCTTGCACACAGTATATGTAAAAGGTAAAGTCTACAGGCTTGGAAAAATCAGTTTGTAAATGGATATAAAGCTGCCTAAAAGACCAAATTTAGAGAATAATTGGTTAATGATTCATATCCTGAATGATCTAGGGTTATTATTGGTTCATTGGTGGAACCCTTACTTTTTTAATATATTAATAAATTATATAGAATCTAGGATTGCAGATGAAACCAAACTATGCAATGGAATAACATCCTTAAAGGATGTCTCCAATTTACAAGCCAGCCTCAATGCACTACTTAATTGGGCAACTATGTGGCAAATGGGATTTAATGTTGAAAAATGTAAAATTATGCAATTGGGGGCTAAAAATATGCATGCATCATACATTTTGCAGTGGCATGAGGTGACCATAAAAACAAAGATTCTAACTAATGTTCTACTTTATTCAATGCTTACAAAAACGTGGGCACAAGATACACTTTAATCCCTTGCGACCAGTGCACAATGATATACATCAGCACAATGGCACAGCTAGGCAAATAGACGTACAGGTACATTCCTTTTGTGGTGCAGCATTGTGGGTGCGCGCGCCCGCCGTGTGCTCTGTGACTGCAGGTCCCGCGGACTCTATGTCTTCCGGGTGCCCGCAATCGTGTCATGGAGCAGAAGAATGGGGATATGTAAACAAGGCATTTCCCCATTCTGGCTAGTGTCATGACAGAGATCACTGCTCCCTGTCATCAGGAGCAGTATCAGACGCCCCCACAGTTAGAATTACTCCCTAGGACACACGTAACCCCTTGATCGCCCCCCAGTGTTTAACTCCTTCCCTGCCAGTGTCATTTACACAGTAATCAATGCATTTTTATAGCACTGATCACTGTATAAATGACAATGGTCCCAAAATAGTGTCAAAAGCGTCTGATGTGTCTGCCTTGCCATAATGTCACAGTCACAATAAAAATCTCAGATCGCCGCCATGACTAATAAAAATGCCATAAATGATGATCTATTTTGAAGACACTATAACTTTTGCGCAAACCAATCAATATACACTTATTGCATTTTTTTTTTTTTACCAAAAATATATAGAATACATATCGACCTAAACTGAGGAAAAAAAAAAATGTATATATTTTTGGGGGATATTTATTATAGCAAAAAGTAAAAAATATTGAATTTTTTCAAAATTGCCACTCATTTTTTTTTTATATTGAGTTATTGTATGCTCTATCTCACCACTTCTATTGTTGAAATTCTTCCCTTTTGTTCTTGGTCTTTGAAAAACAATTTTATTCTTCAATACAAATGTTTAAACAAGAAAAGAAAATCTAAAGATTCTGGCAAGAGGCGTGCACTTTTTGGAGATGGTGGCATTACTCAAGTATTCAAGAGTGTTTATACTCTTTTTGTTGGACTTTTTTGACATTTATGTATTTCGTTTTTATTAATTCACACACCGTGCAATTGTCTCATCTCTGTTTATTCAATTGTGAAGGTATTTAAAGGGGAAGCGCAAAACTATTTGCACTATATAGGCAAGTTAATGGACACATACTGATGCTGATTAATTTGGTCTTGGCACCTAAGCATTAATGACTTTAATGCCCATAAAAAATTAAAAAAAAGTAAAGACCATCCACTTAACAGCTGTCACAAGGTGCACCTGAACTATGTATCAACAATTAATGTAATATCATTATTGTCATCTGTCTCGTCACTGGAGCTCCAAGTTTTTCTTTTTACTGAAATATTTCAAAGAGTTTTGAGAACGGAAATATTTCACCATTCTTGCATGAATTATTTTTTGAGAAAAAAACTGTAAGATATTATCCTTTAACAACTCATGACAGATATCCATATGTACAACAAGAGAGGGAGGAAAATCACCTTGAATGATTTAAAATGTGCCCCATAATTGTCTCAATAAGGCAAGAGTTCCGGCATGAAGAATCGGCGTCAGCTACATTAAAGAATTGAAAATATCGGGATTATGTGAACATTTGGTTGGCATTATTCCCAGCGCACAAACCACTATAAAAATAAACTTTTTATAAAGGGATTTAGCCTATCGTAACAAGGGAAAATTTCTTCCTTTATAGACAAGATTGAATTGCCGGATTCTGAAATCAGATGCAATGTTGAAGCGGCTACTTGCTTATCATCTGTCCATCTAGACTGAGCCTTCTCATCACAGGGGACAGTTCTTACGTCTTAAGCTCAAAGCAGGCTCAGGACTTTTTACAGTCACATATCAAAGAGAATCAGACACAAGCCTGACTCCTGGGTGTGAAAGGAAACAAATTTTCTCATATGTGATTTTAATAGTAAAGATTGCCTTTGATCTTCTGGGTACAGAGAATAAAGGGACACAGGAAAATCTGGGCACCTTACACAGGATATGGAGATAGCAGAGGTAATTGGAAACATAATCATGTCACCTGGGAGTTAAGTGGTCGCAGAAAGTTCGGATTTCCACATTTACACACAAAGGAACGTGAACAGGCTTATATACTACACACGGCGGGAGTAGCATAAGTAACTCAGCCATGATGTCTTGGAATTGGAAAACTTAAAAGGAACCTGTCTGAAAAGAATTCGGGAGTTGCCACTTGTTACTTGATTTTAAATGTGAAAGCTTTTCCCTACCTTCCTCATCTTGTTTGGCGTTTTATTGACCGTTAACAAATATGTGTATATTAGTTGGCCAACACCTGTTATAAACATGCTTGGTCCTGGTCACTGACTCACCAAGTAGTGATACAAAGATAGCCTTGATGCATTTATTTACAGAGCAGGGAGTGCAACCTTTACCAAACATTCACTAGTGGTGACTCAATCACTGTCATTTAAAACACATCTATCTGCAGTGAATGTTTGGTGAATGTCAGATTTACGATTTTATAAGTATGTCTTTATATATCCAGATGTGGCTATAAAACCTTAACAACTATGTCAGCTCATTAGTCACCCCATCCAAAAACAATGTGATTAAAGTCAAGCACATAGCCATACAACAGCCACACAATGGTTAGCATACACAGATATTTTGGACAACTCAGCCACATTATTTACGACATAGCCTGACAAGTTTAGTTTGAAAGAAGTTAAGTAGTCTGCACAGAGCCCTGATCCCAACCCTACTGAGCAGCCTTGGAATGAATTGCAAACCGGGTTTTCTTGACCAACATCAGTACCTGGCCTCACACAGACATGGATGAATGGGCACAAAATCTACAAAAGACACAAAACCTTATGGAAAGGTTTCCCAGAAGCTGTTATAGCCACAAAAAGGAGTGGGGTGGAGGGAAAATCCAAACATTTGGGCGTATAGTATACCTTCAAATATAAGGTGACCATATTTTTAAAATGAAATCCGGGGACATTTATTTCTTTACTAGTAATGGCAGCAATCAGCGACTCATAGCGGGACTGTGATATTGCGGTGGACAAATCAGATACTAAGTGACACTTTTGACACGTTGTGGAAACCAGTAACTAAGGGAACACATAGATCCCTGTACCTGCTTTGCAGGAACACAGGATCAATGACTAGGCGAGTCTGCCGGATCCACGGATTGGCTCTGACACCCAGAAATGCACGAATCACATGTATAAGTGATCCTGTGCAGCGCAACCGCCCTGTAGCAGTAAATCTGCTATCAGGCAATCGGAAACTGGTTAAGATCATCAGCTTTAGGCACTGGCAGCCTCACGATTGGATCCGTTTCCCCTCTATTCCTGCTGCTGGACATCACCAGCTGAGCTCAGCTGCCTCTCTCTGCCCGTTGCGCCTCCGCCTGCCTCACAGCCTCTCAGGTCTCACTCTCTGGGCCCCGGCTACTACTGGGTTGGGAGCAGAGGAAAATGACTCTGCCGGGGAAGGCAAGGAAATAAGCAGACAGGCGGCTGGCCGGGATTTGAGCCAAGGCAGAATATGTGAGCGGAGCTGAATGGGCATGTGCCGGAAACTGAAGAAATAGTCCCTCCGCTCTGACCAGCACATCATCATCAAAAAGGACACAGATAATGGAAAAAATACACTCCCTAAGCTAGTAGGAGTGTGGGGGGGGGGGGGGGGGGGGTGGGGGGTGTAATTCAGAATTCGTTTTTTTTTCTTTATTCTGCACTGACTGTCTTTGAAAATCGCCACAGCTCCTGTTGAAGTCAAAACCAGGGACATTGTCCTCAATCCAAGGGACATCTGGTCACTCTATTCAAAGACAAGTATGTGATAGCAGCATTGATATTTCAATCATTGCCAAGTTTGTTTAAAATAATATTTTCACCACTGCTATCATATGAAATGAAAACATTGGATAACTACTTTGTCCAATATCCCAGAATCTATAATTGGAGTAATATTTCAGATGATAGCAGAGAAATATGGATGAAGCCGTCTATATTTTTTTGGCATTTATTGATAATTTAGGATGCCCTATATTATCAGATATTTGCAAGAACTATGACCAACCCCTGTACAAATTAAAACAAATTGGGAAGCATAACAACTTTACTATCGCTGTACAATTAAGAACAGTTGACTAATGGACAATTATAAAAGTCACATGTGAAACCCCCCCGGACAGCCACTGTGCCCATTTATGATTGTGATCTGAGAACCTCACTGGACAGCTCAGATCACATCCACAGTGTACATAGCAGATCTGGGTGGTTAGGTACCTTGTGAAGATTGTGTTCACCATACTGTTCTGGTGCTTTTATTTCATAGTAAAATGGGGAACTGTTTTTCCCTTTTTCTTTTATATATTAAAAAAAACAAAAAAAAAACGGTTATTAAATGCCATCGATCTGGACTCTGGCCACCCTCTGCCCTTTTCACTCCTAGCGGAAAGGTTCTCCCTTCCGCCAGCTCACGCCTTCCACTACAGGCAATGTGTCAGCTACTTAAAAGATATCTGCAGCGATGAACTTAAACGTTTCCCCCTAACCTTTCTGGATCGACTGCTCATGGACGATACTCATAAAATTTCAGACATCTACAAACCCTTGCTCCAGCGGAATTCTACTCCACTGACATCCTCATCAGTCACCAACTGGGAGAAAGACTTTCCTGAGCCGGATTTAGTAGAAAAAAATTTGCAAGGACTTAAAGTTTACCGCCTAACCCCCAACGAGCTATGGGGAGAATCGCAACTAAAAATTGCCCACAGGGCGTACCTTCCCTTCCTTCCATCTAACACCGATCAGGACAGCACCAAGTGCCCCCACTGTCTCCAGAACAGGCCCTTGCTGGCTCACCGCTTCTGGTCCTGTTCCTTCATTTCATCTTTCTGGGACCGGATCCTCTCCTACATCTTCAAAGTAACCCTGCTGAAATTGCCAAAGGACCCCCTCCTCCTCATCTTTGGATACTGGGACCACCTCCTGCTTCCATGGTCTTCCATCAGAAGCCACCTGCCCACAAGCTGCACGCCGTACAAACCCTCCCACGTGGACTGGGCTCTGCCATGTTTATTACTAGCCAGGAAATCCATTCTAAAGAGCTGGACTTCATCTCTTCCTCCCTCCGTCACTCAGACGCAGAAAGAACTCCTTTCACTCCTATACAAGGACCGATGTAACATAAATTTCTGGGATGAAAAAGCGAAGTCACGCTTCTATGCGCTGTGGCTTCCCTTCATATCTGCCACTCTCCCTCCGGTGGACATCATTAACTTGGACCACTTCACCTTTTTCGACTACGGCGCTCGACAACTGAACTCGGGGACAGATTCCCCCCCCATCTACTGTCTAATTTGCGCCTAGCAACCTACTGACCTCCGGGACTGCCCCTTGGAACCTCCTACCTCAGGGACTTTATACGAAAACCTCATACCCCCCCTCTTCACCCTTTTATGTCTTTATGTATGTGTCCCCCTCTTCCCCTCCCACCCCTTTTTCTTTTCTACATTCAGTAGTTACCCCTGATCCTATGATATGTTACTTTACTTAATATTGGGAAATGCCATTATCCTGGTATATATATATTACTTTTGCAACTAACTCTTAACTCAGGATCCATCCAGTTACTGTTCAGATTGCTGCTTTGTTCTACTAGTTTCACTACCTTCTGTTTGGTTCAAGTATTTCAGTCTATGGTATAAGTTCATTATGATACAGCTACAATCTGCTCTCATTCTTATGCGCCTCATCTGTGATGATGGTCCCACTATATCGTACATGTCTCTGTTGCATCTGTACTGTTATCTTTATTTATTTCTCAATAAATACTCTTTTTAAAAAAAAAATGCCATCAAAGAAAGCTGCATCTGTCTCAAAAAAATGATACACAATTAATTTGGGTACACTGCTGCATGATAGAGCAACTGTCAGTGAATGTATCACAGCACTGAAAAAAGGAATGCTACCTGACACAAAAATCGTTAAACGTATATTTTGAAGACCTTGCATACATTTCCATAAACAACTTCTTAATCTGCAGTAGCAAGATGTCTGAGTTTGAAGACATATCACAGTGGAAGCAATTTGTATAAGTTATAGGATAACTATGAATATGATAAGGCCTGTTGTCCTTAGTAAGGCTTTATGCACACTGGTTCACTGGCTGTTTCTCCCAACAGGAGAAAATCATAAACTCACCTAAGCTGCTTTCAAAATTGTTTGGCAGCATTTAGAGCTTCGGAATTTATTGATATCATTGTCAAGAATTGTATTTTATTCTGGCCATGAAAATTAATAAATGCTGAAGTGCTAAACGTGCCTAGCATTTAGGCACGTTTGGACGCATTTATGCACTTTGCCATTTTTTTCTGCCCAAAAGCTCCTCTCCTGAATGTGATTCTTCTGCGTTCAGAAGAGGAGCTTTGACGACCTCTAAACTCTGCTGCTCCTAAATTCTGGCAAAAGCCTATGTGTGCAGGGACAAATAGGCTTTTATCGAGTTGAGTTCAGGGACATTGGCAAAAAAACGGCAAAAGCTCCTAAACATGAGTTTAGGAGTAAATAGCAATGTACATGAGGCCTTAGGCCCCTTTCACAATGTCAGACCATTCAGGCTGGCCTGTCAGTTTTGATGCTGGACCTGAACGGGCGCTCCATGCTAGTGTATGGAGCGATGTCAAAGGTGACATGTCCGCTGACATCCGACCCGGTCCGATCCGCTAAAATCAGATGGATGTCCCTACGTTCACATCCATCCCTGGTGGATCGGATCAGATCTGATGAAAACGGACATGCTGTCTGCTTTCGTCTGATCTCTCCATAGTAACTAGTGATGCTAGACAAGCCCCTCCCCGCTCAGTGAGCAGAGAGGGACCCGTCATCCAGCAGCTCAGCGGAGATCCATGGAGAGATCTTCCTCTGAGCTGCCAGACAGAGGCGGACTCCAAGGCAGCGGATCCGCCTCGTGAGAATGAAGCCTTAGGGATCTGCACATGTGCAGCTTTCGGTTGAGTATAAACAAATAATTGTTATATTGTTACAATACACCACTGTATCTGTCCATCAATCCTTACACAACAACCCAGATTTATGTGGTTTTCTTCTGTGCTCCACGGTTATCTCCCCAGCCTTTGGGCTTTATGGATTTACAATAAAACTGGCCTTCATGTGAAAGCAGCACTTGCAAATGAACTTTATTTTATAATGTTAATTTGATCACACCCTAGCAAAACTGCTTCTTCATCTGTTGTGAACAGTGCATGTCAGGAGATCTCTATATATGCTTTAATGTGTGGTTTGTACATAAACTGAAAATTGCAGGAAACTTTCCATTCCCCTTGTGCAATGTGCTGACATTCAGCCCTAACCTAACAACTGTTCTCACAACTAACACAATCAAAATGACAGAAGGGCTGTTTAGCCTTCATGTATGGGTAGTGTTAGGGACATTAGACAGGGCAGGAAGTTATGTGAAGATGCTTTGTCTAAACCATGCTGTACAGTAGATTAAAATAATTTATTTTAATACTGCTAAATACATAATGAACATAGATCACCTCATATTGTTTACTTGCAGTTCATGGTTACAATCTAGCAATGACAGCCATGTGGAGCTTCCATAGCAAACCATGGTTTTAATTTACTAGACATAATTTCTTTCAATTTCATTCTTTGATGCAGCCAAACTTCCCGTCCGTTCTCCGATTGGGAAACATTTTGATTCATTCCATTGATTTGCAATTCACAGCCTCTTCCACTTATATGCTTAATTTACATCAGAATCCAGTAGCACGACCATGATTCAATTACCATCTCTCACATTTCATGTTTGCTGGGGAATGTGCAGTAGACTTATTACAATCTGCTTTACATTCATTTTGGTTTCCAACATCCACTTTTCAGACTTCATGTTTAATTTTATCTTTTTTAATTCATTGTCCTGACTCTATCATGGCATCTCATCACGTATGGGCAACATATTTATGAATAAGCTAAACTGTGAACAATGGATCTTTCATTTTTGAAACATCTAATTTCTCACTAAGCTTACTGTTAGTGTTTCTAACAAACTTTAAGTGGAGGTCCGCCCACCCCTGCAAAAATTAAAAGCCAGCAGCTACACATACTGCAGCTGCTGACTTTTAATAAGACACTTACCTGTCCTAGAGTCCAGCGATGTCGGCACCACAGCTGTTTTAATCAGCTGTCGGATGCTGCTGCCACTGCCAGTAAAGGAACAAGGTTGTATAGCATTATGGCTTCACACTGGGTCCCCACTGTGTATGTGCGAGGTACCGTTGTTCTCTCCTAATGGCCCGGCGGCAGGGAAAGGAGGAGGGGAGGCTCAGTCTCCTGGAAGTGGGGACAGGATGCCTATCAAAGACCGGTATCCCCCTCCCCCTGAAAGGCGCCAAATGTGGCACTGGAGAGTGGGGGGAAACAAATGAGCAGTTTTGGGTAGAACTCCGCTTTAAAACAGATATTCACTAGGTCATCCAAAAGGTGATTTTAAAATTCACTTTTTTTTTATAACAAACATGTTATACTTACTGGGGTCCCCCGCAGGTGCTCCTGGCTCCTCCCCAAGCAATTCACTTGCTAGAGGGAGTATTAATGCTGGCTTGCTCTCAAGCCCTGCTGGCTGCATTCAAAAACACAGACTGTAGGGCTTCGCTCTGCCCCCAACTCCATCATTATAAGTTTTGATCGACAACAGAAGTAGCCAATAGCTCCTGCTGTATAAATCTGTCTAGTGAGGAAGGAGAGAGCCACAGCTCTCATGAACAGTGTTGGATCAAATCACGCTTAGGTAAGCAAAAGGGGGCTGGGGGGGGGGATCATGGGCACAGAAGGTTTTCCTTTTTTTTTTTCCTTAGTTCAGAAAAAGCTACTGTCCATCTAATTTCCTTTTGTCAAGGTCCTGTACAGTTTCACACTAACGGCAGAGGATTGACATGTGGTCATGGCTGCATTTCACAGCTTGAGGAGGACTGTATAGGATAAAATCTGCTCTCTTTGCACTGGTACAAAAATCGATGAGTTTATTGAATCAGGCTGAAAGTAAACCAGGTTAAATCTAACAGGTGATCCGTGCCTTTATCTACTACCTATTTCATTCTAGAGAAGTGAACTCAGAGCCAGATATTGTTGGATAGTACACCAGTCCACTATGACAATGATAACAATAACAGCAATTGGTATCCAGCAATGGAAGGTAAGCTGTTGAACCATTAAAAACAAAATAAACAACTCAAGCTGGGTGCCATCACTGACCAGTTGGCTCTGCCCACTTAGAAAAAAAAACCTTTGTGAAGTATACAGAAATACTGTACATACAAAGCAGTCACTTGCATGACAAATGCATTAAAAATAACATTTTTTATATATTTAAGAAAGATGTCTGTGTGCATGAGGCCTGTATCATTAGTTCCAGTAGTTGAGCTCCAGTTCCAGTAGTTGAGTAAGAGCACATGCTTGTGGCATTACAGGTACTGCATATTCATTGTCCAGCCTATGCTTACAGGTATCAAGTTTGTTTCCTGTTCCAGTTAATGAATTCCAAGAGATAAAATACTTCTAAGAGCAGAAAAGGCCAGAGGGTCGAAATATGGTGTGAGATATGCAATCAACTAGTGACAGGAGAGGTAACCGAGTGATCCTTATCTACTGTCTATCATCACCCAGAGCTCATTACATCATGCATTACATAAAACGCATAGCACAGGAAAAATTTGAAACTCTAGAATTTACAACATGCTCAGTATGTTTTTGAAATTCTACACCATTAAATTAAATCTGGAAAAAAGTACATTTTATCAAACCAGCACAAACACCTTCTGGTGTGTCCTAGGAGACCCTGATCCAAGTCCATCAATATGCAAGCTTCAAGCTTCTCAGTTAATGATTTGGTATATCCTTCAGCAAATTGTAATTGTAATAAATGTAATTAATTATTCATTCTTCATGACAGCCTTATTCCAACCTTAGATAAACCCAGAACCTCAGGGTTTATATAGCAGTTCCAGTGCTAACCAATATAATGTCCTAGACCAGAATGTTGGGTGAGTGCTCTGATAAGACAAAGAAGTAGATTGTGGGGACTATATTTCCTCACCAACAAGCACTCATATTTAAAAAGGGAAATGACAGTGGTAGGAAAAAAGTCTGATTATGATTGGGTGTTGTGAGGCAATACATATGACTCTTATTAAACTTCAATAATTAAACCTCTTGCCAGGTTCGGGACAAGGGGTGGGCAGGAGGGACAGCTGCCCTAGGCATTGTGGCATTATGTGAGGGGGCGTTGTGAAGAGATTAGGAGGGGATTTGTGTTGGGAGAGGGAATTTAGGGGTAAAAGGGGGGAGAGATTGTTCTAGGAAGGGAAATCTGGGTGGAAATGCTGGGATTGGTGATTTAAGAGGGAAGAGTGGGGGGGGGGGGTTGTTCTAGAAAAGGTTATATGGTAGTGGGAGAGGGTATTTGGGCTAGTAAGAATGATTAGGGGATGGGGATTTGGGGGGGGGGGGATGAACTCAGAGGGGAAATTTGAAGGGTAAAGATTCATGCTAGGAGGGGCATTTTTTTTTTTTTTGAGGGGCATATGTGTTGGGGGAAAAGATTTATGCTAGGAGGGGGGATTACAGCAGAGGGACGGACTTGTCCTGAGAGGAGGAGAATTTAAGGTCAGTATTATAATGCTTCCATATAATGAAAATTATGTATAAAGACTAGATATCATAAGCTGTCGCCCTATGACAGTGGTCTCCAAACTGCAGTCCTATACTTGCCTTTATCCAGCCCTTGGCACAGTATTGCTCCCATTGGTTTGAGGCACTGTTGCTCACACTGACACCAACGATGGGGCATACATTTAGTCTGATGATACCAACAATGGGGCACTATTCCTCCTACAAATATCAATTATGGAATAATGTTTACTCCAAATGACTCCGGGCCATTTTTATTCCCACTGGCCACAGATAGTTGTTTTTCATTCAAAGTGTATTCTGAAACTTTTAGCTTTCTTTGTGTGTTTTATTAAGATAAAAGCTAGGCTAAAAATAACAGGTACACAGTATGATAAAAGTAATTTATCAACTGCCCAATTTTGCAGGGAATGTTTATTTTTTAGGGAGCTAATCCTAGTTTACACATCCTGGGAACCAAAAATTGGGATAATATTTTAAGCTCTAGCCTTTCCCACATTTTTCCCTAAACCTTTAGAAGATCACTGATTGGTTCATTAAACATCTCTAGCTCAAAGCCGCAGTTGTCTTGTCCAAGTTATGAGAAACCAGGAACATTCACCTAAAATAAAGATTTGTGTGTCGCACAAGGCAAGGCTTTTGTACACCAACGTTTTAAAATATGCCTCATGTGTTTTTGTTTTAAAAATAAAATGCAGCTAATGCAAGAAATACATTATATCAATTCCAGCATTACTGTTGCCAGCAACATTTCAATGTAGCTACAAAAACCTTGCCACAATACATACATCTTTTCAGTGGTCTCCATCTGAAAAGATGTGTAATAACCAGCTGCAGTGGGAATTTTGTATACAGCTCCAATCAGCTACCAACAATAAGGAAAGATATTTGTAGCTGCTACAAAATTGTTTGATGTGGCCTTAAAATCTTGCCAGGCTGTTTCTATGTAAAGCCATACATGGTCAAGGTGTGGGTTTTTTTCTTCTGCATTTTAAAGTTAATGCACCTTACCTTCCTCCACTATAGGTCGTGGTACCACCAATGGGATCTCCTGAATTGGTTCCATGTATTTGTGTCCGGTACTCATTATCTTGATTTGTGGCAAGCAGACAACAAGAGTTCCTGGCATCGAGGTCTGCCCATGGTACCAGCTTCTAACCGTGCCTGGGATGTCACTAGACACAATGGTGCTCGGTGATGGTAGACTGTCATTGGGTAAGAAAATGCAGCATGACTGGATTTCAACCTGAAACATAAATGGAGTGAAGGGTGAATTTAGAAATTGTTCTGCATCCCTTAATTTTAACATCTCCTGCTTTTTCCAATAATAAGAGATTTTCATTTTCTTTAGTTCTGAAAAAAACACAACACTTGTTTGGATTGTTGTCATTAAAAATAAAGTAAACCGGCCTTTTAAGTGTCCCTAACATAAAAGGTTGTTACTGTTTGCCTGGTGGTCATGCTGATCGCTTGAGTGTTTTTTGAGCCACTGGTAACCAATGGTAATTGATACTGGTTGTTTTATTCTGCCTGCCAACCTGTTTTTGTAGGGTAAACCTGGTAATGAGATTCACAGGACTCTGTAGTCTGTCCCATAACTCCAGAAAAAGCAATAGCATCAAGGCCATAATTGGGGGAAGTGGCCAATCATTATGAGGTTTCAAAATTAAAAAGTAGTGACCATAGTGACCCAGTCGTGTTTTTCCATGTTTGAATATACAACCAATAATTGCATTAATTGGGTCGGCTGATAATAAAGCCAAAGATTGGGGACTCTGCCCTAAGAGCAAACAACACCCTCTTCAAGAGTCTATGTCCCTTCTTACTGCATATATAATGGATTATTTACATTTTTAATTGCATCACATCTGAACAGAAAATCGCTATAAGGAGGGAGCGAAAGAAAAATAAAAGCTTAGCCAAAATAGTAATTTTTACCATTCTGAGCTGACCCAACCAAGGCAAATCAAAGACAGCCCATTTAGTAAATTCCTCCTCCAAACCTTTATACATAGTGGGAAAGTGAGACTGAAAGAGCTGCAATAGAAAGGAGACACCGAAATATGGGAGGGAAGACTCTTGCCAAATAAAAGGAAAGTGTACAAGCAGTCTAGCTAGAACATCCAGAGGAATAATAATATTTAAGGCCATGGACATTTTCTCTTTTACCTGAATGTCTGAAACCTCCCCAAAATCATGTAGAATGCATAGGATATTGGAAATAGAGGTTAACAGGGAGTTGATAAACAGAAGCAAATTGTCCATGCACTTATGGATTCTAGAACCACGTCACTCCCTTGATATCTTGAATGTCCCTTACAGCAATCAATGAAGCTTCAATTACGATAGACAAAATGATGGATATGGGCAACCCTGTTGTTTACCTCTAGCAAACTGTTATCAAATCAGAAGGATGTCCTTGTAACTTGATTTTTACATGCGGAGAGGAATACAAGGATTGTAAAATATTGAAAAGTTGGGGCCAAACAACCATAATTCCAAAATTTTAAATAAGTAACCCCATGAAACAGTATTAAATTCATTTTGCAAATCAACTGATAACAAAATGCTTTCCTGGGGAGGGGCTCCATCCCATTCAGACTGTGAGAGCGCAAAGATGTTGACCACCCTTCTGATTTGATGGGGCCCCTACATGCCAGGATGAACCCGATTAAAAATCTTACATTCAAGTCCAACTTGAGCTTTTTTTTGGAATCCAGTCCCTGTCACCTATTTTTATTTTTTTTATTATTATTATTGTATACATATCCTATATTCTGCAATCTTTGGTCTACTCGCATGATATCACAAGTCATTGTTCTCCTCTGGCAGTTGCAGGTTCTGAATGCTGCAGAGAATGGAACCACATAATAAGGTGAAACTGCTCTCTGCAGAATTTTCCTGACATAACATCTTTGGACTAGGCTCACATAGATTAGGTTAAATGATGTTGGGTGCAAACCAAGAGAAGGACTGGCACTGCATCAGAGACAGACATATCTGAGGGTGACTATTGCAGCAAGAGATGTTTTTTCACTCTAGTAGGGCAATTCAGTTGTAAAAAAAATATTAAGCTGCAGCTTAATATTAACGTAATCAGATCCTTACTGCTGCCTGTGTACCTACCTGTACGGTTTCAGGTCAGTTTTGAGAATTCTGTAGTTAAATTTTAGCTCCCTTCCACAAAAAGGATATTGTGGAACTGGAAAAAGTGTAGACTAGAGCAACCAAACTGATAAGAGGCATGGAAGTGCTGAGCTATGAGGAAAGATTAGCAGAACTGAATGCATTTTCTCTTGAGAAAAGGAGATTAAAGAGGGGATATGATCACCATATACTGTATATATTAATGAAATAAGTGTTTCATATAGCGGACTATAGGTGTAGAGTTATTCCCTTTCAGGTCATCACAAAGGACAAGGGGGCAGAATAGGTCAGATGGAATCATTCCATCGGATATTCCAATCATGTGTGGGATAATCCGATCGTTTTTCTTTAAAAAATTCACACGGACCTAGAAATAGAACATGTTTCAAATCTGTCCGACTGACTCAATCTGGAAAACCGTTCACAGCTATTGGATACTGGCTATTGAACTTCCTTTTCTAGCCCTATCATACGTCATCACGTTCAAAACAAACAGACTTTAGTCCGTTCGTATGTGGGCAAGTCCATTCATTCGGAAGTCCATTGTAACTGTCGAAAGTCCGTCAGGAAGACCGTTGGACCTTTTCTGCCGGAAAGTCCAGTCGTGTGCACACGGCATAAGAGCTGTGAAAATATGCAATAGTCTCCTTCAAGAAGTGGACCTGGCCAATTCAGTAGATTAAACAGAGCTGGATGCATTCCAAATGAACACCGTTAACTGTATATTAAAATGAATAAGTAAAAACACCAGGTTGTTGATTCAGGGAGTATCTAATTACCTTCTGGGGGATCAGGAAGGAATGTATTGCTCCAAGCTGGAACAAATTGGACCATACTTTATAGTGTGTTTTTTGGGGTTTTCTTTTTTGCCTTCCTCTAGATCACTTGTGGGTAACAGGTTTGGTATATGGTGTTTTTCTATTTATTTACTCAATTCTTTTTTCTCTCTATTTGTTAAACTAGATGGACTTGTGTCTTTTCTTCAACCTGACTAACCATGTAACTGTTTATGTTTTCTCCAGTAACACAATTACTTAAAATATATAACTGAAAATGCAACATTGTGTCCTGCAAATATTATTCCAAGAATACTTTTTAAGAATAGCATAAAGTCGCATAATGGCTAACAATAAGCAGTAACTAGAGAACAAGGATTCAAATGGAAATCTTGGAGAGAAGCATGGAAAGATTATATTTACACATTTTGTGAAAACGATCACTGGAATGTTCTTAAATCCAGCACATAAAATATGCCATGTTTTCATTTCATGTTCCCAGCTATGAAAAGTCGGACACTGGCTCTCCACAAAAGAGGACCATAAGTAACAGCCATGTGTGTGTAATGAAAAATCTATCCACCTTTCCACAACTCAATGCAAGAAAATATGACTGCTTCGCAGCTCGCCTTGGCACATTGGGTGAGAAAATCCTCTTGTTTGCAGTTCATTACCTTTGTACCAGACAGAACACTGCTACTGCTATCCACAGACTGCAATATATTGGACTGATAAGACCTTACACTTTACACTTCAAGAAGAAAGCATGGTTCATTTCCAGGTAGGATTTGTTTTCAGCTTTCTATGATATGATACACAGCAAACTTCAGGTGATAAGTAGAATAAATCTGTGAAAACTGCTAATGCCATTCAAAAAACATCCATAATACACAGTTCCATTGAACACGAATGAAAGATTGTATTCTCTTTACTTCATTTCACAATAAAGTGAAGCTGTTCCTGAGAGTTACACACACATTTTTCATAAGCATATATCAGCAGGGCTTTAATACACTTAATGGAAACCTAAAGAGGAACTGCAGTCTGCTCACATAATTTGTAACAAAAACATGTTTGCCATTTTGAAGTTTTGCTCCAACCATTTTGCATATTATTTTATATATACTGTGATTCTGTACTTGCCAAATATGCTGCAGAAATCTCCCTCCACCAAGTCTAGCTGCAAACATTTTAAGTGTGGGCAGCTGAAGCTGCTGCCTGTTCCCTTCCTGGATTTACACAGACACACACTTCCAGTGCTGCAGCTCTCATTGGCCCTCGTATGACTCACCCCCTCCCTTCCTGGCAAACGCTCACAAGAAAGAGAGAGCTGTGCATGATGCCATAAGCCTAGGCTAATGAGCAGACAAGAAATGGGAAATGTGCTGTATAAGGTATTTACTGGTAGAAAAAAAATGTTTTACTATCCAAAGTTAAAGGGGTTGTAAAGTTCAATTTTTTTATTTTTTTTAAAAATAACAAACAAGTTATACTTAGCTCCACTGTGCAGCTGGTTTTGCACAGAGTGGCCCTGAACCTGGTCTTCTGGGGTCCCTCGGCAGCTGTTTCGGCTTCCTCCTGCAAGTACTTCTCACGTTCATGCAAGCTCCAACGCATAGTGAGAAGCACTTGCAGGCGCACTTCCGTGATACAGCCGGCGGCTATATCCGCTCGCTGTATCACTTGGCTTCACCCCCGCATCATTGGATGTGATTGACAGCAGCACGAGCCAATGGCTGCACTGCTTTCAAGCCATCCACTCTAGCTGAGCGACGAAGAGGACATCGGGGGGCGAGAGCGGGACTTTCAAGGGGTCAGGTAAGTAAAATGGGGGGCTGTGGGCGCCGGCACTGTCAGATGTTTTTTCACCTGAATGCATAGAATGCATTCAGGTGAAAAAATATTTACCTTTACAAACCCTTTAAAACAACAAGGGCAGAAGATTTGATAGAAAAAATAAAAGATGACTGAAGTTCTGCTTTAACATGTCTATATATAATATGACCGACACCACCACAAAGTGTTTGTAATCGTATTAGTTAGGAAGAGAAGAGCTCATCTTTCTGTGCTTCAGATATAAGCTCCCTCTGTGGTACACCCTACCCACCAGACATTCATCTAATAAGAGGTAAATAAGGGCATTAAAGTTAACACCAAGTCTAGACGTAACAGAAAACCTTCACAAAGTGGACAGCAATAATGATGCTCACTTTTCCGTGACTCCTTTTGCTATTCCTTCCTTTGTCACAGCAGGTGAAAATACCATGCGCTTCCACGTATAGGTGTCTAAAAGCAAGTCTAAAAGCCAATTACAGAAGGAGTTATGTCACCGCTCGCCCTAGTGTCTGACACCAGCTGACACTGGGAGTTTTAGTGCCAGCTGAGATGGAGGAAGATGTGATGGGGGAGTGGTGGCAAGGTGAGGGGCTTTGTAAATTCACTGTCAAAGTAACAGTATCTCCAAGTTTCATACGTTTTCAAAAAGCATGAAACTGACAAGAAGCATTGAAACAATAAGGTTTATAAACACTGCATGGAAATTCAAATAAAGCAGCTCCAGAATAAAGTTTACAAAGCGAGTACAACAATTAAATGGAACAAATAGTAGCCTAATTATTTTGGTATGTATAGTAAAGGGCCACTATCCTGAAAAAAATCTGGTAATGGTTAAAACCTGTAATGAAATATCCAATAGGGTATTTGAATTCCTTTTTATTTTTTATTTTTTTTACATGCCTTTATTTATATCTTTCTCCAACTTTACCTGTAAAAATAAACTGCAAGACCCGTATAGCCCCTATGCATCAAATCCCTGCGCTTCAATGCGCTCAGAGATACAAGTGCAGCATCAAGCCCTGCTGCAAGCAGCCTGTCAAAATCTATGAAAGATACGGCAGCTGGACATGGCTGGATGATGTACCACGTAGTACTTCAGGGCTGTATATATCACAGACTTTGAAAGGCTGCTGGCAGCAGGGCTGGTCACTACCAGTGCATCCCAGGCACATGAAAACACTGCCATTTGATGCACATAGCTTAACACCTAGTATGCATATATAATTTTAATGCTTAGAAAGCTAGCTAGATGTAACTGTTAGAGGGACTCACAAAAACAAAAACTGTTGTGTTGATTGTATTGACAGGTTGCAGCATATAGTTTGCAATGAGCTATAATTTGCAGATTATTTATGCGACCTTAATCACAAGACAATTTGACCTGTAATACTGCAGGCATGTATTAGGATGTAGAAAAAATAGGCAACATTCAACAAGACAAAAATAGACATGCGATAGGTGGTAGTGTTGAGACTCTCCAGAAGAAGGCTATAGCCTTTGCCTTTCATGTAAAGTAGACCTATTGCACTTGGGACACTGACAGGGCCATGCACTGGCTGCAAACATAAAGTAAGCATTTTCCAGATAAAGTGCCTTGAAAAAGTATTCACACCCCTTGAGATTTTCCACATTTTGTCATGGTTCAACCAAAAACGTAAATATGTATTTTATTGGAGTCAACTAATTAGTAAATAGAGCCCTCCTGTGTTTAATTTTCTCTCAGTATAAATACAGCTATTCTGTGAAGTCCTCAGAGGTTTGTTAGAGAACCCTAGTGAACAAACAGCATCATGAAGACCAAAGAACACATCAGCCAGGTCACAGATAAAGTTGTGGAGAAGTTTAAAGCAGGGTTAGGTTATAAAAAAAAAAACTATCCCAAGCTTTGAACATCTCATGGAGCTCTGTTCAATCCATCATCTGAAAATGAAGAGTATGGCACAACTGCAAACCTACAGCTTAGCAGAGTTCAACAGCTCAGGTGAGAATCTGTCCACAGGACAACTATTAGTCGTGCACGCCACAAATCTGGCCTTTATGGAAGAATGGCAAGAAGAAAGCTATTGTTGAAAGAAAGTCATAAGAAGTCCCATTTTCAGTTTGCAAGAAGCCATGTGGGGGACACAGCAAACATGTGGAAGAAGGTGCACTGATCAGATGAGGCCAAAATTGATCTTTTTGTCCTAAAAGCAAAACGCTATGTGTGGCGAAAAATGAACACTGTACATCACCCTGAACACACACAGCAGGGACAGGGAAGCTGGTCAGAGTTGGTGTGAAGATGGATGGAGCCAAATACAGGGCAATCTTAGCAGAAAACCTGTTAGAGTCTGCAAAAGACTTGCGACTGGGGCGGAGGTTCACCTTCCAGCGGGACAATGGCCCTAAATATACAGCCAGAGATGCAATGGAATGGCTTAGCGCAAAGCATATTTATGTGTTAGAAAGGCACAGTCAAAGTCCTGACCTAAATCTAATCGAGAATCTGTGACAAAACTCCATCCAACCAGATATTTGTAAAAAATGCTGAAGACAATTTCTCATTTTCTTTCCACTTCACAATTATGTGCTACTTTGTGTCTGTCTATCACATAAAATCCCAATAAAATACATTTGAGTTTTTGGTCGCAACATGACAATATATGGAACATTTCAAGGGGTATGAATACTTTTTCAAAGCACTGTAGATCCTGGTCAATATTTTAGACCTGAGTGTTCATTTAAAGCTTCATGCCTATTCATAAAAGGAGCAACTGATGAATTAAGAGACTGAGATGAAAAGATGTTTTGAGGTTAAGAATACTAAACTTTTTTTTCTAGGCTTGTAATTGTGGTCGAGATCTCCTATAAGATTGTGGCTTATATTTCCTTCCACAACATAAGATTTAGGGCTTAGCTGAAAGTGGGTTAATCAACATGTTCTACAGTTCACAAAACTGCTGCTTTCTAAAACAACTTTCCCGTTAACCTTTTGTGGGGAGTTCAGATAAAGGTGCTTTAAAAAAAACAACAAACGCATTTAAAGTGGAAGTAAACCCACTTTTTTAACTTTTACCTACAGGAAAGCCTATAATAAGGCTTACCTGTAGGTAAAAAAATATCTCCTAAACCTGTACGGTTTAGGAGATATTCCCCTCGGTATGCGCCGCTGACTGCAGCGGCGCATGCGCACAAGGGGGTTCTCTCCGCGAAAATCCGGCAGCGCTCGTCCGGCCGGATTTAAATCTCCCGCGCGCATGCGCGGGAGTGACGATATCGCGGCTCCGGCCACTCACAGCGCCGGAGCCGCGATACCCGGAAGAGACGCCGAGGGAGCATGTCGGCTTCCTCGGCGTGGATCGGGCGAGATGTCGGGGCCTCGTTCTAAGGTAAGTATTTCATAATGAGCTAGTATGCGGTGCATACTAGCTCATTATGCCTTTTGCTTTGCAGGTTTTTAAAAAAAAAAAAAAAATGCGGGTTTACTACCGCTTTAATAACTGCAATTCAGTGACTAAGAAGAAATCATATTGTACTAGTTGCATGCAGATAGGTGGGCATGAGCCAGATGCCAGGCAATTGGAGCACTTGATAAAGTCAAATAAATCACAGAGATGCTGTGTTTTCTGGTTAATGCAGGTATTAACAGGCATCTGAGGCTACTTGAACCTAAAGCTTAAAGTAATAGGCAGGTCCAAGTTAAATGTAAGCTTGAGAAAAATCTCAATTTCACGATGCATGCAGTTTCTTTGTTTTACCCGTTTCTTTCCCACTCCATCAATACCAGGTTCTAATTTGATTTCATATTTTTCCCTCTACTTACCAGAAATTAACCTCCACTGTCTTTACAGCAGCCTTTTATAACCTTTTTTTTTTTTTTTTTTTTTTTTTTTAAACATGAAGTAACCCAGGTCCCAGAGATTCCCTACTAAAAGAACTACAGTTTACAGGACAATAAGTTGTAAGAAAAAGGAATATGGCATACCTGACACTCAGGGCTGCTCGATACCTCAAATGTATTTTCAATAATAGTAATTATAATTAATATATAAATATTACTGGCAGAGAAGTATTGCAAATTTGAAAAATTGTTGTTCTTCACGTGGTGGACAGAAAGGTGCTTATTTATAATTGTCATGAGGAATATGTAGTGTAACACAAACTAAGTCAACAATGAACAATAGTAGAACAATGAACAGTCTGTGGAACATAGCAAAAGATGGACAGACAGCAGCGTATAAGCAAGTGAACATATTCGCCAACACACCATGGATCAACACTTCCGTCTAAGGATTAAGTGCAGAAATAAGTGCATTGCTTCGCAGCCACGCAGGGCCCCTTCATCAGGCATGTCATCACATGCCTGACAAAGGGGCCCTGCTCGGCTTCAAAACTTTGCACATATTTCTGTGATGTGATCTCTCTCAATAAAAGAAATCCTTAGACGGAAGTGTTGATCCATGGTGTGCTGGCGAATATGTTCACTTGCTTAATGTTTCCAACTGGTAATCGCTACAGCACCCACCATTTTAAGAGCCATACTTTCCAGGAACGTGTGCGATAGAAATATTGACAAGACAGCAGCATAGTAAGCCCCTGTACACACGGTCGGAGATTCCGACAACCAAATCCGTTGAATTTTGTCCGACGGATTTTGTCCGAAAATGTTGCATACACACGGTTGGACAAAGTTGTCGGAAAATCTGACGTGATGACGTTATTTCGTTATGACTGGACTACGTTCACGCTAGTAGCCAATAGCTTTGGTGTAGGAATTTGATCTGAGCATGTGTGGCACTTTGTCCACATGATCGGAGTATGTCCGATCGGAGCATTTTGTCGAAATACTCCAACGGAAACAGTCCGATGTAGACCACAAACAGTCGTAATATCCGACAAAACGGTCTGATCGGACACATTCCGTCGAAATCTCCGACCATGTGTACAAGGGCTAAGAGCTATTAAAGTATCAAAAAGCAATAAAAATAACAAAAAACAGACTTGAAAAGAGCTAAGGCTGGAGTTTGGCTTTAAGGTTTTATTTGAGATTAAGGGTAGTTTATTTATCATGGGGTTTTCAAGCACAATAAATTTGCATTTCATGTTAAAAAATAAAAAAAATGAATCGTATTTTAGGGGATTAAAACTAGTTGGCGATAAAGCTGCCACACCAAAACAATTGTATTCCTAGAAACTAGATTGTGTGGCAGGGTGGGGGGGGGGGGGAGGTTGTCCAAACTAGCAGGAAGGGAAAAGAAAAAGAAGAAAAAAAAAGGTAATGGGTGAATAAACTTCCCATCATCTACCCAGAATTGGATAGATGATGTGAAGTAGAACTATAGGCAAAACCTTTTTTTTTTTTCCCCTTTTGGATAGAGCATGTCATATTATTTTTCACCATCTGTGTCCCATTGCAGAGATTTCCCTTCACTTCCTGTGCCGTAGCCAAACCGGAAGTGAGAGGAAATCTCATGCAAATTAAGGGGATTCCCTGGGGACCTTCAAGTCAGCAGAACTAATAGAGAGTGAATCTCTTTAAAGGGGGGCACAGTCAGCAATAAATCCTGACAAGCATTCTAATCCCTCTCCACTTAATCCAAAACTAAAAAAATAAAAAGTTGTTGCCTTAAAGTGGAGGGCCACCCTAAAATAAAAGATGGCATTAAAATTCTTCTTTTTTTTTTTTACTTAACTGAAACCGCTGTTGCTAGGCAGTCTTCCTAATCTGCTTCTTCCTTTTCCGTGGTGCTTCCTCCTGTTCGGCGAGCAGCCCCGTTGTCTTCTGGGACGTGTATGTCCCAGAAAACAATGGGGCATTCACGAAGTGCAGCGCAAACTCACAAATGTGCAGTAGGAAGGCTTCACTGCCTGTTTCCCTTCGTTAAGATGGAGGCGCCGGCAGTCAATCTGATGGACAGATCGGCCTCGGGTGCCCGGCATTGCGGGCTCGCTGGACAGGTAAGTGTCATTATTAAAAGTCAGCAGCTACAGTGTTTTAAATAAAAATAGTGGCCGGAATGCCCCTTTAAGTTACACTTGAAGACAATAGTACTTATACACCATAGAATGCAATGAGGCAACAAGAAATCTAGGCCCCACTAAGGTTAAAACGACCCCATAATTGTAAAATCGTCATGGTATTCCTCGTTATAAATAATGTAAAAACCTGGCACATACAACCTACATATGCATCCCCAATTAAACAGTTCTCTGGGTTTTTGCTTAGAAAACCTGACAAGAATTCATTGCAGGAAAATAGTGTAATTCTGGAAAAATAAATATATTGTTTCACAAAGTCTCTGTTTGTATCTGGTGTTAGTGCTATTTGAGTCATGCGTTGAAGTTAATTACGCCTTTGATAAGTAGTTTATTGATCCAAGGTTGCAGGACGGACTTTATTTATCCTGGACCATGTATTGTTCCAGATGTAACGCATTTAGATTTTTCTAAAAATCCCTGCTAGAATTAGTCACTGTGTAAAGGTTTCAAGGTTTGTTCCTCTGACATCCACAACCATTTTCCGGTTCATTAGGAACAGGTCAGAATCAAGTTGAGCTATGCTGTCCTTGTTATGTTCAATGAAAGGGTACTGTTCCTCTATAAAAATTAGAGGCACGTAAACAAAAGGGTCAATATCTATGCTACGATTTGTAAATACTTTATCAGATCACAGAATAACATTGCTGCAAGATTCCTTATTCATGCCCTGTCAATCAAATCTTAAAAAAAAAAAACAGCAATATACACTTTATACCACAAAAGGCCCAAAGGGAGGCGAATGAAAACTGCAAAAAATGATTGTTTCTGCTGATGTTACAAAAGAAGGGACACAACCTGACCCCATTAGCAAAGATATGCAACAGCGGCCAGGAACAAACAGGAAGACCATTATTATCAAGGCAACTGGCAGGATCACCATGCATTTTCTATTTCTTGTACAGCAAACAATATGTTTAATATGGGAAACAAAAAAAAAGTAATTCCATGTATTAAAATTTAAGATGGCATACACAATACTCCCTTGATAAAATATAATTTGATATTTAAGCAGTATTATACCTAGCTTACTTAAAGCGGTTGAATACCCGCTGAATTTTTAATTTTTTTTCCTCACCTGCAAAGCAAAAGGCACAATGAGCTAGTATGCACCGCATACTAGCTCATTATGAAATACTTACCTTAGAACGAGGCCCCGACATCTGTCCCGATCGACGCCGAGGGAGCTGACATGTTCCCTCGGCATGCGCGCGGGAGATTTCTCTCCGGCAGGGTCCGGCGTCTGCTGGGCTTCCAGCCGGGAATCCCCTGTGCGCATGCGCTGCTGCAGTCCGCGGCGCATTGCAAGGGGAATATCTCCTAAACCGTACAGGTTTAGGAGATATTTTTTTTTTTATCTACAGGTAAGCCTTATTATAGGCTTTCCTGTAGGTAAAAGTCCCCAATTTGGCTATACAACCACTTTAACAACCAGGGCAGTTTTATACACACTCCTATACATAAAACATATTTTCAGTGATAATCATGAAAATAAAGAATAGTAATGGGCAGACAAAAAAAAGCTGAGAATTAACACACTGCAACAAAATATAACATCGATCTGCTATTATAAAAAAATAAAAATAAAAGTCAAGGATTTAGCAGTAGCAAACTACTGCAAAATATGAGGATAATAGTGGTGTGCTGCAATAGAGCAGGTCTACAGAGGACTAAATTCTAGTAATATGACACTCTAAACAGTGGTGACTTGATATAGGGCGAAATTCACAATCTTGACAATGCTTAGGCAACAACTGGGCAATACAAAATAACACTCAATTAGTTATTAGACTGCATGGAGGATATAGACCGCATGGAGGATGTATCCCTCAGGGTGCTCCTCTTAAATAGTTACACCGCTCATTTCATACCATAAAAGCTAAAAATGTGCTTCATTGAAGCGAATTTGATACACATATTATGTAAGTGTAACCTTTTATCTTCTATTAAATATTTTGGCAATATTACGCTATGGTGGCTCTTTTCTTCTGCTTTTATGGTATGAAATGAGCGGTGTAACTATTTGAGCGGAGCGCCCTGAAGTATACATCCTCCATGCGGTCTGTATCCTCCATGCAGTCTAATAACTGAGTGGCAAGTTACTTGGCAAGCTATTTGGTGATTTTTGATCTCTTATATGGGATCAAAGGAGCTGGTAAGAGGCAGTAATTTTGGTGGTGGAAGAATCTTTTCTTTCTTCTTTTGGGGACACTTTTTTTCGGTGGTGAAGTGTGTCCTATCACTGTGAAGATCACAAGGAATCATAAAAACCTTTTTGGAGGTGGACTAATGTGTTTGATTCATGCTATTTAAGGGGTGAAATCAATTCACTTTAACAATTAATTTTGCACTATTTGTACCTCACATGATGATGTTTAAATGTTATTAATGGATTCATTCCTTTTGCCCTCATATATATTTAACCTGTATAGGTTGAATTCTATAGCGCAGCTTTTTTGGAAAATAGAAGAAGGTATGAAATATTTGTGTTGTGTTAGTTGTGCACCTTATTCTAACAAGATAGTTATACATTGATTGGAGCGGTTGCCATTTTTATTTTAGGGAGGAAAAAACGCCTCCCACGGAACACCACTCAGCCTGTTTTCAGTTGATTGAGCAGTTGTATTTTCAGTCTGTTTCACGTGGTGCATTAACAAGTGTTTAACATCACTTTTCCACATCTGAAAGAGATGGGAAATTGACGTGGATAGCTTGATCTCCAATCATTGAACCCTTAAGTTATTCTGCTGGAGGACTGCAGTATACAGAAGCTCCTCGATGGTGCACAGCTTCCACACAATTGCAAGTGAGACTTCCTGTTCTGAAATGATAAGCATTCATGTTTAAAGGACCCTTTTCACTGTTTGGTATGGTTGAGTATCAGGGAATATATTACTGAATTGTCCTTTTAGTCAATTACCCCTTCCACACTGCAAGATCTACGTTCGCCTTAAATTGATCCAGTGGGTGCCATTGTCTTATATGCATACACATGAAATTGGGTTCACACATATGCGGCCATGGTTTAAGTGCAGCAGTCTGGTGCATTTCTGTTCATTAGTTCAAAGTGCAATTCAGATGCAAATTTTTACCTGAAATTACTACTGAACCAGACCCAAAAACACACAGGACCCTCCGTGCTCCGTGGCCAACTTGCACATGTGTGAACCAGCTCCATTGAAAGCCAGACTGATTCACATGATATGCAAATTGGATGTGGTTAAAAACACAAAGTGTATGGGAGTACTTGAGTGACTATGAAAGTAATCAGAGACATTAGATATGCCAATGATTTAACACAGGTAATTTAAAGTCAATTGTTAGCACTGCACTGCTATTTTCTTGATTTTCTTGAAAAGGTAAACATAGATTTGTCTGATTTGTGGAGAATCTAGCAATTTCAAAACCAAGGAATTTAATGCATGCACACCATATTTAACCACTTGCAGACTGCTGCATGTACATTTATGTCGGCAAAATGGCACGGCTGGGCAAATGGGTGTACAGGTACGTCCCTTTGAATTTGCTGCTACGTGGTCACGTGCACGCCGCCAGCAGCACACGCACGACCCTGCCGCCAGCTCCGTGAGTAGGATCGCAGGTCCTGCGGACTCGATGTCCGTGGGGATACCCGTGATCGTCTCACGGAGAGGAAGAACGGGGAGATGCTGATGTAAACAAGCATCTCCCCGTTCTGCCTAGTGACACTGTCACTGATCATAGCTCCCTGTGATCAGGAGCTATAATCAGTGATGTGTCACACACAGCCTGTCCCCCTAACAGTTAGAATAACTCCCTAGGACACATTTAACCCCTTCCTAACCAGCTAGTGGTTAACCCCTTCACTGCCAGTGTTATTTTTACAGTAATCAGTGCAATTTTATAGCACTGATCGCTGTAAAAATGGCAATGGTCCCAAAAATGTGATAAATTGTCCGACGTGTCCGCCATAATGTCGCAGTCCCAATAAAAATCGCCGATCGCCGCCATTACTAGTAAAAATTAATAATAAAAATGCCATAAAGAGAACCCTTATTTTGTAGAGGCTATAACTTTTGCACAAACCAATCAATAAATGCTTATTGTGATTATTTTTACCAAACATGCAGAAGAATACTTATCGGCCTAAACTGAGGAAAAAAAAATGTTTTTTTATATCTTTTTTGGGGATATTTATTATAGCGAAAAATTGTCGCTCTATATTTGTTTATAGCGCAAAAAATAAAAACCGCAAAGGTGATCAAATGCCACAAAAAGAAAGCTCTATTTGAGGGGAAAAAAGGACGTAATTTTTTAATTATGTAAATACTGTATTTGCTCTTGTCACATTATGGTACAAAAAAACAACAAAATAAATGTAATGTAATGCTAACCAAAGCAGTCTAACTGCTTCTGTGGAAATCAGCAGCACAGATGTTTAGTAATACATGCAGCTATCCCCTGAATGCTGTAACATTTGGAAAATAATTCTGGTTAATTTGGATGAATTTATTAGACTTCTACTAGGGCAATTCTGCAAGGTGAAGTAGGAGGAGGGCACAGGTATCAGTGGTGGCATTCCCATTCTGATATAGGGCTATGAAATGATTTCCTTATATTATTATAAGGATACCATTACTTTTAACTACAATACTGCAGATAAATACAAATGGGATATCAGTGGATAATAGCATATTGCAGAGAACACTAAAGGTAGCAGAACTTAATTGAATAAATAGCATTTGCTTTAATTTTCTATTTCACACTTTCTTTAAAAACAGTGATATGCCTGCCAGGCAGATACCCATGGTATCTTAAATGAAGGATAATACAATTTCTACATTAACCACTTGCCGACCGCCTCACGCCGATGTACGTCGGCAGAATGGCACGGGCAGGCATAAGCACGTACATGTACGTGCTTTGCCTCCCGCGGGTCGGGGGCCCGATCGGGCCCCCGCCCGGTGCCTGCGGCGGTCGGTTTTCGTTCGGGAGCGATCCCGGACGAGGGGACGGCCATTCATTCATGGCCACCCCCTCGCGATCGCTCCCGACGAATGGAAATCCCCGGTGACATCACTTCCTCTCCTGTAATGTAAACACAGGAGAGGAAGTGATGTATTCTCTCCTCCGTGTCGGTATTTTTCGTTCCGACACGGAGGAGAGCGGATCAGTGAGTTGCACCAACACATCCCACACACAGTAGAACATGCCAGGCACACTCACACCCCCCCTTTACCCCCCGATCACCCCCCCAATTACCCCTGCCCCCCAGTCACAGTGACACCAATGTCATTTTTTTTTTTTTTTTTTTTTTTTTTTGCATTGGTGTCATTTGTGACTGTAATAACTGTTAGGGCAGTTAGGGTTAGCCCCCTTTAGTTCTAATGTACCCCCCTAACCCCCCCAATAAAGGTTTAACCCCGTGATCACCCCCCGTCGCCAGTGTCACTAAGGCTGGGTTCACATTGCAGCGGTTTATGAGAACGAATGTGATTCGCACCGCACTGCAGTGCAAATCACATCCGATCTCTGTGCGATTCGAGTTCAGCCATTCGCCGCACCCGCCGCACCCGCCACACCCGCCGCACCCGCCGCAAATTCGCACGGGACCCTTTTTTTGGCCCGCAGCAGAATCGGATCGCATGGGTGTTCACACCATGCGATCCGAGTTTGCAGATCGCACTGCGATATGCGAACTGATCTGGGGGTGTCAGTAACATTTCACTGACACTCCCAGCAGTTCGCATAGGGCAGTGTGAACTGCCGCCGGGAGGCATGCGATGCGGGAACCCGCCGCGGATTCGCGGCGTTTCCGCATCGCTCCAGTGTGAACCCAGCCTAATAAGCGATCATTTTTCTGATCGCCGTATTAGTGTCACAGGTGACGCTAGTTAGGCAGGTAGGTATTTAGGTTCGCCGCAGCTTTTTATAGCGCTAGGGACCCCCATATACTACCGCATAAAGCCCCCTGATTGCCCCCTAGTTAACCCTTTCACCAGTGATCACCATATAACTGTTACAGGTGACGCTGGTTGGTTAGTTATTTTTTTATAGTTTCAGGGCACCCGCCATTTATTACCTAATAAAGGTTTAACCCCCTGATCACCCGGCAGGTGTCATTTGTGACTAATAACTGTTAGGGCAGTTAGGGTTAGCCCCCTTTAGTTCTAAGGTACCCCCCTAACCCCCCCAATAAAGGTTTAACCCCGTGATCACCCCCCGTCGCCAGTGTCACTAAGGCTGGGTTCACATTGCAGCGGTTTATGAGAACGGATGTGATTCGCACCGCACTGCAGTGCAAATCACATCCGATCTCTGTGCGATTCGAGTTCAGCTATACAGATAGTATGGCTGAATTCGTGTCGCACCCGCCGCACCCGCCGCAAACTCGCACGGGACCCTTTTTTTGGTCCGCAGCAGAATCGGATCGCATGGGTGTTCACACCATGCGATCCAAGTTTGCAGATCGCACTGCGATATGCGAACTGATCTGGGGGTGTCATTAACATTTCACTGACACTCCCAGCAGTTCGCATAGGGCAGTGTGAACTGCCGCCGGGAGGCATGCGATGCGGGAACCCGCCGCGCATTCGTGGCGTTCCCGCATCGCTCCAGTGTGAACCCAGCCTAATAAGCGATCGTTTTTCTGATCGCTGTATTAGTGTCACAGGTGACGCTAGTTAGGCAGGTAGGTATTTAGGTTCGCCGCAGCTTTTTATAGCGCCAGGGACCCCCATATACTACCGCATAAAGCCCCCTGATTGCCCCCTAGTTAACCCTTTCACCAGTGATCACCATATAACTGTTACAGGTGACGCTGGTTGGTTAGTTATTTTTTTATAGTTTCAGGGCACCCGCCATTTATTACCTAGTCTCACTAGTGTACCCCTAAATTTAGGGGTGTCTACTTTCTAAAATGGGGTCATTTGGGGGGGGGGGTTTGTGCCATCTTGGCATTTTATGGCCTTCAAAACTGTAACGCCCTTAGAAAGCCTGAAGGCGGTGCTTGGTTTTTGGGGCCCCGTACGCGGCTAGGCTCCCAAAAAGTCCCACATATGTGGTATCCCCGTACTCAGGAGAAGCAGCAGAATTTATTTTGGGGTGTCATTTCACATATGCCCATGGCATGCGTGAGCAATATATCATTTAGTGACAACTTTGTGAAAAAAAAAAAAAGTTTGTAATTTTCCCGCAACTTGTGGCAAAATATAAAATATTCCATGGACTCAACATGCCTCTCAGCAAATAGCTTGGGGTGTCTACTTTCTAAAATGGGGTCATTTGTGGGGGTTTTGTGCCATCTTGGCATTTTATGGCCTTCAAAACTGTAATAGGTAGTGAGAAGTGAACTCAAAAAATTACGCCCTTAGAAAGCCTGAAGGCGGTGCTTGGTTTTCGGGGCCCCGTACGCGGCTAGGCTCCCAAAAAGTCCCACATATGTGGTATCCCCGTACTCAGGAGAAGCAGCAGAATTTATTTTGGGGTGTCATTTCACATATGCCCATGGCATGCATGAGCAATATATCATTTAGTGACAACTTTGTGAAAAAAAAAAAAAAAAAAAAAAAGTTTGTAATTTTCCCGCAACTTGTGGCAAAATATAAAATATTCCATGGACTCAACATGCCTCTCAGCAAATAGCTTGGGGTGTCTACTTTCTAAAATGGGGTCATTTGTGGGGGTTTTGTGCCATCTTGGCATTTTATGGCCTTCAAAACTGTAATAGGTAGTGAGGCGTGAAATCAAAAATTTACGCCCTTAGAAAGCCTGAAGGCGGTGCTTGGTTTTCGGGGCCCTGTACGCGGCTAGGCTCCCAAAAAGTCCCACATATGTGGTATCCCCGTACTCAGGAGAAGCAGCAGAATTTATTTTGGGGTGTCATTTCACATACGCCCATAGCATGTGTGAGCAATATATCATTTAGTGACAACTTTGTGTAAAAAAAAAAAAAAAATTTTTTTTTTGTCATTATTCAATCGCTTGAGGCAAAAAAATAAAATATTCAATGGGCTCAACATGCCTCTTATCAATTTCCTTAGGGGGTCTACTTTCCAAAATGGGGTCATTTGGGGGGGTTTTGTACTGCCCTGTCATTTTAGCACCTCAAGAAATGAGATAGACAGTCGTAAACTAAAAGCTGCGTAAATTCCAGAAAACGTACCTTAGTTTGTAGATGTGACAACTTTTGCGCAAACCAATAAATATACAATTATTGACTTTTTTTTTACCAAAGACATGTGGCTGAATACATTTTGGCCTAAATGTATGACTAAAATTGAGTTTATTGGATTTTTCTAATAACAAAAAGTAGAAAATATCATTTTTTTTCAAAATTTGCGGTCTTTTTACGTTTATATCGCAAAAAATAAAAATCGCAGAGGCAATCAAATACCATCAAAAGAAAGCTCTATTTGTGGGAAGAAAAGGACGCAAATTTTGTTTGGGTACAACATTGCATGACCGCGCAATTACCAGTTAAAGCAGCGCAGTGCCAAAGTGTAAAAAGACCTCTGGTCATTTACCAGCAAAATGGTCCGGTCTGAAAGTGGTTAAATGAAGAATACAATTTCTAGATTACTAAATATCAAGCATACCACTACATACAAGCATTTTCATCTAAACAAGAGCTATCCTAATAGATCTCAGAACATTTACAACCAGGATTGTAAAACATGGTACCAATTAGCAAGATATCCAAACATATTTGTCACTAACACCTTCCTTGTGATTAAATTATAGTCATTTAAAATAGAAGCTGTTTACCTTAAACCATGTTCAACAAGCTTTGAGCAGACCACCCACAGTCCCCAACTGAACTGTGATTTTCACTTTCATTCTATCTGCTGTAGCGTGATTGTTAATGTAACATGTGACGTGTTCACTTATACACCAACATTAAAAAGGTGACCTTCGCAAAGAAAAAAAAAAAGAAAAAAAAAAAAATATATATATATATATATATATATATATATATATATATATATATATATATATATATATATATATATTTATATTTTTTATTATTTTTTTTTAATGACATCTCACTTTTGTTTGAAGAATTTGTATTTGTTTTCTTTAAATTCAGCTCAAATCCTACAAAACTATCTTAAATGATGTCATATAATGTATATAAGCAAACCATATAAACAGAGATGTAATTTCTCTGCTTGCCAATTTGATGGAATCAAATAAAAAGTAACGTGCCAAAAACATATGGAGGCTGGTTTACTAAAGGAACTGGGAATCTTTAGATAATATATTATGCAAATATTCACTTCTATCATCCAATCATGTGAAAATCAAACTTCTGTATACTTATCTCTTGACTGGGCATTTAAAGAACACGACTGGGTATTCAAAGGGAACAGAAGTTTTATTTTTACATGCATGGATTTTATAAATTATGATTTACAAAATTTATTGTGTGAAAATTTTATGATTCTCAACTCCTCTAACGAATCAGCCCAACAATCTTTTAGTGTCCAGAGTTCAGCTTTAAGAGTATTTAATAATCAGGGAAGCAGAGACATCTAAAAAAAAATTGTGGATGCAATCAGGTATTGCAATAAATGGATCAGGTTGTCAAATCAATTCTTCTCTGGGTTTGATCTAATAGTGGTCAGCTGATCTTCATAAAAAATAAGCTTAAATAAAATACTGTATTATTCATTCCAGAGAACTTAGAGGTATTACAAATTCTCAATACTTGAACATCCACAGCTAGGCAGTTTTTTGCAAGGGTAAGTCCTACAATCCCCAAAGATATAACCAACTGCAAAGCTAAAGTTAACAATTGAAAGGCTTCTGTTGCACATACAGTACTATGTTTTAGACACGTGTTTTTAAAAATTGTAAATTAAGAATGGCTTCAGAAATAAGTTTATTTTTTATCAATTAACAAAATGGAAAGTAAATGTACAGAGGAGAATCCCAAATCAAATCAATATTTGTTGTAACCACCCTTTGCCTTGTTCCAAACATCTTGGAAAACTAACCACAGATTTTCTGTGGATGTAGGCTGCCTCAAATCCTTCTGTCTCTTCATGTAATCCCAGACAGACACCATGATGTTGAAATCAGGGCTCTGTGGGGGCCAAATCATCACTTCTAGGAGCCCTTGCTCTTATATATGTTGAATATAGATCTTAATGACATTGGCCGCATGTTTGGGGTCATTGTCCTGCTGCAGAATACATTTGTCAGATTACAAGTATCTGCCTGTATTTCTCAGCATTGAGGACACCATTGATCCTGACCCAATCTCCAACTCCAGTTGCAGAAATTCAGCCTTAAACTTGCAAGGAACCTCCACCGAGCTTCACAGTTGCCTGCAGACACTTATTGTACTGCTCTCCAGCCCTTTAGTGAACAAACTGCCTCCTGCTACAGTCAAACTTTGACTGATCAGTCCAAAGCATCTGCTGCCATTTTTCTGCACCCCAGTTTATATGTTGTCATGCATAGTTGAGTTACTTAGCCTTGTTTACATGTCAGAGGTATAGTTTTTGGATGCACATCTAGAGTGACATTTTTCCTCATTCTCCATTGCAAAATAGCTCAAGCTCTGTCATATTGCCACAGAGAGCATCTGAACAGTCAATCAAGTCTAGCCATAGATTCTCGATTGGATTTAGGGCTGGATTTTGGGCAATTCTAACACATGAATATGTTTCAATCTAAACAATTCCATTGTAGCTCTGGATGTATGTTTACACTCATTGTCCTGCTGGAAAATGAACCTCCGCTGCAGTCTCAAGTCTTTTGCAGGCAGGTTACAACAGGTTTTCTTCGAAGATCGCCCTGTATTTGGCTCCATCCATCTTCTCATTAACTCTGACTAGTTTACCTGTCCCTGGTGAAGAAAAGCATCCCCACAACATAATGTTGCCACCACCATGTTTCTCTGTGGGGATGCTGTGTTCAGGTTGATGTGCAGTGTTTTAGTTGTCTGTCATATAGTGTTAGGCCAAAAAGTTTAATTTTGGTCTCATTTGACCGGAGTCCCTTCTTCCACAAGTTTGTTGTGTCCCCCACATGGCTTCTCGCACACTGCAAACGGGACTTCTTATGGCTTTCTTCTTGTCAATCTTCCATAAAGGCAAGATTTGTGGAAAGCATGACTAATAGTTGTCCTGTGGACAGATTCTCCCACCTGAGCTGTGGATCTCTGCAGCTCCTCTAGAGTTACCATGGGCCTCTTGACTGCTTCTACAATTAATGATTTCCTTGGCCGGCCTGTGAGTTTAGGTGGACAGCCACGTCTTGGTAAGTTTGTAGTTGTGTCCTACTCTTCCCATTTTCAGATGATGGATTGAACAGTGCTCCTTGAAATGTTCAAAGTTTGAGATATGTTTCTATAACCTAGCCCTGCTTTAAACTCCTTCATAACTTTATCCCTGACCTGTCTGGTGTGTTCCTTGGCCTTCATGATGCTGTTTGTTCCCTAAGGTTCTCTAACAAACCTCTGAGGGCTTCACAGAACAACTGTATTAATACTGAGATTACATTACACACAGGTGGACTTTAGTTACTAATTAGGTGACTTCTGAAGGCAATTGGTTCCACTAGATTTTAGTTAGCGGTATCAGAGTAAACGGGGCTGAATACAAATGCACGGCACACTTTTCAGATATTTGTAAAAGAAAAAAAAAAAAAAGAAAAAACATTTATCATTTTCCTTCCACTTCACAATTATGTGCCACTTTGTGCTGGGGTCTATCACATAAAATACATTTAGGTTTTTGGCTGTAAGATAACAAAATATGGAACATTTCAAGGGGTATAAATACTTTTTAAAAGGCACTCTTTAGGCACAAAGGCACACAGAAAATGCAAGATCGCATAAATAACCATAAAATCTACATGTCCTTGAAACTACTTTCATATGGTAGGTGCCACTGACTTCAGCTATGGCAAAACTAGATGTTTTGTCACAGTTGCAGTGAAAAAATCAGCAGAAAACAGAAAACGCTAAAACTGGATTCATAGCCCATTAGCACTAATGCATTCTTATAATGAGCATAAAATGCCAATTTTATTGCTTATTACTACAACGCATGAGTGCTACAGTCTCTTTCTCTTTGCTTGGCAGCACTGTGGGGGTTACTTATTAAATCTGGAGAATGCAAAATCTGGTACAGCTCTGCATAGAAACCAATCAGATTCCAGTTTTTTTTTGCCAAAGCTTAATTGAACTAGCTGAAGTTAGAAGCTGATTGGCTACCATACACAGCTGCATCAGATTCTGAGTGCACCAGTTTTAGTAAATCCTACCCCCCCCCCCCAATGTATAGTGTGAGTGGACCCTTCGAGTCTGTCCAATGCAACAGAAAGCTTTTGAATAAACCTTGGCTTGGTGTGGCTCACAGCTTTACTCAAACACCATAAAAGACTATATTGCGTATTATGCTAGCAACATCAAGTGGAGTATGTCTATTGCAAAAATAAATAAATCTGTCACTTTGACTAAACTGCCTGGTTCTTAATGGTTAGTCATGCCTAAGTTGTCCATTTTAGGACACTGCTCTTATACCAGGGTTCCTACTAACCCCTTTTGTTTCTTTTAGCTAAGAAAACTCCTCTAAACTACAACCCTGACAATACGATAGGTCACTCTTAAGCCCCATATTATCATAAGGATGCGACACTGACGAGCGAAAGGAAGTAGAAGCAGAAAGAAGTTACTAGCTAAGAGTCCTGGAGCTGGGGGTCACATCTTGTTCATGGAAACCATCTGGTCAGGACCCGCTGAGCCACACCAAACACAAATGATTAAAAAAAAAAAAAATCCTAGTCATTAATGCATCACAGCTGTAGCGAGCGTTACTTCATTTTTCCATGGAAACGCCGTCTCTGTTTCAAGGATCTTGTTACAGTTTTGGTAGCAACGTGTTCTCTGGCCAATATTGGACACATTTATGTGTTAAAGAAGAGGAATTATTGCAAATTCTTGAAATAGAATCACCTCCTATTTTAATTCCTGTTATGTCAAGTGCTGCATATGAAAAATATCAATTGCTAATGATGAAGCATTGAAGAATGTCATGTTACCATACTGACTTCATTCACAGAAGTAGGCTATGTCATTCTAACACTTTACAGGTTTCAGGAACGTTGAATAATTATATGAATTAAAAACTGTGAGGTGCCCTAAAAATACAAACTGAAATAATATCACATTTGCAACATTCTCTATTCAATAAATAATTATGGTTTGAATTTGTGCCACATAGGAATACATATGTACAGCCATGGCGAAAAGTTTTGAGAATGACAAAACATTAACTTTCACAAAGTCTGCTGCTTCAGTGTTTTTTAGATCTTTTTTCAGATGTTACCATGGTATACTGAAGCATAATAATTAGCATTCCATAAGGTTTTTGACAATTACATTAAGTTTACGCAAAGAGTCAATATTTGCAGCATTCATCCTTTTCAAGACCTCTGCAATTCGCCCTGGCATGCTATCAATCAACTTCTGGGCCACATTCTGACTGATGGCAGCCCATTCTTGCATAATCAATGCTTGGAGTTTGTCATAATTTCTGTTTTTTTTTTTTTTTTTTTTTTCAACCGCCTCTTGAGGATTGACTACAAATTCTCAATAGGATTAAGGTCTGGAGAGTTTCCAGGCCATTGACCCAAAATGTCAATGTTTTCTTCCCAAAGTGACTTCGTTATCACTTTTGCCTTATGACAAGGTGCTCCATCATGCTGGAAAAGGCATTGTTCCTCACCAACTGTTCTTGGATGGTTGGGAGAAGTTGCTCTCAGAGGATGCTTTTGTACCATTCTTTATTCTGTGTTCTTAGGCAAAATTGAGAGTGAGCCGCACTCCCTTGGCTGAAAAGCAACTCCACACATGACACAGGATTGATGGTAGTGCTCACCTTTTTTTTCTCCGGTCAAAGTTTTTTTATGGATGCTTCAAACATCAGAAAAAATGACTTTACCCAAGTCCTTAGCAGTCCATTCCCTGTACCTTTTGCAGAATATCAGTCTGTAACCAATGTTTTTTTCCTGGAGAGAAGCAGCTTCTTTGCTTTCCATCTTGACACCAGGCCATCCTCCAAAAGTCGTTGCCTCACTGTGCATGCAGATGCACTCACACCTACCTGCTGCCATTTCTGAGCAAGCTCTGCACTGGTGGTACCCTGAACCCACAGCTAAAATCAACTGTAGGAGACATCCTTGGCGCTTGCTGGACTTTCCTGGGCACCCCAAAGCCTTCTTTACAAATGCAGTGGAAATGTATTTTATGGGACTAAGGTCATTTTCATGCAATAAATGCAAATCATCTGATCACTCTTCATAACATTCTGGAGTATATGCAAATTGCCATCATAAAGACTGAGGCAGCAGACTTCGTGAAAATTCATATTTGCGTCATTCTCAAAACGTTTGGCCACGGCTGTAGGCTTTATGTGTGTAACTCTACAGTCTAGCACTATCTTTTGTGCTTTACGATGCACATAATATTTAAAACGGAACTTTATGTAAAATAGAACAGAAGGTTAGTCTAGAATGTTAAAACCAATGGTTTTGGGACTTTTTTTTAGGTTAAAAAAGTGCCTGTTCTAAATAAATATGTAAAATCTGCTTGCTTATGGTTACTGAACGTTACACATAATCACTGCTCTTTGTAATGCTAGAAGACACAGGGATATTTTTAAATTCAGCCTGACACAAAAATGCTTGCAAACAATAAACAACCTCATAGTTATGGCTATAACAGGAATTAAGGTTCTCTCTAGGGCAGTAGGTCACCTAGCTACTGCCAAATTAATGGTCATGTGCTTCTATTGAGGAATTCTGGCGATTGTAGTTACAATCATTTTTTGACAAAGCTGCTAACTGGTTAATCATGTTTAAACACCACTCCTCCAAGATTCTGGTCATATGATAAACCGCTGAAGAAGGATGGGACTCTCCTGGCTACAGCAGCATGCACATACTTTACAGGCTAATTTACCAACCTTTCCCCATATCATGCTTGATGAGTTTTAAAATGCCTCATTTAACAACAGTGAACAAAATGGAAATGGATGCATTAAATGGGCACTTACAGTATCTCACAAACATGAGTGCACCCCTCACATTTTTGTGAACATTTTATTATATCTTTTCATGTGAGAACACTGAAGAAATGACACTTTGCTACAATGTAAAGTAGTGAGTGTACAGCTTGTATAACAGTGTAAATTTGCTGTCCCCTCAAAATAACTCAACACACAGCCATTAATGTTTAAACCGCTGGCAACAAAAGTGATTACACCCCTAAGTGAAAATGTCCAATTTGGGCCCAATTAGCCATTTTTCCTTCCGGTGTCATGTGACTCATTAGTGTTACAAGGTCTCAGGTGTGAATGGGGAGCAGGTGTGTTAAATTTGGTGTTAAGGCTCTCACTATCTCAGGATCTGAAAAAAAGAATTGTTGCACTACATACAGGTGCCTAGGCTATATAAAGATTGCCAAGACCCTGAAACTGAGCTGCAGCATGGTGGCCAAGACCATACAGCAGTTTAACAGAACAGGTTCCACTCAGAACAGGCCTCGCCATGGTTGACCAGGTTGCATTTGGGAAATAGATGTATGAGTGCTGCCAGCATTGCTCCAGAGGTTGAAGGGGTGGGGGTCAGCCTGTCAGTGCTCATACCATACGTTGCACACTGCATTCAATTGGTTTGAATGGTTGTCATCCCAGGAGGAAGCCTCTTCTTTAGATGATGCACAAGAAAACCTGCAAACAGTTTGCTGAAGGCAAGCAGACTAAGGACATGGATTACTGGAACCGTGTCCTGTGGTCTGATGAGACCAAGATAAACTTATTTGGTTCAGATAGTGTCAAGTGTATGTGGCAGCAACCAGGTGAGGAGTACAAAGACAAGTGTGTCTTGCCTACAGTCAAGCATGGTGGTGGGAGTGTCATGGTCTGGGGCTGCATGAGTGCTGCCGACACTGGGGGGGGCTACAGTTCCTTGAGGGAACCATGAATGCCAACATGTACTGTGACATACTGAAGCAGACCATGATCCCCTCCCTCCGGAGACTGGGCAATATTCCAACACGATAACAACCCCAAACACACCTTCAAAGACAACCACTGCCTTGCTAAAGAAGGTGATGGACTGGCCAAGCATGGTTCCAGACCTAAATCCTATTGAGCAGCTGTGGGGCATCCTCAAATAGAAGGTGGAGGAGGGCAAGGTCTCTAACATCCACCAGCATCACAATGTCGTCATGGAGGAGTGGAAGAGGACTCCAGTGGCAACCTGTGAAGCTCTGGTGAACTCCATGCCCAAGAGGGTTAAGGCAGTGCTGGAAAATTATAGTGGACACACAAAATATTGACACTTTGGGCCCAATTTAGACGTTTTCACTTAGGGGTGTACTCACTTTTGTAGCCAGCAGTTCAGACATTAATGGCTGTGTGTTGAGTTATTTTGAGGGGACAGCAATTTTACAGTTATATAAGCTGCAGACTCAATACTTTACATTGTAGCGAAGTGTCATTTCTTCAGTGTTGTCACATGAAAAGATATAATAAAATATTTACAAAAATGTGAGGGGTGTACTCACTTTTGTGGGATACTGTACATAGAGATTTATAATATGTTAAATGTTTTTAAAAGTATGGAGAAAAATGTCCTCCAGCTTATTTAAAATAGCATTGGGCATTGTGTAATGTGACCTTCGATGATATTCTGAAAAAATACAACATAAAATTAAAATTGTTGTCATTTTGTTGGATCAGTACCAGTAATTATATTTCTGTACCCTGATGTCTTCCTTCTAGCACTAAACTCTACTGCTGTAATTTAACTGTGCAATACCAGGGCCTCTCCTGCCCACCTTATATTTGTGAGCATATAATACAGTAGATTTAAACCCTTAATGGTCCATTTACACCATCTTGGCCTGCTTTAAAGTGTGATGTATTGTATGGTAAAATACAGTTCATTAGAGCAGCCTATTCATTTGAATGGGCTGGCTAATGCACCACAATAAATTAAAAACTCAGCAGAGTACTGTATTGCAATAACATGCATCATTAAACTGGTGCAATGCAGTGAATGGGTCTTGGACAAAGGACCTTTGCCAAGATACTTTAATATTATAATTTATATTACAATAAAAAATAAAATAAAAATAATATAGTAATATTGGGGGTTGTTTAACTCAAGCATAGCACCCGCTAGCGAGACCAATCCACACCGGAAACTCCATTTCAGGGCTTTTTGAACCATTTATTAAAAAAAAGAAAAGAAAGGAAAATGTCCATCAATAATTCCCACGCAGGGGTTTCAATTTCACAGCAGTAGTAGTAAACGAAAAATACCAAGCCACCTGGCCTTATGGTCAGCAGTACTGCCGTTTGGGCTTTACCCTTCAGCCCTCTTGGCCATATAACTAATAAATAATAAATAATCACAGAAAATATGTTTGCGTGTATTAAGAAATGGTGAAATTGAAACTGATGGTGCCCCTGACTCAGTTAAAGGTTTTCAGTCTAGAAAGTCTGCCAGTCAGGTGTGCAGGGGGACTTATTGCTAATCAGATCTCCCTTGCTTTCTCAGTGCGACAAGCATTTTTAAAGGCTATTGGGTGTGTAAATTGATTCTAAAGCCAAAATGTTACTTCACCTCAATGCATTTCCTGTGTTAAGGTAAAAAAAAATGTGTACAGCTTGCTATCCCCCCCCCCCCCCCCCCCCAAATACTTACTTGAGTTCTCAATCGATCCAGCACTGCACGGCTGGATTCCTTCTCTCCTCTCTTCCCCATCATATAGAGACTCAGGCGGTAGCAGGAGCAATTGGCTCCTGCTGCTGTCAATCAAATGATGTGAGGAGGAAGTAGGGTGGGATCAAGCATGGCCCCATAAAAACACACAGCTCGGGAGCAAGTTCCTCCTCAATAGACGTCAACTGTTTTATCAACTTCTGTCGACATGTTGGAAAACTTGTCTACGGGTTGGTTAAACAACAGCTACAGACACTGATCAGTGTTTTCTGACAGCGGTGGGTCCCGCTGTCAGAATACCGTGTCCAGGCAGGAGAGATTCCTCCATCCACCTTGTTTGTGTTAAGGAAATGGTCAGTTTGGTCCTCCTCCCCATTTTTAATACTCACAGCAATTAACCCATTTATCCATGTCTCTATACTTTATTTTGTGGAGAAATTGCTTTGGAGAACACCCCCTAGTATTTTGTAACTAGCTGACAATGTCAGGTGCCACACAGAGAGTTTGCCAAGGGCAGCATAAAAATGTTGCTTCTTGATCATGACCACAGATGCAAAGTGTGTTGGCACAAACACTTGTACTTTCCATTAGAAAAGCATGTAACATGAGATAGTAGGTGATTGACAGAGAGACAACATAGCAAAGCAATAGGGATCAGATATCATCTTCACCTAATAACAGGTAGTGCCTCCACAAGAACCTTCATGACAGGATCACCAAGTATTATTTCAATGGAGGTTGTATATTTAAAAATGCTGGAAAATGCCTTTTTAGAGGATAGCATGCTAACAAGTATGAAATTCTAGTGATTTAATTTTTAATTTTTTTGTGATTCAGCAATGCAGGTATGTTTACAAATGTGTGCTCGCTTCTAAATACATCATTCTGAGGCAGTGGTAGGCAGAGCATAGAGATGGATAAACCTGTATTGTGTGTAAAAGCAAGAGCCACACCATAGCACAATCAGACACTATTGCATGCCACAGGGTCCAAAAATACAGAGCATTATAAATGGTGTATACAAAGCCTGAAAGGCTACATGGGTAAATAATTTTTGCTAGTATTGCTAAATTATGTGTTTTACATTTGAGTGTTGTCTGTAAGACAAGGCTGCATGGGTTTAGGAGAAAGCTTCACTTGATATTTCATTGTTTAATGAGTCAAAACATCCTGTTCAGGGATGAAGCAAGCATTCCAAATAGTACTGTTGTCCATCTGTCGGGAAGTATCATCTGTAACCAACTATGTTCTCATGAGGGCAGAAACAGTAACCATGACCAGATGACAAATCATGGAAGAGGCAAATATTTTCATTGGTCATTTTTGGTATAATTTTTTTCTCATGCATCATTTGGCCATTGATTCAGAAATGTGATTTTCATTCATAGAAACGAGTGAGAACAGCAGAATCACTTTACTGTCGCTGCTACTTACTTGCCAATATGCTATTCCATGGTTACAAACCCTTAAAGAACAAGTTTTAATTAAAGCCTGGCTCCAGGCAAAAATGTATCCCTTGCAGTGAAGTTGTGCTGGTTGAAGGATTAATAGCGGTTTTGTCTAACAGTGAGGAGAAATCGTTTTACTTACCTGATCCTCCATTCCCCCACCATGCAGCAGTGGACTGTCCCTCCTTGTCCTCAAGACCCTGCTTTGGTCTTGATGATGTCAGGACCCTAGACTATTGGGAGCATGGAGGTGCAGACGCTACAGGGACCAATCTAGCTATGGGAAGAAGAGGAGGATCAGGGAAATAAATCTTCTTTTATTCTTTCCCAGCAGCATAGACTTACTGAGTCCCAGGATCTTCATGGGCACTGGCAGTACCTGGAAGCTAACCATCAGTTTTAATGGGGGTCATACTGCTACATGAAAAATGCAAGAGTATAGCCTAGGTAGGTTGGAGTTGACTAGGCTTCAGAGCAGACCCCAGTGCACTAAAGAAGGAAAAGTGATTGACACCATTTTTATTTCCTAGTCTTTGTGATATTGTTAAAGAAATTGTAAAGAAGACATATTTTTTCACTTTAAAGTGGTTGTACACCTTTGAAATTAAAAAGGATAAAATAATTTCCTCACATAACATGTACTTGCTTCAATCCACAGCACCAAGTTTGGCTCTTGACTGCTCTCTCCTTCCCCTGCTTTATGCATAAGTCCCTTCTGACAGTTTTCTCTGACAGTGGGAAATCCATGGTGACAGGCCCTCACCCTCAGGTGATTGAAAGCCTCAGATGTGCAAGTTTCCATATGAGACTGTGTAGAGGGGGTGTGTCCTATCACTTCACTTGGGTTTCAGATTATACTTGGCTCTCTGCTCTGTGCTGTGCAGTGGGTGATGTCAGATCCCTGCACCCTGCTACTTGAAAGCTGAGCTGAAGCCACAAGGAGCAATATTTCCAGAGACATACTGCACAGAGTGTTCCATTTACAAACTACCAAATTCCACCAACATAAAGCAGGGTCTGAAGATGCCCCTGGTGATGCAATATATTAATGGTCCCTTTCTTGGACTTGTCACTGCTATTGTCATCTACCCAGCTGCATTGGTCATCAGTATGTTGGTTCCAGACCTTGACATAGACACAGATGATATTCCTTTGTAATTTTAATCTAATAGAAAGTTTGCTATATAGTCCAGTTTGCTACATAAATGCCTGAAGAAGCCGTAAACTTGGCAAAACATGCTGAGATTTTTGCATTTGCTGTAGTATGGAATATGTAATAAGGGGGCACTATTATAATAAATCTTAAGTGATACTAATAAAGTGCTCTTGTGCTGAATAATACCGCAGGTATCTCACAAATCAATACATGCTTCAATATACATTGAATAAATAAATGAAATCAATCAACTGAAAAAATGTCAATATACATAAAAGACGTGAAACTGAAGTGGAGTAAATCCTGTGCCCTGTCACCGCTTAGGAGAGATTGCACAAACATGTCACCTGGTGAATTATGGTAAGTAGCCTACTCATCGACTCACCATGACCCCTTTATATAAAAAGATAGGTCAGGAGAAGCTTTGGCAGGTTTAAGGGGCTGCCGACCTTGATGGAGAAACTCTGCTTAGGTGTACCAGGAGTAATGTTTCAATCCACGATTGCTCAGGAAAAAATATAGAGAGAACGGGACCATGGCATAATATCGTTTTATTTAAAATAGCATAAAATACAAGAATAGCCAAACGGCCTCTTACTTTAAAAGTGCCTTGCCTCAGCACTAGAGGGGGATGTGTATCAGACTGAATGAGTTGGAAGCTAGCCGTGCCGCTTCCGCTGCTTGAATTGGCGTGTGTTCCACCCCCTGGATCTCGGGAACCGAAAGTTCGGACCAAACAATGTGACCGGGATGCGCCTCGACGTACGTTTTGTCGTAATGACATCGTCAGGAAGCGTCCCGGTCACCTGACAAATGATGTTTATATTTGGCCGGAAAATCTGTGAATGGCTAGGGTTGAACTAACTGCATTATCACCATCTTGTGGACAAATAGGATAATGCACATTGTGATCTGAGTGCATTGTGAAAAGGCTGGTATATGTTAGTATACATTGGGTGCATTATCCTATTTGTCCACAAGATGGCAATAATGCAGTTAGTTCAACCCTAGCCATTCACAGACTTTCTGGCCAAATATTAACATAATTTGTCAGGTGACCGGTACGCTTCCTGACGACGTCATTACGACGAAACGTATTTCGAGGTGCATCCCGGTTACATTGTTTGGTCCGAACTTTTGGTTCCCGAGATCCAGGGGGTGGAACGCACGCCAATTCAAGCAAGGGAAGTGGCACGGCTACTTTCCAATTCACCCGGTCTGATGCGTTCATTCCCTCTAGTGCAGAGGCAAGGCACTTTTAAAGTAAGAGGCCATTTTTGTCTTTTATGCTATTTTAAATAAAACAATATTATGTCATGGTCCCGTTCTCACTATATTTTTCCCTGAGTAATCGTGGATTGAAACATTACTCCTGGTACACCTAAGCAGAGTTACTCCATCAAGGTCGGCAGCTCCTTAAACCTGCCAAAGCTTCACCTGACCTATCTTTTTATATAAAGGGGTCATGGTGAGTCAGTGAGTAGGCTACTTACCATAATACACTGGGTGACGTGTTTGTGCAATCTCTCCTAAGCGGTGACAGGGCACAGGATTTACTCCACTTCAGTTCCACGTCTGTTATGCATATGGACATTTTTTTGAGTTGATTGATTTAATTTATTTATTCAATGTATATTGAAGCATGTATTGATTTGTGAGATACCTGCGGTATTATTCAGCACTAGAGCACTTTATTAGTATCACTTAAGGTTTATTATAATAGCACACCCTTACTATCTACAACCCACATATCATGAAGGCAGTCTTGCACTTGGATGGGAGCAGCTTAAATAGCAAATCCAGTTTTATAGTTTTAAACAATTGTGTAGTAATTAGCACCTTTAAATTCCCTGCTCTTGTTATGCGTTTGTGTATTCTAAAATATATGGGATGTGGTGCTTGATGTAAACCTTTTCCTACCCCAAGTGACATACTTTATGTAACTCATGTCATTTAGTAGAGGGTAGGGATGTAGATAAATTACTTCTGAGGTTGTGAGGTGATAGACTGAATTGATGTTCTTCTATTGTAAACAAAGTAAAGACATTTTATTATACAAATTAAATCCCAGTTTTTGTACCTTAAAGAGGATGTAAACCTCGGAAAAAAAACAAAAAACAAACCCTGCAAGACAAAGGCATAATGAGCTAGTATGCATCGAATACTAGCTCATTATGAAATACTTACCTTAGAACAATGCTCTGGATCGGCATCAACCACCTGATTTACTTGTGGGTTTGTGGAACCGACGTTGTGACTGAACGGAACTGCAGTGACGTCACTCCCGTACATAAACATATTTCCCTGCTTCGTCCTAGTCTGTCCCTAGCCACCAGAAGCGGCGGATTGTCGATCGGGTCTCCTGTGCCACCGGGAGGCCCGGAAAGAGCAGTGTGAGGTGGCGGGAGGGGGGATGTCCTCTCCCGCTCCTCCGGGATAACAAAGCCGCTCGGTTGTTATGCCTGGATACATGATTGCCCGCTCTAAACTACGGTACTGGGATGATGACTGCAGCATCATCCCGGTATAACCCCCGAAAGCAGAATATGCACATCTGTGTACACTCGGGGGGAAGGGGTTAATAACCAGAAAAAATGTTTTTGCCAATTAAGACAAAAGATTAGTCTGTTTAAATCACTGAAATGAGACAAGTATAACATGATCAGAGTTTCATCCTGTTTTTCCTCACGACTCGTTAATTGCAGCCAAGTTTCTTGTGAATATCAGTATAGTTAAAGAATCAGCTTCAGCTAACTTGTGGGCAAGAAAGAGGCACATCATATTCCCTGTGAATAGAGCTCCTGATGTTTCCCTGTAACATAGGAGCTTTATATCATTTTCACAGAGGCTTACAAAAAAAAAATCTTTAAATTTAAGTTCAGTCAGAGCAAAAACTGTGTCAAGGGGATTTTCAATTTCTAGTATGTGGCTTTTGTTTACGACTGCAACGAAGCAAAAAAGCTTCTCCAACACAATTCCCAAAAGCTTCCCTGATTATGTGCAACTCCTTCAAAGAGCAAATCCAGAATCAACCAAAATGACAAATAAATGTATATTAGCAAGCTGTAAATATATGCAAATACATTGTGCTAAAATGTTTGTATTAAGACAAAGCAATCCGCAACTTATTACTTGTTCCTTTATTATTTCTCCATAAAAGACATGGTTTTATGCAGCAGATGTTAACACGTTTCAGCCTTGTCAACCTTGTTAACAATAAGGCAGACAGGGCTGAAACGCGTCACCATCTGCTGCATGTAAGTGTGTCTCTTATGGAGAACCTTGAAGATTTTAAAGAGCAAGTAAAGAATTGTAGATTGCTTTGTCTTAATAGTATGATTGCAGTTTTCAACTGCTTATCCTGCACGTGACTACTCTGGCACATCTCTCAATTTGTTTGGGGTTGTAGCACCAGAACTTTGTTGTATAGACTCTAAAATGTTTGTAGCTGGTAAGATTCCCCACATTCTAACTATTATTCCAATGAAACAATTCCCCTGGAAAAACTACAAAAATAAGTTCCCAGCACAGGCGGTCCCCGGGTTACAAACAAGATAGGGTCTGTAGGTTTGTTCTTAAGTTGAATCTGTTTGTAAGTCAGAACAGGTACATTCTCAGTCCGCCCCTATTCAGAAGATATCATCTCACTTTGTGTCCCAAAGTGGATTTTGAAAATTTTAGGTTGTCGTGGAAACTAGCCTTGATGATAAAGCATCAGTGGAGGTACATTTCCATTCCTAGGAGTAGATTTTCTCTCACTTCCTGTTGTCTCCCTTCATTTGTAAGTAGGAGTCATTTCTAAGTCGGATGTTTTTAACTAGGGGACCACCTGTATATGACTCATTGTTGTACCCCCATGGTAGGAAAGGAAAGGAAATATGTAAACCTTGACATCTTCAGCATTTCTGTTACAAGGAAATCTACCATGATGCTAATGTTCATATAATTTCTGCATCCAGTTTCGAACACTGGAAGACCAGCCTATTGATGTTAAAACAGTGGGGTATGGTGCAAGAGTTGCAGTGTTTCATGCAGGTTTTAATGAATCAGAGCTGCCAGCAAAAGTACAAACAAGGGGAAGCCAAGTAGGAATGGTAGGTTTTGTTGGTGTTCTAGCTAATGGGATATGATTAAATAAAAAAATAAATAAAAAAAAAGTTATCTCACAGAGGGGGATGTTGTATCTCTGGAATATCTGTGGGATTTTGTTAAGGGCACAGTTTATATTTAAAAAAAATAGTTTTCCAAATAGAATTTCTGCAATGACAGTTTCCAAGCTGATACTACTGATTATTCAAAAATAAAGATGATAAGCTGCATTTAAAGGAATAGTCCACCCGGAATGGATTTTCAGTTGTCGATAAAGACTTACCGTATATACTCGAGTATAAGCCGAGATTTTCAGCCTCTTTTTTGAGGCTGAAAGTGCCCCCCTCGGCTTATACTCGAGTCATCGCTGTCTGCCCGCTCGATCAGCGTGTCGAGCAGACAGACAGCGGCCATTCTATGATTCAAAAGCCGCGCCTCCGGCTCCGCCTTCGCCTGTGATAGGCGGAACACTGAATTTCCCAGCAGCCTGTGTTCCGCCTATCACGGGCATCGTCTCATCCTCGTACTACGGACGAGGATGATACGACGTCCGTGATAGGCGGAACACAGGCTGCTGGGAAATTCAGTGTTCCGCCTATCACAGGCGAAGGAGGAGGCGCGGCTTTTGAATTTTACAATGGCCGCCGACGAAGAGGGCACGGGACGGAGGCAAGGCAAGACACGGCACGGGACGGGACGGGACGGGACGGGACGAAGGCAAGGCACGACACGGGACGGAGGCTCGGGACAAAGGCTCGGGACACAGGTAGGCTGGACACACACACACACACACACACACACACACACACACACACACACACCTGTACTGCCCACTAAACATGATGGGATTTTTGTCGTGGCTATGACGCAAAGTGGCTGCTGGATGGTCTTCTCTGTGTGGGTGGCCAGCGGGAATAAATCTGCGACTCAACTATTCCCTTTTCCCTGCCAAAGTGAATGGGTCCTCAGCCCTGGTTCACACTATATTGCCATGCAGCTAACACTGCAAACCCTATTCATTTCCGCACTGCGTTTTGCGATCTGCTGCGGGTGTAGGTGCAGGTAGGCTGGACACACACACACACACACACGGATGGAGACACACACACACGGATGGATGGATGGATGGAGACACACACACACACACAGGGATGGATGGATACACACACACACAGGGATGGATGGATGGATGGAGACACACACACACAGGGATGGATGGATGGATGGATGGAGACACACACACACAGGGATGGATGGATGGATGGATGGAGACACACACACACAGGGATGGATGGATGGATGGATACACACACACACAGGGATGGATGGACGGACACACAGGGATGGACGGACACACAGGGATGGACGGACACACAGGGATGGACGGACACACACACAGGGATGGACAGGCATGTCTCACCCTCGGCTTATACACGAGTCAATAAGTTTGCCAGTTTTTTTGGGGGTAAATTGGGGGCCTCGGCTTATATTCGGGTCGGCCTATACTCGAGTATATACGGTAACAGTAAACTATACGTTTTTAATAATTCTCAGTTTTTCTAAGATCTCTACAAAGCTGTCTCTGCAATTATGAAGTGGCATCACCATCCTTTATTTCATATTTTAGAACATGCGAGCAAGGGGGAGGGACACCCTGGGGTAGGTAAATCCCAACATAATTGAAAATGCACGATTTACAGGACCAGGATTTAGGAACTATGAGGTGGGCCTCATTCAACCGGGTTCTCACTAAAAACAAGAAGTCAAACAGACTACATCTACAGCTAAAATATACCTTTATGGGCTAACATTTCAACATAAACTGTTATCTCACCTGAAGTGTAAGACGTTTTACTGCATTCCAAACAGTTCCCATGAACTCTTTCATCCTCTCTTCCGGGGTCTTGCTGTTCTCTTTGGAGGTCTGCACTAGCTTTGCTGGAACTGAAAGAGGACGTGATTCTGCACAACATAAGAAATATATAATTAATAATGGAAACTAAAAAAAACGGCATCAGCTAAAATGATACAAATCCCCAAACGTTTTTTTTTTTTTTTTTACTCTTTATATACTTTAATAGCTTAGAACACTTTGCAAATTATAATCATCATATAGACTCGAGTAACTTAAAGTAGAACTAGGCAAAACATTTTTTATTCAAGTTGGATAGGGTAGGGAAGGGTTAGAACTCCTGTAATGTTTCTTTCAAATCTGTGTTCCATTGGGGAGATTTACCTTCACTTTCTGTCCCATAACTAATACAGGAAGTGGGAAAAAATCCCTGAAAATTAAGGGAATCCATTGGGGCCAACCCAGGTCACCATAACTAGGGTCCCTTTTGCAAGATTTCCCTTTATTACTGTCCTAGGGACAACACAAAATGTGGGATTTTCTTTTACTTTTGATCATGATAAACAGGACAAATAAAGAGTGTGAATCTCCCTAACGGGAGCAGAGGTAGCAATACAATCCTGACAACTGTACTAATCCACCTCCAATCTGTCCACAACTAGAAAAAAAGTTTTGCCTTCAGTTATACTTCAAAGGATAACCACATTTATTGTACAGTTTGATGCTTTACAATTCCCGACCCTTTCCCCCGTGAAACTTTTAGAAAGAAATGTGTACATACTAAAAGGTGCAAGAAGCAGCGCTATAAATCACAAAGCAAATGGAATGAACTTTATTGATCAGATTCTAATGTATCGGCTATGAATAAAGTTGTTCACATAGTGACTGCCACAATGGGGACACAGATGGCAATACAAACTGACAATTTTAACCCATCCTGGTGTTCTGATGAGCTCATGTAGGGAAAACAACAGGTTCACCTACATTTCAAGGTTTCTCTAACAGCAAAGGAGAGAAGGATAGATAAGTGTCTTGGGGACTAAGAACCACAATTAAACTGATTGTTTTGTGGAAAAACACAGGTTCACTAAAAGTGGTACTTAAACCAAAACTAAAATTATAATATATTGCAGCTTACCAATCATTAGGTGTGGTGGCTATATTAGTTTTCTTTCTTTGAAGGCTCCCCCCCCCCCGTCTTTCTCTGGTGATTTGGCCAGTACAGACCTCCTATATTATTTGGATAAATAAGCACAGGGGGCAGATTTGGACAGCGGCATTGTCAGTCTGGAAGGAGGGTAGTATTAAGCCTAGTACACACTATTAGATTTTTTTTTCATTCAACTCAGTGGGTTTTTGGTACAGCGATCTCCTCCGCTGAGTTATTGTGTTCCGAAAGGGGGGCGGCCCCTCCACCAGAACACTCTGGTCAGCACTCTCAGTCATTGGCTGAGAGAGCTGATCGGGAGTTGGTCAGCTGCTGGTTTTCCAGCATGCGTGTCCAATAGAAGCTGGCTGTTTGTCCGGCTTCTGTCTGACTAGCTGCCATACACACGGGCGACATGTCGGCCGAAGTCACTTATTTAATGGTTTGTGTTCTTTCCATTTTCACCTTTTCACAAAATGGCACAATATATATTAACATATATTTGTTATTTATTAACATTTTTATCTTTTATGTTTATGAAGAATTTCTTAAAGGGGTTGTAAACCTGTGTTTTTTCACCTTAAGGCATTCTATGCATTAAGCTGAAAAAACTTCTGTCAGTCACCGGCACCCTAGCCCTCCCATTTTACTTACTTGAGCCCTGGAACTCACTCAGCGGTGACACGCTGTCCCTCTCTCCACGGGGTCACAGCTCTTGATTGGATAGATTGATAGCAGTGAGTCCATTGATTCCCATTGCTGTCAATCAAATCCAATTACGCGGGTGCCGGGGGCGGGGCAGAGTCCGGCATTCATGTCCATGAACACAAATGCTGGACTCGGGAGCGCGCCCGCAAGGTGCTTAACAATCACCTTCATGTTATGCTGTATTTGTGTATAATGATTTTATTTAATTTTTTTATATAGTTCTGATAAACATTAGCACAACTATATTGGAATGTGAAAAATAAAATAAAATCATTAACACCATTAATTAATTCTACAGGTCCTGTGCTTTTAAAAAATATACACTTTTTCTAACTTTCAAAGCTACAAGTAAAAAATGGTCGATGAACCGGAGGTGAAAAATGGTTTTACCAGCAAAAACCACCAGAATATGATTAAACATATCTAACAAAGTTAAAAAATATCTTGAAGTAATTATAAAACAGGGTATATATGTAAATCAAATACAGGATACAAATGTGAAGCATTTACTTTTTTTTTTAATTAACATTTTTTAAATAAATGTATGCTACACAAAAAAACAAAAAACAAAAAAAAAACAGAATTCCCATCAATAGTACTGTTAAAACACCTCAACTAAAAAAATATGGAATTTCATTTAGATATTGTAATCTGTACCTAAACGCAGCTTTAAGAAGATTCTGGATTCAGGCATATGTTAGGCGCATTTCATTTTATATGAAGACCACCCAGTAATTCAGGGTGGTCTCATTTATCAAAACACACTTTAAAAAAGCATGTACATGTGTTTAAGCTTCCAGATATGAGCTACAGTGTCCTTACTGATCTACAGTATTGACAATGAAAACATACTGCTACATATATGACTACTGTGTTCCTTAAAGTACTTATACTTTATGGGGCTTATGAAGGATGCTTAACCATACATTACCCTTTGGCTACTCGTCACAGTTATTATGTAAAGACCATGAAATAAGGCACTTTAGTACAACACATTAACTATGTCCAAATAGGTACAGCGCTAATTATTAGTTCCTTCTCCAAACAAAGTAGGGCTCTGTGCTGAATGGCATGCTCCAGGAATGTTTGGTTAAGCAAATGAAATCACGTTACACATGATCAAAGACTGAGCATAATCAACCCATCCTAACGCATAACAGCAATTACAACTGCGCCTTTACGAGCACTTACTGAAAGCAAATGCCTTGAAGAGTAGCATTTGATCCATTTTATTTATTAAACACTACACTAGGTATTGCTGAGGGATCTGGTCGACAGAATACATTCCTGGCACTGCTTCACAAGCCTTACTTATGGGCTAATGGCAATATGGCATTTTTTTTTTCTTCTCACTGTCTTAGTTAATGAACAGTAATCCAACAATGTCACAAGTCATTTGATAGATTGGTCAGAAAAACATTTAATGCTTCACTGGCTGCATTTATCTGTTAACATACACACATGTAAAAACTTTTTAAATAACACTTTAGTGTAACTTGAATGAAATGTATGCCTACACATACAAGTGCAACCTAGCAATTTTCTAGTGTTCTGGATGAATATGTGAAAAGGGGCAAAAAAATGTAGACTTTATTTTTTTGTTTTTCTAGCTGCCAATACATACATTAAGCACACAAAAAACAGAGACACAGGGGATTTACACGATTCCCTAAAAATGGCCACACACGCCTAATACCTGTGATAAAAGTAAAAACCCCAAGTGTCTCCTACACTGATTGGGAGATCATAGGGGTTAACTGGTACAGTATATTTTTTAACAAATGTTTGAATGGAAGTTTTCAATACTTTTGATGACGGCCATTTGAAAGTCCTTCAAAATTTGGTTTGCTTTTAACGTTTCATTTTGGAACAAATTGACTTTACCAAACAAACCACATTCACTGTTACAAATTTGTTAATTTGAGAAAAAATTCTATCCTGCTCTTTAGATGTTTCTAATCACTGTGGTCAAAAACAAACATCAATTTGAGCCCACTGACAATTGGAAAGTCAAACAAATATTTCTGAAACAAAACATTATTCAAGGAAAGTCTACTAGTGTATGACCAGCTTTAGAATAGAAAACACTTGCTACCATACAAAGATTTTCAAACATGTCAGAAATGGTCTGGAGAGACTGAGGCTACCTGTCATATTTTGTGATGTGCTAACTTCATGTGGCTAAGACAACAGGGGTTTCAAAGAGGGTGGTGCTGGAATTCTCGAATAGACCGGTCTGTACTTCTGGCACAAAATCCGGACAATTCAGAATCTGTACTGTAGGGATTTGTTAGCATAATATCCCAATGTAGAACATAAATGTTTCACTCTAGGTATGCTCTTTATTGCATACGGTATATGCTTTGATCCAACTTGGTGGAGTAATGGAAGATTAGCATCATTACATACTGGGCTTGACCGTGGACATTGTTTGGTAGTATGGCAGACAGGGACTCTAAAAGGTAATTATTCCTGAGTGCAGGTTGAGCACTGTATACGCTTTATACTATTTTATGGAATTATTTTTGATAGATTGTTTATCACTGAAAGTCTCTCTCTTAGATATGTTGGAGCTAATGAACTGGTTGGTGGCAGATTAAAATTATTGCAATGGTAGTGTGCGGCATATCTTGGCTCCTATGAGGCCTCGCATAACTTACTGTATAGAGGTTCCTCAGCCCCCTTCCACATTGCACAGTCCATGGAGGCTGTTCTCAAATAGTCCCATTAGTGGTCAACCCACACACATCTCTGGCTGAACACCTCCCTTCATCAATTCTACATCTCTCCTGATCCTAGTATATGGGCCTCCAAAGGAATCCAGTATCTTAATCACATATGATCAGATGGTGTTCTAAAAACTTTTGACTCCTTAAAGGATAAGTTCTCCTTTTTTCACTTTTTTTTTGTTCCTTCTAAATTCCAGTCCCCCTATGTACCAATATAGCAATAGTACTTATCTAGAAAAAATATCAAAGCTTTCCATTAAATCTACAGACACTTACATTACTTGTCCTCATCCATGTTTCCAAACGTATCCATTAGTAATGTTTTATATCCTGGACAGACATGACACAGGAAGGAGTTGACCAGCTGACCTCATTAGCACACACCCTGCATCATCCTCCCTACCACCTACCCACCCCATTCTCAGTTGCATGTTTTTTAACTGAAAAATAAATAAATCAGTGATCACCCTTCTCGCTAAATGCACAATATACAATCAGACTGCATAGTGTTTGGCCATCTTTATACAAGTACATAGAAGGGAGTGGACAGAAACACTCAGCTGCAAAGCAGCATTCACATATCTGCATAGTGGGAACTTTTTTTCTTTAAGTGCAGAGGGGGGGGGGGGGGGGGGGGTGTTTTGGAGCATTTTCAATCACTATGCATAGGGAAGCCCACCCACCTGAATGGGCTGCCCTGCCTGCACACAGCAATCACCCCAAAGAAGCTTAAGAACATTTTTTAAAGCAGTTTGGTGCATTTTTTTTTTACTGTGATTTTTGGTGCAGCACATTTCTGAAATGCAAGTAAATGCACAGATGTGAATGGGGCCTCGTTGTTCTTGTGTAAATGCACCAATTTCACTTTTAGGCCCCATTCACATCTAGCATAGTGGGAGCACACATTTTGTGGCTTGTTTTTTCTGTGACATGCATAGGGCAGCCCATTGATTTCAATTGGCTGTACTACATGTTGCTCATGGGACATTGTCGTTTTATGGGTTGCATGTTTTTTTTTATTGTGCATTTTTCCACTCGTATTTTCAACATGGTAAGATGGCAATACACTATACAATCTGATTGTACAAACATCCATGAGACAATTAAGTAAGTGTCTGTAGAATTAATGGAAAGCTTTAATATTATTGCAAAAGAAGTACAATCATGGTATATTGGTACACAGAAGAGCCTTTGGGTTTAATCTTGCATAGCTCTTTAATTTGGCATTTTGAAGTGTGCAGGAGATGATAGATGAGATAACATGTGGATAGAGCTGTAGTATTATAAACAGGAGAAGTGTTCCCTGGGTTCTGTAAAGTTTACCATACAATCTGATTGTACAATCTCGTTTGGATCTACCATTAACTATGTAGTGTAAGGGCCTGCCTGATTGGATACAGAGTGATTTGCTAGATAGGCGTTTTGTCTTATTTTATAAATTTGGTAAATCTAAAAGGAGATTGTACAATCATATTGTTTAGTGAATAGCCACATTTATGCACGTAAAATTACTAGTTGCTTTCAGTGTCATTAATTGTTAACGGCACACTAAACAGAAACAGTGAGTCCCTGCTATGCAGAGATGTAAACATGGCTTGGCAGCTGAGTGTTTCTGTCCACTCCCTCCTATGTACTTGTATAAAGATGGCCATACACTATGCAATCTGATTGTATATTGTGTATTTAGTGAGAAGGGTGATCACTGATTGATTGCATTTCATTTAAAAAATGTGCCACTGGGAATGGGTGGGTCTGTAGGAGGGTGTTGTGGATGTTGTAGGGTATGTGTGAACGAGGTCAGCTGATCCACTCCTTCCTGTGTCATGACCTCTAGTCTTTCCAGGAAGTAAGGCATTACTAATAGATATATTTGTAAACATGGATGAGGACAAGTGAAGTAAGTGTCTGTAGATGTAATGGAAAGATATTACATTTTTGAAAATAATTACATTAATGCTATATTGGTATGTGGGAGGGCTGGAATTTAGAAAACCAACAACAAAAGTGAACAAAGGTGAACTTATCCTTTAAGATCTCAATATTTCCTCCCTAACTCCTATCTGTTCCGATACCTTAAGGAGGGGTTCACTCGAAACAAGTTTAATACCTAGGCTGAGCTTGATGCATGGTGTAGAGGGTTTTGGCCACCAGCAGGTGCCGCCTTTTGCTTTTTAGCTGTACCTAACAACCTACTGCTGCAGGTGGCACTTTAACTAGTAGGCAATAATTTAAATCAGAGCTGGGGCCTCCAATTAATGGCATAAAAATACACTTTTTTAACAAAATACACAAAAATATGTTTCATTGATTTTAGAAACTATATTGTGCAGTTTCCATCCCAAACATTACAGGCAGATTCTAGTCTTTCCAGCAGGTGCACTTAGATCTCCAGATGACATCACAAGAAAGTTAATTATGTGAAAGTGCTGTTTTCCTACATTATTTCCTATAAAACTGCAATAACCATTAGAATCTTGACAATTATGGTAGTTTATATGTTCTTGCTTTGGAGTGAAGTCTGCTGAATGACATCATTGGAGTGTGAGTAACAGAACCCCACTAACATCACAGGCTCCCAGCTGAATATGTGCTGAGGTGTCACAGTGGATCACAACACAACACTTGTACAATCCACGTAGTCCTGGCAACAGCCATGGAAATCGCATTACAGAACAACTTTATAGTACATGCACAAGTTCTTCTAACTTGCGTTTCAACAGAAAATCATTTTTCTCTACATAAAAACTAAAAGGAGCCAAAAGCGAATAAGTAAGATTCTAAGAAGGCATTTAATTCTTAAAGTCAAGTCCATCTTTATAGCATTTTGTAGCTCTAACACATATCTTTATAGTTCATCACTTTACTTAAACCTATTGGCAACATGAAATGCAAATCTTTTTGACTGGCAAAAGTGGTGTGCATGCCCAGAAAAATAGCTGCTGGGATCAACAGGTTTTTAAAGCTGATCACCAGAAATTACAACTGGAAAGGACTGCGGAAGGTAAGGGCAAAGTGTTAATTGCCCTTACCTCCATGCTTTTGTTTTCAACTTCTAGCTCTATGAAAATTGTGCAGAAAGCACAGTGGTGGCATTAGCTCAATGCTCTCTTTTTGTCTGTCGCATATAAAAAGCCCGATGTAATAAAGTGGCAGTACAAATATATATTTTTTTTTTATAGCAGCCAGACAGATTTAAACCAACTTTGGTACCTGAAGGTTACTATTACACTAGGCTAGAAAAAATAGCAAAAAAGCAATATCTCCCACAAATCATTTAAGGAGCTGATTAAATTCTGGATGCAATTAATTATACAACTTGGATTTAGTTGTTGCTGTAGTGAAGCAGGTGCTACAGGAAGGATCCACACAGCAGGGGACATGCCATCCAACAGTCCCAAAACTGTGGTGGATGCTGAAGATGCTTCAGCTGAGACTGGTGTAATGGAAGGCAGGATGGATTATTAATTAACCACTTTCGTTGCATGCAAGACTGGTTTTGGCTTGTTTTCTCCCTTTGAAAAGTGAACTTTATTAAGGTAAGTACACAAACATATTCATAGAAGGCACAACGAGTGATATGTAACAGATGAAGTTACAAAAACGGCATAAAGTGGGGTTTGTTTATTCCCCAATAACACTGAGTAATAAGGCACAATATATGAAATATAAGAGAAAACAAAGAAAAATACTGTCAGTATTAAAACATGCACATAAAAATAATGAAAAACAATACAAAGTTGTCGATAGATACATCCAGATGTCAATAGTGAGAGACCAGGGGATTGTATCAAGAATATAAGGTATTCAAACACACATTTCAGAAGATTGTAACCAGCGGTCCCAAATTTTATTATATTTAGAGGGGCATGTAAATGTGAATGTATAAGAATTTTTTAAAGAGCAAGGTGTTATTTATTTCACATATTCAGGTGGTAGACTCGGGAGGTGAGTCACTCATCCATTGCTTAGCGATTACTTTTCTGTCTGTAAATAGTGTTTCTTGTGGGAAAATGTTGGTAAATGTATCTAGGTCTGAGTCAGGAAATATTCCTAATAAGCACTGTTTGAGGTGTAACGTTAAAAGAGAACCCATAATGTCATGAAGGAATTTGACAACTTGTGTCTAAAAGCCCTGTATGATTGAACAACTTCAAAGCAAGTCGTACAATGTACATTAGCACTGTTACACATCGGGCATAGAGTACTTTGCTCGCTTTTGTAATGGGCCAATCTGAGAGGAGGAGGATATGAGTGGTGCAGTATATATAAGTGGGTCAGACGGTCTGACAACTTGAGTGATACTGTCTTGCAGGTGTCTAGTGCATCACTCGTTCTTCCTCTATATTAACCATATCATTCTCCCACTTTGTCTTAATCCCATAAGCTATTTGGGATGAGGAGGGAAGGAGTAACATATACCATAAAATATGGAGAATAATTTACAGGGTTCTGTACTTTCAACCATTTCCATTAATGTGTTAGGGATTGACTGAGTGAATTTTGATGAAAACTGTTTTTCATGGCATGGCGAACCTGCAGAAATCTGAAGAAACTGAGGTTGGGTAATAAGAATTCCTCTCTGAGCCCATCATATGTTTTGAGATTACCAGCTGAGAGAAGGTGACAAATAGTAGACACCTCTTGTATGCCATATGTTGGCGCTAGGGACAGAGAGGAGCTCTGATAGAGTTTTATGCCATGGGGGAGTATAGTCATTGAGTTTAGGAATATTCAGCTTGTCAGAGGTCAAGTCCCATAATTGTCTGTAGCGGTATAGAAGGGACATTTGATCCCCTACAACTTCAGCTCCCGTCAAACCACATGCTATAATGCTAAAAGGGTCTGAGGATGGTTGTATCCAATTTGGGCCAAGCAGGGTATTAAACCATATACGGTTTTATCAACATGGTGGTTTTGGCTTTTAATTTAACTTGTGGGTCAGGTGATAGATCAACTAAATCAAGTACGTACAAATTCTTAATGTGTAGTAAATGAACTTTAAAACAAGCCCTCAATAACCTATGTACTTGCAAGCACTGTAGAGCAACGCACCTTTAAATTCACAGCAAATGCACTGAAATAATTCAGACCATTTCCTCAACAGCTTATCTCTCCCTACTCCCTCTCCTAGCATTCACCCAGCAGCCTTCTAATCTTAAGGCCCCATAAGCTCTTGCAAATAGGGCAGTTTGCATTTAGCTGCAGGAGACCCGGGGGGGGGGGGGGAAGGGGGGTGTTATTAAAAGAAATAGGAGGCTGACAGCTTCTGCAGCTATTTGTGGCTGATTGCACGTATTTGCCCTGACTGTAGACAGTCTGCCTGCAGCTAGTCACAGGGCAACATGCTTGGTCTCCTGCAGTAAATTGCAACTGGCCTCAGTTGCATGTTTGACTGGGGCCTTAGAGTTAAGACAAACAAAAGCTCTAGAGAGGGGCGGGGGGAGCTGAGCTTCCAAGGAAATGACTCTGCTCTGAATTTTGAGACTGAATTGCCCAGTAGTACATGCCGCTACAGACATCGGTAAAAGCTTTGCACATACTTTGTTTACTCAATTTAGGCAGATGAGGCTTGTACACTGCAAGTTTTAAAACCATGCTACAAATTCTAAATCTGACTGATAGCAAGACTTTGATTGGGCCACTGTGGAAATTAAGTTCACTACAATTGTACTTTGATATAAATGTTCTGCTGAAATATAACATTTTCTAACAGTTTTATATCTATTTTTCTCTGACTGAAACGTGTTATCTGGCACAAATATCCTTAATTGTGTACCTAACCATGTTTATTTCTACTTGAACAAGAAGACTTGTTGACAACGGACTTCCCTACTTGAATCTGCAGGTCTGATGTTTTCTAAGCTGTGGAAAGTGGTAGATTTACACCACGTTTCACTTTGAATTTCATGTAAATATTGATTATTGTCTATATGGTGACTGTACAAGACTACACAAGATTCCCAGTTTAGTATGACAACAGACTCAAAAAAGAAAGAAAAAATAAAAATAAACGTAATTTACAAAACCATGATTTTAAAGACTTCAGTGGAAAGAAAAAAAAATATTTACAGAATCAAGACTTCATATGGAATAAAAAAAGATTGCATTACATCATTAAAAAAAAAAAAAAAGTATAACCAAAATAAATAAATAAAAAACACAGCAATAATAATATACCCTCAAAGAAATGTTAATATTCCAAATATTAAAACCACTATGGTTAAATAAATGCATGAAAATCAAGAAATCCTTCCATATTCTCCTGAATCATAGGACTACATACATATACCAATGCCAACAATATTTCAACATGCAAAGTTTTAATATTTGTGACTATCATTTATTTTTATTTTTTCTGGGCAAAACTGTATATTATTGTATTTTTTAGTTATATGTTTGTTTTTTGATGATCTAATACAATTATCTTTAAAACAGGGAATTTTGTGTAGTCTACAAGCTATAGACATAAAGGAAATGCGTGACTTTGTAGTTATTATTGAAGTCTATATGACAACTGTGTCGCACAAACAATGTTCAGAAATCTACAGAATGCTTTCATTTTAAGTCAGTCATGCCAGTGTTGCTCTTGGTGATGGTGACCATGATAGATATAAAGGTTCTTGTTCAGTTACTTCCTTTTTAAAGATGGCCATATGTGCTCCAGCATCAGCTCCCTGTCACATGCACCCCCAATGGAGACTACAAGCCATTCTAACACATTTGCCAAGGCGCGCTCCTCTGTTGTCACGATTAGGGATGAGCTCAGGCGTGTTCGCATTGAACACGTGTAGAGCCCACCAGGAAGTCGGTGCAGCGCTGCACTAATCACAGGCAATGAGACATTGCCCGATCTCTGCAGCCGCACATCAGGGCAATGTCTCACTGCCTGTGGTTAGCGCAGCGCTGCACCGACTTGCTGGCGGGCTCTGCACGTGTTCCATGCGAACACGCCTGAGTGCATCCCTAGTCGCCATCATATTGTTTGTGGAATGATGTGCAACCAAGGCTGGAGGGAGCGCATGTACACAAGAAGACTGGAGGAGAACAGCAACACAGATGCTCAAAAGGATAAAAAGGAGCAAACTATACTTAATGAAATAAGTTTATGACACACAGCACTGCAGCAATTTAAGGGCGTACACATGGCAGTTTTAACTATGCCCAGGAACAGTTCATACATTTGGTGTGGTTTGTTTGAGTGCTTTGAAAAAAAGCTCAATTAACCTCCCTGGTGGTATGATTAGTTTTAGGTTTATTCGTTTTTTGGTTTTAGGTGCTGAAAGCGGTACAATTATTTTGCATGGAATTTGGCGTTTTATATTGTAGTCCTGTAATTCTTAAGAATAACTCTCTTATATCTGTTCAAACCAGAGTCTAGCAGACATCCCAGGTATGATAAAGTTTATAATATAATAAATAATAATAAAAATTATTCAATAATGTAATCAAATCCAAAAACACTGAAATTTGCTAATTTGCAGAATTGTCGCTGTCATTAGATTTAGCGTTTGATGATGAATTTCCGCACAAATCACTATCGCTCAATTCTGCAAGTGATTCTAATTTATTATCGCTGTTTTGTAGTTGGTTTAAAATCACTTTTGACATAAAGGGACACTTTTTGGTTGCTATGGACAATCTCCAAATTCCAGGCAGAAAAAACAGTATTTATAATATAAAAGTGCATGCAGGGCACTGCACAGACCACTAGGGACAAAGGGGGTGTGTAATGTTTTTATACAGTACTATAATCTACAAGATTACAGTACTGTGTGTGTTTTGTGTTTTTTTTACTTTTTTGAATTTGGCGCCGATCTCCGCTCTCGTGCACCGAAATGTCGCAGGGAACGGAGCTCGGCGCCTTCGGGCACTGTGTGAATCGAGCGGAGGACAGCTCAATCACACAGCACAGAGGACATCGCTGGATCCAGGGGACAAGGTAAGTAACTTCTCCCTGTGTCCTTCCTGTATCCAGTGATGCGATCCCGAGTCTGGCTCGGGGTTACCGCTTATGGTGCTGAAATCTCAGCCCGAGCCAGACTCGGGATTACCGCTAGGGAGGTTAAGGTTAAGTATACCATGCCCAAAACTACTTGGAAGAGGTGATCTGGAGCACATCCCAATGCAAACTGTACCAGCGCACACCCGTGAGAGCGGGAAGGACAATCAAACTTTAACCTTCTCTGGTGTGAGACGAGTACACCCTAATGCCCCATACACACAGTCTGACATTCCGACTACAAAATCCATCGGATCCAACGGAGTTTGGCCAAAACTTGTCTTGCATACACATTGTAAAGGTAGGTCCTTGCTCTGTTAGGTGCTCGATTTCCCTCTTCCTATCTCGCCTAGGCCGTGGTCTGGATAAACTTGGGAGTCCCATTCACCGGTGAGATAATCAAGGCACATACACGAGATGTACGTGAATAATGATTACGATTTAATGTTTTGAATACAACAGGTTATATGCTGAAACAGTTGGGGTGGCGCCCTGTGGAGTAGCCAATCAGGGATCCGCTCGTAGCTATACACCAAGCTTTTCCTAGTAACAGGTTTATTGACAGAACAAGCAAAATAAGCAGAAATTGTCTTCACGGCAAAGCACGTCATTAACCTTCACACGAGATAAGAATAAGACTACGATATTCAACAATATTGTGCTAATAGTCTGTGGTCCAGACGTTCTAGGTCATAGACGCAGTTAAGAGAATATAAGATAGTTGCATATCTTGGCTTTCTCTGTACAAACTCTCGCGGCCAAGGGCATTCTAAGAAAACGGCATATTCTCCAAATAGCAAGCATCTATGTCTTAGTAGTTAGAATTCTAGCTTGGTCATACAAAGTTTAAAATGGATGACAGTATAACAAAATGGAGACTTGTTAATCCTTATACACATGGTCGCACAAAGTTATCGAAAAATCTGATCATTCGGAACGAGGTGACGTTATACACGTAAGACGGGACTACGTAGAGGCCAGTAACCAATAGCTTTCGTCTCCAAATTTTTTCTGAGCATGCATAGCACTTTGTGCATCAGAATACTCTACACACAATTGGAAAAAAGTCAGATCGGATTTTGTTGTCGGAAAATTTTAGATCCAGCTCTCAAACTTTTTCCATTGGAAATTCCGACAGAAAAAGTCCGATAGAGCCCAAACACGATCGGATTTTCCGACAACATAATCTGATCGGACTTTTTCCATCGGAATTTCTGACCGTGTGTATGGGGCATTCGTGTCATCTAGTTAGTGTTTACATCTACTTTTATTTTTATTTTTTTTATGTAATCATTACCACTTCAATTTTTACAAGTGTTCGCATGTCACTGAGAGGGATTGAAAACCCCTTTTGTTAAAATGACTGGGTGTTTCTTCACTTTAATTTTCTCTGAGACAACAAGGAGCCTAGAATGTACTGAAGCACAGGAATGAGTATTCTCAGAATATCAGATCTTCAGCAAATTGGTCTGGTGTACTACAAATATATGTCAAACAAAAACAAAAATGGAAAGCATTGGATTGTTTGTTCCACATAGATATATCGATCTACCTGAGACAGTGGTTTAATTTAAATTAAGCATTACCAGCATTTTACAATGGAACCCTGTTTTATAAAACTACAGCTCCCCTCCATAAATTACCTTTTTAACAGAGAAACGGTTCCAAGCACATCAAAGACATACCCAAAAGGTAATATACACAACTGATAGCTAACACAGGGCCCATTTGATCTGAAAAAATGTTGAGGTCACCGCTAAACGGCAATGCCCTGTGTATACAGACAACCATATCTATGTAGCAGGCTACCATGTTTCTATAGAGACAAAGATACAAACAGAGGGTAATGTATTCCCAGAAAAAAAAAAAATATTTTTTAGTCATTTTATTTCTATACCAACCGCTAGTCCTGTAGGTATAGTTTGATGCAGGTGTGTTTCTCATGCTTCTGTTTTTATTAATATCAGCGCTGTAATAAATTATGTGTTACAGCTGGAAATTACAGAACATGGTTATGGCAGATCTCATCATTAAACATGAGTAATCTTTCCCTATAAATGAAAATAGAGTGAAAAAGTTAAATGTGGGCAGATGGGATTTTTTCTTTTGGGGGGTGATTAAGGCTGCATAGTTTCTGGAATTGTGTAATAAACCTTTGGTTGTCATTTCAGTTTATCCACATCATCCTGTTAGGTCATTTGCTCTGGCTTTATTACTATATAGATCATACTAATAGTAGCATTCTGATAAGTATTACATCACTGCTAAGTTGTAGATATTTCACAAATGTAAATGCCCAACTGTATGCTTTAACTCTATAAGCAGGGGTCTCCGGCTCAGAACCACCACAGTTGGCAGTTGTAATGGTTCTAAATAATTCTAAGAGCACCAGCTGGGCTTGCTTTGCTGTGTGTATGAGGCTTAAAATCAGTCACCAAAATGACATATTACCAGGCACAGAGAGGTGCCATGCTGTTAGACCTAGAGACAGCAACAAGATTACTAGCCTTATGCCCCGTACACACGTTCCGATTATCGGACCACAAAAGTCGCTTTTGGACAGATCGTTCGATAATCTGATCGTTAGTACACAGCTTTCGACAGCCGATCACGACAGTCCGTCCAACTAAATCCGAAGGAACAAACAGGAAAACTTTGGTCGGATGACAGCCCATCGTACGACAGTCGTGTAGTCAGTACAGTATGCGTCCGATAAAAGTCATTAGACAAACACCACGCATGATCGGAAACATGAAAATAAACCAGAAGGACACACAGGTCACACGTTTTTGACATCATTTAAAATACGTAGCTACGCACGACGGACGATTTTTCCAGAATCGTACGACAAAAGTCTTACACACATTTTGCACTGTTGTATTCAATCTTAGTTGTATACAACAAAATGTGAACGATCGGTCTTACGATAATCGGAACGTGTGTACGGGGCATAAGGACCATAAAACAGTGGGCTTGGTTTACTTAAAATGTTGAGTGCAAAAGCTGGTGCAGCTGTGTGTGGTACCCAATCAGCTTCTAAGTTCAGCTTGTTCAATTAAGCTTTAACAAAAAAAAATGGAAGTCGGTTGGTCTCTAAGTAGAGCTGCACCAGACTTTGCACTCTTCAGTTTTAGTAAATTAGCCCCTATGTTTGTACCAGAGATAATGTATGATTAATACTTATGTTTGGAAAGTAGCTGGGTCACAGACTTCATGGCATGGTCAGGCATGCAATCACTAAATATGCTCAGGTATCACGACTGCCATGCAGCTCCATAGACAGGAAAGTTTGGCTCTAGTGAAAGTTTTTATTTATGGTGGTGGGAAGACAATTGGGTTGATTTACTAAAACTGGGGAGTGCAAACTCAGGTACAGCTTTAACAAAAAAAAAAAAAAACTGGAAGCCAGCTGGTCTCCAAGTAAGAGTTGTACCAGATTTTGCACTCTTCAGTTTTAGAAAATGAACCCCTATGCTTGTACCAGAGATAATGTACGATTAATACTCCATAGACAGGAAAGTTTGGCTTTAGTGAAAGTTTTTATTTGCGTCAGTAGGGAGACAATGGGGTTGATTTACTAAAAATGGAGAGTGCAAACTCAGGTGCAGCTGAGCATGGTAGCCAATCAACCTTCAACTTCAGCTTATTCAATTAAGGTTTGACAAAAAACCTGGAAGATGATTGGCTTCTATGCAGAGCTGCACTAGATTTTGCATGCACCAGTTTTAGTAGAACAACTCCAATGAGCATTACTATATACATACTGTAAGTGATTTTCCTGCCAAACATTCCTTACATTTCCATCCAAATGAGCATATTCTTGATATGTATTAAGACCCAAAAGCTAAACTAAGAATGATGACCAGTACTCACATGCCATAAACATGCAACCCTGTCATGCTAATATTAACCATTGTGCCTTTTGGCATTTGGGGTTCCCAAGAGAAGGATCACAGAAAAAGGAAAACCCTTACAAAAGCCCAAGTGGTCAATTATGACAGGTACCATACATGGGGAAAAAAAAATGGGTAGCCGTCATCTCCTTGATTACATGGTTTTAGGACTCCATTGGGCTCTTAACCAGTTCAGCATGCAATATATATATTGAATTGCCTTAATTTAAATAAAATCTGTGCTTTGCCCATGCAGGTACCCAAACCCAGCAGTTACCAGCATTATTCACTTCCAGTGGCTGAACAGACAGCAGGGGAGTGAAAAAGAAGGTCAAGTATAAACTGTTGGCGGGGCCACCCTTAAAAGACCCAATTTTAGCTCATTTCGATCTTCAACTCACTGCTCTGTGATCCAGCAGTGGCCATTTTCTGAGCTGAAAAATACCCTTGGTCATTCAAAATTCTTTTTTGTGAGCTCAAGTCATCAAGGTGAAGGCTTTGGGCATGTGTGATTAAAGTCGCCCTGGGCTCAGAGGAGAATGCTGCAGAGAACTGAGCTCAAAGCACTGATCTCTGTAGCATTCAGGATCACTCTAGCCCAGATAAAGAAAAGGAAGGAGAGGACGTGTGTCAAGACCAATAAGGAAATTAACCACTTGACCTCTGGGCACTTAAACACCCTTACTAACCAGACCAATTTTCAGCTTTTGGTGCTCTCACATTTTGAATGACAATTACTCAGTCATGCAACACTGTACCTATATGACATTTTTGTCCCTTTTTTCACAGAAATAGAGCTTTTTTTTTGGTGGTATTTAATCACCGCTGGGTTTTTTTTATTTTTTGTAGTGCTATAAAAGAAAAAAGACCGAAAATTCTGTAAAAAAATGAATTTTTCTTTGTTTCTGTTATAAAATTTTGCAGATTACCGTATATACTCGAGTATAGGCCGACCCGAATATAAGCCGAGGCCCCCAATTTACCCCCAAAAAAACTGGCAAACTTATTGACTCGTGTATAAGCCGAGGGTGAGACATGCCTGTCCATCCCTGTGTGTGTGTCCGTCCATCCCTGTGTGTCCGTCCATCCCTGTGTGTCCGTCCATCCCTGTGTGTCCGTCCATCCATCCCTGTGTGTGTGTGTGTCCATCCATCCATCCATCCATCCCTGTGTGTGTGTGTCTCCATCCATCCATCCATCCCTGTGTGTGTGTGTCTTCATCCATCCATCCATCCATCCCTGTGTGTGTGTGTCTCCATCCATCCATCCATCCCTGTGTGTGTGTGTATCCATCCATCCCTGTGTGTGTGTGTGTCTCCATCCATCCATCCATCCGTGTGTGTGTGTCTCCATCCGTGTGTGTGTGTGTGTGTGTGTGTGTGTGTGTGTGTGTGTCCAGCCTACCTGCACCTACACCCGCAGCAGATCTCAAAACGCAGTGCGGAAATGAATAGGGTTTGCAGTGTTAGCTGCATGGCAATATAGTGTGAACCAGGGCTGAGGACCCATTCACTTTGGCAGGGAAAAGGGAATAGTTGAGTCGCAGATTTATTCCCGCTGGCCACCCACACAGAGAAGACCATCCAGCAGCCACTTTGCGTCATAGCCACGACAAAAATCCCATCATGTTTAGTGGGCAGTACAGGTGTGTGTGTGTGTGTGTGTGTGTGTGTGTGTGTGTGTGTGTGTGTGTGTGTGTGTGTGTGTGTGTGTGTGTGTGTCCAGCCTACCTGTGTCCCGAGCCTTTGTCCCGAGCCTCCGTCCCGTGTCGTGCCTTGCCTTCGTCCCGTCCCGTGCCGTGCCTTGCCTTGCCTCCGTCCCGTGCCCTCTTCGTCGGCGGCCATTGTAAAATTCAAAAGCCGCGCCTCCTCCTTCGCCTGTGATAGGCGGAACACTGAATTTCCCAGCAGCCTGTGTTCCGCCTATCACGGACGTCGTATCATCCTCGTCCGTAGTACGAGGATGAGACGATGCCCGTGATAGGCGGAACACAGGCTGCTGGGAAATTCAGTGTTCCGCCTATCACAGGCGAAGGCGGAGCCGGAGGCGCGGCTTTTGAATCATAGAATGGCCGCTGTCTGTCTGCTCGACACGCTGATCGAGCGGGCAGACAGCGATGACTCGAGTATAAGCCGAGGGGGGCACTTTCAGCCTCAAAAAAGAGGCTGAAAATCTCGGCTTATACTCGAGTATATACGGTAGTCATTTTTCTTCATAAATTTTGGCCAAAATGTATACTACTACATATCTTTGGTAAAAAAATAAGTACAAATTGGTGGATATTATTTGGTCTTTGTGAAAGTTAGAGAGTCCACAGGCTATGATGCCAATATCTGAAAACTGATCACACCTGAAGTACTGACGGCCTATCTCATTTCTTGAGACCCTAACATGCCAGAAAAGTACAAATACCCCCCAAATGACCCCTTTTGTAAAGAAGACATTCCAAGGTATTTAGTAAGAGGCATGGTGAGTATTTTGAAGTTGTAATTTTTTTCCCACAATTCTTTGGAAAATCAAGATTTTTTTTTTCCTAACAACATTGTCATATTATCAGTTTATCTCTCACACACAGCATATGCATACCACAAATTACACCCCAAAACACATTCTGCTATTACTCCCAAGTACGACGATAACACGTGTGAGACTTTTACACAGCGTGGCCACATACAGAGGCCTAACATGCAGGGAGCACCATCAGGCGTTCTGAAGCACCCAGGACAATTCTGACATTTTTTTCCTACATGTAAAAATCATCATTTATTTGCTAGAAAATTACATGGAACCTCAAAACATTATATATATATATATATTTTTTTAGCAAAGACCCTGAGTATTTGCGTAGCAATTTTTTGAACGCTTTTTTTTGGGAAAAAAAAAAAAAACTGTTTTGTGCTTTAAACAAAAAAAAAAAACCAGCAAAGTTAGCCCAAATTTTTGCATAATGTGAAAGATGAAGTTACGCTGAGTAAATAGATATCCAACATGTCACCCTTCAAAATTGCACACGCTCGTGGAATGGCGCCAAACGTCCCCATAGGTGACGCTTTAATTTTTTTTACTGGTTACATATTTTGAGTTACAGAGGAGGTCTAGGGCCAGATTTATTACTCTCACTCCAACGTTTCGCAGAGATACCTCCCATGTGTGGTTTGAACACCGTTTTCATATGTGGGCGGAACTTACGTATGCGTTCGCTTCTGCATGCAAGCGCATGGGGACAGGGGCACTTTAAAAAATGTTTTTTTTTTTTTATTGTTCATTTTACTTTATTTATTTTAGTTTGACACTTTTTCCCCAAAAATAAATATTTTGATCACTTTTATTCCTATTACAAGGAATGTAAACATCCCTTAATAATAGGAATATGGCATGACAGGTCCTCTTTAAAGTGAGCTATGGGGTCAATAAGACCCACATCTCACCTCTAGGATAAAGGTAAAAAAAAAAAAAAAAAAAAAAGATTCTGGCTTTGATCGTATTGGTGAGTCGGTAGAAGCAACGGAGGGCGGCGCGGGGGGAACGTCCCCTCCTCCTGTAAGAACGATCAAGCAGTGGAACAGCCACAATGATCATTCTTATGGTGTAAGGAATCACCGGCTGAAAAAGCTGATATCTGAATGATGCCTGTAGCTACACCCATCATTCAGATATCCCTGCACAAAGTCAAGGACGTCATATGACGGCCGGTGAGCGGGAAGTGGTTAAAATGCATTTTTTTTTTTTTTTAACACAAAGTTGTCCATTTATACAATATTTCTAACATAGCATGTGCATACCAAAAATGACACACCAAAATAGATTATCCTACTCATCCTAAGTACTACGATAACGTGTGTGAGACTTCAACAGCCTGGCAACATACAGAGGCCTAGTACAGCCGAGCATGGCTGAGCATGGCCGAGTATGGCTGGGTATCGCAGAGTATGGCTGGGTATCGCAGAGTATGGCTGGGTATCGCAGAGTATGGCTGGGTATCGCAGAGTATGGCTGGGTATCGCAGAGTATGGCTGGGTATCGCAGAGTATGGCTGGGTATCGCAGAGTATGGCTGGGTATCGCAGAGTATGTGTCACGTACCTAGTGGTTTTGAGCCCGAATTGCAGAGGGATGCCTCCCTTACGACTCCCACAACCGGTTTCATAGTAAGGTAACAGGGAACACAGGAGTAAGGAGGGGTACGGGTGCCTGGCAGGATCAACAGACGGGAAGGGATGAACAGGCGGGGTCAGCTCTGCAGACAGGAACAGCTTGGCAGACAGGATCAACACAGCAGACTGGATCACAACAACAGATGGAATCAGCTTAGCAAACTGGGTCACCTCAGCAGTTGGAATCGGCTCAGCAAACTGGAATACCTTAGCAGATGGAATCAGCTTAGCAAACTGGATCAGCTTAGCAGGTAACTACAGCAGATGGAATCAGCTCTCAAACTGGATCAGGTTAGCAGATGGGATCGTCAAACAGGCCGGGTCAGGTATCAGGCTGGAAGCGAGGCACAAGGGAGCAGGCAGGAGAGTAGTCACAAACAGGCCAAGGTCGGGAACAGGCAGATAACAGGTAGGTCACAGGCAAGCCGGGTCTAAATCACAGATAAATACTTCGGATCAGGTTCTCAGGCACACAACGCTGTAGAGCAGACAGCGGAGACCGTCAGTAACAGACAGGTTTAAATAGCCTGTTTGGCGCCAACAGGGGCACGCGCGCGGTTGCGCCCGCGGCCACAAGCAAGAAGGTCTGGGGTTCAGATTTCTAGTAGAATCTCCATGACAGTATGGCTGGGTATTGCAGAGTATCACCGAGTATTGCTGGGTATTGCAATTTATGGCAGAGTATTGGCAGGGTATTGCAGGCTATTGGCAGGGCATTGCTGGGTATTACAGAGTATTGGCAGGGCATCACAGAGTATTGGCTGGGCATTGCAGAGTATTGGCAGGGCATCGCAGAGTATTGGCAGGGCATCGCAGAGTATTGGCAGGGCATCGCAGAGTATTGGCAGGGCACTGCTGGGCATTGCAGAGTATTGGCAGGGCATTGCAGAGTATTGGCAGGGCATTGCAGAGTATTGGCAGGGCACTGCTGGGTATTGCAGAGTATTGGCAGGGCATTGCTGGGTATTGCAGAGTATTGGCAGGGCATTGCAGAGTATTGGCAGGGCATTGCAGGGTATTGCGGAGTATTGGCAGGGCATTGTGGAGTATTGGCAGGGCATTGCGGAGTATTGGCAGGGCATTGCGGAGTATTGGCAGGGCATTGCGGGTTTAATTGCCGGTGAGCAGCACTGTTGGCACTGCAGATCCAGCCCACAGCGCTGCTGACACCGATCTCTCCCCTCTCACTGTAACGATCGGTACAGAGAGGGGAGGGAGGAACCAGTGTCATAACATAACGACGGAGCGATCACGTGGTAAATGACTGCGATGAGCGGGCGTTTACTGTGATCCGTGATGCACCGGGTCCTGTGGACTCGGCAGTCACAGTTGTCACAGTTGCTCTCAAGTACGCACCCCAGGGGGCGTGGAAGAATGGAATCCTTGGAGGACGCCATATGACAGCCTGCCAGAGTTAAGCAACTGCCCCGTAGCCGTCATTCGGCTATGGGCCAGTTGTTAACTGGTTAAAATCATAATAAAGCCTTTTTTTCTTTATTTTCAAATAACAAACATGTTATACTTACCTTCTTTGTGCAGTGGTTTCGAACACAGCAGCCCGGATTCTCCTCTTCTCATGTCCCACGCCTGCACTCCTGGCCCCTCCCTCCTTTTGGGTGCCCCAACAGCAAGCAGCTTGCTCTGGGGGCACCAAAGCAGGCGTGCTCCCGACCTGTGGCTTTGTGTGTCCATTTACACAAGGAGCCATGGCTTGACCCAGCCCCCTCTAGCTCTTGAATGGCTCACTGGCTGTGACTGAAAGCAGCAGGAGCCATTGACCAATCAGGAGTGCGAGTCCCCAGAGAGATAAGGCTCTTGTAAACATTGAAGGATGGAGAGGCGGCTCAGGTAAGCATTGGGGGGGGGGGGGGGCTACTGCACACAGGTTTTTTACCTCCATGCATGAATTTAAAAAACCTTGTGCCTTTATAGCCGCTTCAAGATCTAGCCAATCAAGAGGATTTAGCAAGTATGATAAACAGCCACTCAGGAAGAGTTCAGGGATAAACGTAGAACCACTTAGCAGGTATCTGCATTCCGTGACCAAGTTTAAAGATGAAATGTTCAAATTTCTCTGGTGACTACCTTTCAGTAAGTATGAATGACATGAAATATATGCCTTGATACTAAAGGTACAAATAACTAAGGAGTCAAGAGAGCATTCCTGTAGCTTAAGACAAAAGACAAGTTTTGGATTTAAAAACAGCTTTATCCATCCAAGCTACATTGTAATCATACTGCAATATCCATTAGTCTCCCCTGTCACAAGAGAACACTATCCATAGTTTGTCATTGTCAGGCACATTCTTGTCAGATTAGTCAGGTACTTTGGGAATATTCTGAAAAATGGTTCCTGGCCATCATGTAACATGTACCACCACAAGTAAATGCTTCACATAACAAGTGACTGGAAGTTAATGAAAAAAAACTATTTTATGTCGAGAAAAAAATACAAAGAGCATGAATCAACGTCAGTAAGAGCAAATGGATGGGGAATTACTCTACTTGAAGAAAAGTTTGCAAACCTGAAAAAAAGTCAAATGATTAGTCAAGGTCACCTTAGAGCTCAGCAAACTTTCTTCAACTAAGATGCAGTCCGATGCTTAGAGCAACTGTCAGGTTACTGCTGGGAGGGGTGGGAAAAAGTGAGTTGAGTTGATTCTGATAGAACTACTTAAAAGACAAGTGATTCTGCTCTTAAAGGGAGTGTAAAGTGAATTTTTTTTATTTTATTTAAAATAACAAACATGTTATACTTACCTCCACTGTGCAGCTCGTTTTGCACAGAGTGGCCCCGAACCTGCTCTTCTGGGGTCCCTCGGCGGCTGTCTCAGCTTCCTCCTGCAGATGCTTCTCACGCTCATGCGAGCTCCCTCGCATGGTGAGAAGCATCTGAGGGCGCGCTCCTGTGATACAGCCGGCGGCTATAGCCGCTCACTGCATCACTCGGCCCCGCTCCGCATCAGTGGATGTGATTGACAGCAGCGCAAGCCAATGGCTGCGCTGCTTTCCATCCATCCACTCCAGCCAATCAGCGGCCAGGCTGAACGGTGGAAAGGACGTCGGGGGGACGAGCGCGGGACTTTCGAGGGGTGAGGTAAGTAAAACGGGGGGGGGGGGGGCTGGGGGCGCCGGGACTGTCAGATGTTTTTTCACCTTAATGCATAGAATGCATTAAGGTGAAAAAACATTTACCTTTACAACCCCTTTAAATGTATGGATGAACTGTTCCACAGTGCCTGCAGCTAAAGAGGTTAGTGAGGGATGTTTTTAAAGGTTCAAGCACACTAGGCTTAACAAACGAACACTGCTTATACAAGAGTTTTGCATTTATTTCCTGGCTATAAAAGCAGTTCAATGTTATCCTATGTGTCTATACATATTAGGGTGTTTAGAGGCATATTTGAAGAGGAGAGTTTAGAGGTAGAAATAAAAACCTTTACAAGTGCGTTTTTGAGAGTAGTTTTTAGACCGAAAAAGGCTGCCATCTAGTGGAATTGCAGTACATGCTGCTTTTTGGATCACATACTGTGAGTGGCTATCATCTTTTGTTTTTATGAGTGCTAATAAACGACTACATTTAGTCAGTGGTGCAGTTTCCCTTTCCTTTTTTTTTATATACATGCGAGTCTGCAAGTGGGAATCGCCCCAATCTGGATGAGTATCGACTTTTGGATTATGAATTGTATAGGATTATGTTACACTTATAATTTCCCGCATCTCTGGTCACAATTGTACACCAATTGGGTTGAGTTTTCAGCCTTCTGGTGTTTTGTTCATATTTGTGCTGGGGAGTTGTGAGTTTGAACGTACATATGTTTATATTCCCTACAGCACCCCGCTAACAACTCCAGACCATCCTTAAGATACGTTATTTATCACCACCCTCTGGACGTGTCCCTGTATTTGCAAATATATACAATAACCTCTGTTCTAACCAAAAAAAATGTAAGTAGGTTACCTTTTTATATTATTATATAAATACACACTCTAATCTTTCTGTCTGAAACCAAATTCACCAAAAATATTCAAGGAAATAGAGGTGTTACATAGTGAAACAATATACCCATTAGGGAAACCAGCAAAGCGTAATTCCCATTTCCATCTTCATTAGGTTGCATGTGCCACTGATGTGGACTGTTCAAATTATCCATTAGCATTTACCCGCTTAAACAGCTTGAGAATGCCGCTGATATACACTGAACAGACGTAACCGATTTGTTAAAGAAGGCTCATCACTATGCTTACACTTGCTTTGTACATTATCTTATCATGAAGGTCTTGCCACCTGAACAGAGATGAAAGCAGGAGACTATTCTCAAATCACAGAAATCGTTTGAACCAGCCCACAATAATAGGGTTCTTTGTTTCCCAACTGTCAGTGCATGTGTAATGTACACCATTTCCAGAGCTGCTCATGGTGTTCATCTCACACGGTATGGACACTGTAACTAGTATAATACCTCAGTAAAATCCTTGGCAGCTCATGACTGTTCCGTTCATGCGAGGCTGCTTAACCCTGGTGAGCCTTCCCTGCTGATTTCTTTCCTTCTAATGAGTGGTCAAGCACTACGCAGCAGGCATGAATAAACCATGATCATGCGGCTCACTGAGTGCAAGCCTGTGATGTGATAACCAAAAATATTTCGCATAAGCCAAATACCTTCACTACTATTGCTTATGGGTTCATTTTATAGCTAAACGACAAGGGCAAAAGAGTGAAGACAAATAATGAAAATGACATCAGGGTGACTAAAGTTTTTTTTGGCAGATTTATTGCCGATTGTCCGATTTTTTGCTCTGCGTCATTATTAACAGTTATGTAACTTAATTGCGAAGCACTAAAATAATCCAATTTCCATCAAATCGCTGCCCCACAGAAGCTTACAGTCACTGAAAGACTGAAAAGGCCACAATTTTAAAGCAACCCTTTCCTTTTCCGGTGTTTACAGAACCAACCATTTAAGAACTATTCAGGTTGCTAAAACAAGTCTGGTGCACAATCAGTTAAGAGCCAGTAATTGCCCCTTTAGATGCTACCATCTAATTCTTACCTCTCTCACAGCAAAGAGAAAGTTAAGCCATTCTGTTAAACACAACTCATCTGAGCCCTTTCTGCGGTAGCCATGTGTCATAATGGTGGTTAGTTATGAAGAATAGACCTTAGCTTCTGACTTTTTACAGAGAGACAAAATTTCTATATCATTAGCAGTTCCATTTAGGTTGCACAATTTGAGCAAAGGAGTTGTGTGTTTAAAAACATCTGATGAAATGGACTATTACATTTACACTGTGCAGCCTAAGCATACAGTGATGAAACAAGCCTATAAGTGATGAGAAGTATTTCCATTACTGTGTTTCAAGTCCAAAAATCCTTTAAGATCACATGCTTAAACATCATATTACCAAAAGTATTGTGACACCTGCCTTTACACGCACATGAACTTCAATGGCATCCCAGTTTTAGTCCGTAGGGTTCAATGTTGAGTTGGCCCCACCCTTCGCAGCCATAACAGCTTCAACTCTTCTGGGAAGGCTGTCCACAAGGTTTAGGAGTATGTCTATGGGAATCTTCCAGAAGCACATTTGGGAGGTCAGGCCCTGATGTGGACGAAAAGACCTGGCTCACCTGGCTAATTCATCCCAAAGGTGTTCTATCGGTTCAAGGTCAGGACTTTGTGCAGGCCAGTCAAGTTCCTCCACCCCAAAATCACTCATCCATGTCTTTATGGGCCTTACTTTGTGCACTGGTCCAAATCATTTGGTGGAGGGGGGGGATTATGATGTGGTGGTGTTTTTCAGGGCTTGGGCTTGGCCCCTTAGTTCCAATGAAATGAACTCTTAAAATGTGAGCAATTTCATGCTCCCAGCTTTGTGGGAACAGTTTGGGGATGGTCCCTTACTGTTCCAACATGACTGCGCACCAGTGCACAAACAAGATCCATAAAGACATGGATGAGCGAGTTTGTGGTTGAGGAACTTGACTGGTCTGTACTGAGTCCTGACCTCAACCTGATAGAACACCTTTGGGATGAATTAGAGGGGAGACTGTGAGCCAGGCCTTCTCGTCCACAAATACTACAAATGATTTTCTCTGTAGAACCTGATAATTCACCTGTCTGCAGCACCAAAAAAAAAATCACACAACACAGCACTACAGGGAGACCAGGTGTAGCAAAAAGGAATAATCAGAATCTCCACTTGTAAAATGTTTTATTAGTGGAGCCTTATCTCTTTGTACTATTATTTACTCGATTTCTTTTCCAATCACAGATCTGTCAGAAATGTCTCCTCAGAGCAGGAGTATGCATAAAGGGGCAGGGCTGTGAGCTGTGTGATGTGATGACACATCAGACAGTTCCAATGTCTTCTGGGTTTCACTATGACACGTCTTGGCTGCTGCAGTGAAGTAATGCAGTGAGAATGTCCACATACATGTCTGTATAGTTGAAATAGCACATTATAGTAAATATGACAATTTTAAGTTTGGAAGATTGCAAATACGACCCTATTGTGATTTTATTTTTGTGCTGTGAAAAAAAAAAAAAAAAAACATCAAAACAGCTAATTCCTGTTACAACATCACTATATCCAATTAGCCCTGTGTAGTAGCCCAACATAATAAAAAAAAAAAAAGTGTGTTTAAGTGATTAAGAATCTACAACTATAAGTTCTGATCCAATTCTAACACCATCATTTCTTTCATGACGTCTTGCTCAATTCACTGCATTTCTCTTTGCCAAAAGATCCCAAGAAGCACAAATTGGTGTTTAATATTTTTGGTTACCATGTATCACAGTAAATAAAAAAACACCCAAATGCTTCATAAAAGAGCCATACTGTAATTCCATCTAAGGGTTCCGGTGACATTATTAAACTGCAAAGCATTCGCTGCTGTGGTTTATGATATCATCAGATATCCCCAGTGGAATTTACAACCCTATTACAGGCGATGGGGTGTAGATTATTCTCTGCGTGATGCTGACAGTGAGTGAGGTATGGGCTGCACTGAGATTGGTGTAATATTTCCTGGAGAGGCCTGGTGCACATTCATGACACATGAGTTTGTTGTGGAGACTCACACCTCGTCTCGACTTTGTGTAAGCGTGAAGCGCTACTTTCTCCTCGTTGCTAAAAATAACTGCTAAATCATGATACTTGGGTCCAAACTGCAAGTCCAAGGAAAACAAAAGTATTTGTGAACTTTGGAAAAGAAAGAAGGAGAAAAAAGGAAGTATCACTATTTTCAAAGTCCATGAAAACACTGCGCTCATGCCTACTGAATTTAGTGTTAGGGAGGCTACTGGGCCACTGGCAGAGACCACATTGTCACACCTTCACAAGTGAGGCACCAAGAGTCTTCCCTCCTAAAAATTCACTTTAATCCATGTCAATAATATGTTTCCAGGATCCCACCACCTCAATAAACTTTACTGCTGAGAAGCATAGGCAAAAAGCCATTATAACCAATTAGAATATAGACTTGCCCAAGTAGAACAAGAGGGCAAGTTAAAGTAGAAGAAAAGCCTACGTCTAGCAATTTTTAAAAATGTTCCCCTAATTATTCTTCCTAACCTGTATGGAAAAAAAAAAGATGTGCATACTTGCCTATTTTTTATCCACTCTGCTCATATGATCCTGCGGTTGTGGTTCAGCTTGACAATGGCTGGGAACTCCAGGAGCCATGATGTCACCTATAAGCTTCCATGGCCCAGCCATTAACCTTGCTCCTTTCTTTTCCTTGCAGCAGACGCTGACCGCCACGGGGGAGCCAGAGCTGCATAATCACATGATTAAAAATAAACAAGTACACACATCTTTTTTTTTATACAGGTTGGGCAGGATAGGTAGTAGAAGGAGGGAGGAGGAAACTGTTTAAGAATAGTTAGATTCAGGCTTTGTTCACACTACGGCGTTCCAGATTGCAGGTGGAATCACCGAAATTCTGCCCTGCGATTCCAAATCGCCCTAAATCGTGGGACGCCCTTGTGAGCCCTGTTATTTTCAATGGCACTCAAATTGTGGCGTGATTTTGCCACTTTTGTTGCCCAAGGAATCGGTGTAAGATCACAAAAACAAAATCATGGAATGCCTGCTGCCCAAAAGAACTTCCGGAACTTCTTTTGGGGTGACAGGTGTCCCGCGATTCTGTTTGCATGATTTTACCACAAATCATGTGACAATTGCGGCAAAATTGCAGATATTTTCAGATCTCTTCAGAGATGTTCAATCAGGTTCAAGTCTGAGCTCTGGCTGGGCCACTCAAGGACATTCACAGAGTTGTACCAAGATAACAATTGTTATCTTAGCTGTGTGCTTAAGGTTGTTGTCCTGTTGGAAGATGAACCTTCGCCCCAGTCTGAGGTCCAGAGCGCTCAGGAGCAAGTTTTCATCAAGAATGTCTCTGTACATTGTTGCATTCATCTTTCCCTCAATGCTGACTAGTCTCCCAGTTCCTAATGCTGAAAAACATCCTCACAGCATGATGCTGCCACCACCATGCTTCACTGTAGGGATGGTATTGGCCAGGTGATGAGCGGTGTCTGGTTTCCTCCAGACATGACGCTTGCCATTCAGGCCAAAGTTTAATCTTTGTTTCATCAGACCAGAGAATTTTGTTCCTCATGGTCCTTCCGTCTGGACACTCTACCATACATGCCTGATTGGTGGAGTGCTGCAGAGATGGTTCTTCTTCTGGAAGGTTCTTCTCTCTCCACAGAGAAACACTGATGGTCAGAGTGACCATCAGGTTCTTCGTTATCCCCCGAAGGCCCACTCCCCAGATTGCTCAGTTTGGTCGAGCGGCCAAACTGTACCCTTCCCCAGATCTGTGCCTCAATACAATCCTATTATTGGGGTCTACAGACAATTCATTGGACTTCATTGGCTTGGTTTGTGCTCCGACATGCACTGTTAACTGTGGGACCTTTTATAGGCAGGTGTGTGCCTTTCCAAATCAAGTCCAGTCAACTGGACTGCAATCGAGTTGTAAAAACATCTCAAGGATTATCAGTGGAAACAGGATGCACCTGAGCTCAACTATTGAGTGTCATAGCAAAGGCTGTGAATACGTATGTACAGTGCATTGAAAAAGTATTCACACCCCTTGAAATTTTCCACATTTTGTCATGTTACAACAAAAAATGTAATTGTATATTATTGTGATTTTATGTGATAGACAAACACAAAGTGACACATAATTGTGAAGTGAATAAATGGTTTTCAGTTTTTTACAAATAAATACTGTGCATTTGTGTTCACCCCCTCTTTTACTCTGATACCCCCAACTAAAATATAGTCAAACCAATTGCCTTCAGAAGTCACATAATTAGTAAATAGAGTCTGCTTGTGTGTAATTTAATCTCAGTATAAATACAGCTGTTCTGTGAAGCCCTCAGAGGTTTGTTAGGAAACTTGGTAAACAGCATCATGAAGGCCAAGGAACACAACAGACAGGTCAGAGATAAAGTTGTGGAGAAGACTAAAGCAGGGTTAGGTTATAAAAAAAAATATCCCAAGCTTTGAACATCTCACGGAGCACTGTTCATCATTTAAAAATGGAAAGGTCCTTACAAACCCTGCATTTCTCTACCCTCGGGAAGGATATCATATCATGGGTTAGCTCTTATTCATAGTCACTGGATCCCCCTCACCCCCTTCTCTCAAAAAAGACATGTAGATTGGTCCCACATCACTGTCCACGTAATAGCCTGTCGAACTAACTACAAGACATTCCCCCCGCCGTTCACAGCAAGCTCCCGGAAGCGGTGTTCGACGGGCGGAAGAGACTCGGACAGTAGTGAGTCCAAGTGTGAGTCTTACCAGTTCTTATATAAATACCTTTCTTACTATACCTTGGCCTCTCCTGCTGCCCTAGCTTAATGTTGACATAAATTGTAACTAGCACTGAATCTTTGGGTGGTAATAACATCTGACCTTCCGGTCGGTGAAACGTTCCTATTTTTTCATTCCCTTTCACCTGTTCAGATAGTCTAGACAGCTCCTCCATCACAGCCTTCTTTGTATACTGTTCTAATAATTTAGGAGGATCCACCCCCAGGTTTGCTGCAGGTTTATCCGTTGGCCTTGTTTTGCCAATAAATCAGAATAAGGAGTAATGTTTCTGTAATACATACGTGTTTCTTTCTTTCTGAACTTATTTGATCTTTTTCAATGCTCACCATCTAAACCTGGATGTCTTGATTGTTTATTGACTTTTTGACTTTCTGTTGTTCAATGTCTAACATGTGTAAAACCAATAAAACATTATATGAAAAAAAAAAAAAAAAAAATGGAAAGAGTATGGCACAAAAGCGAACCTATTAAGACATGGCCGTCCATCTAAACTGACAGGCCCGGAAAGGAAAGCATTAATCAGAGAAGCAGCCAAGAGGCCCAAGTTAACTCTGCAGGATCTGCAGAGATCCACAGCTCGGGTGGGAGAATCTGTCCACAGGACAACTATTAGTCATGTACTCCACAAATCTGGCCTTTATGGAAGAGTGGCAGAAAGAAATCCATTGTTGACAGAAGGCCATAAGAAGTCCTGTTTGCAGTTTGTGAGAAGCCATGTGGGGGACACAGCAAACATGTGGAAGAAGGTGCCCTCTTCAAATTAGACCAAAATTTAACTTTTTGGCCTAAAAGTCAAACGCCATGTGTGGCAGAAAACTAACACTGCACATCACCCTGGACACACCATTTTCTTCAGCAGGGACAGGGTAGCTGACAGTGTTGAGCTATTTTGCAAAGAAGAATGAGCAAAAATATCACTCTCTAGATGTGCAAAGCTGGTAGAGACATCCCCAAAAAGACTTGCAGCTGTAATTGCAGTGAAAGGTGGTTCTACAAAGTATTGACTCAGGGGGGCTGAATACCAATGCACATCACACTTTTAGCACATATATTTGTAAAAAAATGTTGAAAACCATTTAGCATTTTCCTTCCACTTCACAATTATGTGTCACTTTGTGTTGGTCTATCACAAATTCCCAATAAAATACATTTATTTTTTGGTTGTAACATGACAAAATGTGGAAAATGTTAAGGGGTATGAATACTTTTTCAAGGCACTGTATATTTAATTTTTTCGTTTTTTATTTTTAATAAATTTGCAAAGATGTCAAAATTCTTTCATGTTGTCATTATGGGGTATTGCCTGTACAATTTTGAGGAAATATTGATTTTAATTTTTTTTGGAATAAGGCTGTAACAAAATTTTGGGGAAAAAGTGGGAAGCTCTGTGAATATTTTCCAGATAAACTGTGATTGATAATAGTGCAGCAGAATCAGATAGATCAGTCAAGTGACAGGGTCCCTTTAGCCAAAAGTTACAAACAGCAGGCATAAGGGTTCATCTTCCAGAAATCAATACTTTATTTCTTAACCACTTGCTTACTGGGCACTTAAACCCCCCTCTTGTTCAGACCAATTTTCAGCTTCAGCACTGTTGCACTTTGAATGACAATTGCACGGTCATACAACACTGTAGCAAAATGAATTTTTTATAATTTTTCTCCTTCATTGATGTACGCTGATAAGGCTGCACTGATGGGCACCCATAAGGCGGCACTGGTGGGCACTGAGAAGTGGCACTAATAGGTGGCAGTGATAGCTGGCAGTGATACGCACTGATGGGTGGCAGTGATGGGCACTGATAGGTTACAGTGATAGGCAGCACTGCTAGGTGGCACCACTGGTGGGCACCGATAGGTGGTACTCATGGGCATTGATAGGCCGCACTGGTGGGCACTGGCAGGTGGCAATGGCAGGGGGTACCGATTGGCACAGATGAGGCAGACGTGCCTCCTTCCTCTTCAGGACTGATGTCCCTTGCACATAAGCCAGTGACCAGCTTTTTTTTTCCCTCACGCTGTCAGCGTGAGGAGAAAAGAAAACAATTACCGAACTTTTGTTTACACACGTGATCAGCTGTCATTGGCCGACAGCTGATCACATGGTAAGGGGCCGGGACCTGAGTCTCGGTGACCACAGTAGGGGGCGCGTGGGGAGCATGCAAAGGGGAGGCTGTCATATGATGTATCATGACGGCCTCCCGCAGAAATTCAGGTCTGCGCTGTAACCGTTATCCGGCTATAGCACAGATGCCCAGTGGTTAAAGTGATTGTAAAGTCTTTTTTTAATTTTTTTTATAACAAACATGTCATACTTACCTTCTCTATGCAGTTGGTTTTGCACAGAGCAGCCTGGATCCTCCTCTTCTTGGGTCCCTCTTTGTTGCTCTTGGCCCGACCTGACCCCACCCCCTCCCCCCCTGATTGGTTGACTGACTTTGATTGACAGCCATGGGAGCCAATGGTGCCACTGCTGTGTCTCAGCCAATCAGGAGGAGCACATCGTTAGAGAGAGATGGGGCTCGGGTAAGTAATTGGGGGGTGCTGGGGAGGCTGCTACACACAGAAAGTGTTTTATCTCAATGCATAGAATGCATTAAGATAAAAAAAAAAACCTTCTGCCTTTACTGCTTTAAATGTTATCCTGTTTGATTGTATTATAAAACATGTATTAGGTGATCATTACAAATCCCTGACAGATACAAAATTATGTATTAGATGTTCATGTAAAGTAGAATGTAAGTAACTGGCTGGCACTATGCATCAGATGCCATTACAGTTGAAATATGAGGTGTCACACATTATAAGCTGCATAAACATCACTGCATATGGTGCTAATTTTAGAGTCACAAAAATTCCATTCCTTCCTGAATTCTGATGCACAATAACAATGCTGCTAATCATTTCGATCCATGGGTTATGATGAAGTAATCTCCAGATTTACAAGATAAGTGGACTGACATATGAGACACACTTGAGCCAACCTTGATTTTTCTAAAGATTATTATTCTTCTAATGATGCTGTAAGGAAATGATTTGTCAATCACACTAAGAGTTAATGCTGTTATATAATCATTTTAGATGGCAAGGGGTTGAAAGAAATCCACGTCCCCTTTTCCCAGTTGTATTAACTGGATGACAAGATTAATTATTGATAGTGTAAATGTATTCATTCTGACAAGAATATTAAGAGAGCACTCAAAAAGCTTAACTGGGGGTGATAAAACCAGAAAATTATTAACTAAAGGAGTGCTGCAGAGATGGTTCTTCTTCTGGAAGTTTCTATAGGAAAGAGTTATAGTATATGTAAAGCTTAAAGCGGGAGTTCCGCCGTTTTATTTTTTTTTAAATGTCAGCAGCTACAAATACTGCAGCTGCTGACTTTTAAAATAAGGACACTTACCCGCCCAGCGCGCCCGCGATGTCGGCACCCGAAGCCGATCTCTCGATCGGCTCTCGGGTGCTGCCACCACCATCTTGGGTATGGGAATCAGGAAGTGGAGCCTTGCGTGCTTCATTTCCCGGTTCCCTAGTGCGCATGCGCGAGTCGCGCTGTGCAATAAGGATGGTCCCCACTGTCTCTGGGATCCGTGTGTTTCCCAGCAGACAGCGGGGGACCCGCAGGACGTGGCATAAATATCCACAGATTCTGCAGATATCTAAGCCGGAAGAGGGTGCAAATACCTGTACTGTACAGGTATCTGCACCCCCCTCCCCCCTGAAAGGTGCCAATTGTGGCGCCGGAGGGGGGAGGGTTCCAATGAGCGGAAGTTCCACTTTAGGGTGGCGCTGCGCTTTAAACTTTATTTTACATTTTGGGTACAATGTGGAGGGGTTGGAACCCATGTCAAGTGTTTTACCATTGCCTGTATCTCCACTTGGTGGATTCACTCTAATTGTTCTGGTGACGATTGGCACCTAGAGAAAAAATAATTGGGAAGTCCAAAATTTTCCAATCATTACCAGAACAAGCCATGTGGGCAAATCTTTCAATGGGGGCAGCTTTTCCAGTGAAAACGTTTTAAAGTGAAAATTCCCCTCACTATGTGGAATAAACACGTCATTCAGTTCCACAGGAGAGCAAATGAATGTTTAAAGTCTGAGCAGATATCTTAGGAAGAACAAGAGAGAAGTAGGGATGCCCTCGATTCTGAGTATTTTGACGAGTACTCGCAAAAAAATGCTTCCGAAACCAAAATTGATACTGTGCAGTGAGATTTACGTCAATACAAAATAAAAGGGTGCAAACTGCACATCAAAGAATTGCATGCGATTTGAACAGGAATGTGGCGCGAATATTGCCCCAATAACATGTGCTTTCCCCCCACCCCTGTAGTGTGCGTGTGTATGTGGGTATAGAAAGGAAAAGCGTTGTCTAATGGGCAGTTTATTAAAAATGTTGGAACTCACATTAAAGGGGTTGTAAAGGTAAAAGTTTTTTCCCCTTAATGCATTCTATGCATTAAAATGAAAAAACATCTGACAATACTGCCCCCCCCCCCCCATATACTTACCTGACCCCTCGAAAGTCCCGCACTCATCCCCGACATCCTCTTTGCCCATCAGCCTGGCTGCTGATTGGTTACAGTGGATGGATTGAAAGGCTCGCGCTGTTGTCAATCACATTCAATGAAGCAGCGCGCCGGGGGGCGGGGCCGAGTGATACAGCGAGCACTATAGCCGCCGGTTGTATCACGGGAGAGCGCCCGCAAGCACTCCACATCATGCGAGGGAGCTCGTGTGAAGTTGTGGAGTCCTTGCGGGAGGGAGCCGAGACAGCCGCCGAGGGACCCCAGAAGACCAGGTTCGGGGCCACTCTGTGCAAAACGAGCTGCACAGTGGAGGTAAGTATAACATGTTTATTATTTAAAAAAATAAAAATCCTTTACAACCCCTTTAAGTACATATCTGCATAGGTATCCAAGTCTCGCCAATGATAGAAAATCATGGCCGCTGGAGGAGCTCACATGGCACAAAAAACTGTCAGGGGTTATAACTCACCTTTACACTATCCAAAATGAAAAAAAAAATGCCTTTAGTACTACTTTAAGGGCTTTTCTGTGTTAAAAAGGTTGGGAAAGGTTGTCCTAGAAATATTTTGGCTTATCAATATAAATTTTAGTGGACTTCAGTCTAGCTTTTTTATGTTTTTATATAAATACTGGAGTCCTCCTAGGTCCTCTTCCTTTAAGCCCATTGTCACTGAAAAAGCAATTAACCAGACATTGATGTGCCTTGTCAATGGAGTTCAGATTGTATATCTTTGGCAGTTTTCCTTGGTTCTTTATCTACCAAGTAGCACTATCTTTGTGTTCAATTTTGGCAGATTTTCCTCTTGTGACCACATTCACAGAGGTTGGCTACACCACCATGGACCTTAAAAGAACTTAATATTTGCAACTGTAGTAAAAAGAACATCATGCTGCTTGGAGGTGGTTTTATAACCTTTATCTTTGATATGCAGATTCAAAATTTTCGAAGTAATCTCCCAAGACAACTCTATTTTTTGCTTTCTCGGGTTTATGCTCAGGGTGGTGCACATGATGATACCAAGCAGAGTGACTAGATTTTCCAATTTAAAGGAATGACCGACTGAATACAAGATTGAAGATGTGTGATACCAATTACTTAAAATAGTTTAAAATATTATTTACTTAATATTTAAGTTTAGAGATATCGGTAAATCTGTAAAAAGCCATTTAAGAATACCTTTGTAGAAAAAGCAATAATTTCTTTATTTTCCTACTTTTTTTGCTCTACTGACATACCTAAAAAGCATGGCAACATGTCAAACGTATTGACCAGTTTTGGAAGTGTGAATAATGCTTTACTTCCATATTGCTGAAGAATATGTGATCTAGGGATTACATATGTTAAACCTGTAATATGCACCATACTTACCTTTCTATAAAAACTGTTTTTAAACATGCAAAATGGTGACATTTTAATACATTTTGTAAATTTAGATGGTTACAGTTAAACTTGCTCCGAGGTGCTGTACCTAAAATTCCTATATAATAGAGTGAAGTTGTCCAAGGCATGCAGGTATACATGGGACAATTGATTTTTATTCCATCACTTTTCTAGAGGAAGGAAGCGTAAGGGTACCAACAATTGTGCCCATGACTGTATACATTTTAACCAATTTCAATCTTAGCCAAAAATTAATATGTACGAAGAATGAACATTTAATGCAGCAGCAACATGTGTTGAGGCTTGTTTCCATACTTTATGCTGATATATTTAAAATACATTTTTAAGGGTTCAGTCAATAGGCAAATGGGGCTTGCTTTTATGTGCATTCACCCTCATCAGTTTGAGACATATGAGTGATCATTTAGATTTCCTTCACAAGTGCATTTGACCTGCAATTGACCTCATGACGTACTTCAAATGGCTTTTGTATTCCTATTGACTTTTATGAGTAGATAATCAGTTCTAATACAAAGAAAAGCCCATGAACATAGGCCCATAAAGAGACTGCTGCTTCAGGTCACTTGATTCTGTGTTGTGACAAATCCCCTTCACATTCCAGTGTATCTGAGAAATGTGTTACAATATGCTCTAATACCTAATACATATGATGAGAAAATTGGAGGAAAAATAGTGCTTACGGAGTGATCACCCAATAATCTGATCGTTAGTACACAGCTTTCAAGTGCCAATCATGAGAATTCATGCAAAATTATCCTAAGGGGCAAGCACTAAAATATTTATTGTACATTAACTGAAAGAACTATTTTTGCTTAGCCAATACATGACCAAGACCGCATATATTTGGAAACAAAAGAATACATTAAGCTACAATACATTATCGCAGGAAGTTTTATTCTGTCTTACAAGAATTTTCCTAACGCTAGAACCCATTTGTTTTCGATATAAGACTACTATGCAAAAAAAAAAAAAAAAAAACGATTATTTGTCCGATATTCTAATTGTGTGTACCAGGTTTAACAGTGTAGAGCTGATACCATGTTAATTGCACCTCTACTCTGATGTTGGCATCATAAAACTATGTCAATTATCTTGTCAAGATTATTGGATGCATACAAGAGCAGACGCTAAAGTGGCATTCTTTCAATATTGACCATATTTTTAAAAGGCTACTTGGCCAAGCAGACATTAGGCCAGCAACTAGGGACAGATTTGATTTTTTCATGAATGTATGTATTTCTGCCCTATTATTAAACAAGTCTGTTGACATAGCTTTAAATTGTATATTTGAACTAGATATATAGATATATATATATTTAATACATCCCTGCAAATACATGCGCCTTCTTCAGTGTTCTCTCTCTTTAAAAAGGCTGCAAGTACATAAATATTTTGATCCTGCCAGAGATAGTGAGAAATAGTTCTTAATTTTCTGAAATGAGCCACCTCTGCTGCATTGAAATCCCAAGCAGTGTTGTCAGCTCTGCTAGAGTTATCCCATGTTGGATTACATTATGTCATCTCCCCTTATTTCCAGAGCTCCTCTTAGTTTGCAGATTACATATTTATTTCTGCAATTCTCATTACCAGTTGAGAAGTGCTGAGAATGCAAACAAGGAGGGGTGTGGTTTGGTCTTCCATCTAGCTTCCACATTGGTCAGCTACATTGTGTATCTGAGTTTTTGTGAACTTTTCTGGAATTTATGGCTGCTGATCTGCTGCACTGTGAAACTACTATACAAGAGGTGAAATTGTAAGTGCATGCAATTATTATGATTTGTTTACTATTTAATACATATATTTGTTGGTCATGATTTCAAACCAAAAAACCCCAGATAATACATATCTTATAGTGATATTAAAGATATTAAAGTCTTGTTTTTTTTTTTTATTAAAAACTAACAAACACGTTATATTTACCTGCTCTGAGCAGTGGTTTTGCACAGAGCAGCCCAGATCCTCCCCTTTTTGGGGTCGCCACCTCTCCTGGCTTCACCCTCCTGCTGAGTGCCTCCACAGCAAGCAGCTTGCTCCGGGGTCACTCGAGCTGCTGCTCTGTGTCCATTCAGACACAGAGTCATGGTTTTGGCCCTGCACCCTCTCTCCCCTCATTGGCTCACTCATTTTGATTAATAGCAGTGGGAGCCAATAGTGCCCACTGCTATTTCAGCCAATGGGGAGGGAGGGTCCCAGACAGCCAAATCTCTAGCGCAGCATCGCTGGATCAAGAGGGGGTTTGCACACAGGTTTTTTTTATCTTAATGTATATAATTAAGATAAAAAAACCTTCTGACTTTACAACCACTTTAAAGATGCAAAAGGGTCTAACTCCTGTCTCTAGATTGGGCGCATTAATTTTCTTCCTCTAATAAAAAACTGTAAAAATAACATGTAGAAATCATATTTCATCTTTTCATATAAGATTACATCTGAAACCAAAACACCCTAAATAATGACCCTCAATAAAATAAACCTAAAGAGAAAAAGGAATAAAACCTTAAAAGAAATTCTAAAAAGGTCAATTGAGGATGGATATTCTTCAGCCACCTGTTGGTCTTGACTGGAAATTACCCTGTTGTTTTCGAAGAATCATTATGAAAGGTCACACATTTGTGAAAAAAACACATTATTCTCTGGAGATTACTGCTATTTAAATACTTCTGGGAAGATCTGACTGAGAGTAATTGCCAGATTTTGGTTCTGATCAGCTGATGTTTATAAAAGAATATTTTTGGTACAATGGAAATATTTTAGTTCAGAAAATCTAATGAAATATTTATTTGTACTCATCAAGAATTCTAAACAGTGTTCTGTCAGAAAGCATTTATTCTATATTAAATGATGAGTAACATTTCTAAAGAATACCGTATTGGGAACACTAAAAAAATCCCTTTAGGATGCATGTTAAGATGTGAATCCATGTGGTGCGAGTTAAATACACATTCAGGTATACATGTAGCGACCTTAAAAAAAGAAAATATTAAAAGAGAGAGAGAAGTACATTGCTCAACAAAATATTCCACATAAATTAATTCTAATAAATGACAGTAAATTCCCTATAAGCTGTCAGTATCTACATATTTTTAATCTACAAAAATGCTGGCCAGAATGTTTACTGATTCAATATTGTAGATGAGCCCCATCTTTCTGGGCTCCGCTACATGCACTTGATCAAAGAAGGGATGATAAACCTATCATGGGAGGGAAGATAAAGCTGAGAATTAAATGATAAAAGCCAAAATCAGATGGCAAAAAAATTATTTGATTTCTTAAGTTTCTTAAGTTTGCCCACTTACAAAGAAATGAAGGGTATATAATTGTTATATTTTTAAATGATAGAGACAGAATATCAACCAAAAATCCAGAGAAAACATGATACAAATGTTATAAATGGAGTTCCAGTTCAGCAAGTTAAATAAGTATATGATCCCCTACCAACCAACAATAATTCTTGCTCCTGCAGACTGGCTACAATATGTGCTCAAGTGGTTCACAGATTAGTCCCGTCAATATAAGAAGGTGCTCCTAACGACAACTCGTTATGTGTATTAAAAAAAAAAAAAAAAAAAAGACACCTTTCCACAGAATCTCTCTTTCTTCCATTCAAACCTCAGCATCATGGGCAAGACCAAAGAGCTGTCAAAAGACATCAGGGACAAGATTTTAGACCTGCACAAGGTTGGCATGAGCTACAAGACCATCAGCAAGAAGCTTTGTGAGAAGGAGACAACTGTTGGAGCGATTCTTCGCAAATGGAAAAAATACAAAATAACCATCAATCGCCCTCAGTCTGGAGCTTCATGCAAGATTTTGCCTCATAGGGTAAGGGTGATCATAAGAATAGAACTTCACCAGAAAAGCTTGTGAATGATCTCAAGGCACTTGGGACCACAGTCACTAAACAAACCATAGGGAACACAATATGCCATCATGGATTGAAATCCTGCAGCGCCCACAAGGTCCCCCTCCTAAAGAAGGCACATGTCAGGCCCGCCTGAAGTTTGCCAATGAATAGCTAAATGATCAGGGAAGGATTAGGAGAATGTGCTGTGGTCAGATGAGATCAAAATTGAGCTCTTTGGCATTAACTCAACTCTCCATGTTTGGAGGGAGAAAAATGCTGACTATGACCCTAAGAACACCATCCCCACAGTCAAGCACAGAGGTGGAAGCATGATGCTTTGGGGCTGTTTCTCTGCTAAAGCTACAGGCCGACTTTGCTGCATTGAGGTGCCAATGGATGGGGCCATGTATTGTAAAATCTTGGATGAGAACCTTCTTCCCTCAGCCAGAACACTGAAGATGGGTCTTCCAGCATGACAATGACCCAAAACATACTGCCAAGGCAACAAAGGAGTGGCTCAAGAGTAAGCACATTAAGGTGAATGAGTGACCTAGCCAGTCTCCAGACCTTAAATCCTATAGAAAATGTATAGAGGGAGCTGAAACTTCGAGTTCCCAAGCGACTGCCAAGAAACATTATGGATTTAGAGAAGATGTGTAAAGAAGAGTGGGTGAGGATCCCTCCTCAGATATGTGCAAACCTGGTAAGTTAACCAACTATAAGAAACATCTTACTTCCGTGCTTGGCAACAAGGGTTTCCCAACAGAGTATTAAGTCGAGTTTTGCTTGGGGATCAAATACCTATTTTACTCACTGAACTGCAACTCAATTTAACAAAAATGTATCAAGTTTTTTTCAGAATTTTTGGTTGATATTCTGTCTCTATCATTTAAAATACACCTATGATAATTATAAACCCTTCTTTCTTTCTAAGTTGGAAAACTTACAAAATCTGCATCGGATCAAATAATTATTTTCCCAACTGTATTGACGTTAGGAATTATGTAAATTTACATGAAAGGTAAAGTGAGTGGATTTGGCACAGCAACAATGTTACCTGAATAGCATTATTAGGTCAGATTCAATTTTAAATATTGCCTGTGACTACTCTTTAAATCAGCCCTCTTGTATTCGTGTAACAGTAAACTCTTCTGTTTTTATTAACCAAGTAATTATGGCTGAGCGGCCCACAGGAACTCGCACCAGCCCACAGACACTATCATAGAGACAAATGCTTTTGGCAAATATTATTGTCATACAGCCAACCTAGGCCTGCTCCAACCCACCACTTCCTTTTTTCAGCATTAATACATAAGCCCCTTTAGGAACCATAAAAATTGTTCCATCTTATACTTTCATCTCTGACCACTATGTTTTCTTTATCCAACAACTGAGCACCTATGCTACATACACTGGTCTGTTATAAGCACATAACAAGATTGTCAAGACTTTGCTACTCTAAACCAAAAAGAACGGCAGTTTACATATGAGCTGTTTTACAACAAAATGAGCAAAATAGGAGTAATGTTAAATCAAAACAGAACCTGAGCAGTAGAAATAATAAGAACGGATGGATTTTAATTATAGAAACATTAAATCTCTAACACAGGGTGTATTTGTGAAAAGCCCAAAGGTGCCTCAACGTGTTTGCACAGCTGACCCACTAAAAGCTCCCGATATGTATTTTTTTTTTTTCAGCTAAAGAAGAGAGCATACCTGTTACAGTTTTTGTTTTGACAGGGCTGCTGGCATACTCAGACGGCTGATTTGATGCCTGCTTTGCCAAAGGCGTACTGCCAACTGACACCTCATCCTCCTTCTTCCTCGACAGTGGCATGGCAAGAGAAGCGGATCCCAATGGCTGGGGAGGCAAAGTAGAGAAAATAAACACCAGTGCTGCTCTTTTCGGCAGGTGAACATAGCTAATGGAACAGTTAAGTGTTTCACAGGTTCACTTCTAGACCAGGAAAATAACTAAGTATGCTAACTGCATGAATGTTTAAATGGATAGCTCCTAATGAAAAGAGATTCACGAGTACTTGTGGATAGAAGGGCACCAAAGTGTGGAATATTTTGCTTACACCTGTTCTTTAATTAAATCATATGATTAGGTGAAGATTCTAAGATAATTAAGATTGTTGCCACCCTTTGGGTGTTTTTTCGCTTATTAACCACTCTATCACGGCCTTAACCACTTTCAGACCGGACCATTTTGCTGGTAAATGACCAGAGGTCTTTTTACACTTTGGCACTGCGCTGCTTTAACTGGTAATTGCGCGGTCATGCAATATTGTACCCAAACAAAATTTGCGTCCTTTTCTTCCCACAAATAGAGCTTTCTTTTGATGGTATTTGATTGCCTCTGCGATTTTTATTTTTTGCGATATAAACGTAAAAAGACCGCAAATTTTGAAAAAAAATGATATTTTCTACTTTTTGTTATTAGAAAAATCCAATAAACTCAATTTTAGTCATACATTTAGGCCAAAATGTATTCAGCCACATGTCTTTGGTAAAAAAAAAGTCAATAATTGTATATTTATTGGTTTGCGCAAAAGTTGTCACATCTACAAACTAAGGTACGTTTTCTGGAATTTACGCAGCTTTTAGTTTACGACTGCCTATCTCATTTCTTGAGGTGCTAAAATGGCAGGGCAGTACAAAACCCCCCCAAATGACCCCATTTTGGAAAGTAGACCCCCTAAGGAAATTGATAAGAGGCATGTTGAGCCCATTGAATATTTTATTTTTTTGCCTCAAGCGATTGAATAATGACAAAAAAAAATTTTTTTTTTTTTTTTTACACAAAGTTGTCACTAAATGATATATTGCTCACACATGCTATGGGCGTATGTGAAATGACACCCCAAAATAAATTCTGCTGCTTCTCCTGAGTACGGGGATACCACATATGTGGGACTTTTTGGGAGCCTAGCCGCGTACGGGGCCCCGAAAACCAAGCACCGCCTTCAGGCTTTCTAAGGGCGTAAATTTTTGAGTTCACTTCTCACTACCTATTACAGTTTTGAAGGCCATAAAATGCCAAGATGGCACAAAACCCCCACAAATGACCCCATTTTAGAAAGTAGACACCCCAAGCTATTTGCTGAGAGGCATGTTGAGTTCATGGAATATTTTATATTTTGCCACAAGTTGCGGGAAAATTACAAACTTTTTTTTTTTTTTTTTTTTTTCACAAAGTTGTCACTAAATGATATATTGCTCACACATGCCATGGGCATATGTGAAATGACACCCCAAAATAAATTCTGCTGCTTCTCCTGAGTACGGGGATACCACATATGTGGGACTTTTTGGGAGCCTAGCCGCGTACGGGGCCCCGAAAACCAAGCACCGCCTTCAGGCTTTCTAAGGGCGTAAATATTTGACTTCACTCCTCACTACCTATTACAGTTTTGAAGGCCATAAAATGCCAAGATGGCACAAAACCCCCACAAATGACCCCATTTTAGAAAGTAGACACCCCAAGCTATTTGCTGAGAGGCATGTTGAGTCCATGGAATATTTTATATTTTGCCACAAGTTGCGGGAAAATTACAAACTTTTTTTTTTTTTTTTTTTTTTTCACAAAGTTGTCACTAAATGATATATTGCTCACGCATGCCATGGGCATATGTGAAATGACACCCCAAAATAAATTCTGCTGCTTCTCCTGAGTACGGGGATACCACATATGTGGGACTTTTTGGGAGCCTAGCCGCGTACGGGGCCCCGAAAACCAAGCACCGCCTTCAGGCTTTCTAAGGGCGTTACAGTTTTGAAGGCCATAAAATGCCAAGATGGCACAAACCCCCCCCAAATGACCCCATTTTGGAAAGTAGACACCCCTAAATTTAGGGGTACACTAGTGAGACTAGGTAATAAATGGCGGGTGCCCTGAAACTATAAAAAAATAACTAACCAACCAGCGTCACCTGTAACAGTTATATGGTGATCACTGGTGAAAGGGTTAACTAGGGGGCAATCAGGGGGCTTTATGCGGTAGTATATGGGGGTCCCTGGCGCTATAAAAAGCTGCGGCGAACCTAAATACCTACTTGCCTAACTAGCGTCACCTGTGACACTAATACAGCGATCAGAAAAACGATCGCTTATTAGGCTGGGTTCACACTGGAGCGATGCGGGAACGCCACGAATGCGCGGCGGGTTCCCGCATCGCATGCCTCCCGGCGGCAGTTCACACTGCCCTATGCGAACTGCTGGGAGTGTCAGTGAAATGTTACTGACACCCCCAGATCAGTTCGCATATCGCAGTGCGATCTGCAAACTCGGATCGCATGGTGTGAACACCCATGCGATCCGATTCTGCTGCGGGCCAAAAAAAGGGTCCCGTGCGAATTTGCGGCGGGTGCGGCGGGTGTGGCGGGTGCGGCGAATGGCTGAACTCGAATCGCACAGAGATCGGATGTGATTTGCACTGCAGTGCGAATCACATCCGTTCTCAAACCGCTGCAATCTGAACCCAGCCTTAGTGACACTGGCGACGGGGGGTGATCACGGGGTTAAACCTTTATTGGGGGGGTTAGGGGGGTACCTTAGAACTAAAGGGGGCTAACCCTAACTGCCCTAACAGTTATTAGTCACAAATGACACCCGCCGGGTGATCAGGGGGTTAAACCTTTATTAGGTAATAAATGGCGGGTGCCCTGAAACTATAAAAAAATAACTAACCAACCAGCGTCACCTGTAACAGTTATATGGTGATCACTGGTGAAAGGGTTAACTAGGGGGCAATCAGGGGGCTTTATGCGGTAGTATATGGGGGTCCCTGGCGCTATAAAAAGCTGCGGCGAACCTAAATACCTACCTGCCTAACTAGCGTCACCTGGGACACTAATACGGCGATCAGAAAAATGATCGCTTATTAGGCTGGGTTCACACTGGAGCGATGCGGAAACGCCGCGAATCCGCGGCGGGTTCCCGCATCGCATGCCTCCCGGCGGCAGTTCACACTGCCCTATGCGAACTGCTGGGAGTGTCAGTGAAATGTTACTGACACCCCCAGATCAGTTCGCATATCGCAGTGCGATCTGCAAACTCGGATCGCATGGTGTGAACACCCATGCGATCCGATTCTGCTGCGGGCCAAAAAAAGGGTCCCGTGCGAATTTGCGGCGGGTGCGGCGGGTGTGGCGGGTGCGGCGGGTGCGGCGAATGGCTGAACTCGAATCGCACAGAGATCGGATGTGATTTGCACTGCAGTGCGGTGCGAATCACATTCGTTCTCATAAACCGCTGCAATGTGAACCCAGCCTTAGTGACACTGGCGACGGGGGGTGATCACGGGGTTAAACCTTTATTGGGGGGGTTAGGGGGGTACATTAGAACTAAAGGGGGCTAACTCTAACTGCCCTAACAGTTATTACAGTCACAAATGACACCAATGCAAAAAAAAAAAAAAAAAAAAAAATGACATTGGTGTCACTGTGACTGGGGGGCAGGGGTAATTGGGGGGGTGATCGGGGGGTAAAGGGGGGGTGTGAGTGTGCCTGGCATGTTCTACTGTGTGTGGGATGTGTTGGTGCAACTCACTGATCCGCTCTCCTCCGTGTCGGAACGAAAAATACCGACACGGAGGAGAGAATACATCACTTCCTCTCCTGTGTTTACATTACAGGAGAGGAAGTGATGTCACCGGGGATTTCTATTCGTCGGGAGCGATCGCGAGGGGGTGGCCATGAATGAATGGCCGTCCCCTCGTCCGGGATCGCTCCCGAACGAAAACCGACCGCCGCAGGCACCGGGCGGGGGCCCGATTGGGCCCCCGACCCGCGGGAGGCAAATCACGTACATGTACGTGCTTATGCCTGCCCGTGCCATTCTGCCGACGTACATCGGCGTTAGGCGGTCGGCAAGTGGTTAAAGATCTTTAACGCCTCGGCTCCTTTGGCATAACCAAGTAAATTAAGCAAGCATGCAAATTTTCCATTTTTCATTTCCACTTTTCTTACTTATAGTGGACCTTTAGTCACTTCAGACAGGACCCTTTTGCAGGTATAGCTATGTAAAGCATTAGAAAATAAGTGCCTACACTGTTTAAAATACAGTAATACACTGCCTCATCCTATCCTGCACATGCTCAGCTGCTCTCCATTTTAAGCACTGCCGAATATATAAAATAGAATTGTTTAATATTACAAAGTATAAAATATAAGACACAGCATTGCTATGTCAGACAAAATAAAAAAAATTGCATGGAAAATGTGTAACACATTGTTTATCATGAGATCATAACCACTCATTTTAAATCACTCTTGTACTAATTGACAGTGTGATACCCAACGCATTTTGAAGTCATGCGTTATTCCTCTTCATCAGGAGAAAGTGGTACAGGTGTCTATGATATCACGTAGCAGGCAGGTGTTTTGATATGTCACATCAAGAGTTTTAAAAGCAAGGAGATATGGCTGTGCTAGCCCTGCGATGCCCAGGATTGGAGACGAGAGCGGCCACTCCGAATGACTGCCAAAAGGTGGGGTGGGGGGGGGGCGAGGGAGGGAACACCCGACCCAGAAGAAGAACTCACACCAGGTATAAAGTTGGCAGAAATCTCAATTAAAAGGTGTGCAACGTGAAAAATTAAGTAATTCCAAGTTGGAGGCGACCAAAAAAACGACTTACTATTAGTATGTCTTATTTAGAAATAATGTAGCATGTTGCAGGTGAAACAGTACGCACTTGAAAGGAACCAGGATGGTCACCTTTATATATGTCAATGATAGGATACACCATATAGACTGTCTTTGACAAGGATGTCCCAGGTCTGGGAAGGTTTTACTCCAGAGAGCCAGCAGGCTCCTTCTGGGTCGGGTGTTCCCTCCCTTGCCCCCCCCCCCCCCTTTTGGCCATCATCCGGGATGGCTCCTTCTGGATGTTGCAGCACAGCCATATCTCCTTGCTTTTAAAATTCTTGATGTGACATATCAAGACATCTGCTTCTACATATCATAGACACCCATGCCACTTTCTCCTGATGAAGAGGAATAACACATGACCTCAAAACTTGTTGGGTATCATTCTGTCTATTAGTACAAGAGTGATTTAAAATTAGGTGTTATGATCTCATGATGAACAATATGTTACACATTTTACATGCAATTTTGTATTTTGTCTGACAGTCAATGTTGTGTCTTATATTTTATACTTTGTAATATTAAACAATTATATTTTATATATTTTGCATACTCTTTTTTTGGAGTCTTTGCCCTTTAAAGTCCCACCAGTGGGTCTTCTTTTTGTTTTCGGTTACATTTTTTATTAGGAAAAAAAAACCTCAGTAGTTTGAAAAAAATTGACAGCTAAACTTTAACTTAACCACAGCAAATGTAACTTTGCTTTCCCTCTTCGTTGGTCTCAGGCCTACAAGAGCAGTAAGACATAACTAATCCAGCTAATTTCAGACAGCAGGAACAGTCAGACAGTCCATATACAAAAGGTTCTGTTTAGCATCTTGAATGCTTCCCAATGCACATACACAGGGAACCACAATGTGCATGCATTTTAATGCACCATGATGCACAGATATGAACAAATTTGTGTTGTGGTACCCTGCCTTCTAGGTAACGCTGTGGTGTAAGTTTTTGGGAGAAGAGTTTGGCAAAAAAATAAGATCAAAACATGAATCCTGCACACCTGGTCTTTGTCTGGTACACATACGATCTACATTATCTGTGCAAACTAGAGTTGTGGTACCACAAACAAAAAAAAATCCTCGTTTTACTATTCTCCTACTGCCATTGTTAACACATAAGGACTCATATACACAGATGTTTTAAAAAATGAGCTGTAAAGCTAGTACCGACACCAGGAAAAAAAGGGGCGTTAAAAACGTGATTTTTATCCCAGTTTTGCATTGGTGTTAATGGGCGTTTAGCTGCGCTAGCTTTTAGCTGCGTTTCTCTGCCTCTATTCAAAATCAATGGTTCCCTATGAGAGCTCATTGATTTGAAGTCACACCAGAAGGCAGATAAAGATGATCCTACTTGTGGTGTGACTTGTGCGCTGAGAATCTTGAATTTGGAGGCCATGCCTCTTGTGATGTCACCGCTCGGGGCATGATGGGGTGATGATGTCACAAGGGTAGTGGCCTCCAAATTATGTAATCAGGTGGCCCCGCCCCATGCCAATATAAGTCATTGCACATGGGCGGACCCAGCATTACACCGGGAAATCGCATTGAGTCAACATCGGAAAAACAGAGGGAAAAGACCCAGCAAAAGAGCGAGAAGACAGCGCAGAGAGGGAGAAGACAGCGCAGAGAGGGAGAAGACAGCGCAGAGAGGGAGAAGACAGCGCAGAGAGGGAGAAGAAATCAGAAGAGACAAAAGAGCTGATTTCTTAAAAAACCCGTGTAGTGTTTTTATTTCTTAACTTTTTTTGGAGTGAATTGGTAGGGGTACAATCTACCCCATACACATTCACGTAGGGTGGGTGGCCAGGATCTGGGGGCCCCTTGTTAAAGGGGGCTTCAAGATTCAGATAAACCGCCACCCGCAGACCGACAACCACCGGGGCAAGGGTTGTCGTGAAGTGGCCCTTCTCATCAACATGGGGACAAGATGCTTTGGGGTGGGAGGGCACAGCCCCCTGCCCCGAAGCACCCACCCCCCATGTTAAGGGCATGAGGCCTGGTGTGGTCCAGAAGGGGGCACTCATTGCCCTTTTCCTGACCTTCCAGGCTGCGTGCTCAGATAAGGATCTGGTGTGGATCTTGAGGGGACCCCAATGACATTTTTTGGCATGGGGGAATTCCCGTTAAGATCCATACCAGACCAAAGGGTCTGGTATCGTCTTGGGGGGGGAACCTCACACACATTTTCATTCAGGATACGGGCTATAGTAACAGAAGTAATAAGAATTATTATTAGACAATTCTACAAAGCAGACTGGGCAACATTGCATTGTTAATAGTCAAATAATGACATGCAAGATCCACTTTAAAGCATGCCTGTCATATGCAAGAGTAAACGCACAAGGCCATTCTTTAGGTACCAAATTTCAGTTTCAGAATTCAAGCCCACCTCCCAATTTTTGACTACAAGCCCCCTCAAAGATCATATGCAAATGTTGACTTTCTGAGAATCAATATTTGCATACTGCTGCTAACCCTGTGGCACTTTTTGATCTTGACGATCGGGAATTCAGGCATTGAGCACTACCATGTTACTTTTTATGAGTATATGTCAGGTGTGCTTTAATGTTGATAAATCTATATGTGTGACTACAGAAGGACCCGTCAATCAGAGGTGTATGAGCCTGGATCTATCATCTTCTCAGAGTACCTACACCCTTTACAGGGGTGTCTCTTGCCAGACCCCCTGGTCCTCTTGGCCCTGGGCCTTCAGTGGGTTTGAAGAAAAAATCAGGACTGCAGGCTTACCGATCTGTGTTCTATTAAGTATATACTTGGTTAACAAGAGGCAGGAATAAATGTTCAATTCAGACAACTGATTTATTCTCTCTCCATCACCTCATCACAGAAAAAAGTGTGAACATGAAATAAAAACATGAACGCAAGGATGATCGGTAGCATGTGAACACAAGTGTATTCTGATAGATATACAGCAGACAATTCTCATAACATGTGCAACAAAAGGGAAAAATGGGCTTCAATGACTTTTGTTCTTCTGCCAAAACTAGTATCATGGAATCATTTCTAGATACGTAATATGCATTGGTTCTTTACACTTTAAAACTAAAAGGATATGTTTCAATACCAGAGTTCTTCTGAATGTTGATACTAAGTCAGACTAAGTTTAGCGTTTAAAGTCCAGGCAAACCACTAAATACACAGGTACAATATACAGAAAATGGGAGCTGTTTTTCAAGTTTTGGATTTGTGTTTTTGTCAATGCATTTCTACAATTAGTACAGCTGTGCCATGCAGCAAAGGACAAGAGACATGATTTCTGTTAAAATTAGGTAAAAATTATTATTTTTTGTCTCTTTCCATCCCCCTGTACCCAAATGAATAGTGCAAAGGAAAAGCAGCACACCCCTATTTGCCACTGTGCATTCGCTTCTATGAGCACAACCCTTGTTAGCACTGTCGCATTGCTGATGGGATACTTGTGCTGCTTCATACAAACCCAGTGTGAAACCTGCTGTACAGGGAACGACAAGTCAAATTCAGGTGGTTTCATTAAAAAAAATAAACTACATTTAAAAACCTAATAACAAATATGGATTTGCATCCGTTTTGCATTTTAGGCCTGCCTGGAGTTCAGCTTTAATATAACTTTGCTCAAAGGATTGAGCTAATATCCCATTGAAGTTGAACACTGGGATTTCAACAACTTTGTAAAATGTACTGTATTATTATGGGTTAGGTACAACTAGGTGCATGCCACCTCATGGTCCTACCTCCTTTATTCAGTTTACATTTCTACTGAGCACCAGAAGCACAGCTATCACTATACATCTGGCACTCTGATGCTGGACCTTATGGTATCAGCTTCTGAAGCAGCACAGTCGCATGCAGTTGCTGTGCCCACCCTTCCCCCTCCTCCTGCTCAATCACAGAGTACACTGCATTATGTGAACTGATTCGAAAAATACAAAAGCTTTTGTAAATGAACAGCAGTGAGGAGGGACGGGCACAACTGCTGTGTGTGAGAAGGCAGTGTATTTGTCAGAGTGCTGGGAGTATAACAATAGCTGTATTCCCAGCACTCAGTAAAACTGTCAATTGAAAATATTAGAGATAGCTCCATGAGGTCGCATGCACCACATCAGTGTTAACTCAAAGTAAGCCAGCAGATTTTACAAACATATATATATATATATATATATATATATATATATATATATATATGTATGTATGTTATATATATATATATATATATATATATATATATATATCTGAGATGATGGAATGAGGAATGACTATCTTATTACAGAATATATTACCTGTTGAGCCTGTCTGTCCCCTTTTCTCTGAGGCTGGTAGAGAAGCCATGTGTACAGCACTGGGTCCACATTCACTGACAATCCTTGTATGTTTGCCAGCAACACAGCACCTAGAAAGTAAACCAAGAAAACAAATTAAATCACCAACTCAATAATATATTTTAATCTAGAGGAGAACAATTGTGATTACAAATAAATAATAGCTGTGAAACATAACTTTTTAATTAAATTATATGTTTCATATCCCAAACAAGTTATGCAACTTATTTGTTAGCTGAAGGCGAACACAGCATAAGTTTACCATCATCTCTCAATAAACTAATTTAAAGTTGCTGTACCATCGCCTCTATATTTTTAAAGTGTGCAACTAAAATGTAAATATATGGATCAATAAACAAGTACTATTAAAACAACAATACTAGCCAATGCCACATATAAAAAAAATATGCGTATTATAAAAAGAAAGAGGTAAATCAGATGAACCACAATAGAGCTATAATTTTCCAGGTGACATGCCTCTTATAAACACAAAACAAAGTGAACCCTTCCAAAATGTGAAGATATTATTTGAGCCTGTAAAGCTCAAAAACATATATTCAGAGGCATACTTGGAAGCGGCAGACTTGCCCTCGCTCAATGAAGAAGAGGCGGACCTACTGTCACAGCCAATAACCGCAGATGAACTCACAAACGCGCTGGCTAGAGCTCCGAGGGGGAAGGCACCTGGCCCCGACGGCTTCACAAACTCTTATTACAAAAATTTCCACAGTCAGTTGGCAACCCACTTTGTCTCTGCCTTTAACGCAATATTGGATGTTCATGCTGTCCCGCCAGAACTGCTGCAAGCCAACATCTCCGTAATTCCAAAACCAGAGAAGGATCCGCTTCTCTGTGCAAGCTATAGGCCTATTTCCGTGTTAAATTGCGACCTGAAACTGTTTACTAAAATACTGGCCGAACGGATAGGCTCTGTCCTCCAGCGTATAATCCCTTTAGACCAAGTCGGCTTCATCCGTAACAGAGAGGCACGGGACAACACGATCAGGACGATTAATGTCGTGGCTAGGGCCAAACACCTTAATATACCTTTCCTCCTCTTGTCGACCGACGCCGAAAAGGCGTTTGATAGTGAATTGGACTTTCCTATTAGCCACTCTGCGACGCCTCGGAATGCCAGCCTCCATTCTGTCCTGGGTATCGGCTATTTACTCTTGTCCTTCCGCAACAATCAGAGTGAATGGGGTAGCCTCCAACCCTTTTAAGATCAGCAATGGGACGAGGCAGGGATGCCCTCTTTCCCCAATTCTGTTCATAATTGCCTTAGAGCCTTTGTTACAACACATAAGGCTCAATCCGGATATTAAAAGACTTGAAACGAGCGCATACCACCACAAAATTGCGGCCTATGCAGGTGATCTGTTGTTTTACATCTCAAATCCCCACACCTCGATACCGATTTTGTTAGCAGAATTACGCCAATACGGGTTGCTCTCGGACTTTAAAATTAACCTCCAGAAATCAGAAGCGCTGAACGTTTCCCTATCCCCTAGCTCCCGGGCTGCCCTAAGTGACAACTTTCCCTTCAGGTGGTCGTCCCGGGCAATCAAATATTTAGGCACCAGAATTCCCGCAGAATTGCACCTCATCTACCAACTAAATTTCCAACCTCTCCTGAACACCTTCGCCTTAGACCTAGAGAGGTGGAAGGGCTTGGCAATCTCCTGGTTCGGTAGAAGCAACGTATTAAAGATGAACATCATGCCAAGATTGCTATACCTCTTACAGGCACTACCGGTAAGGATTCCACGGACCTTCTTCCATAAACTGCGCATTAAGTATATATGGCAGGGCAAGCCAGCGCGGCTTAAAAGCTCCTTATTACACCAATCAAAACTCAGAGGGGGGATGGGTCTTCCTGACCCGGACCTATACTGCACGGCGGTCCACATGAACAGGGTGGTAGACTGGTGTCGGCATAAAACACCAGATTAGTCTAGAACAAGAATCAGTAACGTCTCCTCTTGAAGGCCTGCCGTGGAGTGGAGCTGGGTCCCCCAAACTCTCCCCTTTCCACCCGCTAATTGGACCCACTCTACGGGAGCTTCACAGATACTTTAGAATTGCAAATACGCCAAGTTTTCCCTCTCCACTGACACCTATAATTGGACATCCAGACTTTGGGCCTGGTCTCTCTGACCGGACATTCAGGCCGCGTACACACGGGCGGACTGTTCGCCCAACTTTGTCCGCTGAACAGTGTTTCAGCGGACAGTCCGCTCGTGTGTGGGGGGGGCGGTATCCGGGGGCCCCCTTATTAAAGGGGGCTCCCGGATTCCGATAAGCCCCCCGCCCGCAGCCCCGACAACCAACGGCCAGGGTTGTCGGGAAGAGGCCCTTGTCCTCATCAACATGGGGACAAGGTGCTTTGGGGTGGGGGGTGCCGCGCGGCCCCCCCTTTCCCAAGGCACCCCCCATGTTGAGGGCACGCGGCCTGGTACGGCTCAGGAGGGGGTGCGCGCTCGCTCGCCCCCCTTTCCTGGCCGGCCGGGTAGCGTGCTCGGACAAGGGTCTGTTGTGGACTTTGGGGGGACCCCCACGCCGATTTTTTTCGGCGTTGGGGTTCCCCTTTAAGTCCATTCCAGGCGGCGGGGCCCGCGACGTCTCCGTCGCGGGCCCCGCCTACCTTGACACGCGCTCGAAATGAGCGGACTTTCCTCCGCGTGTGTGGGCGAGTCCGTTCATTTCAAAAGTTGCGCGGACTTAGTACGACGAACTTAGTCTGCCGTATTTGTCCGCTCAAAAAGTGCCGTGTGTGGGCAAGTTCGTTCATTCAAAAGTTTGAGCGGACTGTCTGACGAACTTAGTTTGGGCAGACAGTCCGCCCGTGTGTACGCCGCCTCAGGCTTCACCCAGAGCAGAGCATAGTTAGAGCCTCCTCGTTTTGTGGTCCATCAGACTGGGGCGACCTTTCAAATATATATCCTAGCTTTGGCTTATCCGGCCTGGGGGGTTGGAGGCTCTTACAACTTTCGCACTTTCTCAGATCCCTGCCGGTAAATGGGAGCTTCCGCAGACCGCTTACACCCTTTGAGGAACTGTGTCTGGGAGAGGATCCGGTACGGAAATCCTTGTCCTACTCATACAATATCTTGCAGACCAACTCCTCCTTAGACGATCCCCCGTATCTGAGGAAGTGGGAGAGGGACCTCAAGGTCCAGTTTACAACAGATCAAAAAAATAGAATCCTCTTTTTTGCACACAAGTCCTCCCTTTGTAGCAAATACCAAGAGATCTCCTACAAGGTACTTACGCGCTGGTATAGGGCCCCCTCGGTGTTAGCCTCTATATTCCCGGGACACAGTCCTCTATGTTGGAGATGTGGCACTCAGACTGGCACGATACTCCACATCTTCTGGGAATGTAAAGTGCTGACACCCTTCTGGCGGCAGGTGCTGGGAATCATCCAAAAACTCACTGAAGTGGATCTCAAGGACAACCCAGCGGCAATACTACTGAACCTGACCCCAATGTCCAGTAAGTGCTACCGCAAATCCCTGCTGAAGCACCTCTTGAATGCAGCCAGGGCGTGTATTCCAAGTATGTGAAAGCAACGGTGCCCTCCGACAGTAACACAGTGGTTTGCTAGGATCATTGACATACAGCGGATGGAACGCCTTACGGCTGCTTTGGGGGAGAGAGAGGAGGAACACGGTGCGTGGTGGATGCACTGGGAACTGTTTAGATACTCAGACAATTACAAGTCCAACACTTAGAAAGGCAGTCTTTTGGAGGATTGGGCCTTGGGTCGGCGGCCCCCCCCATTGGTGCTTCATCCTCACCCCCTCCCCGCTTACTCCCCCACCCTTACTCCCCTTTCTCTCTGCTACTTCTTTTCCCTCACAAGACACCACGGGTGTCACCCATCTTTCTTTCCCTTAAAAGTGAAAATACTCTAGAATGCATTACCCCAGATTAGCGCCACTCCCATCTCTTGGGGATTGAGCGCCAAAGTAAGATGAAGAAGACTAGTCCCAGTTGCTTAATTCAAGCCGTCTAGTGATCTGATCGACTGCGCAAGACTAGCCTTCCCCCTGGGGGGTTTCCATTCTCGATAATAGCGCATATGCAGCGCAGGTTACTAGGCGGAGTGTTCCGGATACCTTGATATTCCCTCTCAGACAAAAGATGGCCTTGCTTGCTCTGGTTGCAATCCTAGATAATTATAGTTAAAATCTTTTAGTCACAGCTACTAGGGTGACAAGCATGTTTAGATGGATGGTCATAAATGTATACTTAAGAGTTGCTTAGGTTTGAGGGACTATCTATTGAAAGTTACAGATGATTGTCTTGTCGTCTACTGTTTATATCTGTATATTCAGCATTCTTTAAAAAAAAAAAAAAAAAAAAACATATATTCAGTTTCTTGAAAGAACAAGACAATGCTTTAGATTTTTATTTATTTTTTGGATGGGAAGTGATGGAGACTACAGATACATTTGAAGGGGATACTTAAAACTTATCAGTGTTTATTGCTGTTACTGAAGAGATTTTCTCTCACTTTATTTCATTCATTTTAATTATATTTATAAAGCGCTTTTTAACCACTTAAGGACTGCCTCGCGCCGATATACGTTGGCAGAATGGCCCGGCTTGGCACAATCACGTACCTGTATATGGCTCTTTAAGTGCCCAGCCGTGAGTCGGGAGCACGCCACCGGCGGCGCGCTCCCGACCCAGTCCTGAGCTCCGTGACCGTGGCCGCAGGACCAGCGGACCCAATCGCCGCTGGTGTCCCGCAACAGGTCACAGATCTGAAGAACGAGGAGAGGTCTGTGTAAACAAACCTCTCCCCGTGCTTCCTAGTGTGGCTGTCACCGATTGTCTGTTCCCTTATATGGAAAGACGATCAGTGACATCACATGCTAGGCCACGCCCCCCCTACAATAAAAAAACACATAACGTCATACATAACACCAACACTGCCCCTAGTGGTTAACTCCTTCACTGCCAGTGTAATTTACACAGGAATCAGTGAATTTAAATAGCAATGATTGCTGTATAAATGACAATGGTCCTATAAATGTGTCAAAAATGTCCGATATGTCCGCCATAATGTCGCAGTCACAACAAAAATCGCTGATTGCCGCCATTAATAGTAAAAAAATAAAAAATAATAAAAATGCTATAAAACTATCCCCTATTTTGTAAACGCTATAACTTTTGCGCAAACCAATCAATAATTGCTAATAGCGATTTTTTTACCAAAAATGTGTAGAAGAATACGCATCTGCCTAAACTGAGGGAAAAAAATGTTTATATATATTTGGGGATATTTATTATAGCAAAAAGTAAAAAATATTGAATTTTTTTCAAAATTGTCGCTCTACTTTTGTTTATAGCGCAAAAAATAAAAACCGCAGAGGTGATCAAATACTACCAAAAGAAAGCTCTATTTGTGGGAAAATAAGGATTCCAATTTTGTTTGGGAGCCACATCGCACGACCGTGCAATTGTCATTTAAAACAAGGCAGTGCCGAATTGCAAAAAGGGGCCTGGTCCTTTGGCTGCAAATTAGTCCGGGGCTTAAGTGGTTAATAACTAACTGGGCTTTCAACATGCTTTATCTGCTGTTGGGGTAGACAGTGAGGCAGCCATCCTGGGCATGCATATGAGGGCCAGTTTTAGACAGGAGCCAATTATCTTACTACTAGAGTGTGGGAGGAAATCCACACAATCACAGGGACCCCAGTGACCATGTGCTATCCTAGTGACACCATGAAAATAAATTAGTAAAATTGGGGGGGGGGGGGGGGGTGAAAAGTACAGCAAGGCAGAAATAAATGCAAAGCATGCAGTGGTTCTCAATCGGGTTGTCTGTCACTTTTAGAGAGATTTTACATCACCTACAAAACACTGGACAGAAAGTGAGATAAGTTCTCTCCAGCAAGAATGTAGACAGCCATAAATACCTGGCAGAGGTTCTAACTCTACTCAGTTCACTTCCACTTATAGAAAATTTGTTCCCGATTCAGTATGGCTCTCCATTCAACAGCATTCCTAATAAGCACAGACTTTAGAACCTATGACACAGGAATGTATATAGAGATCAGGCTTTTAATTTTCTCACGCAGATTTATTCGCAGAAAATAACCAGGAGCTACGGGTCTGAGATTTCCATACATGATGTTCAACAGGTGACCATATAAGCCCACGAATACTATGAGAGGCCTCTACAGAAGAAAATAGGAGACGTAAAGCTTCTCCTTGTCATTGCCAACGCAAATATTTTCATTCAACAAATCTTGATTAAATTCTGGACGTTAGCCGGCTACAGCTTCCTACAAAATATTAATCTTTAGTAAACTCATGCAAGCTGAGGGAATGCGCTGGGGTATATATACTATAATGATTCCCATATTGAAAGCCTAACAATCTTCTCTTCTCAGACCCTTGCTACATGCCAAATTTCCAGCTAACACGTTATATAAGGCATATGCAAGTGAGGGAAAAATAGATCTGAATTGATTTAAACTGAGCCTGGGCCATTTATTTAAAGTAAAAGAAAAATTTCCATGCTAAACAAATATATCATTGGTAGATCAAAGTGACTGTCATAAATTAAAAAAAGAAAAAAACACTGCAAATATATTGTGTGGTCACCTAAAAGATGCAGGTAATTGAAGCAGCTTCCCAAGTCCTCATGTCATAGCCAGATGCTGGACTGTTATGCCAGGCAAAGACTTAGCACTTTCCAACAGTGTTGAAGTTTGCTTGCCCCTACCTGCCTCCTGTACATTCCTATTGAAGGCAGAGTATCACAGTAACTAGTCGAAAGGAATTTGGAAACAAAGCAGCACTACCAGGAATTGTAAACATTTTACAGTAGGTTTGATTTTGAGTCCATATTCAACCTGAAAAGGTCCCACTAGCTCATCTTTAATAATACCAGCTCATACCAGTACTCCACCTCCACATTGCTGACGCATGAGTCGAATTGGAGCTCTTTGCCCGTTACAGATCCATCCACAAGCCCATCCATCTGGTCCGTCAAGTGTCACATTCATCATATCAGTCCATAAAACCTTTGAAGAATCTGCCCTCAGACATTTCTTGGCCCAGTCTTGAGATTCCAACTTATGTGTCTTATTCAATCAGTGTCCATCAGTGCAGGCTTATCAGCGCACATCAGCGAATTAGAAAAATTACTTTTTTTACAAAACAGAAAAAAAAAAAAATCTAAATTTGTGGTCTTTTTTCATATTTTTAGCAAACGATAAAAATCCCCAGCGATGATTAAATACCATCAAAAGAAAAATTATATAAATGTCTTATGGGTACAGTGTCGCCAATTGTCATTCAAAGTGTGACAGCACTGAAAGCCAAAAAATGGCCTGGTTAGGAAAGGGGTGAAAGTGCCCAGTACTGAAGTGGTTAACCAATTATATCAGGCAGGTGCTAATGATCGCCAACTTCATACTAGGACACCTTTAGATTCTGTCCTGACCAGTTCTTGCCAGTTTAAACTTAAAACAAAAAAATTTCCACACTTAACGACATGTCCACCCATTTGGGCTTTCCTTCATCAAAGCATCAAAGATCTTAAAAAGAGGAAGTGGCAGGATTATACTCCTAACTTAACCCCTAAATAACAATTAGCCTTAAATCATTTACAGAGGCGAAAAGATATTATCATTAAACCATCTGATAAGGGTGGTAACATCGTAGTTATCTCACACCCTCAATATCAAAACATGTGCTATGAGATATTACAAAATCATGCATGGTATTTACCCATTCCACCCACTTATGTAATGACATTTGTAGATGAATTTAAGGAACTTTGTACTAAAGCCTATTGGCATGACTTAATTGATAGAGACCCCCTTGATTTTCTCAGCCCTAAAAATCCGCGTAGCCCTACATTCTACACGCTACCTAAAACACATAAGAGTCTAGATAAACCAAGGGGCAGACCTATTGTGTCTGGCATGGGAGCACTAACAGACAATGCAAGCAAATTTGTAGATAGTTTTCTACTCCCGCACGTGTCTAGCTTACCTTCGCATATTCATGACACTTCTGATCTTTTGCGACACATTGAGGGAATCCTGGTTCCTCCTGACTCCCTTCTCGTGGCAATCGATGTCGAAACATTGTATTCGAGCATCCCCCAGGCCAGGATGTTCCTCATGGAACAGGAGCATACATCCTGGCCACTGAACGCATTTATTCTTGATATATTGAGTTTCATCCTTACACGTAATGTTTTTTTATTTGAAAATCAGCATTATTTACAAATCCAGGGCGTGGCCATGGGCACGTCATGTGCACCATCCTATGCCAACCTTTATCTCGGCGCTTGAGAACGTTTCATCTTCTCCAGCGACCATTTTCAAATATTCCTTGAGTCCATCTTGTGCTGGTTTAGGTTCATTGACGACCTACTCCTTGTATGGACAGGCTCCAGCTCCCAATTAGATCAATTTGTTCATATGATTAACATCAATGATTGGAATTGACAATTTACCATGTCAGCGGATGCTAAACAAATTTCCTTTCTTGACCTACTGATCTACAAAAACCTTGATGGATCTTTGGGGACCAATCTATATCGGAAGTCCGCGGCAGGCAACACATTGTTACATGCTTCTAGTGCGCATCCTCAGCCTCTTATACGAAGCATCCCGTATGCACAGTATCTGCGCTTGCGCCGTAACTGTGCATGTGACGAAGATTTCTTCGCCCAGGCAGCAGCGTTACGGGAACGTCTCTTCTCGTTAGGGGCTATTCCAAGACTAATTTATGTAAAGCCTTTAACAAGGCCTTTGCCCGGACCAGGACTTCCTTGTTGTATCCTTGCCCTAAGGTACCTGTAACTGAGTCGGTCAAATTTATTACACAATTCTCAGCACATCATGACCAATTGAGACACATACTGGCCAAAAACTGGCATTTATTGACAGACCATCATATTTTGAGCAGATATGTACGAGACACCCCGGACCTGGTTTTTCGTAAAGTCAGATCTCTTAAAGACTGTTTGACCGCCAGTCATTATACTACTGATTCCAATCTTGGTTCTGGACGAAGATGAACTTTCCCCTGTGGGGATTGTCCCTTGTGCCCATAGATTTATTCTGGGTCTACTGTCAAACTTCCAGATGGGAAGCTGTTTACTCCCCGTTTTTTCACTGATTGTAGCACCACAGGTGTTGTCTATCTGATGCTTTGCACCTGTGGTGCTTTTTATGTTGGGAAGACTATACAGGAGCTCAGGCAGAGGGTAGGAGACCATATATAATTCTACAAACGGCAAGTTAACCTCGGTTGGGCGACACATCGGGTTACACCACAGATCTGACCCATTGGCAATCAAGTTTGAGGTGTTGGATGTGGTACCCTGAGATGCCAGGGGTGGTAATCGAGATCAAACCATCTTACAAAAAGAGGCACTCTGGATTGAGCAATTAAATGCTCTGGTGCCCCCTGGCCTCAATGAAACCAACTCATTCAAATCCTTCTTATAGACATTTTTATATTGCTCTCTGGCCGAATGGGACCCCACCTTCCCCCTACCCCTCCCCTTTTCCTCTTTCCTTCCCAAACTGAACATCATTGAATATGGATTATCTATGTCAGGTTTAATTACCTTATTCGATTTAATGACATCAATGTTTACTGACTGTCTGTGAGTATATTGCCATCCAGCTTGACATGAATAATTTTGCTACTATACATTGTTTAGGTATAGATATTTTGTATTGCGTGAAGAAACGCTTTTATTCAGTATATACATGTATATGTTTTCGTATCTCAGTGCAATATTATTGTTAATCACTGTTTTTTTCATTTTTTGTAGAGTGCTCTGTCCACCCCTTGCTGTCGGCCCTGTTTCAGCTCGTCTTCGCTGTCTCATATCCGGCGACTGGTGGGTCTCTTGGAGATGGTGATAACACTGCGCCATTATTATGGCGCCTGACCTCTCACCCTCTCTTGCACCCGCCATGTCCACTGTTGTGGGCTGTTAGGGTGAGTGCGCAGGCGCGCACTCAGTCCCTCCTTTACGATCTCGCACTGCAGGTCACTGTGCGGACGCGTAGGTGACGTCAACACGCGCTCTCCGTCACAGGAACCAGGTGTGCGATGCGCGAGGGCTGCTCAGAGCCCCGCCTGTAGAGCCCCTGACCAGGTGATGCTGTTTGCCGGCGACAGCATCCCAATGGGGTTGGGTGGTATATATGGCGGCAGTTTCCACCTTGGCACCAGGCCGTTCTGACCCAGAGTCATACCGACACACCTCCATCACCATGTAAGTTGCCTGATGTCAACAACGTCTCAAGTCCTTTAGACCCTCATTTGCAACACTAGATGAACAATGGCATCTATGTTATCCTAATCATTTGTATTTATACAGGTTGTTACATCGGCATCTCTGAGTACTTAATGATTCTACCTATTTGGTATATTTGCTTGGCAGTTGTGTCCGAGATCGCACTCTTCTAATTTGGGTGTTGTCTATATTGTCCCCGGGTCACAATTTGATTATTATTCTGAGTTAGAAAGTTAATCTTTACAATCTTTTATGGTATTATTTGGTTGTAGCCCTATCAAATCACTTATCTTATAATTCCTTTCTTCACATTTCATCTTATCCCCTTTTTGGGGTTCTAGTCAGCATGTTTTGATACTTTACTCATGTTCTTTTATGCACTTTTCACTTCATTCATTGTCTTCACATCACATTTTTCACCCGGGTGGTGATAATCTACAACCTTATTTAATTCCATGTGCTACTGTTAGCACTTTATAGAGTACATGTTCTATATCTTTATTTAGATTTTGGCCTGTTTGTGGCTAGTCTACCGCCCCCAGTCGCCGGTTGAGACAATTGCGGTGCTTGAGCATTTTAATGGCTCCAGCGCTGTTGGTAAGATTCCTCTACGTTTGGCATGTGATTCCCCTGTTCACCCCTTCCCCCCCTTTTCTACGCATTTTCACATATGCATTTTAGTGATATTTAATTGTTATTGTGTATTTTGTAGATGTCTGTGTTTCCTGAGGAAGCTGGAAAAGCGAAAGTAGTCGAAATAATTCACCGCTTCTACCAGCCATTGTTTATGTATATGTGTGTTATGTGGATACTAATTTTCTAATAAATATATAAAACTTTTTTACATCGTTGTTTACCATCTTCACAATATCTTGCACCGCAATAGTCCGCTTGCTCCCTTTGTGTTCGATGTTTCTCTGGTTGGGGACCAGAGTTACCATTATCTATTTCAACTTCATATGTAGGTTGAAACACAGTCATTACCTGACACAGAAAAAGCTGTGTGAGTGGCTTAAAACTAGGTGAGGAACAGCCAAACGTTGTGGAAGACAGTATCATACACCATGGCAAGACTAAGAACAGCAACAAGACACAAAGTAGTGATACCATATTAGAAAGGTCTCTCCCAGGCAAAGAAATCAAAGCAGACTGGGGTGTCAAGATCTGCTGTTCAAGCTCTTTTGAAGATGCACAAAGAAACTGGCAACGTTAAGGACTGTAGATGCAGTGGTTGGCCAAGGAAACTTAATGCAGCAGAAGAAAGACATATCATGGTTACTTCCCTTTGACATCGGAAGATGTTCATCAGCACAGAACTGGAGGAAACCAGTGGCACCCAGCTACACCCATCTACTCTCCAGAGAAATATGGCAAAAATTGTATTCATGAAAGAATTGCTTGCAAAAAGCTATACCTCCAACATGGAAACAAGGCTAAGTGACTCAACTATGCATGTAAACATAGGATCTGGGGTGACAGGTGGCAATTTGTTTGCCGAATGGATAGAGAGCCATACAATAATGAGTGTCCACAGGCAACAGTGAAGCATGGTGGAGATTATTTTCAAGTTTGGGGCTGTGTTACTGCAAATGGAATTGTAAATTTGGTCACGATCATTATACATTAAGAACTATCTTCAGGGCAGGCGCATGCGTGGCAGCTCCCAAGATGGCCGCTAGCTACTAGAGCTCGGCTCCATCACAGCCAATTAAACACCACCAGAGCTCTCAGAACGGCCCCTCGAGCCTCACACTGGGACCAATAAGCGAGGGAGACCCCGGGGAACCTGCGGCTGATAACGGTGCAAGCCAGGAGGAGTCTCACGAGCCAGATGTCCATGGCGGCCGTTCCGGTCAGCTATACCAAGATGGCGGTGGCTCCACGAGGCACATACAGCACGGAGGACGCAGACGATTCTATAGCTGACCAGGACTTGATACTGCCACACTCCCCTGGTATTGCCTTTCCCCTGGCCCTGGCCACATCTCCTGCATCCACGGAGTCCCTGCTGGACAGATTGTGCTCTGGTCTCCCCACCACCCCTATGCTGAATCCGCACACAGGCCTACTTCTTTCTGTGAGTGAAGCAAATGCTGTCTCCCCAGTCCCCAATGACTTCCCTTCCATGATGGAAGCTTTCTCCCAATTACTTTCAAAATGCTTATCCTTAAATGCAGCTTAAATAACCTCATCCACCCATGCTGATCTGCAGCAATTAGGGATGAAAATGGACACGATTGAAAATGCTGATCAAGCAGTGTCACGGATTAATCAGAACTCAGCCAGAATGCAAGATATGCAGGATCAACTGGAAACAGCTTTTGCAAAGAACGACGACCTCGAGAACAGATCAAAACTTCAGAATCAGGGGGCTCCCCAAATCTTAGAAGAATGTACATGCGGCTGTGAAATCTCGGACAAAGGGCCTTATCCCAGATATCGCATAACACCGCCTGGAGCTTGACAGAGCTCACAGAGCCCTGCAATTTCACCCCCCGATCAGATGGTCTCCCAAGAGACATCATTGTAAAATCCCCACTTCTATTCAATTAAGGAGGAGGTGATGAGGAGGTCCAGGGGCTCTGACAATCTCAAGTTACTTGGACACAAGAACTATCTTCAGCGTAAATAAGTACAAGAAGTCCTGGAAGTGATAGCCTAGCCCCCACAAAGCCGCGATCTCAACCTCAAGTCTGCCTGGGATTACATGAAAAGACAAAAGGATTGGAGGCAGCCTACATTCACAGAAGATTTGGGGTTAGTTCTCCAAGATGCTTGGAACTACCTGCCAAGTTCCTACCTAAAACCTTTGCACAGCACTGTATATCTCAATACGCACATTTAACTTTTATAACAAGATTAAAAAATATATATTTCTAAAGCATACAAAGCGCCATCATGTGTCTTCAAAGCACTAGCACTGGCATACAAAACAGATTGTGATATGAACCTTGCCAGCTCTCTCACTGACCCCTATAGCTTGTTGGCCAACAATGGCTTTCCTAAGGACCTGCCAAACTTGTCACTGGCTGAAAAAGGTTTCCACTAGCCTACAGATCATCTACATTTGAAGCTGAGCCAGAAATATTCTTGGCAAATTTAGAACATATGTACACAAATGCTTTAATAACGCCTTTTATCACAATGGTTGTGCACATTTTACTGTATACTGTAAGATATGTTCAGTGCAGATTAGGTTATTTTATGTAGAAACGTAAATAACCATACGGTTCAGAAGACCTGAAATGGAGATCACGTTATATTAAATTCTTTCAGAAAAAAAACCTTCTCATCATGCCTACATTTATTGGGGCTAAGGTATAAAACCCCAGGAAAAGGGATGGAACTGCTGTCATGGTGCCCAGAATTTATGTTGTTACATACTGGAGGGAGGTGAAAGCAGATAATGCTTATAAAAGCTATATTATAATTGTCTTTATCCTAGTGTACACTGGTTGCAGCTCTGTAGATGGGACAGGCCAAGGGAGAGCAGAGAGATGCAGAGAGATCACTACTCTTAAACTCAACACACACAATACGACTGTAAAATCTCTTTTAGCTATACCAATAATGTGTAGTGGAAGCACCTACCTGATAGGATAGAAACAAACAAGGGGGCCCGGCGCATGGATTAAGGGGGCGGTGCCCCCCCCCTTGCACCCCATATGGAGTGGCCGCCACTGTATTAAACCTTTCCAATTACAGGCAATCAATGGTTGAGCAAATACCAACAAGTAGACAGGAAGTGACTAAAAAAGGCTGGCAGAGATTAACAGGTCAAGATGGGCTTGACAAATTCAGAGATCAACTTGCAGCATCATACACTTGAAACTGGCACCAAGGGAAGCCTGCACATCTAAATGGTAAAACTTAACAAATGTGTAAACAGACCAGGCGGCTTCCTTGCATATTTAAGAGACAGATATCTGAAGCTGAAAACCCATGAAGAAATGGATCGGGTAGCATGCACCATACTAAGGGAAGGAGGAACCCTATCCCTTTTATACCATAGGCTTGAATGATGACTTGTATATTCCATCTAGCAATGGTGGAGCAAGAAGCAGGGCATCCAATACCCTAAACGAGGCTGAAGTTTGGAGCTAGACTCTCAAACTGCATACCAATTCAAGAAAGGGAAGCACTGGGGTAGCACTGTGGCTTAGTGGTCAGCACTTCTGCCATGCAGCACTAGGGTCATCAGTTTAAAGCCTAACCAAGACACTACCAACATGGAGTTTATATGTTCTCCCTGTGGTTGTGTTGGCTTCCTCCAGATACTCCAGTTTCATCCCACATCCCAAGACATGCTGGTAGGTTAACTGGCCCCTGTCTAAATTGGCCTTAGTATGTGTATGCATGCATATAAAGTATGGAACTTTGACTGTAAGCTCCTTGAAGGCAGGGATTGTTGTGATTGTACAATATATGCAAAGAACTGTATAAATTGTCAGTGTTACATACTGTAAATATCTATAATACAATAAAGGAAATAAAATTAGAATTAAAGTTAGCAGGGAGTCAAAGTGGGGAGACATTGCCTTGGGGTATTTCAGCACAAAAAGGCGGGGAGGACAACACAGAGGGGATATCAACAAAAAGGGCCACCCTGCGAGTAGGATCAGTTAAGGTATTATCACTAAAAAGGTCCAGAGGGCCTAAAAAAAGATTACGGTTCCATAGAATTACACTGACATGTAGAGAAAGAGATGCGTGTGATACCTTGCACAAATGCCTTAAGTAGGGAATGCAAGATGTCCCTTGATGGTTCTCAAGGCAAGATGCTTGTCTAGACCAGAAGGGAGGAAGGACAGGATTTGTTCTTAGGATGAAATAACCTGGTCTTGGAACACACAAAATAGGCTTTTATCACAAGGTGCGATAGTAAACTTTATGAGAAGCCAACTTTCTAACCTTCAAGAGGATACGCTTGACTGAATCGGATTAGGCACCTGTCCCTCAGGTCTTAGACTTCAAACAGCCAAGTCAACTGAGAAGCAGGTTGTTGGGCGGGCACTGGGAGGGAATTTGGATTATTCAGAAGGAGCCAAAATGGCAATCTTGATGGGAGAATGATGCTATATCCTGTGCCACAGTTACATACCTGTATAATTTGGTATCATCAGCAAACACTGAAATTAAGCCCTTGATTCCAACTTCTATATCATTAACAAACAAACTGGGCAGCATGGGGGCCAAAACAGATTCCTGGGGTACACCAGTCACAATGTCAGCCAATAATCACTACTTTCTTGACCAATTTTCTTACTCATGTAATACAATTTAATCTACTTCAACAGACCTTATTTTATAGATTAAATGTTTATGAGGTACATAAGGAAAGTGGTAAGCTTCTAAGCATCTCCCATTTTAGAGAGATGGTCAATCATATAAGAACACTGGAAAAAAGCTGAGGCTAGCTGGCAGGGATATACAGTGGGGATCGAAAGTTTGGGCACCCCAGGTAAAAATGTGTATTAATGTGCATAACGAAGCCAAGGAAAGATGGAAAAATCTCCAAATGGCATCAAATTACAGATTAGACATTCTTATAGTATGTCAAAAAAAGTTAGATTTTATTTACATCATTTACACTTTCAAAATTACAGAAAACAAAAAAATGGTGTCTGCAAAAGTTTGGGCAAGCTGCATAATTTATAGCCTGCACTGCCCCCTTTGCAAAGCTGAGACCTGCCAGTGTCATGGATTGTTCTCAATCATCATCTGGGAAGACCAGGTGATGTCAATCACAAAGGTTTTAAATGGCCAGACTCATCTGACCTTGCCCCAACAATCAGCACCATGGATTCTTCTAAGCAGTTGTCTAGAAAACTGAAACTGAAAATAGATGACGCTCACAAAGCTGGAGAAGGCTATAAGAAGATAGCAAAGCGTTTTCAGATGTCAATATCCTCTGTTCGGAATGTAATTGAGAAATGGAAGTCATCAGGAACAGTGGAAGTTAAAGCAAAATCTGGAAGACCAAGAAAAATATCAGACAGAACAGCTCGCAGGATTGTGAGAAAAGCAATTCAAAACCCACGTTTGACTGCACGATCCCTCCAGAAAGATCTGGCAGACACTGGAGTTGTGGTACACTATTCCACTATAAAGAGATACTTGTACAAATATGGTCTTCATGGAAGAGTCATCAGAAAAAACCTCTTCTATGTCCTCACCACAAAAATCAGTGTTTGAACTTTGCAAATGAACATATAGACAAGCCTGAGGCATTTTGGAAACAAGTTCTGTGGACCGATGAGGCTAAAATAGAACTTTTTGGCCGGAATGAGCAAAGGTACGTTTGGAGAAGAAAGGGCACAGAATTTAATGAAAAGAACCTCTGTCCAACTGTTAAGCATGGGGGTGGATCAATCATGCTTTGGGGTTGTATTCCAGCCAGTGGCACAGGGAACATTTCACGAGTAGAAGGAAAAATGGATTCAATAAGATTTCAGCAAATTTTGGATGGTAACTGCCATCTGTGAAAAAGCTAAAGAGAGGATGTTTTCTACAAATGGATAATGATCCTAAGCACACCTCAAAATCCATGGGGGATTACATCAAGAGGCGTAAAGTGAAGGTTTTGCCATGGCCTTCACAATCTCCTGCCCTCAACGTTATTGAAAATCTATGGATAGACCTTAAAAGAGCAGTGCGTGACAGACAGCCCAGAAATCTCAAAGAACTGGAACACTTTTGTAAGGAAGAATGGGCAAAGATACCTCAAACAAGAATTGAAAGACTCTTGGCTAGCTACAAACAGTGTTTACAAGCTGTGATAACTGCCAAAGGGGGCATTACAAGATATTAACTCTACAGGGTGCCCAAACTTTTGCAGATGCCATTTTTTTGTTTTCTGTAATTTTGAAAGTGTAAATGATGGAAATAAAATATATATATATATATATATATATATATATATATATATATATATATATATATATATATCTCCATCCATACACACAAGATAAAATATACATTCAAATATACATATGATATGCATGCATACATACAGTGACTTTTTTTGCAGGTCAGTACACATATGTGCAGCTATATAAACACATTACACAGTTTAGGGGAATTCAGGTAAGACTTATGCTGAAAATCTAGTCTGCAAAATGACAATCACTTGGTGAATACATTTTTTTTTAATACCCTAAGATAAATATGTTGTCTTTTTTGCTGACAGGCCACGAGTTTGCCAAACCCATTACTTTAACATGTGTGTTACAGTGCTTTATTTTAGGACAGATGACCAAGGCAGAGGGGGAAGTCTATGTCTCCATGAAATTGTATTTTCACTGAACATTTCATTCTAATGTCATAGCTCTGAGCTGTGCATCACACTGACAGTTGAGGAGTTGCTCTTGGCAGTGACACGACTTATGATGAACAACGGAATCTTAGAACACTCAGGACATGGAACACTGGAGACTATGAAGAACAAAGAGGAACATCGTCTTTAATTCAGCATGAAACACACATCATCTAACCCAACTAAAAGCAGAAAAATTGAAAAAAAAATTAATCTGAAATTCTTCTTCTTTTATGGATCTAACACACTGAAAAAGGAAAAAAAGAAATTAAGGAAAAAAAGACATGATCATGCCTATGCGACTTCGCAGTTTTTAAAGTTAAAAGGAACAAGGCCACTAAAACAAAAATAAACTATAGGTCACTAGGTGTCATTTTATATATATATATATATATATATATATATATATATATATATATATATATATATATATATATATACACACACACACACACACACACAGTGTCTCACAAAAAAAAGTGAGTATACCCCTCATATTTTCGTAAATATTTTATTTTATCTTCTCATGTGACAACACTGAAGAAATTACACTTTGCTACAATGTAAAGTAGTGAGTGTACAGCTTGTATAACAGTGTAAATTTACTGTCCCCCCAAAATAACTCAACACAGCCATGAATGTCTAAATCGCTGGCAACAAAAATGTGTATACCCCTAAGTGAAAATGTCCATATTGGGCCCCATTAGCCATTTTCCCTCCCCAGTGTCATGTGACTCGTCAGCGTTACAATGTCTCAGGTGTGAATGGGGAGCAGGTGTGTAAAATTTGGTGTTATCGCTTTCACTCTCTCATACTGGTCACTGGAAGTTCAACATGACACCTCATGGCAAAGAACTCTCTGAAGATCTGAAAAAGAAAAAAAAAAAAGAATTGTTGCTCTACATAAAGATGGCCTAGGCCAGTGATGGTGAACATTGGCACCCCAGATGTTTTGGAACTACATTTCCCATGATGCTCATGCACTCTGCAGTGTAGTGGAGCCTCATGGGAAATGTAGGCCCAAAACATCTGGGGTGCCAAGGTTCACCATCACTGGCCTAGGCTATAAGAAGATTGCCAAGACCCTGAAACTGAGCTGCAGCACAGTGGCCAAGACCATACAGCGGTTTATTAGGACAGGTTGCACTCAGAACAGGCCTTGCCATGGTCAACCAAAGGAGTTGAGTGCATGTGCTCAGCGTCACATCCAGAGCTTGTCTTTGGGAAATAGATGTATGAGGGCTGCAGAGGTTGAAGGGGTGGGGATCAGTGCTCAGACCATACGCCACACACTGCACCAAATTGGTCTGCATGGTTGTCATCCCAGAAGGAAGCCTCTTCTAACGATGTTGCATGAGAAAACACGCAAATCGTTTGCTGTAGACATGCAGACTAAGGACATGGAATACTGGAACCATGTCCTGTGGTCTGATGAGACCAAGATAAACTTATTTGGTGCAGATGGCATCAAGTGTGTGTGACGGCAACCAGGTGAGGAGTACAAAGACAAGTTTTTAAAGAAAACAAATGTGACTCCATACAGCTCTAAACAATAAAAAAAGATAATGTATTTCAAAAATAATGTGTTTAAAAAATAACACACACAAACAGGTAAGCAAATGAATTAAGCCCAGTAGTCCACCAACAAGTGCCAATATATTTTTCAGGTTCATCAAACATGATGATGAAAAACAATGTTGTCTCCAAAAGAAAAGTGTGTCTCCTTTCACCAGCTATTAGGTAAGTATCCTACTCACTGGACAGAATTAACACCCATGACAGGTAGTCAAAAACAGCAAAGACAGCCAGGTATCCAGAAACGGCAACGCACGGCAAATGTGTTCTCCGAATGGATATGGTACATCAACCAAAAAGAAGAAAACCGAAGCTCCTCATAGTGCAGTAACGTTAAAAAGCAGGTTTATTAAGACTACAGATTGCACTTACATCATAAAGATGAAAATCATGCCAATAAGAAATTGCATTCCATCCGCGTTCCACGTGTGTTCCAACTGGTGGTGGCGGCACTTCCACCAAAAGTTGGAACGCGGATGGTATCCCTGCCATTTCATATGATTGAGAACTTCTTACACATTCAGGATTGCATTTCCTGCCTACTTTATCAATAAATTTGTGAAACGCGTCAACCATGAACTAGTATAGGCTGTTATATAATTGGTACTAAGGAGCCCAAAGTGTGCCTAGACCAAGAAAATATCCCCCACACCAACACACCACCATCACCAGTCTGAACCATTTTTTACAACACAGGATGGATCCATGCTTTCATGTTTAAAATTCTGACCATACCATCCGAATGTTGCAGCTGAAATCGAGACTCATCAGACCAGGCTACATTTTTCCAATCTTCTATTATCCAATTTTGGTGAGCCTGTGCGAATGGTAGCCTCAGTTTCCTGTTCTTAGCTAACAGGAGTGGCACCTGGTGTGGTCTTCAGCTGCTGTAGCCCATCTGCTTCAAGGTTTGATGTGTTGTGTGTTCAGAGATGGTATTCTGCATACCTTGGTTGTAACGAGTGGTTAATTAAGTTACTACTACCATTCTATCATCTCAAATCAATCTGCCCATTCTCCTCTGACCTCAACAAGGCATTTTTATCCACACAACTGCCGCTCACTGGATATTTTCTCTTTGTCGGACCATTGTCTGTAAACCCTAGAGATGGTTGTGTGTGAAAATCCCAGTAGATGAGCATTTTTTTTAAATACTCAGACCAGCCCGTCTGGCACCAACAATCATGTCACATTCAAAGTCACTTAAATTCCCTTTCTTCCCCATGCTGATGCTCAGTTTAACGTCAGCAAGTCAGCTTCACCACATCTAGATGCCTAAATGCATTGAGTTAGTGCCATGTGATTGGCTGATTAGCAATTTACCAAGCGACTAAACAGTTGTACCTAATAACGTTGATGACGAGTGTTTATATCATGCCACTGTATTTAGTTTTGTATTTTTAAATCCTCCGAGTACCTTATTCCTTGCAGCTCTGTTGTGTAATCACATGATCTGTACCTGTTTTTTTTGTCATCTGCAGGGAAAGATGCTTGGGAGGGGCTTCTGCTGATGTATGCTTTCTACAGTGTGAGTCTGTGTCTGCACAGCCCTGATTGGTGCTGTGCCAGTCACATGACTAAAAAAAGAAAGTGGTTTCAGAAGAGCAATTCAAATAAAATTATAGATATCGAATAACTGTTTTACAGCTCCCTATAAATCTTTTATGAACATTAAATGTGAAAACACAGGGGGTAAAGCCTAAAAAAGAAAACTAATGCAACTATCGCATCTAATCATTGGTAAACAGCAATATACTACATTTTTGGTTTCGGATTTAATACCGCTTTACCTTTCTCAGTTTCTTTTCCTTTTGCATTTGACCAAAAATATTTTTAAGGCCCCACAGCATATGAATACTTTCTGCATGTCTCTTAAGGAGATTGTCCATCTGAAATGCTGTATATATACACCTTAACAAGACTTCTAGTTTTGCCACCTCTTAACACAGCAATCTCATTGTGCCTTATTAACAACCCATAGGAGTATGTCAGCTTGCAATAATAGTCCATTCAGCTGTTATAACGGATAAATCCTACCACTTGAATGGCAGTTTGGCTGTCTTTTTCAAGCACCATGTATCAATCTATCATTTTCAAAGCAACACAGAATTAAATTACTCCAGTTCAGATGTGTTACAGCTCTAATTTCTCTCAATCAACATTAACCATTTTTAATCCTTATTCTGCTAGCCTTAGTAAACAGATAGGAAAGTACAATATACTATATTTACTTATTTAAAGCGGGAGTCCGCCGGGAGTTTCGCCGTTCTTTTTAAAAGCCAGCAGCTACAAATACTGCAGCTGCTGACTTTTAAAATAAGGACACTTACCCGCCCAGCACGCCCGCGATGTCGGCACCCGAAGCCGATCTCTCGATCGTCTCTCGGGTGCTGCCGCTGCCATCTTGGGTATGGGAATCAGGAAGTAGAGCCTTTCGGCTTCTCGCGCTGCGCAATAAGGATGGACCTGCTGCCTCTGGGATCTGTGTGTTTCCCAGCAGGCAGCGGGGGACTTTCGGAAAGGGGCGTAGATTCTGCAGAATCTAGGCCCTTTCCGCAGATAGCTATGCCGGAAGTGGGTGCAGATACCTGTACTGTACAGGTACCTGCACCCCCCTCCCCCCTGAAAGGTGCCAATTGTGGCGACGGAGGGGGGGGCGGATTCCAATGAGCGGAAGGTCCACTTTAGGGTGGACCTCCGCTTTAAACTTCTTTTTTTTGTACGTACATTTGTCTGTTGCTTCCTGGTTTCTGGCCTAGGCCAACATGATGTCAGAAATCCCAGGAGTCTTTAGGGGCATTTTTTCTTCTTTCATATGAGAGAGGGGTTTTCTCAGCTAAGCAGTGAGCAAACCCTCCTGCCTGCATGCATGAACTAAGGGAACATGAATTCCGGGAAATAAATGCTATGTCAACCATCTGCCCTTTTTCAAGATGGCCACAGCTACAAAAGGTAGGGGGGGGGGTTCCAAAGTGAATTCTAAACAAAATAAAACATGAATGGATGGGCAAGTTTGCTTTATATATAAAAAAATGTGTTAAAAAGTCCATGTTTGCTATGCTATATGGAACATCTAGAAACCTTAATTGTGCCTAAGCAGTATTCTGAAAAATTTACCTTTTGTCTGGAATTTCCCCTGAAAAATAGGAGTGCATTTTCTAGCATGTTTGCCTACCATCTCATAGCAGTAAATTTACATTGTGAGATTAAAGTACTCTGAGCCCTGGTTCCCATTGCTGTGACTAATCATGCGACTTACGACACAAAGTCGCTACACACATTAAAAACATTCAATTGGTGCCAACTTTATCAATGTAACTCAAGTAGCAGCAACAAGAAAAAAAGTTGCTTGCACTACTTTTCTGTGAAAAGTCACAAGCAAGTCACATGACTTTAGGGTCGCAGCAGAGCTGGAGTAATATCTACTGACATCACCTTTGAGCTGCGTACCGTTCTCTGTGCTGGAAGATTAAAAACCTTGTCTCACCCAAGATGGTGGCCTTGCATCCTAAGTCAGTAAAAGGGGATAAGATCAGCCTACAGGGGTACCACAGGCAATACTGGTAGCTAAACCTTTGCCTTCTGCCTGCCTTTTGTTGGGCACAGCTTCCAGATTTCAGTTTCACTTGACAGACCTGCTTTAACCGGTTCCCGACCAGCGCACGACGATGTGCGTCGACAGAATGGCACGGGCAGGCATATTGGTGTACAGGTACGTCCAATATTCAATGCCTCCCTGCCATCGGGAGCGTGCCGCCGGCGGCGCACTCCCGCGCTGGTAGGGACCCCCGTGACTCGATCTCCGCGGGCATCCCCACGATCGTCTCACGGGACGGCTGAATGGAGGAAATGTCGTGTAAACAGCATTTCTCCATTCTGCCTAGCAACTAGTGACGCTGATCTCTGCTCCATGTGATTGGAGCAGAGATCAGTGTTCACTAAATGAAAGCCCAACCCCCCCACAGTTAGTAACACACCCCTAGGAACACTAAACCCCTACACTGCCACCCACTGGTTAACCCCTTCACTGCCAGTGTCATTTACACAGGAATCACTGCATTTATATAGCAGTGATTACTGTATAAATGACAATGGTCCCAAAAATGTGTCAAAAATGTCCAATGGGTCCCCCACAATGTCGCAGTCACAATAAAAATCGCTGATCGCCGCCATTACTAGTAAAAAAATAAATAATAAAAAATTGTTAATAAAAATGCTATAAAACTATCCCTATTTTGTAAACGCTATAACTTTTGCGCAAACCAATCAATAATCGCTTATTGCGATTTTTTTTACCAAAAATATGTAGAAGAATACGTATCAGCCTAAACTGAGGGAAAAAATAGTTATTTTATATATTTTTGGGGATATTTATTATAACAAAAAGTAAAAAATAATGTGTTTTTTTCAAAATTGTCGCTCTATTTTTGTTTACAGCGCAAAAAATAAAAAAACGCAGGGGTGAGCAAATACCACCAAAAGAAAGCTCTATTTGTGGGAAAAAAGGACGTCAATTTTGTTTGAGAGCCACGTCGCACGACCGCGCAATTGTCAGTTAAAGCGACGCAGTGCCGAATCGCAAAAAGTGGTCTGGTCTTTGACCAGCAAAATGGTCCGGTCTGTAAGTGGTTAAAGAAACAGAAAACCTAAAGGGCCTGTTATCATGGGAATCCTAAACATACGTATGGGTTTAAATTTCATGGGAAGAATTGAAAACCCCCGTATATCAGCTTTTCCATAATTATAACATAGTCAAGAATCGAAATGCTTTTGTATAAAAATAGAAACCCTGAAAATTAACAAAACCGTTTAAATTGACATGTGTATGAGCATTATTGCCTGGAACACTGGGGTACTACCAAACATACAGTGAAATGATGGATTTCACAGGGGAATGTGCGTACGGGAGTATAGAGGATGGGTGAAGACGGAATGTGCTAACAAGTCTTTGAATAACAAAAAATGGAGTCATCTCAAAGTTCCTTCTTCTAGCATAAAATATCAGTGACTATCCTCCTCTATTTATCTGCACAAGGGAGATTTTAAGAAAAATGTTTTTGTATGCAATTAGAAAACACTGTCAGCAGTAGAGCGTGCCTGTTTCCTGCTACACAAGCCTCTGTTCATCCATCAGCTACCTGCTCAGCACGCCAACAAGTGTATTAACATTTACCTTGGACTCAAAACAGACACATGCTTTTATACAACATAAAGATGCACTTCTTGCCACTGGGGAATGAGATACACGCATGTACATGAATAATTCACTCCGATGCGGAACCGCAAATGTTTAGATACAAAATTTTCTGCTAAGCTTCGGCAAAGAAACATTTACAACCCAATTAAAAAAAAAAAAAAAAATGTCTTCATAGTTCAATCTTGGGGCCTGAGCAGGTGAGGAATGTGTTGGCAAGATTTATACACACATTTGAAGATTTTATGTTCACTTCCTTGACCTGTATTTACTTTCCTGTTGGTAGAACCACCAAAGACAGTGATAAAAGTGTAGCACTGCAATTATCGTGGGCAGATGAAAAGAGACATAGCAACAACACTGATCCTAATTAAACTACCGTAGTGTGCTATAAGCAGCTAAATAAAGAATAAAAGCATTGTATCTAGAACTGAACTGTATTGCAGTCTTAGATTTATGAAAGAAGGCTTAAGAAAGCACTCTGGCAAGTATGGTGTTTGTTAGACAGGATCGCCCATTGATCTGAATAATGAAGCTTTTTCATCTCCTCAGAATTACTCAACTTCCATCACACTGATTCTAATAAGACAAAATGTTGCACTGGAATACAAATATTGTCATTTAGGTCCCACCAAAGTACTGAGTTAGCAGAGGTGCCAATATACAATTAGCATTGTTTCATCGAGTTTGGCACCATTTATATAAAATAGGCTGGTGTGTTTGGCATGCTAAAGCTGAATTCACACTTAACGTGACCTTGTTTAAAAGACAAAGTAGGTTAGATACAGTGCCTTGCGAAAGTATTCGGCCCCCTTGAACTTTTCAACCTTTTGCCACATTTCAGGCTTCAAACATAAAGATATAACATTTTTATTTTTTGTGAAGAATCACCAACAAGTGGGACACAATTGTGAAGTGGAATGAAATCTATTGGATTTTTGAAACTTTTTTAACTAATAAAAAAATGAAAAGTGGGGCGTGCAAAACTATTCGCCCCCCTTGCGTTAATACCTTGTAGAGCCACCTTTTGCTGCGATTACAGCTGCAAGTCGCTTGGGGTATGTCTCTATCAGCTTTGCACATCGAGAGACTGAAATTCTTGCCCATTTTTCCTTGCAAAACAGCTCGAGCTCAGTGAGGTTGGATGGAGAGCGTTTGTGAACAGCAGTTTTCAGCTCTTTCCACAGATTCTCGATTGGATTCAGGTCTAGACTTCGACTTGGCCATTCTAACACCTGGATACGTTTAATTGTGAACCATTCCTTTGTAGATTTTGCTGTATGTTTGGGATCATTGTCTTGTTGGAAGATAAATCTCCGTCCCAGTTTCAGGTCTTTTGCAGACCCCAACAGGTTTTCATCCAGAATGGTCCTGTATTTGGCTGCATCCATCTTCCCCTCAATTTTAACCATCTTCCCTGTCCCTGCTGAAGAAAAGCAGGCCCAAACCATGATGCTGCCACCACCATGTTTGACAGTGGGGATGGTGTGTTGAGGGTGATGAGCTGTGTTGCTTTTACGCCAAACATATCATTTTGCATTGTGGGCAAAAAGTTCGATTTTGGTTTCATCTGACCAGAGCACCTTCTTCCACATGTTTGGTGTGTCTCCCAGGTGGCTTGTGGCAAACTTTAGAGGAGACTTTTTATGGATATCTTTGAGAAATGGCTTTCTTCTTGCCACTCTTCCATAAAGGCCAGATTTGTGCAGTGTACGACTGATTGTTGTCCTATGGACAGACTCTCCCACCTCAGCTGTAGTTCTCTGCAGTTCATCCAGAGTGATCATGGGCCTCTTGGCTGCATCTCTGATCAGTCTTCTCCTTGTCGGAGCTGAAAGTTTAGAGGGACGGCCAGGTCTTGGTAGATTTGCAGTGGTCTGATACTCTTTCCATTTCAAAATGATCGCTTGCACAGTGCTCCTTGGAATGTTTAAAGCTTGGGAAATCTTTTTGTATCCAAATCCGGCTTTAAACTTCTCCACAACAGTATTACGGACCTGCCTGGTGTGTTCCTTGGTCTTCATGATGCTCTCTGCGCTTTCAACAGAACCCTGAGACTATCACAGAGCAGGTGCATTTATACAGAGACTTGATTACACACAGGTGGATTCTATTTATCACCATCAGTCATTTAGGACAACATTGGATCATTCAGAGATCCTCGCTGAACTTCTGGAGTGAGTTTGCTGCACTAAAAGTAAAGGGGCCGAATAATTTTGCACGCACCACTTTTCCGTTTTTTATTTGCTAAAAAAGTTTAAATTATCCAATAGATTTCGTTCCACTTCACAATTGTGTCCCACTTGTTGGTGATTCTTCACAAAAAATTTAAATTTTATATCTTTATGTTTGAAGCCTGAAATGTGGCAAAAGGTTGAAAAGTTCAAGGGGGCCGAAAACATTCGCAAGGCACTGTAGCTAAAACACATTTTTCTGTTGAACTGGCTTTATAATGTCACAACTAAACTTTGGGTCCCATTGCAGAAAATTATGGCAGTTAAAAATCTGTTGGGGACACAAAGAATCCCATTGGCTGACTGGGACTTTTCGAACTGGGCTTCTACTTTGACTTGTCATATGCTTGCTGTGTGGGACAGACTAAATGGGGCAGGCCAATTTGCATTTTTACTATCTCCCCTGGCACCTTTAGGGGGATTTCCCTGGTTTTTGCCAGGTGAAGATGTCAGTTTTTTTCTGCTCCTGGGAGATCGACGGAGATACCAGCTGTGCAAAATTTGCCCCTTGATGTCCTTCAATTCCTTTATGGAACGTTGCCGTTAACAGACTGGAGATATCACCAGCTGGGAGACTTTAACAGGCTTGGACTTGACCTGTGACTTCAAGACTCCCTGTCCCCATTTGAATCACTGATTTTGGGCATTTCTTCTCTCACATGTACATGCTGGTATTGAGTGCACAATTGGTGTCCACCCCTATTATATTAGAGAATGGGAGAGGGAGCTGGCATAGAGTTTATGCCTAAAATTCAATAATGGTTTAACTGATGCATATTGTCCCCATTAGTACGCGTACTTAGGAATTTTCTTACAAATTCCTTACCAGATGGTATAAAACCTTTTCCCATCTGGCACAGATGTTCCCTGCTACTGAGCATTACATGTTTGGTTGTCATGCCCCAAGATTAAGGCCTTTTGGAAATAAATCAACCCTTGGATTAAAAAACTGAGCCTTACACCCATAGCAGGTACCACATGCAATTTCTATTCCAGGATACATCCTCATCTGTTAAATCCTGCAAGAAACATGTTGTTCCCCACTTGCGCAATGCAGCAAAATCTTTTGGAAGAGAGAGAGGTGGATAAGATCATGGAATCAGGACGTTGGGTGCACTCGGTTAAAAACCTGTAGGATAAAGTCCAGGTTCAATGTATTACTTCACTGAGATACCTTATACATAAATGTTTATTTGATATGGCATGACCCCACGCCTAGTATTCCCATGGACCATTATTGATGATCTCTTGTAAACACACCCCTGGATATATTCTTTGTGTAAGTTTTAGTTTCTAAGGATAAGTCTCTATTTTTGTTGTTGTTTTCTCTTTCCTTGGTATCACAATACATCTGATACACCATGCTACCATCAATACTAGGGCTCGATCGATGCTTTATTGACCTACACAGCATTTATGTTTCAATACAATTGATCATGCAGATTTTTTACTTAGGATCCTTTTATTTTTAGTTGTGTACAGCCTACCTCTCAAATATGTGACTTGTATTAAATTTTTTCTCCTTTGTATTGTAAAACTTTATTATAAAAAAATACCAGCCCCTCTCTTTTATCAAGACATAACACACTGTGTACCTGTTTGTGTAAAACGTTGCCTGTAATTGACCTCCAGCCACTCTCTTCTGATCTAAGGGCTACAGCTATCACCTGTCCTCCTTGGTTGATGTTAGAGGAGAGTCTCGGCCCTTAGCTCGGAGGAAGAGAGCGGCCGGAGGCCACGTGACTGGCCATTAAAGCTCTGAAATAAGGTAATTACAGGCATCATTTTACACAAACAGGTACACAGTGTAATGTCTTGATAAAAGGAAGGGGCTAGCACTAATACATATTTAACTTTACTGCCAGCTACTAATAGCGTCAGGAGGAGAGTGGAGGGGTGGCTCTCATACACACACAGGAACGGACAGGCAGGGAGGGAGAGAGGAGAGCAGCAGGATGACAGAGGAACGTAAACTGACCACAGTAATCAGGGATCCGCAGCCATGATTACTGTGGTCAGCACAGAGGGGGACACAGGAACTGGCAGGATCAACAACGTTTTTTACAGCTTAGAAAGGGTTGCTGTTTAATCTGCTATAAAGGGAACAGGATCTGATCTGAACTAAAAAAGTAAGATGTGTTATCTTATGGAGGACATCTAGAAATGTCAATTGTGCTGAAGCAGTATCCTGAGATTTGGGGATGTCCCTGTTGCGCACCTCAAAGTTCTCCTAATTGTAGAGTAAGCTACAGTGCTAAGGATCTCTCAAGAGTCTCCTTCACTCATTCTATGGATCTGAACTTTCTGTGTCTCTCATGTTGCTTACTGAAGACATCAGTTCAAAAGTCATCAGGGAAGCAGGCAGCTCTGACACGAGAATGCATTGCCCTGCCTTTACCAAAATGAGAAACAGTGCATAACAAGACATTGGAAAAATGACCAGCTACAGGGAACCTGAAGGCAATACTGGTGAATAATCCTTGGTTCTCTGCTTGCCCTTTCCTGGCAGAACATCTATAGTTCAAGTCCTCTTCAAGCAATGTCTGATCAAATTGGCCTTAAGGAGGGAATACATGGACCAAAAATTGTCCAGTTCTCAGTAACTAGAAGAGGAAAAGTATCCTATGAGGCTAACAAGGCTTTTGAGTGCCGTAGTGTGTTCCTGCACTTTTTGAGTATTGCTGTGTATGTGAGCAACCTCTTCCCATATCGCCTGTAAGCAAAGAGAGGGAGGAAGAGTAGTGTTGTATTAGGGAATAAACATCCCTTAGTGTAGGTTCAGGGTCTTCCTCATCTATTCTCTTCCATTCAGTTGAGTTACGGAAAGTAGCAGTCTGAACAATTACAGTATTTTCATTAGTACTCACAGCAGACGAAGATGGAGGCAAGGGTGGCTAGAGGAATCAGGAGTAAGGGGACCACAGGTGTGTAAAATCATCTGGGTGATCAGTTCTGGGCAACTACAGACAAGGACTCTCTGTGTGACAGACTACCCCAGACTTCTCTGGTTGTCCACTAGGATCCAGCACCAAATTACTGCCCACATGATGGTTGTCATTTTCTCGTGCTTTATCGGCTCTTGATTGGGAGGGAGAAGGCACTGCACTAACACCTCCTAAACTGCCAGGATCCAACATAGCTATAGCAACTGTTCTCTCCTTACTTTTGGACATGACAGAAAAGAGCCACGGATAGAATAAAAAAAAAAAAAAAAAAAAAAAAAAAGGAGCCGCTCGCTGCCCACCAGCCTCCCGGCAGCTTTCAGAGCAGCCGCAACGTCGGGCTCAGTGTCAGGACACCCAGTACTCCCACGATCAGAGAGGTAGGGAGCCGGGCCAGTCAAGCCAGCAAGAAATCAACAGCGGGAATCGAGAGCAGAGAGGCACGGCAGGACAAAGCAGTATGCACAGCAGTATGCAGGAGCGTGGCAGGGATTTCAGATGTTCAGATGTGAGACAAAACAGTTGTTATAGAACAAAAAAAACACATCTCCGAATCATCTGCTACTATACAGCTAATGCAGGCCAGGAGGGAGAAAGGCTAAGCTGCATCAGCCTTCTATATGTAGTGCAGCTTGAGGTTCTAAAGAAAATAAATCAGCCGGGCGTCAAGGCTCAGCTCCGCTGTCAGGACTCACATCTGCTCACATCGCAGAGCAGAGCCTCTCTTCCTCCTCTTGTTCCTGAGAGGAAGATTGTTACACATAAGCTAAATTATATGGTTTCCAAAGTTGAAGATATGGAAAATAGCTTATGTCGTAATAATGTTCGGGTAGTGGGCATACCAGAGAAAGCCGAGGGAAATTACCCAATTGAGTTTTCTGAGTGTTGGCTCATGGATATACTTGGCAAAGACCATTTTCATCACTTCATCACTATTTGCAGTAGAACGTGCCCATCCAGTCTCTATCCAGTTTAAGAAACCAGGAAGTAAACCACTGCCTTTTTAATTTGCCTCAAACTACAGAGATAAGGAGAATGTTTTGTGAAGGGCTAGGGCATTAGATACAATAGATCCAAAAAATTTTTTTTTCAGATTTCTCGCCAGAGGTTCAGAAGCGAAGGGCAAATTTTTAAGAAGTTAAGAAATGCATACTACTCCTGGGGCTAAAATATTCCACGTTATATCCTGCTCGCTTACGGGTAGTCTATAAAGGCCATGTACAATTTTTTTCAGTCACCCCAGGATACACAGGCCAATTTAAAACTTAGACACTAGGGTGATGGGTTTATTTTATAAAGAAAATTATTATAAGGCTCACTGTGTGGTCAAAGGTGCACATTTGATATAAACTGGGCTGTCAGAAACTTATTCTGTGATTGCCACTAGATTTTTTTTGTTTTTTTTTCTGTGGCTCCTGCATGAAACTGTTTTGTTTTTGTCATTTTTTTTTCCTTTCTTTCATGGAATGTCAGGGGATTGAACAGTGCTTTAACCACTTAAGCCCCGGACCATTTTGCTGGCCAAAGACCAGAGCACATTTTGCGATTCGGCCCTGTGTCGCTTTAACTGACAATTGTGCGGTTGTGTGATGTGGTTACCAAACAAAATTGACATCCTTTTATCCCACAAATAGAGCTTTCTTTTGGTGGCATTTGATCACCCCCGTGGTTTTTATTTTTTGCGCTATAAACAAAAAAAAAAGAGCGACAATTTTGAAAAAAAACACATTTTTTTTTTACATTTTGCTATAATAAATATCCCCCAAATATATATAAAAAACATTTTTTTTCCCTCAGTTTAGGCCAATACGTATTCTTCTACAGATTTTTGGTAACATTTAAAAAAAAAAAAAAAATTGCAATAAGCGTTTATTGATTGGTTTGCGCAAAAGTTATAGCATTTACAAAATAGGGGATAGTTTTATGGCATTTTTATTAATATTTTTGTTTTACTAGTAATGGCAGTGATCAGCGACTTTTTTTCGTGACTGCGACATTATGGTGGACACTCGGACATTGTTGACACATTTTTGGGACCAGTCATTTATGCAGCAATCAGTGCTATACACATGCACCGATTCCTGTGTAAATGACACGGTCAGTGAAAGGGTTAACCACTAGGGGGCAGTGTAAGGGTTAAGTATGTCCTGGGGAGTGATTTTAACTGTGGGAGGGCGTGACTGCATGTGACACATCACTGATCTCTGCTTCCGATCACAGGGAGCAAAGATCAGTGACACTGTTCACTAGGCAAAATGGGGAGATCCTTGTTTACATTAGCATCTCCCCATTCTTCCTCTCTGTGAGGCGATCACGGGTATCCCCGTGGCGATCGAGTCCGCGGGACCCGTGACCCGACTCACTGAGGTCCCGGCCCGCACGCGATGGCACGGCGGCAAATTTAAAGGGACGTACAGGTATGCCCATTTGCCCAGCCGTTCCATTCTGCCGACGTACAATTGCGCACGCCGGTCGGGAACCGGTTAAAAAGACAATCCGTGATCGATTGTATTGCCTCTTTTCATCCTGCCCTTGTCTGTTTGCAGGAGACACATGTTATATGTAATACGACTAGACTCTTGAAAAAAAGTTGCTTTGTTCAAGAACCATATCATTCTGTTTTAACCTCCCATTCAAGGGGGCTCTCTATTTCAAATTTACTCTATTACAAACAAAAAATTGGCCAGTTCAGCCAACTTTCAGTCCGTGTGTACTGCAGTCTGTTCAACAGAAGCCTAACGGCCGGCTTCTGTTAAACGGTCTTAATGTAAAACCAGAATTTAAACACCAGTTGCAACCAATAGCTGAGAGCACTGATCTGTGTATTCTGGAGGGGGGCGACGCCACTGTCAGAAAACAATAGCACGGCAGGGGAGACCTCTGCATCACACATCATTTGTGTTGATGCCTGGAGCTGTCAGGTTTTATTTTTTTTTATTTTTTACTGAACCTGTTGGTTGATCAAAAAAAAAAAAAAAAAGCTGAACATGTACACCCAGATTTTTCAGAGTTTTTTTTTTCCCTGAACCTGCAAGTTGATCAAAAAAAGCTGAAAATGTAAACCCAGCTTTAGACTGTATTTGTGACTCTACAGGTGTGCTAAAAAGAAGCAAGCACTGATAGCCACACATCTACGTACTTCTGTAAACATACAGGAATAAACAGAAATATTAACTCAAAGGTAATTAGTTGAATTTTAACTCAGCTGACCAATTTCGACAAAATCTGCCAGTTGGTATTCATGTATATCTATATATGGCTGCCTTAACATAAGAGTGTTTCACAATAAGACAGGGCACGTCAGACAGGGAAATTTGGAGACAGACAAGAATGTTCTCTGCAAACTTATGTTGAGTTCCAAAAGCAAAAAGAAAAAGGAAAAGGAAAAGAAAATGGTGTAACATTTGCTTAACATGGAAGGCTAATAGTGTAAAGCCCAGACAAAAATGGATTTTTAAGTGAAAGCAGCTTTTCATTCTGTATGTAATATTCCAGGAAAGAATATTAAAAAGAATCAGAAAGCATACTAACCTTTGCTGATTGTTTTGGCATTTCTGTCGCTGTTTGTTCTTCTCAATATTGTTGCGTAAAAGTTCACAAAAGATTTTAAAGCAGTACTCAAGGAAGACAGTAAAATTTACAACTGGTAGAAAAGCTAATGAAAAGTTTAAAATGGTTGAATTGAGGCAGGGTCAGTATTTTTCCATACTTCCCCAATTGTTCTGATTTCCATGGGGCTGTCCCAGGATTTTAACCAAATCTCAGGGTACTGAAGGCCCACCCCATGTCCCAGGGCTGGGTGCTGCAACGCTTTCTCCAGTACTAGGTGAAAACAATAATTTTGGTTTCTGGTCATGTGATGTGAACATCTAGGACAGAATTTGCTTGCTAGGTGCAGCAGTGGTCTGAGGTAAGTAGAATAAAGTTCTGAATGTTAAAAAAGAGGACTAATATGGGGTCTGAAGGTTAAGGGGGGCTTATTTGGAGTCTGAACGTTAATGGGAGGACTGATTAAGGATCAAGGAGGAGCCTCATCAAGGCATTTTGTTCCTCCAGCTGCCAGGGCATTATTTCCTCCCATTGACCAATAACACCAGGCATTTTAGTCCCACCGATCAGTGAAGCAGGGGCAGTTAATGTCCACTGACCAATGATGCAGGGGGATTCTTTACTCACTGAACAATAGGGTCGGGTGTTTCTCCTTCCACTGACCAATAATGCCAAGTATATTTTCTCCCACAGACCCCCAATTTAGGAGTAATTTTCTTTCTCCCATACATGGGCATTTTTTTCCCTTCCATTAATCATCAATGTAAGGGTCTACTACTTACCATCTACTGGTGGTAACAAGTGCGGTGCCATTCATTCTGGCACTCTGAATGGCACCTCAATGCACCTGCCACTGGCACATGTTTTGTGCTGAAAATGAATCCTGCCTGCTCTATTTTTTGGCAGCATACAGCAATTGCACATCTGGTGGCAGGGGCATTGGCGTGCCCTTCAGAATGAATCTGTCCCTGTTTAGCAGGTGTGTGTGTGTGTGTGTGTGTGTTTTTAATTATTTCTACAATTATACTTTTAAATATTTATTACATTGTTTTAAAAAAATTTTTTATCAACCCTGTTTGGGGGGGGGGGGGCTTTGGTGAGATATCAGGGGTCTAGACCCCTGACATCTCCCCTTTGAGACATGGAAGGCAGCTCCTCTCCATTAATAAACTGAAGCATCGTAAACACAGTTTACCATGTTCAGTCATGAATGGACAGTTAGTGATCTGTGCATTCAAAAAAGGAGGGGGCCAGTAAATGACATATTTACTGGTTCCTTCCTCTACTCTCCCCATCCTGACAGATCTCAGACAAGGGGGACTGGAGGAGTATAGAGGGAGACCGGAGGAAGAGGACGGAGGAGGACAGAGGGGGACCCGAGGAGGAGCACAGAGGGGGGGACCCGAGGAGCACAGAGGGGGACCCGAGGAGGAGCACAGAGGGGGACCCGAGGAGGAGCACAGAGGGGGACCGGAAAGGTACACAGAGGGAGCCCGGAAAGGTACACAGAGGGAGCCCGGAAAGGTACACAGAGGGAGCCCGGAAAGGTACACAGAGGGAGCCCGGAAAGGTGCACAGAGGGGGACGGAAAGGTGCACAGAGGGGGACGGAAAGGTGCACAGAGGGGGACGGAAAGGTACACAGGGGGGAATGGAAAGGTACACAGAGGGGGACCGGAGCAGCACAGAGGAGGACAAGGAGGGGGTCCAGAGGAGGACACAGGGGGCAGTCGGGGGTGATCGTTGTGTGGCTGTGGGGGGAGTTACATGCACGATCTCCCTGTATAGATTTCAATAAAGCAGCTGAAAGCCATGGGGGGGGGAGGCTGTCAGCTGCTTTATTGAAATCTGTACAGGTAGATCGGTGCTTGTAACTCCCCTCACCGCTGCACCAATCACTCTGAGTGCCCAGGCATCAGATTAGTCATTGGAGCATTTGCACGAGTACAGTACTCATGCAAATGCTCGGTATCAATATCAATACTAGTATTGGTGCAAACCTACTCACAGATCTACATTATTCTAAGCATTGGTATAGTTGTCACTCTGGGCCTATTGCTGAGCTATGCAGCCCAAAATAAATGCTGCAATTTTCACATTAATAATGAAACAGATTGCCCTAGACAGGTTCATTATTTCATATAGAGGTAGATGATGTGAAGACGATCAGAAATATATAAAGTGTTAGAGCTGCGGTTACATCTACACATTCTTTCACCAAACCGCCACTATTGTGCATCTGTTTTGTATCTGCTGATTCTTTTGTCTGCTTTGCCAATACTGGAACAATATCTTCATAGAACTGTAATAAGAACACTGAAGACATTATCTGTATCATATATTCCACAGACCTCTATTATTAGAGGCTGCTGGCAGACAAACCATGTGCGCCTTATGTGCCTGTATAGGGGGGATGTCAATTCCATCTCACCATCTGTAGCTGTGCTTGTAGAAGTTGTTTCCTAAACATGTTCAAGCTTTCTTATCAAGGTATTTGTAAAAGTGATGGTGGTAAAGCACATACTACTCAAAATAATTTAAGTTTTGTATAGTATATGGATCACTCACTGGTTCTTTGAGTTCCCAGCTATTAATTAGTCTCACGGCTCCTGCTGCATTTAGAATACAATGGCTCCCACTAAATCAGGAGTGTGAGTCCCCAGAGAGAGCTATCTGGAGAAGCTTTTGGGCTAGAAGTTCCCTGGTCTCACTACAGGATCTGCCTGATGGCTATTGACCCAAGAGCTGGATTTATAGCGTGTTTTATGTTGATTTTGAGTGTACATTTTTGTGGAGCACGGTGTAAGGAGAATTACAAGCACCATACATCTTTTATCACGGTGATTGGATTGCTTTATGAAGATTCCATTACATATTATACAGACTTTTGTGATTGATTTATGGTTTTGATTATGTTATGTGAACTATAGATTTGATGTAGTAGCACTACACCTTTTTCTTTTTCTAATAAAAAACTTTCTCAGCTCAGCTTGATCTCCATCCAGTGATGTGCTTGAGAGAAGCAGCTCTCTCCCTCCTCCCTGGCTCAGAGACAGCAGCAGGAGCAAATGGCTCCCGCTGCTGTAAATCACAGCCAGTGAGGAGGGATCCGGGGGCAGGGCCAAGATGAACTCTGTATCAACGGACATAAAAGAGCCAGCTTTGGAGAGAGAACACACAAGTGCCCCCAGAGCTAGCAACTTGATATGGTGGGCACTCAGCAGGGGGGAAGAAGTGCAGGCAGAATCATTGCACAGAGCAGGTGAGTATACCATGTTTGGTATTTTAAAAATAAAACATTTTAAGGTTTACAATAACGTAAAAGAAGACCTATCCATTGTAGGATAGTAGATCTTTTTCTTTTTTTTTGCAAAGCTTGCACACTATCAAAGCAGAATGTTCATATTTTTTATTAGTGTTAGTTATATATAGAAACACAATATAAGCCACATAATTTCAATTAAATGTAAAAATAATGAATTAGCAGTGTGGATATGATTACATGACTTTAAAGCAGTCAAAATTACATCTAAAATAAGCTGTTAGTAGATAAATGAGCCAATGCTATGTGCCAGATATGTCATTGGCAGCTGAACGGTTAAAATAACTCAAAATTCAACCAAAAAGATTTCATAAGTTTGCATGTCTATGCCATAATAATAATAATAAAAAAATAAGTTTACAACAACAAATTTGCTCTTAACTTCCCCTTCAAAACCTTATGATCAGAATAGTCAGCTGTTGGCATAAAGCTGGCCATCCACACAGAGATTTTTTTTTTTTTCATTTAGCCTGCAAGCTGAAAAAAAAAAGAAAATTCTTAACGATTCTGCCATCAATGTTAAACCACACAGATTGATGAATACAGTAGTCCCCTGCTGACTACTGTATTCTGACAGCTAGCTCCAGCAGCTGTCATAATAGCCAAATGACATTAGCATCCATATGGACATTTCTACCCAACACCTTTGCCAAAAGTCGATCAATCAATTAACATTTACCAGTCTGGGTATGTTGTCATAGGCATACACAGCTTCATTGTCAGTCAATTTAGCATGGTGTACCTCTACTTTACACTTTCCTGTCAAATTTGAGAAACAGCTAATATAGGTTTATTATGTGACCAGTTCACAAAGGATACCTAAACATATGAATAAAAAATATTTCTCAACTTTCTAGCTTTTTTTGCGACAAGTTTATACAAAAATACTAGATAGGCAGGTTAAAAACTGTTCACAATAGCTTGTAATGTGCAATTAGGGGACAAATTGTGGATTGTACTTTCAAAAGTGTGCCAACATATAATTGACCACCAAAGCCTTAAGATCTTTATTCTTTTGTTAGGACAGACAGTATACATCTAGTTTACAACTGATAACGACATGTGACAGCACAATACAGGAAAGGGGTAATTATGGTAAACAATAACTTCCCAGCTCCATCCTTAACATTACAATAAGGGAAAATAAGGTACGATTTTAAGTTATGTTTTGTGAATAGGAACATAAAACAATATAAAGTAGTTGTTAATCCAATTTGGCTGCAAAAGTGGAAATACAACAAAACGTTCATTAACATTTTAGTATATGTCCACGGAAAGCGATTCAAGATGGTGTTAGATTATTTTTATATGCTGGTTTTGAATATAAATGTTAAAATTTGTAGAACTTTCCTTATTAATATTCTTATAGGCATTTCATTTTATTGTCACTCTTGTATCAGTGTTGCCAAAATACTGCTAAATTTAGAAAAACTGTCCTAAAGTTGTTTACAAAATCTTTACAGAGTAATGTGCTAGCTTGGCACACATTTTAACTATAGAGCTATATTTACAAAAGCAGCTGGAGACTATTTCATAAATATAAATAGATATAAAATGGATTAAAATAGCTACAGAGTACAATTCTCACTAGCAGGAAAATAAAAAGGAACAATAATTATTACAAAGATGTTATCACATAACTGGGATAGGCAACATTTTAAAACAATACTGAAAGTAACTTTTAATCAGTAATGTACCTGTGGACAAATGGAACTAAAATCAATCATTGCATTAGAAATAATGACAATAATGTCATTCAAAAAGTGTACCTCAGGGGAAAAAAAAAAAAACGTTTTACTTCAATTCTGTATCTTGGAACACAGTACAGGACCCATGCTGAATAATAATACACTATGAATGAAAGGCTGCTAACTTCAGGTGTTTGGACACTTGCATAGCTTTTTTTTTTTTTTTTTTTTTTTTTTTTTTTTTTTTACATGCACCTTCTTGTACCTACCCTATAACCCTACCCCAACACCATGAGTTCTCAGGTTTTTAGCAAGTACTAAAGACTAACACAGAAAAACATAAGAGGATGGTCTGTGTCCTGCATTGTACCCCAAGATACGGAATTTACAGGTAAGTCTAAATTACTTTTATCTTAATCATACAGTAAAAGACTCGGGCATCCTCAAGCAATAGATCAGAAGAGTGGTAAATAACAAAGCAAACAGAACCAAGCCAACAAGCCCAATAAAATAGAAAGGAGTCAAAGACTCAACACATAGTGCCAATGAAAGAACTCTGTGGCTGAAAGCTGCATCCGCAGAAGGCTGTGCATCCACCTGGTAGAACTTCGAGAATGTGTGTACTAAAGAAGAGGTGGAAGTCCTACAAAGCTGATCAACAGATGCCTGATGTCAAAATGCCCAGGAAACCCCCACCAAGGGTTCAGGAAGTACCATAAATTTTGGAGGGTAAGTGCTCACAATGAGTGGTCTTATCTACCTGGAAATAGTGGATTTGGAAGTGTGTCCTTTACAAGACCCCTTTGTAGTCTGTTTTTCATGTGGAGGGTGTGAATTTGAAATGGACTCTGACAGCCCCGATTACATCCAAACAATGGAGAGCAATTTCCTTTGGGATGCTTTGGATCAGGGCACAAGGAAGGTAGGATAAGGTGGGAGGCTAATAAGGTGGGAAGATACCACATTAGGGAAAAAGGAGGATTTTGTACTTAAGACTACATTGCCCTTGTGAAGGATTAGGGGGATCTTTGTACAAGAGAGTGCAGCTAACTGATATTTTTGACAGATGTGATAGCAACCAAAAAGGCCACTTTGCCGGGAGAGATTACCCAAGGGAAGCTTCCTAATGGGCTAATAATGTTGTTTCTGCAGAGCAGAGAGGACCAGACTGGGTTCCCAATGAAGCACAGCATGTTATAATAGAATTCAGATCCATAAATGCCTTCAAATAAAGGATTTCACCAGAGAGAAAATCAGAATGGACAAGGACAAAAGCTACTCCTTATGAGCACTTAGTACTTAGCCAAGTTTTGGTCAGACCCAGCTGCAGAAAAGCCAGAATGCAAGGTCATGAGTGGTCTTTGGGGTGAAATGTCTTTGTTCACATTAGGAGGATCTCCAAGTGCAGTAGAAGATATTTCTTAAAGTGTTTTTTTGGCCTTGAGTAACAAAGGATATACGTGTCCTTCAAGAATTGGGCATCAACGTGACAGTGGAACAGGATGGTAAAGAGAACCTTGTGAAAGGTTGTCTTCTAAGAGTTTGAGTATGTCTGTGGTATCAGTTTCTTCTTTGGCAGTTTGGTGCAATGAAAATGACAATTTTTCATTTCTTACACTACCTTGCAGAGCAGTTAATAAAGAATCCACACTGGAGGAAAGGGATAAATTAAACCTGAACTGAGTCCATAGGATCACCAGAGCATTGGATGCCAGTGCTAGAGGACCCTTAGTCCTGGCCACAAATAGGGGTAACTTTTTGTTAAAACAAGATGCTCACATTTGGGTTCCCCCACTGGTGACACAGAAGATCAAAGAAGTCCAGATAAAAGGCTCTTTCATCTTTGGTGTAGGTAGTGATGGCTGAGTAAATCTCCCTTTCATTGTCCTCTCCTGGGATCAGACTTAATTCGTTCAAGGCTTCCTGATTGAGTGTCACTGGAGAAGCTGGCTTCTGTGGTGTACAGCCAATTTGATTGCTCTGAGCTCCAAGAGGTTTATGAGGTGATTAGCTTTCCTGGGTGATCATGTTCCCTGAACTGTAAGAGACTGAAACACACAATCTCAGCATGTGAGGCTGGCATCTGTTATAACCTTCCATGAAGGTAATAATGAGGACATTCCTTTTTCCAATGCTGGATTGGATATCCACCATGCAAGGGAGTCCCTTGCTTGGTTGGAGAGAAACATGGAGAAGTTGAGAGATTGAGTGTTTGTTACAGCAGATCATGGGTGCAATGTCAGGCTCCTGCACAGTCTTCCACTTGCTGTGTTCCTCTATGGGCTTTCAGTTACACAGCTAGAGGAAGACTGAATGAATTACAAGAGTGCTAGACCATACACTCACAGCCCAAGCTGCATCCTTTTTTTTTTTTCATTCAGAGGAATCTGTAAATTAATGATGCCGCTGTGTTTGCTGAGCTCCACACAGCCGTGCTCTTTTCAAAATTGACAGCGGGTGCTGTCACAGAGAAGGGAGCACTGGCAGCGGGTGCATAGGTGCATATTATGTTACAACCTAAATGTGGGTGCAACATGCGCCTACAGGTGAACCTATCCTTTAACTAGTTAATTTGGGCCAACGTGGCCCAACTGTTACCTAGTCTAATAGACTAACAGGTGTGCTCATTGGGGTGCTCAGCCATTCCTAGCTTTGAATTCTCTGAATGAATATAAAGCTTCCTCTGACGTGGAGAGGTGGGCGGATTCTGAGAATACAAAGCAGCCTAGGGGGCCTTTCAAACATATGGACCGTTTATTTCATTAGTTCAGTTGATCCATTTTTTATTTTAATTTTTTAATCAGTTCAGCAGTTTTTTTTTAACATCCATTACTAATGCAAAAATAGATGAAAAACTGACCATTTGTCAGTTAACATCTGTTTTTCGTCTGATGACGTGTCATGACGGATGAAAAATAGAGCTTTCATCCGTTCAAAAAAAAAAAAGGATGTTAACTGAAGTGGATGAAAATGGATGAAAATAGATCATCCTCCGTTGTTTCATAGACATGCATTGATGTCAGTTTTTCATCCGTCAATGGGTGGATGAACGTATGTGTGAAAGGGGCCTTCCAGTGACGCTCAGCACAACTCTTTTTTGTTCCAGGTGCAAGATGAGGACTCAACAGTTTTTACAGCACACCCGGAGGGGTGCACCTGTTAGTGTAGGAAATAATTCATTTGGGCCAGCTTGGCCCAAACAAACTAGTTAAAGTGAAAGCAAAGCTGGAGATCAGCTTTAACTAAAAAACTAAATTTGTTACTGATTTTGTATTTTTTTTTTTTTTTGCCATCTGTATCTCATTACAGAGTTTTTCCTTCACTTCCTGTCCTATAGACTCAACAGGAAGTGAGAAGATACAAGTATCATGGAACAAGTATCCCCATTGGAAGGTTTTCTCTCTGGTGGCAACTCAAAATGTATTAATTTATCCTTACCTTTATTCCTAGTAACAACGATTAGGAAAAATAGAAAAAGTTTATCTCCCTAATGGGAATACAGATTTTTTTTAACCTTAGTTAACTTTAATAATAATTAAGATTCATAATGATTTATCAATTCCTTTGAACAGTTCAGGAACTACAACATTTGTTGTAAGAAAAGGCCTCAAGCCTCCTGACTGTACAGAATATTCCTCACACATGCATTCCTTGGACACAGGCAGATGTGGTCATACTAAATCTCTGCTTTATTAATAGCCCTATTATTGGATTTCCTTGCACATACGCAAGCCTTGTTAGAGGTAATCTTTTGAACCTAAGTATTCCAAAAATGGGAATACTGCGCTGATGTGGGGAACCACAAGCAATTTCTACAAAAACAGAAGTCGTGTGTGAGCAAGGAAAATATTTCAGACACTTCATTTTAACTGACACATATCATAGGAAGCCCAGGAGGTACAATACAGTGGCTTATCATTGTTAAGATATGTTTTTAGAGTGACAGTGGATTTATTTATTCATGCAAATCAAGCCATCTATAAGGGGGTTTTCTTTCCAAACGACTTTAACTTCTCGGACTCAACCCTTATAGTAGACTGTGTAGTAGTGTGAGAATTATTCAGTATAATGGCTACTGGGTATTGAAAACGGGAAAAAATATGAAAATAAAAATAAAAGTTTCCTAACTAAAAGATTACCCATCACTAAAATCTAAATGACCCCCTGGTAATGAAGTTGGTTTTTGACAAAGTCAAAGTTTTCTCTACTGGAAAATTATTGGAAATTCAAAGCTCCATTCCCCAAGAGTGATTATCAGTGTAATCCTCCCCTCGTGCTTCCTTTGAGCAGAAGCAGCAGTACATTGAAGCATAAAATGCCTCCACACTTAAAGTGACAGCATGTGCGTCAGGCTACCAACAATCTTTACATCTTTCAGGCAATTACTGGAATCATACTTTTGCATAGAACTGAAAAGCAAACTTCACAGCAATGAAACAGTCACCCAGTTAGTGTTTAGTTACACTGCAATTATTAGCATGATGCTAAAAGTTAAAGAAGAGGTCCAGCCTGGGAGAAAAAAAATTAAAAGTCAGCAGCTACAAATACTGTAGCTGCTGACTTTTAACGTTAGTGCACTTACATGTCCAGGGAGCCCACAATGTTGGCACCCAAGCCGATCTTCCGACTGACTCCCAGGTGCTGCCGCTGCCATTCCGTGTAAGGGAAACAGGCAGTGAAGACTTTTGGCTTCACTCCTGGTTCCCTACTGCGCATACACATAGATTTATAATTGTTCTGGAGGCGGGGGAGGGAGGAGGGGGCTCAACTTCCGTGAGATCGGGTCGCGGCCCAAACCCCAGAAAGTAGGGAAGGAGACCTGCCAAAAACAGGTCCCCATTCCCCCCATCCCCCTGAAAGGTGCCAAATGGGGCATCGGAGGGGGGGAGGAAACATATAAGTGAGAGTTCCACTTTTGGGTGGAACTCCGCTTTAAGTTATCAAAAGCACAGTAACTACTAAATTATCAGCCTATAATAATGGCTTGCCTAGCAGCTTTCACATTTAGGGCAGATTATTTTAAAATACCCATGTCCTCTGTACAACGATACTTTCAGTAATCTTGAAATTAGTTATCATGGTCAAAAAAAAAAAAAAAATACTGTGTCCCCTTGATTTGGTATTCAGTTGAGCACTCTCCTATATTGGCGATTACAAGGAGAAGGGCACTTCATACACTGGCGGTCAGTGAATAAAAGGGTCCCCTTGCTTTGGTGTAAGCGAGCAAAAAAAAAATACCAAGCTCTCATCTCAAGGGTTCCAAAATCGTTTAACACCTCAAGTGTGACAGGAACACAAAAGGCAGCCAAGAAGGGGCCAAAAATCCATTCTTCATGGCTTGAACAATTTAGTAAAATGACCAAAGCATAAGCTCCTTGATAAAAGAGGAGGAGTGGATGTTATTAACCCCACCTACTTCTGACAGTTGCTTTTTTAAGGAGTCAGAGACGGGCCCCATTACATTGGTGGTCAATGGCAGGAAGCCCCCCCTTACATTGGGAGTGAAACTAACAGGCGTTCTGAATGTCTCCTGCATGGATTGTCAGTGGGAGTAAAAATGCCACATACTTTGGCTATCAGTGGCAATAAAATGGTTGTCCAAAAAGTCCATACTAAGAGGGCACAAAAGTAAATGTGTTGCATGTCAACTCTATTTTGCGGTTCCTTCTCTCTGGCAACTCTGAAAGGACACACAGGTGATATAGCAGCTGGTGGGTGGGACCCAAGTAAAGAACAGGGAACACAGGTATCCAACACAATGAGAAGTTTCAGATACTGAAGAACCTACCACTGTTTTAATGCTGAATTAGAGCCAAGAACTGGAACCACTGGCAGGTATTTTACAGACTTTTTTTCTCTGCTTCTGGAACTATGTAGGCACTATCAGGTTGGGTTCACACAGGTCAGGCTACGGTTTGCGTTTGTGTTCACCAGTTTAGATGCGATTTAGGTGCAAATTGTTCCCTGAATTTTCCCCTTAACAGGGCCCTTTTCAAATCTGCACCGCAGCTGTCCCAGACATGAGTGAACTGACTCCATTGAAAGCAGATCATACTCACACATTACGTGAAATGGATGTGGTGTAAAACACATCCAATTTGTATGTGAACCCAGCCTCAGATAAAAGATCAACCCAACAGACAGCGCTAGCACAAACAGCGCAGTGCACACCCTTTATTGGCTGTACCCAGGGCAGAGCGCACACATCACCTTGCTTTTTTTAATTCCTTCGAACCTACTGTATATTGAACATACCAGAATTCTGAAGGTTGGCCACATACAATATTACTGAGGTCTCTAGTTAGTGCACTGAGATTATTTTATGTTTCTCGAACAACCTGAGATCTTTACAAGGTAAGCAACATTTTCACCAGTTCCTACTCTAGTGGTGTACACAATAAAAGACTCTATCTTTAAAGAAGCTGATGGAAGAAGTCCTTCTCCAGCTCACAGGCTTCAAATTAGTTTCATGTAGTGAAGATGATTCTATTTAAATTTCTGATGAGTGAAATCACTGCTTCGTCACTAGCTTGAGGCACTCAGTCGAGGAATGGTTGGTACCATTACAAGCTACAGACACGCGTTAAAGCTGAATTCACGGATAAAATACATATATAAAAGTTATTTCACTTGCTTAAACATATGTATTTCTGCCCACCTAGCTTTGAGATTTATATTACTCTGCCACACCATGCACCCCTGTATGGCAGAAGCACTTTCTCTGCTGCAGTTTCACTTTCAATTATAGGTCTCCTTTTGGCCCTAACTCTGTGACTGTTCAGTGAAAGGAGAGGCAGCACACTGATACGTTAATTTCTGTCTGCTCCTCTCCTTCTACTGGCATGCTTCTTGCACTTCAGCACAACTCACTCTCAGCTCATCTGCATCATTATTTACCTGCACAGACACACACTGCATATTTTTCTGAGCATGGAAGTTTCACATTCAGGAAATACATCATACACACATACATGAGGTAAACACCGATGCAAAAGAGTACAAGCAAGAACAGCAAAGCATTTCTATTGGCCAGTTGATGTGCCAGCTGTGGCTCCCAAAGCATGAGAAAATACTGGGAGTTTTACACTAGTGCTTCCTTGTGCCTGAAAATGTGTCGATGCTTTTACCCGAATCAGTAGAGCTCTGATTTTTTTTTTTTTTGTAATGACATGAATCTTAGAACATGTATATTGTCAAACTGTAATTTTTAAAAACCTGAGCTCATATCAAAATGCCCCAAAATAAATAAAATTGCTCATCTTTTCACAAAAACCTTTACTTTTCTATGCAAGACAGTCCAAATCTTCCCTGAAAAGCTGCCTTCAAGTGCCAACATTGCCTGATGCAGTGCCTGGACATACAGGGTCGGCACATCCATTAATCACTTGCCGATCAGCCGCCACAATTGTGACTACATTAAGTAATGTCGCTTCACCCTATGGCCACTAGGGGCACCTGCGCGCCCCCTGCTTGCCCATGGAGCCGATGAGAGTATCTGGCGGTCGCGATTACCGACAAGTTCCTGCGATCGCTCGGGGCACACCAAGAACCAGGATCTGTATGTGTAGGGGAAAAGTGACAGATCATCTACTACATTTACTAGGGAACACATTAACCCCTTGATCGCCCCCTAGTGTTAACCCCTTCCCTGCCAGTGACATTTTTACAGAAATCAATGCATTCTTATAGCACTGATCAGAGTAAAAATGCCAATGGTCCCAAAAATGTGTCAAAATTGCCCGACGTGTCCCCCATAATGTCGCAATCCCAGAAAAAAAAAAAACACAGATCGCCGCCATCACTAGTAAAAAAAAAAAAAGAATAATAAAAATGCCATAAAGCTATCCCTTATTTTGTAGAGGCTATAACTTCTGCGCAAACCAATCAATATACGCTTATTGCGCTTTTTTTAACCAAAAATATGTAGCACACATATCGGCTTAAACTGAGGAAAAAAATTGTTTTCTTTATATATTTTTGGGGGATTTTTAATATAGAAAAAAGTAAAAAATACTGTTTTCTTTTCAACATAGTCGCTCTTTTTTTTGTTTATAGTGCAAAAAATAAAAACCGCATAGGTCATCAAATACCACACTAAAGAAAACTATTTGTGGGACAAAAAGGATGTCAATTTTGTTTGGAAGCCACATCACACGACCAAGCAGTTGTCAAAGTGACACAGTGCCGAAAAGTGCTCTGGTCAGGAAGGGGGTAAAATCTTCCGGGGCTGAAACGGTTAAGAGTGCAGGGGGGCCGCTCCCATCCATGCGTCCAGCCCCTTGCAGGATGCATAGATTCCAATTTTTTTTTAAGCACTGATTAGAGTGAGAGGCTCGAATAGGCTTCAAAATAGGGTGGGCTCAGGGAGCAGAGAAAGCAAACTGAGCCCACGCAGGTGTGTTACAATAGCGAATGAATACTGAGACCCATCACCCTATTGGCTGAAAGTAGGGCTGAAACGATTAATCGATATTATCGATTAGTTGGTCCGCACCATGCGATCCGCGGAGCGGAGCGCGGCCTTAGGAAAGTCCACGGCTTCGGCCTAGCTCCGGAGCTGGCGACCATCTTGGTACACCCGGCAGCCGCGAGCTGCGCGCTGACGTCACCCCCAGCACGTTGTTCAGCCTATGTCAGCCCAAGTGAAGCAATTCTGGAGGAGTCACGCTGGATGCCTTGCCTGCCCTCATTCAAAACTTATTTTATGCAGGTACCACTACATTTATTACCTAATCTAACCTAATAACTAACTACTATCTATTAGATAGTAGTTAGTTATTATCTACTCCTATCTAAGCCTTTCCACTTGCTCGGCACAGCCACATTGTTGATTTAAATAAAAGGTACAACACTATCCCCCCCCCCCCAATAAAATGCAGCTTATTACAAGAATAAAAACATAGCATATCACTGACGATTTGCGCAAAGACGCATTCCGGGACTCATCACGGCGGTCTGTTTGGAGGAACTTTGATCGGTGGTGAGCTTGGCGCAAATCATCAGTGATATGCTGACTATGTTTTTATGCTTGTAATAAGCTGCATTTTATTGGGGGGGAGATAGTGTTATACCTTGTTTATTTAAATAAATGTGGCTGTGGGGGGCGGGGATAGTGTTATTTATTTTGCTGATTTGAATTGATCCGATCCGTGACTCTGATCCGAGGAACGATCCGATCCGTGAGTTTTTTGATCCGTTGCACCCTCTTCCCCCTGCCGGTCCGTTAGAATCCTGTGTATCCTCCCGTGTCCTACACATGCACCACGTCCATGAGCACGCAGCTACGGCTGCTTGCATTCTCCACCCAGCTGACATCCCACCAGCAACGCGCCTGCACTGCTTTCGGCTCCTGCTCCCCCTCTACCTAGCAGACTTCTGATAGACCCGCCGCAGAGCGCAGGCGTGGCAAGCCCTCGCCGGGCCGCTTTCCAGCGCTGCCGTGATTGGAGGTTGTGCTCTGCACATGCGTGCATCCATCTCCCGGCTTTAGGGTGCCCTTCGCTCCTTTCGGAGGAGTCAGCCGAGTCACGTGTGGTGGATCCGGACTGAGACTCTGTCCCACACCACCCCGGAACACCGAGGAGGAGCCGCTGTCACCATGAAGGGGTGAGAAAACCCGAGACCCTGGAGGGGGGGGGGGGGGGGGCACTGAGAGGAGGTGGGGCATTGACACCATGAGAGGGGAGGAATGTGTCATCTATACTGGGGGGACACACGTGTGTGCGTGTGTATATATTTCTCCCCTTTTTCAGTTTTTTGTTTATCCGATTAATCGAAAAAATAATCGGCCGATTAATCGATTATGAAAATAATAGTTGCAGCCCTAGCTGAAAGGACAGGCAATCCTATTGGGCACCTAGGAGGGAAGGAGCCGCATGGCGGAAGCCGCCGTGATGGAAGAGGGGACACAGGAGCCGCTGCCCGCCACCTAGATGGTGTAAATGCCAGACCAATTGGGGGGGGGGGGATGTGTTGTGATCATACCAGCCTGGTTTCTATGAGCGAGTGATCAGTCTCGTCAACAGGAATTGTAGGCGCGCTGCACTTCTAACTGCTCTACTTCTGCAAACAGGGCTTTGCCCCCTTAAGTCCAATCTTCTGCTGAGCATACCACAGCTGCTAGCTGCCAGGGATACTGGGTCAGATGAGTTAGCAACAAGCTAACTAGTGCAAGCAGGTATTTTAATGTGTAAGATTTTTTTCTAGTCAGGGAATCAGTTGAAATGAATTTAATGATAGTGTCCTTTTAGTCTGGTGTTGCTTACAAGATTCTGTTCATTATGCCATTCGCCTTTGAGTATATAGAAATGATTTATTAAATGCTCAACCACTCTAAACCACCCCTCGCTGTCTCTGGCTGCTTTTTCCTATTACAGGTTTCCTATGATCAGCGAAACCTTACTTCCACAAATAGTTCTACTTCTCTATGCCCTCACCTCCACTCAGCGTGCTTATAGCTCCTAGTTGCCAAGGAGCTAAAGATTCCATGAGTTGAGTTAGAGACATTGAGGGGCTGTTTTCTGAGGCAGGGCAGCTCTCAATACAGGAACCTAGTAAAAGAGCAATGCATGCTATACTACATAGAGCAGGCTTTCAATTTTAACAGAGCTTTAAAATTTTAAATTTTAAAGCTGCACACAGAACGTTTTTACCTTAATTCATAAAGGTAAAAAAAACTTCAGCCTTTAGAACCACTTTAAAGAGTTGTATTGCATTGTAAAATAAAAATGCATTGGTGCATTTAAAGGGTGACAGCAGCAAAAAAGCCTACTGTCTGCATACCTGAATGGTAACAGCAGACTTTCATATATATGGCATTTATGTCAAATAACTGCCTTTTGAATAAGAAGAACGCAAGTCTTTGTAATAACAGGCCATAGAGGCTACAAATGTATCTCAAAGTGCATTATGTAGCCATGCCATTGAGCAGGAGAACACGTCTTTACAGTCTCATCCTTTAGCACATACAGTATGCAATTATTCTATTGAAATGTAAAGTTGAACTCTGGTTGGCCATTAAAAATATGAATTTCTTGGTTACCCCATCTCCTAGTTAGCAAGGATTAAATGCTTGTTAGGTCTAGGAAGGTTTAAAACAGCAGCAATCCAGCCTCCCCTTTGCCAGGTACCTGGTTCCGGTTAGCTGCTCCACTTTGCCAATCATGCCATCACCTCCTCTGCGATGATGTTATCACACACAATGCAGGACGAGCGTTCCAGGACTGCATGTGAGCACATTAGGGGCCTACGCACATATGGGGGGGGCTCTACTTTACAAACCCCCTGACTAAATGAGGGTTAAATCTTTACTATCTGTGGGGAAAGCCGCAAAATGCTTATATTTATAGTAATGTCTGGCCGGAGTACTTTTTTTAAACTCACATGGATAACTACAATAGGCTCATATAATTATGATAATGTGTTTTCTACCCATATTTTGTTTAGCACCATGCTGTTTTGCTGCTGACATTATATAAACATTAATAGTAATAATATCCAGATCAGTACCCTAACAGTTAAAATGTAAGCTTTATAAATCACAATAAAAATACTGCAATAATCAATTTTTTTTTTAAATGTAGTCATTCACATCACTGACTATACTTTACACTAAAGGAACAGTTTTAAAAGGGAATGACCACTCATTGTTCACCTGCTTTTATTCTCCGAGTACACATTTTACGGTAAATAATTTACACAATTTGGCCCGCACAGTTTTCTCTGCCTAAGGAGCATTTGTTTGCCATTAGGTGCGTCTCATAACGGCCTGCTTAACATGCATCTGTACAAGTAAAATACATCATTAGAAATCAGTAGAGATGCATCAATGGTGCATGCCTCAAAGCAGCTTGATATAAAGCGTGTTACGTTTTTTCATCTGGCTTTTCACAAAAAAAAAAAGGCAAATTAGTGATGATTGTCAGCAGTGAGGAGTAAGGCGTATCTGCTCCTGGTCTCCATATGAGGGCAGTCATGTTTAGGCTATTGGAAGGCAGTGCCCTGCATGTGCCTTAATTAACTTGTTCAGATGAAACACTCTCAAAACAATCAATGAAATTCTAAAGATATACAACCATAAGCTGAAAGGAAATAACACAAAAGATTAAGGTTATTGCCTGTCAAACAAACTCCCCTTTAAAATGTTACCGCAGGAGCGTTTTTCAAGGACCACCCAGAGCCTGACAGCTTCTGAAAGCATGAAATATTCTCTCTCATTTACACAGGGCTTTACTCATAGCTGGTTACTCATTGCCTACACAATGAGGCTAGCTGTACCGTGTGCTCACTCGCAGCTAGATGTGCCACTGACTTATAACTAGTAATGAACAAGGGGAAACCCAATAGTAACATTATAAAGCAGAGATCTGTAAAGTGCCAGAGAGAACAATGAATAATATTACATGTGGACTGAACAAGTCTCCCTGTATGTGTGGCACATGCAATCATGCACTAAGTCATTTTAAGTGACCTCAAATAATTTTAGGTCCTGGTGAGTCTGCTGCAGGGCCGGTGCTACCACTAGGCAAACTAGTGTGTGCACTACTGCCTAGGGTGCCCAGCCACTGGTGTTACTACTCTCTTCTCTCTGCAGTAATCAACTAAGTCTCAGCATCAGCAGACAGTCGCTGCCTCATTTGCACATAGTGTCAGAGGCGGCGGAGGACTGTGCCTGCGTCCCAACTCTCAAAAGAATGGAAGCAAGCAAATATTCATTGATGGGCACTGGTGAAGCTGCATTTGATGGGTGCTGGTGAGGCTGCATTGGATGGGTGCTTCATTAAAAAGGTGGGGTATACATGGACAGAGCAAATGGGGTGGAGTCAAGGGTGGAGTCTAGGGTGTCAAAAATCCTTGCACCAGCCCAGACTCAGCTGAGAATAGATATTTTGGTTTTGGCAGATGTTGCAAGGTTGAATAAACCAAAATAACTTACTTCTTTGAGCCTGGCAGGGCCATGTCTATCTAAATGCAGTTCCTTTTACCCGCTGTACCCATTATGGGGGTCTCCCTGATTCACCTTGTTTCTCCATTACAAAATAATGCATCCAAAAGAGAGACCGTGTTATTTTTTTTATTTTTTTTTTATTTGCAATGAGATTCGATGTGAAAGATGACCCTGCCAAGCTTTTATTGAGGTGTCCCCACGAGGTAGACACAAGCCCAAACCTGCCTGAGATAATCAGCCAGAAAGTTGTCTTTGAGGATAGCCAGCAAACAGTCATAAACAGCCGGAGCATTCCCTATCCCCAACCCGCACAAATACATACCCCTTTTATACATTTGGCTGTGGGGCAGGGAATGCCTTCACTGATTATGATTGGGTGTCTGCAGTGACAGTCTCCTGGCAGCATAATGCAGATGGTTTTAGACTTGTATCTGAACCCACCTGCGCTCATCCCTAGCCATGATGCCAACTGACAGATGGTTATGTGAAATCCCAGCAGACCCTACTGATGTATTTACCATGAATTATCCATAACACCAAAACATTCTGAAATCTCCTGATGCATACATTCATTCATTTAACCTTTACCTAATCAACCAATTGAATAGGGCTATGAAAGCCCAAGAAAAAAGCTATAAAATTCTTACCTGATGGTATCCCTACAAACTACATAATATTTTTTCCCATGTCCTCTCCCAAGTGCTGGAAAAATAGTGTAAATGAGGAAACAACGCTGCACATACATCAATCGGGCTTAACATTAGGATCATCCACCATAACCCGTTAAGTCATGGATTTCACCAGACTTTTGAAGGTATGCTGTGCTATTTGACACCAAGCATAAGTAGCAGATCCTTTAAGTCCTGCAAGTTGCAAGGTGAGGCCTCCATGGATCAGATTTGTTTTTCCAGCACATCCCGGAGATGCTCCATCAGATTGAGATTTGAAGAATTTAGAAGCCAGGTCAATATCTCAAAATCATTGCGTTCCTCAAACCATTCTTGAATTCATCAGTCCAGGCCACCTTCTTCCATTGCTCCATGATCCAGTTCTGATGTTCAATTGCCCATTACAGTGTTTTTTGGTTATGACCAGCATGGGCACCCTGACCAGCTTGTGGCTACACAGCCCCATACGCAACAAAACTGCAAGTGTTCTGCATCTTTCTATTGGAACAACAATAACTTTTTTCAGCAATTTGAGCTGTAACTACTCTTCTATTGGATCGGACCTACATGAGCCAGCCTTTGCTCCCCAATGTGCATCAATGAGCCTTGGCCACCCATGACCCTGTCACTGGTTCGCCAGTTTTTCCTCCTTGTGTAAACATCAAACGGACTTTTACACAGTCCTCTATATAGCAAAAAAAATTAAAATAATTGTTTTTCTTCTTCCCCATTTTTTTCCTAATTGCCCTTGCCCCTACTTTCTCAAAAAAAAAAAAAAAAAAAAAGGAAATTTTTGTTTAAAAAAAAAAAAAAAAAAAAAAAAAAAAATGGAGAAATCAAATCTTACAATTAAAAGGCATTATTAATAATAAATAGTATTAACAAATATAAACAAATAATATTATCTAAATCAATTCTGCTCTATAAACTGCTGTCATTTCACTACTATATTTTTGATTTTAGATACACTTTGTGTGTCCTCCAAAGAAAAAAATATATGTACACATGCGTATAAAGTTATGGAAGGGTCATTAGACTATAAGTTCTTGGGCAGCAAGGAATGGAGACTTTTTAGACTTAACAGAAGAAATAAATATATACAACGTAAATATACCATCAATTTAAATGGGTAAAAAAGGGCACCATACCACTATAGCTTCCCTTTAAAATCATAACATTGATTTTATTTTCCATTTAGCAGATTGCTAAATGAAATGTGTTTATGTATGCCATCTTAGAAACGGGTTTAATATACTAAAAGTTTGTCTTGTATCTTGCAACCAAACCCTGACTCAAGAGAGATGAATCACTAGGGGCCTTTTGAGTTCACCTGTGTGAAAATTGCCCAGAAAATGTGCTTTGAATTTATTTAAAATTATTTAATGAAAATCCAGCTTTCTGATGTCATCCATAGCACATGTGTTACACAAAGCACATTACAGCCAATCACTCAGCCTCCATTCCCACAGTCATTTTTTCTATTACCAAGGTTAACCCTTCAAAAGTACATTCTCCTCTGAAACAATGCTCGTTACTTCAATTATTGAGAAGACCATTGCTGGTAGTATGTGCCAATAGGGCTTTCATTGTTGCATTAAAGCAAAGCTGTCAAGCTACCTTAAGCCTGGGTTCACACATATGCAAACATAGACACTGCATGTGATTTGCATCCGCATTGCTATGCTGATCACATGTAATGTCTGTGCAATGCAAGTTCAGCCATACAGTTTGTATGGCTGAACTTACATTAAATTCGCACAAAAAAGGTGCGAATGGGATGCGATCCGATTCCTGTTGTATGATGTATGATGCTAAAAACATTCCCATATTTCTCTTTTAAAGTAGATGTAAACTCTAACATTTACATTTGCAAAAACATCGAGTATGATTGTGTTTGTCACACCTCAGTGCTGCTGGCCCCTGCAGCCTCTTTACAACCACAGCATGGCCTTTCACAGGTCAGGTTCTCTGATGACTACAGTGGCCACACTTGTGTAATGTCTGTTGAAACAGCCTCTTGTAGTGGCCATTAGAAATGCATGGGCCAGGTGACATACAGGGACAGTGTTGAGTGCTGCTACCCTACAAGCGGTAGGAAGTGACAGAACAAGAACCTTTGTGGCAGAATCACTAGGTATTATTTTACAGGGACTTTCTAAAACAGCACCCAATGGTAAAAATTCAACACATGAATACAAAAAAAAATTCCAAATTTATTGAACATATATCAAAAAGAAAAGAACAACATATAATGCGCAATACAATATTTTTTTATACACTTCTAACCCTTCTAATATTTGGATTATACTGAACATCCAATTTCACAGATAACAGCCTGGCGGAGAGTTGTGGGGTCTTATATATGGACCTGCCATGCGGCATTCCTATTACAAGGGATGTTTACATGGCAGTGCATGGGGGTGGGTGTAGGCTCATACAGTTGATATTTGCACATTGGTAGCTTAGGTGGAGCCAAATACCCATGTTTTGAGATCCCTGAAGTACTCATTATTGCTATTCCCTTTAAGGTTAAAGTGGTTGTAAAGTCAGAAGATTTTTTATCTTAATGCATTCTATGTATTAAGATAAAAAGTCTTCTGTGTTTAGAAGCCACTCTCAGCCCCCCTAATACTTACCTGAATCTCTATCCAGCGAAGTTGCAGGACAGACTCGGCTGTCCGTGACTCTCCCACTTCATTGGCTGAGACAGCAGTGAAGCGTCATTGGCTCCTGCTGCTGTCAATCAAAGTCAGTGAGCCAATGAGGGGAGAGAGGGGGCAGAGCCAGGCCACGGCTCCGTGTCTGAATGGACACACTTTTCTGTGGCTCGGCTCGGTTGCCCCCATAGCAAGCTGACTGCTGTGGGGGCGCTCAACAGGAGGGAGGGACCAGGAGAGCCAAAGAGCCCGAGAAGAGGAGGATCTGGGCTGCTTTGTGCAAAACCACTGCACAGAGCAGGTAAGTATAACATGTCTGTTATTTTTAACAGCAAAAAAATTTGACTTTACAATCACTTTCATACATTATGTTTTTTTTTTTTTTTTTTTAAATTGTGACATTTATTTATAACTCTAGCAAGATGGGTGTGAGTATTTTTAATATTTAAAGGCCAATGCCAAAATAAGAAGCCTGCTATTTCAAGAGATTGCTACCTCAAAATTGAACCTGATAGACTTCCATTCGTGTGGACTTCAGTGGAAATATCCCAATGGCATAGTTCCTGGCTCTGTTTTCGAGAAAGACGGTATCTGATTTGCTTCTATAGGTGAAAGGAACACAGAACACTGCTATGTCTAACATTATGCATGTTCTCATAAGGAAAATCCTGCATAGCTCCTGACATTTGTCACCATTTTAAAAGACCTTTCAGGTGCTCACCTGGGAGCTGGCACAACACAGAACATAAATGTTTTCAATCCAAATAAAATAACATGACACCGCGTGAGCTCAGCCTGGAAAACATGAGTGAAAAAGGAATGAGCAAATGAAAGCACCTGCCAGTCAAAACCATTAACACTAAAATAATAGAAACTCGTTTTCTACATAGGCCATAGACATCAGTGGTAACCTGTCTGTGGCTGCAAGCCACAACAGTATGTTTTGTCACAGTCTGTAAGGACACAGCATTAATTAATTGCAAGAGGGTCTGATGTAGCAAAACCAAATGCAATACATTTTAATTATCATTGTGTATCATCAGAAATATAAGAAAATGGTACACAATGACAATGTACACAAGTGCTAAATGAAATGTACAGAGCAACTCACCCAAAGGGCTCTTTCCAAAAATTAGAACAATTAAAGGTTGTTCTATGTGCACACATTTTAAAAGTTTGCATTGCCACAAATATATTACCCTCAAAAGCCACTAGGCTCAATACACTAAGCTATAATTGCATTACTATTTCCTAGAACAATCATTATTTTAAGCCATGTGACAGTATTTTTAAAAATCACTGGCTGTAGTTGCTAAATGTAATAGTTAGCGCTGCAAATAATGATCATTATAGCTTGAGCCTACTGGCGTTAATTAAATACCTAGCCATACTCCACTGTCTAGTATTGCTTAGACAGTGGTACTGTATTGGACTGCGTGTACTTCCCTTCTGCTAACACTACAGATGATGCATGCTGAATCGGGCTTCTCTTCTGGATGACACAGTGTAATCAGGAACATTTCTCATTGGATGTGAGCTGAATGCCCACAAGTAATCCATCACGTTATTCATGTCACACCCTGGCATTCAGAACTCCAAAATGCTGCATCACAAAGCTATGCTGCGGAATAATGTCATCGCGTAACTGTATAACTGTTTTGTTTACCTTAGATATTGTAAAGCTCTGCGTAAACTGTTGGCACTATATAAATCCTGTATAATGATAATAAATCTCCAACTTGCAAGTCAACCTCAATTCTGTTTAATTGACCAACTATGTGGCAGATCAGGTTTAATGCTGATAAATGTAAAGTTATGCACTTGGGGGGTAAGAATAAGCATGCATTATACATACTAGAGGGAGTACAACTGGGGCAATCAATGGTGGAGAAGGATCTGTTTTTTTTTTTTGTAGATCATAAGCTTAATAATTGCAGCTTGGCATCGCATGCCGTTTCCAAAGTAAGCAATCCTTTCTTATATTAAGGGAGGTATGGAGTCAAGTGAGATATCATTTTACCCCTGCACAAATCATTAGTAAGACCTCATCTGGAATATGCAGTTCAGTTTTGGGCACCAGTTCCCAAAAAGCATATTGGGAAACTGGAGAAAGTGCAGAGAAGGGCAACAAAACTGATAAGAGGCATGGAGGAGCTCAGCTATGAGGGTAGATTAGAGGAACCAAATGTATTCCCTCTTGAGAACAGAAGATTAAGGGGTGATATGAACTTGGTGTTGAGTTATTCACTTTAAGGTCATCACATGGGACAAGGGGGCAATCTTTACATCAGGAGAAAAAAAGATTTAATTCCCAAATACAGAAAGGTTTCTTCACAGTAAGAGCTGTGGACATGTGGAATAGACTCCCTCAAGAGCTGATTCTGGCCAGCTCAGTAGATTGTATTAAAAATGGCCTGGATTCTATCCTAAATGTACATAATATAACTAGATACTAACATTTATAGGTAAAGTTGATCCGGGGAATATCCAATTGCCTCCCGGGGGATCAGAAAGGAAGTGTTTCCCCTGCTGGAGCAAAATTGTATCATGCGTTGCTCTTTTTTATTTGCCTTCCTCTGGATCAACTGTGGGTATAGAATTGTGTATATGGGATTGTGTGATTTTTTTTTTTCCTTTTATTGGTTGAACTAGATGGAATTGTTTTCAACCAGACTTCTGTAACTATATGCCAAGGAAGAGAGATTATGCACAGCACAAAGGAAAAAATACTGAGCAACAGAATGAAACATAAAAGTTTTACTTCCAAAACTGTGAATTGATTCAACTTAACAACTTATTGGAAACATTATTTTAAGATTATAGTTCTGCTTTAAACAAATACAGTCAACTTTTAAAACTAAGCCTTAAAGTGATTGTAAAGGATATATTTTTTTTAAATAACATGTCATACTAACCTCCACTGTGGAGCTCATTTTGCATAGAGCAGCCCTGAACATGCTCTTCTGGGGTCCCCCGGCGGATCTCGTGGCTCCTCCCCGCATCAGATAACCCCCTAGGAGAGCTCTCACCCGAGGGGTTTACCTTGCTGGTGCGCTCCCGAGTCCAGCATTTGCGTCCACAGATATGAATGCCGGACTCGGCCACACCCCTGGCACCCGCATGATTGGATTTGATTGACAGCAGCGGGAGCCAATGGATGCGCTGCTATCAATCCATCCAATCAAGAGCCGGGACCTCGTGGAGAGAGGGACAGTGCATCCCCGCTGAAGAGATGAAGGTGCTGAGGTAAGTAAAATGACTGCCAGGTGTTTTTTCACCTTAATACATAGTATGCATTAAAGTGAGAGTCCGCCGTTTTTTTTTTTTTTTTTAAAGCCAGCAGCTACAAATACTGCAGCTGCTGACTTTTAAAATAATGACACTTACCCGCCCAGCGTGCCCGCGATGTCGGCACCCGAAGCCGATCTCTCGATCGTCTCTCGGGTGCTGCCGCCGCCATCTTGGGTATGGGAATCAGGAAGTGGAGCCTTTCGGCTTCATTTCCCGGTTCCCTACTGCGCATTGCATGAGTCGCGCTGCGCAATGAGGATGGTCCCCGCTGTCTCTGGGATCTGTGTTTCCCAGCAGGCAGTGGGGGACCTTCGGAAAGGGGTGTAGATTCTGCGGAAAGGGGGGTACCTTCTGCAGAATCTACGCCGGAAGTGGGTGCAGATACCTGTACTGTACAGGTATCTGCACGCCCCTCCCCCCTGAAAGGTGCCAATTGTGGCGCCGGAGGGGGGGAGGGTTCCAATGAGCGGAAGGTCCACTTTAGGATGGACCTCCACTTTAAGGTGAAAAAACATGAGGGTTTACAACCCCTTTACTATTTTTTTTACAAGGAACATAGTCTACCTGCTAAGGTTTTGATCCAAGTAAAGTTGCATTTTAGCAGTTCACCTTTTGCTTACTAGTTCACAGTGGGCCATGCTTCTGTATTCTATGGTAGAGAGCTCCCCCAGAAGAGGAAATACAGAAGAGAAAGGATAGTAGTGAACTTTGTTGCGTAGTAAATTCATTCTGAACATACGAGACATGAAAATAACCAAAGTAAGCGTACACTAATTTTTGGAAAAGGTGCTAGACAAAATCTGTAAACTAGATTTTTCCTGTTGAGCATAAAGTTGTCTCAAGTAGACCTTTAAGGGGGACTGGTTGCACTAAATACACAGTTGAGGAATGTTCAACCCTTTATGGGCTGGTTCTAGTATGTATACCAGAAGGTAAAGTTTAGAAAACACTCAAAAAAGGAAATGTAGTGAAGGTACCCACTGGAGAAGATGATGGTCCTGAAACACGAGACGGATGTAGATAGGGTTAAAAATTCCTATTGTTCAAATATGCTGAACTGATCACTTGTAAACTCCCTTGGAAGCTAATATGTAAGGAAATCACAGAGAAAATAGGTTATGGACCCCTGTTCTGTTATGCACCCCAAGATGTGGAATTCACAGGTATGTCAAAATTCCTATTATATTAATCGTATAGTAGAGGTTCCATAAATTGATTCCTAGACCATGGGACGTCTTCAGGCAATACTTCAATGGACGGGCAAAAAAATAGTTAAAAACAGCAGTAACAGGCCCACTGGAAAAAACTAAGCGTCAATGGACCAGGAACAGACATTTGATAGCAAAAGAACCTTGCCCTGTAAGGAAAGATAATAGGGGTCAGTTTCCAAGAGAAGACATGACAGGTAGCCATGAATGACAAACCTGACCCAAGCTATAAGGTAAACCATTCATTTTTTGACATGTTCTCAAAGCAGACATGAAAAGAGAGACTGACAGGGGAGAAAAAGAGCACCAGGGAAGAAAGAAGATCCTTCCAGATCACTTAGTCCTCATGTAGAGGACAAAGGAGGGAAGTTAAAAATAAATAAATAAATTAGGGGGTGCCAAGGCAGAACCATTGCTGCCAGCGATACAAAGAAAAAAGGCTTTATTTGTACATGGGACCTTTTAAAGGAATAACCCACTTGAACTCAAGGGGTGTGCTCGTGTAGGCAAGAGCACCCGAAAAAGGCCCCAGAGGGACACCAAAAGTCACAGTAGGTGACAAGAAAGAGCAACTTCTTACAACAAGAGAGCACTGGAAGTACAAGAGCCAAGGTGTTAGGAAGAGAATATGCAAGGTCAAACCAAGACCTGCAGGGTACATAGGAAAGATGTTTGCCGATCTTAAAGAGAAGTTGCAGGATGAGGAACAGGAATAAGTTCTGGAATGAGGTTCTCTATCATTACACTAGGTGAAAACTACCACACATGATCGATTGCAAAGAATGAGAAATGCAGCCGGCATGCCCCAAGGAAGGAGGGGCATCCAACCTAGACATTACAATGTGCTTAACTGGTGATATTAATAAAAAAGAAGAGATGAAAGATGCCAGATCTTGGGGGGAAATCATCAAAGTACTTCTATTGCCGGAGATGCAATTTACACAGTACTACGACTATGTGCAGACGGAAGCAAACACAAAAAGGGGAGTAAGGAATAGGGTTATAAAGAATAAGAGAGGCTCTAGGTAGTGGACCAAACTCTTCCATATAGGGAGGAGAAGAGTCCCAGTGACTGTGTAGAAAAATGAGTACAGGCTGATCAAACATTGATAAGTCTGCCAGCATAATCTAAGGCCGCGTACACACGCGGGGACTGTTCGCCCAACTTTGTCCGTCAAACAGTTTCGGCAAACAGACCGCTCAAAATTAGCATGGACGGACATGGCCACACACGACGAACGAACAGTTTGCTGAAACCGTGCGCGATGACGTGAACGGCACGTACGACGGGACGAAAAATACGACGTCCTATACACTGCATTATAACTTTCGGCGTGTTAAGCCTTTCTGAGCATGCGCGGAACTTAGTTTGTCGAACAAGCCTACACACAGGCGGACTGTTCGCTCAAACAAGGTTTCAGCGGACAGTTTTACGGAATTTCCGAAAAACCTTGTTCGTCAAACTGTCCGCTGAAACTGTCCCCTGAAAGCCCACACACGAGCGGACTGTCCGCCCAAACACTGTTCAGCGGACAAAGTTGGGCGAACAGTCCGCCCGTGTGTACGCGGCCTAAGAGAAATTCTTATGGAGGGACAATCACTAAGGTATGCAAACAATAGTATGTTTCTGAACCTGAAACAAAACACAGACACAAATTGCATGCTGAAAGAGAATGTCAGTATTAGACCCAGGTATCCCAGACAACATAAGATTAGAGCAGAGCCCAAGAAGGATGCAGGATCAACCAAAATAAAATAAAAAAAGTATACGCATCAGCATTTCGACATTTAGTTAAAATAATTGGGCTTAGGAGCAAAGTAGTAAAGGTTGTTCAAGATACCCTGGGATATTATTGTTGAGGGTATGATAAACGGTCCAGTAAAATTGCACCATAGAATGTAAGGTAGTGCAGGCCCATTCATTAGGAATGTGTGATAGCGGATGTCTAATTAGGTGCTATGAGATATAGCACATCACTGCATTCCAAATCTTGAAAAATAAGCCATATAAATGTAAGAATAAAACATTTTGACAATTTTGTTGAGCGACAGAAGAACATTTCAGAACATACGTAACTGACATGCTGGATTTTATGTCAGTAACAAGCTCTGGTTTCGGGATATTGCCTATGCAACATTAGTAGAAGGTGCCAACTCCATCTTAAGTAACTACTAGATTCTGTTGCAACTGGTACTTCTGTATTTGGAAATGTGGTGATCAATAGAAGTAGATCTCGTATGAACCCACGGTGTCCAAATGTGACTTTGTGAGGTGATGAGCTGTTAATTATTCTCTGCTTCTAGTTGCATCATGAGGATAACCTCACAATCCAAAAATGATATGCAAATGTTATGTCTCTACATCTGCTGTCCAAAAATAAAAGGCCTGCTTGTCCTCATGCGTCAGTAGGAATGACTAAAGGAGAGACAAAACAACCAACATGTTGCAATTTCATACTATACACATGAACACAATTTTGTAATATAAATGCCAAGGAATATAAATGCATTCAAGGAAATACTGAAAATGTGATACAGTAATAGAAAACCTCATAATTCGGTCTATAGAATCCACTGGTGCAGAGGTGGGAAGGTTTCAAGTGCTGTGATGGCTAGGGATGCGATTACAGATGTGGTTGTAAATAGAACACCTTATTCAGATGCTTTCCTCCAAACTATAATCTAAACAGAACAGTTATGGCTAATTGTGTGAGTTGCTAAGAATCCAGACCTTCATTTTTTTTTCTTAAAGCAGAGTGCCGCAATGAAAGGCATGCTCTACGGTGCGAGTGCATTGCCACTTACTGTACTTGTGCATTTGGAGTTCCATTCTAAATGAATGGCAAAACAACCCACTGCATAGAGTGTCTTGTGATACCATTGAGGTAAAATGCACATGACTGCAACAAATGGGTCTGAAGTATCTATGAAGATACAAAGTAGGAACTTTTCGAAGTAGTAAGTTAAAAGAAAGGTTTAAAGTATATAGAAAGTATAGCAAGCTCAAAGTATAGTAAGCTTAATGGCTAACTATACTTTAAAAAAAAAACATAAAACTAAATTTCCCTCCCCCCCACGATTCTACGCACTTGATTTTGATCAGTGGTTGACACAATCCAGGAGCCTGCACCACATCGAATGGCACTAAGTCAGAGAAGCCTTCCTGCAGGTGTACAAGTAGGCAGCATTGTATTTGGGCCATTGAAAAATCCATTACATCTGACACTCTGCACCTGAACACTGCATTTCCCCTGTCACCCAGCATCCTTTCCACCCCACAGCATTGATTCTGAATCCCTGCCTCCCAGAACATTTAGCACTGAACTGCAACACCTAAGACATTAAACCCCAAAACCTACTGCAGCTTTCTGCCAAATGAGGGAAAAGTGTCAAACTATGCCACTGCATACTCAACCAGATCTCCCTCTGTCCCTGCTGGGCGCTTGGCCCATTTCCTCCTTGCTCTGGTAACATCACCTTTTCTCAAGTGCAACCTGCAAAGGCCATTCGGTCCTATATTCTCTTCCGGCTCTGGGAACATTGTGTGTGTGTTCCTGGGGAAAGGAGGAGGACGTGCCCATTTCTGAACTTAGAGGAAAAGGGAACCCAAACACCTAGATATCCACCACCTTTATTTTACTTTGAATGTAAGCATTTTTGGGGGGAGTACAACCCCACTATTTATCACTCCTCCCTCAAACTGTTGATCTTTAAATAATTTTGATCATGGAATCTCTATATCAGGCTGGAACTAATAGAGAAACTAAGACTGCATTTTACTTCTTGTATTCTTCTTTTACAATAAGTATAGGATAAGGATATGGAGAAAGGAACTCAAGGAGCTGGGAATTTTATATATATATATATATATATATATATATATATATATATATATATATATATATACACACACACACACACACACACGTACACATACATACACACGTACATTCAAGGGATATCTAAATCTATGATTTTACAACTTTTTAGAAAATAATTTTCTGTAAATAATTATCTTTGAAGATATGTTATCAGTATGAAACAATTATTTAGCATTCAGAGCAATTGCAGTCTAGAAAGGTATCGGTACTGCCTATACCAGGAACTAATAAAAATGGCAGATAACATTTTATGAGTGGCATAAATGAATATTGCTCATTTTAAATATATCCATTGTTTTTCAAACCTTTCCAAAAATAGGCACCTGTATGGCCAACTTTACAAATAAATAATAGTATGCAGTAATTAAATCACTAGCATTTTTAATTTAAACAACTGGCTCATCAATATCACAGTCCTATTCAGTGCACCTGTACAGAGAGATCTACCCAGCACAGCAATGATCAATGTAAGCTAGTAACAGTCTATCATGACTCAAGGGAAGCAAACAGCTGAGAGTCCTGACAGCTGGTATTTAGGACAGCATTTAGACACTGGAGTCATCAGGAGATTGGGTTACAAGATGGTTTACTTTTATATATGTAAATCTTTCAGCTGCAAGTAGCACATCCCCACATTGAGCTGCAAGGAGGACTAGTGTCATCCAAGATGAAGCTACTACAATCTTCCTGGGTAATCACTTTATCTGCAGCAGCACAGCTAACTGTAATCACGTACTGATAAAACAGTTGAGTGCAGCCATATACCAGGAAGTGCCATAGAGATCTGAGATGCTGCAAAGTGCTAAAGGTTAAAACCCAGGACATGTACGCTGAAGTGATTTGCTTACCATTCCCTACCTCACTAAATCTTATTCTGTAGCCTGCTAAGGCTCATGATAAGCATACACAGCTTACAGCCTTCAATATATAGGCAATATAGTTAATTTATACTACTGCAAGGTTGAGAATCCATGCTACTCCCTACAACTGAGAGGATCTGCTATAGGAGATTGGAACTAAGAGACTGCACAACTGACTGCATCTACTGTAGATCAATGCATGACCCAAACAAGCAGTCACAAAAGGCAGGGGCAATTCTTAGGTTCTCAACATCAAAGGTTACTTTATATGTAATATGATAAGCATTTTGACACGTAAACTATATTCAAAATATCAGAGCAGCCCTTTTCCCCCTGGGGTGCCTTGAGGTTTCTTCAGAGGTGCCTTGGCAAAATGCCTAATAATTGCACAAAAATTGTACACAAGCCGATGTGTGGATGAAGGCTGCCTTTTAGTTACATTAAGTCACAGATTTTCATTGTGCACCATTACAACCTTCTAGCTGCCGGCATCCTAACAACCAATGGTGTCATCAGTCACCTGCATAGCATCTTTGTTTGACCCTGCCCTGGCTCTCTCAATCTGCAGTGGGGTTATATTATCTGAGTGATAGAGAAACCTTGGAATACTAGTCATTACCAGTTTGCAAAAGTTTATTTGTTTTGGAAGAATAAATCACCTCTAATGTTGCGTGTCATACTTGGACTTGTGGATGTTCCTGCATTATGTAAAACTATTAGAATTGTTTTTACATTTTAGAATGGGGTGCTTCAATACTGTCCATAATTTTTTAAGGGTAGCTTGAGATTGTCCAAAATTCTTAAATGTTGCCTTGACTGAAAAAAAGGTTGAGAAACACTGCTCTAGGGGCCCAATCACACCAGCGCAGTCCACTGAAGGCATTTGAATAAGATGCCAAGGTGATGAATTACTGCATGTTGCAGTATGCTGCAATGCAGGTGCATTGGGTGGCACTACAGACACTCTGCTTACTAGAGCCCACTGGTGTAAATGGGCCATTAACACTACCAGCAATTAGTAGCAAATTACAATTACCAAATTGGATAGCCAAGGCAGCCAAAATTGTGTGGGGATCATGTCTGCTCTAGATTCTGTCATGGTGCAGAAAGCTGAATGACTGTCAGACTGGGCCATCAATGGGTAGATCATATCATATGTATATATAGGCTTCATTAACCCTAAGGTTCAGTAAATACTCTATTTGTATCAAATGGAAAATCAAAGATATTTGTAAATGGTGAATACAAAATATTAAGGCTGGATTATCACCTTCAGGTTTTTGCTTGATGTGTTTTCCATTGTGAATGTGTGTCATGACGCACGTTGATGTGTTTTGAGGAGCGATAACATTCAATACAAAGTGCATTTCAATGAGCATTAATAATGAGAGGGTGGTAGCTCTGTAAATATTAAACTTTATCACTGTCATGTCTTGTTAGGAGGGTCGGGACAAGGGTTGGGCAGAAGGAGGTGCTGCCCTTGGCACTGTGGTATCATGTGAGATGGGGAGGGCACTGGAAGGAGAGGAGGAGAGTGTGTGTTAGGAGGAGGAATTTGAGGGGGGCTGCAGGGGAAAATAATTGCTCAAGGAGGGAAAATTTGGTGAAGCGGGTAGAAGAGGATTTGTCTTAGGAGGGGGGGATTTGGGGGGTTTGTGCTAGAAGAGGCAATGTGGTAGAGGGGGGGATTTGTGCTATGAGGGGGAGAGAATGTGTACTCGGAGGGGAAATTTGAGGGGTGGAGGATTTGTGCTAGCAGGGGAGATATTTTTTTTGGGGGGTGGGGCATTTGTGCTGGTCGGATTTAGGGGCAAAGATGTGTACTGGCAAGGGGGCTTGGCGGGGGGGATTTGTACTGGAAGAAGAGGGAATTTTTTCTTAGGGGTAATCATGCAGATTAGTGCCTAATTTTTTTTTGCAGTTTGCCATGGCTCTACGTGACCTTGCCCCAGCACTGCTTGTTAGCTATGAACCACAGGGACACTAGAATGTGTTCACGTATGAGAGCAACACAGAGGGTAAACTTTACAGAGGTAAGTGTGGAAGGTTGTATGCACTTTGAAAAGTGCTGTGTAATATGTTCTTACTCAAAAGTATGAAAAATAATTACCAGAGGGCCAGCTTCATCTTACTTAACTATCTGATTCAGCTGTAACTGGTATGTCTGTATTTGGAAATGTAGTGATCTATAGATGTAGAAGATCTCATATGAACTCGCAGTGTCCCAAATGTGACTTTGTGAGGTGATGAGCTGTTAATTATTCTCTGCTTCAAGTTACATCATCGGAATAAGCTCACAATCCGAAAATGACATGCAAATGTTCTGCCTGTGCATCTGATGTCCAAAAATAAATAATTGCTTGTCCGTGTGCTCAGATGGAAATCAAGGAACTTGAAACAGGTAGGGAACAAAACCATGCAATATTATAGCATGACAATATATACAATGTAATATTTATACAAAAAATTACAGGTCATATCAAGGCAAATAAATGTAAGCTAAAGTTAACAAATGCAGCTCTAATTTACAAATCCCTTTTGATTTTACTTAAACTGGACTCTATGCAATCTTTGATCCTACAAGATCCCACCTGTGCGGTTATGCAGCAATACAGCTTCTTTCCACATGAATGCGTTCTACAGCTTCCCTTACCCTTCATGAGAGACAACAAGAAGCCAACAAGCGAGAAGGCCAACTGTGTAAACTGTATTTATATACTTTCAGAGGTTAGGGACATCTATCAAAGGAGCTGGTCCAGGAGGCGGGACTTCATCAGCCGTCACAGCGGAGATACCCACTCTGTGTGATCCTCCAGCTCTCCTCGATAATCCCCATGCACTGGTAAGGCTGCATTGATGGGCACTGGTGAGGCTGCATTGATGGGTACTGGTGAGGTTGCCCTGAGGGGCACTGGTGAGGCTGCGCTGAGGGGGGCTCTTTCTAACAGACTCTCAAATGGACACAGAGGACTCACACACATGCACACAACTTTATTACATGACGTGTTGCGTCATGAGCATCCCTGCACTGGGCTGGCTGCAAACCATCTAGTTCTACTGTCCCGGATAGGGCAGCGGTCGCTGCCTCCCTCCGAGCCCCACCCTCATCTCGGCAAACAGTGCCTGAAACACAGAAGAGGAGAGGAAACACCAGCCAGCCACTGTAGGGCCATGGTGCCAGGCAGCCACTCCGGTGACCCACCCACAGCAGGGCCAGGGTGCCAGCCAGCCACCCACCTATGGTGATCAACCCACACCAGGGAGCCAGCCAGCCACTGCAGGGTGACAGCCAACCACCCACAGGAGCCAGCCATGGAGAACACAGGAGCCAGCCAGCCACAGAGGAGACCTAAGTCAGCCACAGGGGATGTGGGAACCAGCCACAGCTATAGTACTACCCATAGTTAGGGTAAGAGGAGAGCTACATAGTGCCAATTTTATTTCAACTTTGTGAGAGGTTGGGTCAGGGGTGAGAGTCATGGCACAAGGAGGGGGTTCCTTGAGGACCAGGGTAAATGAAGGTATTCACTGTAGACTCTGTTAAAAAAATTTTTTTACCTCCTCCAGGTTTCATTATACTCCTTTTTCTCTCTCCAAAAGACTGTCAATAATGGACACTGTTAAAAAGAGACCCCCCTCCAGGTCCCATTTTTAAAAAAAAGTCAGAAGTTTTACTTTGTGCAAAATGTAGGGGCGGGGTCATGGGCGGGGCCTGACAGGGGGCCCTTGCTTTATTTGATCCGGGGGCCCTAAGTGTTGTCAGTCCACCCCTGCATCCCTTTAACAACTGGAGTCTAACACCTACATTGCAGCTACTGTATATAAAAGCTGAACACCATGCACATGAAAAAAAAAAATACACAAAAACAAAACTACACCTAGTCATGCAGGGATGTTTTAATGAAAAAAATCATGAGGCTCAAGTTACACATAGGAATTAATGCACATATGAGGCAATGCTTTTTTTCATGCGTCAACCAGTTTTCGTTTCATTTATTTTGAACAGCACTCTGCTGCACTAAAGCAACACACGCTGCAATGCGTTGTATCAAAATTGTTGTGGCACATCCAATATTTGAGAAGTTTGGTGCATTGGCAGTCCGTTCATTTCAATGGGCTGTCCTAATGCAATTCACATTAACCCCCCTGGCGGTATTCCAGAGTCTTTGGCTTGGGGTGGAGATTTTATACTAAAAGCGGTAACCCCCGAGCCAGACTCGGGACCGCATCGCTCAATGCAGGGAGAGGTTTACTTACCTTGTCCCCTGGATCCAGCGATGTCCACGCACTGGACGAGCGAGCCGTGTCTCGCTCGATCTATCACGGAGCCGAGCTCCGTTCCCTGCGAGCGTTGCGACGCACGGGGACGGAGAACAGCGCCAAATTCAAAAAGTTAAACACACACATTACATAGAGTATAATGTAATCTTACAGAGGACATTGCTGTATGTAATTATTTCACATCCCCTTTGTCCCTAGTGTTCGTCCAGTGCCCTGCATGTAGTTTTATCTTATAAAAACTGTTATTTATGCCTGGAAACTGGAGAATGTTCATAGCAACCAAAACTGTCCCTTTACATCAAAAATGGTTTTAGACCAGCTGGAAAACAGCGATAATAAATTAGAATCACTCGTAGAATTGAGAGATAGCGATTTGTGGGGAGATCCGTCATCAAATATTGAAAAGTAATGACAGCGACAATTCTGTAACTGAGCAAATTTCAGTGTTTTTGATCTAATTACATTATTGAATAATTTTTATTATTGTTATATTATTATTTGGTATAATTATTTATAGTTATTTATTATAATTTATGATTTCATTTTTCAAACTTTATCATACCCGGGATGTCTGCTAGACTCTGGTTTGGACAGATTTAAGTGAGTTATTCCTAAGAATTACAGGACTAAAATATAAAACGCCAAATTTCCATGCAAAATAATTGTAAGGCTTTCAGCACCTAAAATCTGAAATAATCATACTGCCAGGGAGGTTAATGTGCAACCTAATGGATTAACTTACTGGTTAAAAGTTTATACTGTGGGCAAACTATATTCAAGTCTTGGTGAGCACCTGGCCCAATACCTGTTGATATCCCAGGGGTGATGTGATTTGACTCTGCAAATACGTGCTTTATTTACCTCTATACAAGACACTGGTCACTGGTATGGTCTGGGGCTGCATTGTTCACTAGTGCTGGTGTATTGTAGTGCTGCTGACTGTTGACGCTGTTTTAATGTTTGTAACTTTATTATGAAAATTTCAATAAAAAAACAAAAAAAAAAACGAATTCATTAAACTACTGTACGGCGAAAAAAAAAAACAAAGTAAGGTCCTTCAGGCTGGCTGTGTAAATCCTCAGAAATGAATGAAGAGGAATACATATCCCGTGCAAGGTAAAACAGATTTCATATACTGTACAGTGTGTATTTCAATTGTGTATTTAGTGTTTTGACTGCAGCGTAGCTTCAAGCATTAGAAGCAATTGTGGCTCAGTGGTTGGAACTTTTGCTTTGCAGGGTTGGGATGATGGGTTTAGATTCTACAACTGCTATATGCATGGAACTTCTATGGCTAGGCCTATACACATAGCTTTCTCTCATTGAGGCCGCGGGCTGAATGAGATAAATCCAATAGATATCTGTATTCTTGTTAAACAGCATGGATACATTATTCTCCCCTGTTGGCCATTTTATTCAGACAATGCCCAAACAGTGGCTACATCTAATTGGATGCAGTTGGCCAACAACTTTCCGCCTTACTCCTTTGATTTTTCAATTGCAGTTTGTCAAACCCAGTACCATTAGGGACACTTACAAATCGAATTTCAGGTGTTTCAGCATGAATCAGTCCAAAAGGCGAGTCGTGTATGAGAGACTTAAGATTTCCCTATGCATGCATGGCTATTCTCTGGGCAGTCCCAGAACAGTAATTGTACTGCAGAACAGATCTTAATTTTTAGGAGTTCTGATAATAAGATGTTGATTCAAACACTTATGTGTAAGACCTGCCTCTTTGTCTGCGGCTACAGTACAGAAGCAGACCAGCTGAATATAAACAAAGCAATGTTTACACTGGCTTAGGCCTGTGATGCCAACCCTCAGAGAGAATAAAATCAAAAAGCAGAGGAAAACCGTTAGATTTGCAAAGTTGTTTCGGTATGTCTGAATTTATTAAAACCCAATATATTTTTACAGTACAGTTATTCTTTAACCAGTTGCCGACCGCCGCACGACGATGTATGTCGACAGCATGGCACGGGCAGGCATATTGGCGTACATGTACGTCCCTTGCCTCCCGCGGGTCGGGGGCCCGATCGGGCCCCTGCCCGGTGCCTGCGGCGGTCGGTTTTCGTCCGGGAGCGATCCGGGACGAGGGGGCGGCCATTCATTCATGGCCACCCCCTCGCGATCGCTCCCGACGAATAGGAATCCCCGTGACATCACTTCCTCTCCTGTAATGTAAACACAGGAGAGGAAGTGATGTATTCTCTCCTCCGTGTCGGTATTTTTCGTTCCGACACGGAGGAGAGCGGATCGGTGAGTTGCACCAACACTCTACACACACAGTAGAACATGCCAGGCACACTCACACCCCCCCTTTACCCCCCGATCACCCCCCCAATTATGCCTGCCCCCCAGTCACAGTGACACCAATGTCATTTTTTTTTTTTTTTTTTTTTTTGCATTGGTGTCATTTGTGACTGTAATAACTGTTAGGGCAGTTAGAGTTAGCCCCCTTTAGTTCTAATGTACCCACCTAACCCCCCCAATTAAGGTTTAACCCCGTGATCACCCCCCGTCGCCAGTGTCACTAAGGCTGGGTTCACATTGCAGCGGTTTATGAGAACGAATGTGATTCGCACCGCACTGCAAATCACATCCGATCTCTGTGCGATTCGAGTTCAGCCATTCGCCGCACCCGCCGCACCCGCCACACCCACCGCAAATTCGCACGGGACCCTTTTTTTGGCCCGCAGCAGAATCGGATCGCATGGGTGTTCACACCATGCGATCCGAGTTTGCAGATCGCACTGCGATATGCGAACTGATCTGGGGGTGTCAGTAACATTTCACTGACACTCCCAGCAGTTCGCATAGGGCAGTGTGAACTGCCGCCGGGAGGCATGCGATGCGGGAACCCGCCGCGGATTTGCGGCGTTTCCGCATCGCTCCAGTGTGAACCCAGCCTAATAAGCGATCATTTTTCTGATCGCCGTATTAGTGTCACAGGTGACGCTAGTTAGGCAGGTAGGTATTTAGGTTCGCCGCAGCTTTTTATAGCGCCAGGGACCCCCATATACTACCGCATAAAGCCCCCTGATTGCCCCCTAGTTAACCCTTTCACCAGTGATCACCATATAACTGTTACAGGTGACGCTGGTTGGTTAGTTATTTTTTATAGTTTCAGGGCACCCGCCATTTATTACCTAATAAAGGTTTAACCCCCTGATCACCCGGCGGGTGTCATTTGTGACTAATAACTGTTAGGGCAGTTAGGGTTAGCCCCTTTAGTTCTAAGGTACCCCCCTAACCCCCCAATAAAGGTTTAACCCCGTGATCACCCCCCGTCGCCAGTGTCACTGAGGCTGGGTTCACATTGCAGCGGTTTATGAGAACGGATGTGATTCGCACCGCACTGCAGTGCAAATCACATCCGATCTCTGTGCGATTCGAGTTCAGCCATTCGCCGCACCCGCCACACCCGCCGCACCCGCCGCAAATTCGCACGGGACCCTTTTTTTGGCCCGCAGCAGAATCGGATCGCATGGGTGTTCACACCATGCGATCCGAGTTTGCAGATCGCACTGCGATATGCGAACTGATCTGGGGGTGTCAGTAACATTTCACTGACACTCCCAGCAGTTCGCATAGGGCAGTGTGAACTGCCGCCGGGAGGCATGCGATGCGGGAACCCGCCGCGCATTCGTGGCGTTCCCGCATCGCTCCAGTGTGAACCCAGCCTAATAAGCGATCGTTTTTCTGATCGCTGTATTAGTGTCACAGGTGACGCTAGTTAGGCAGGTAGGTATTTAGGTTCGCCGCAGCTTTTTATAGCGCCAGGGACCCCCATATACTACCGCATAAAGCCCCCTGATTGCCCCCTAGTTAACCCTTTCACCAGTGATCACCATATAACTGTTACAGGTGACGCTGGTTGGTTAGTTATTTTTTTATAGTTTCAGGGCACCCGCCATTTATTACCTAGTCTCACTAGTGTACCCCTAAATTTAGGGGTGTCTACTTTCCAAAATGGGGTCATTTGGGGGGGGTTTGTGCCATCTTGGCATTTTATGGCCTTCAAAACTGTAACGCCCTTAGAAAGCCTGAAGGCGGTGCTTGGTTTTCGGGGCCCCGTACGCGGCTAGGCTCCCAAAAAGTCCCACATATGTGGTATCCCCGTACTCAGGAGAAGCAGCAGAATTTATTTTGGGGTGTCATTTCACATATGCCCATGGCATGCGTGAGCAATATATCATTTAGTGACAACTTTGTGAAAAAAAAAAAAAAGTTTGTAATTTTCCCGCAACTTGTGGCAAAATATAAAATATTCCATGAACTCAACATGCCTCTCAGCAAATAGCTTGGGGTGTCTACTTTCTAAAATGGGGTCATTTGTGGGGGTTTTGTGCCATCTTGGCATTTTATGGCCTTCAAAACTGTAATAGGTAGTGAGAAGTGAACTCAAAAATTTACGCCCTTAGAAAGCCTGAAGGCGGTGCTTGGTTTTCAGGGCCCCGTACGCGGCTAGGCTCCCAAAAAGTCCCACATATGTGGTATCCCCGTACTCAGGAGAAGCAGCAGAATTTATTTTGGGGTGTCATTTCACATATGCCCATGGCATGCGTGAGCAATATATCATTTAGTGACAACTTTGTGAAAAAAAAAAAAAAGTTTGTAATTTTCCCGCAACTTGTGGCAAAATATAAAATATTCCATGGACTCAACATGCCTCTCAGCAAATAGCTTGGGGTGTCTACTTTCTAAAATGGGGTCATTTGTGGGGGTTTTGTGCCATCTTGGCATTTTATGGCCTTCAAAACTGTAATAGGTAGTGAGAAGTGAACTCAAAAATTTACGCCCTTAGAAAGCCTGAAGGCGGTGCTTGGTTTTCGGGGCCCCGTACGCGGCTAGGCTCCCAAAAAGTCCCACATATGTGGTATCCCCGTACTCAGGAGAAGCAGCAGAATTTATTTTGGGGTGTCATTTCACATATGCCCATGGCATGCATGAGCAATATATCATTTAGTGACAACTTTGTGAAAAAAAAAAAAAAAAAAAAAAGTTTGTAATTTTCCCGCAACTTGTGGCAAAATATAAAATATTCCATGAACTCAACATGCCTCTCAGCAAATAGCTTGGGGTGTCTACTTTCTAAAATGGGGTCATTTGTGGGGGTTTTGTGCCATCTTGGCATTTTATGGCCTTCAAAACTGTAATAGGTAGTGAGAAGTGAACTCAAAAATTTACGCCCTTAGAAAGCCTGAAGGCGGTGCTTGGTTTTCGGGGCCCCGTACGCGGCTAGGCTCCCAAAAAGTCCCACATATGTGGTATCCCCGTACTCAGGAGAAGCAGCAGAATTTATTTTGGGGTGTTATTTCACATACGCCCATAGCATGTGTGAGCAATATATCATTTAGTGACAACTTTGTGTAAAAAAAAAAAAAATATTTTTTTTTTGTCATTATTCAATCGCTTGAGGCAAAAAAATAAAATATTCAATGGGCTCAACATGCCTCTTATCAATTTCCTTAGGGGGTCTACTTTCCAAAATGGGGTCATTTGGGGGGGTTTTGTACTGCCCTGCCATTTTAGCACCTCAAGAAATGAGATAGGCAGTCGTAAACTAAAAGCTGCGTAAATTGCAGAAAACGTACCTTAGTTTGTAGATGTGACAACTTTTGCGCAAACCAATAAATATACAATTATTGACTTTTTTTTTACCAAAGACATGTGGCTGAATACATTTTGGCCTAAATGTATGACTAAAATTGAGTTTATTGGATTTTTCTAATAACAAAAAGTAGAAAATATCATTTTTTTTCAAAATTTGCGGTCTTTTTACGTTTATATCGCAAAAAATAAAAATCGCAGAGGCAATCAAATACCATCAAAAGAAAGCTCTATTTGTGGGAAGAAAAGGACGCAAATTTTGTTTGGGTACAACATTGCATGACCGCGCAATTACCAGTTAAAGCAGCGCAGTGCCAAAGTGTAAAAAGACCTCTGGTCATTTACCAGCAAAATGGTCCGGTCTGAAAGTGGTTAAGTAGCACCTCACCAAACTGGCAATTACTTGTCCATGCGTATACTTGTAGGAATTTGGCATAAAGACAGACTTATAAAGATTCTTTAGGGGCAGGTCCCCGTATGAATTATCGTACGCCTTAAAGCAATGTGTAACTTGTTTTCATTATATAACCACAGAAATTAAAATAAAGACATCACTGTCCACAGGTATGGATTTAACAGAGGCTGCTATGTGAACTGTCATACATAAAAGAAAACATAACCTCTATCCTCCACAGGCTTCTGGTGTAGCAAAGGTATCACTGGAAAATATAACAGATTGTGATTTCTGATAAGAAACAGATGAGGGATTTTATGAGCTGCAGAGCTGATAGAAGAGATAATGAGAAGATGTGCTTTGGTTGCAAGAGGTGTCCCATACAGGGTCAAGAATTTAACAATAAACAGATCACCCCCTATAAAACCTCTTCGGATTGCCCTTTTCCTCAATGCGGAGAAGAGCTCTTTCACTCCAACCTAAGAGCAAACACAAACAAACACTTCAAACAAAACAAAGAGCCACACGGTGACCCATTAGACATGAAGAAGGCGGTAAATCTAATAGACTCTGGCACTGCAGGGGGTCATGACTCAACTTTCAATTTTCCTGAGACACAAACCCTTATGTGATCAACAAGCCATTCTCTGCTGGTGGTAAGTCAACTTTTCAACTTCTATTTACTTTTAACGTTCTTTCCCCTTTTAGTTGTAAGAAAACGTGGAAGAGCTACTGGTTGAAAGTCATTATAAGCAACACTGGGGACCACTGCATGCAAGAAGAACGGGGCCCCAGTGGGAGAAAGAATAAATTAACACTGCACCACAAAAGGAGGAGATAAGGGAGGTGTTAACAATGGAATTTGCTATGGCTGGTAATTACTTCAAGAGACAAGGTTGTAAATTAAGTGGGAAATCCTAGCATCGCTTACTGACAGCATTAAAGGCTGAGGAGTCTGTTTTCTATCAGCAGAGATAGGCCCGGAAAGCCTTTGCTCCTCTCTAAGCTTTAAATGATCCATTATTATACTTATCATATCAATAAAACAGAGGGCAGGGAAACAGCTCTGCTTAGAAGCCTGTAGCATCTGGGCACACTGCTCTTTATGATGTGCATGGTGATTATCAATTAGCCACTTATCAACTGAGCAACAAACCACTACGATAAAGCAGCTCCTGGTGATCATACTACTTCCTCATTTAGGTTCTTTTATTCAACCTAAGAGGCATTCAACCATTAATCAGAGATGATGTTCTGCAGATACAAGCATTTAAAAAAAAAAAAAAGCTAAATTGATCAGCTGGAAATACTTAGCAGGAACACTTCAGTGGCTCAGCTTAATTTTGCCATGCCTGGCTGTTCTCCAAATCCATCATTGTGGCCCCATTTTTTGAAGTGATCAGGAAAACTCCTGTGAAAGCAGTGATTTGTGGCCTGCTTGCATTCCAAACTTATGTCATTGTGGGCCATCTTAGCATTATGGTCAAGAGTCCCCCACCCGCCTTTACATCACAATGCTCTCCCCTAACCTTGTGCCGCTGCAGAGAAGAAGCTGGAGGCAGAGACGGGAATCAAAGTGCAGCATCTGGAGGAGGACCAAAGGAGGGCTGGAGTCAGCTGCCAGAGTCTGCTGAATGCTAACACCAGAGGAGGCAGAGACAAGGGGGAGCTGTGTCTAGACAGAGGTGCAGGAGTTGTGTCCTCACTGCTGCAGACTGATGAGATGGGGGGGGGGGGGGGGGCAGAGACAGGCCTCTCTGCAGCTGCATGGAGAAGAGCAAGACCTAGCGGATGAGTTCTGTCATCCTCTCTGCTGCCAACTGTTGAGAGAAAATGGGAGCAGAGATAAGGGAGGTTCAACAGCAGAAAGAGAGGTGAGAGGGCCACATGGAATGGTCTGGAGGGCCAGATTTGGCCCGCGGGCCTTGTGTTTGACACTTATGAGCTACACCAAACCTTTTTATGGGCAACCAAGTGCTGGATTTGATGTGTGGATGCCTTCAGCTGCCATTGCACTCTTGCTAAGTGTCCAGTGTGTTCCTGTGCCTTTAGGAGTTGGCTGCCTCCAGGCAAACCTGCCCTTAACTTATCCACTGCTATATATGCTCCAGCTTGCAGATCCTGAAAACTATAGCATTAGTAACGCAGTATACACAGGAGCCTTGGTGGGGCACTGCAGCTTTAACATATATTTGCAAATGGGTGCAACTAAATCCTCTGATTTTTTTGAAAGGGCCAATATGGTTTTCTTTCAGGATAGCTGGTAAGTGTGCTTGGAAATTTTCTGTTGTTTGGTTGCTTATAACAAGTCTAAAAAGATCTTTTCTGCTGCTGTCAGTCAAATCCTGTGATTAGGGAGAGGGTGTTGGGGCTGAGCCATGCTGTCTGTATCTATGGGCATAGGCTATGGATCGAGCCTGCATGTTATCGGGGCACTTGGAAGGAAGGAGGAGCTAGGAGAGCCAGCAGGGGACCCGAGAAGGCAAGTATAACATGTTTGTCATTATAAAAAGAAAATAAGACTTTACAATCACTTCAAGGTAAAAAATAAAAATAAAAATCCCCATTATCCACCCTACCCACCCCTATCCCTAAACACTTCCCTAGCTCTTGTCACCATTCCAGCGCTGTGTTGGCTGCAGCCCTGCTCTCCTCACTACCAGGTTACACAGGAGACACTGAAGGCAGCAAGACCCACAGGCATTTGCTGCTGTCAAAGTCTTAGTTTACTGGTGCTGTGCTTGTCTATGGATGCACATAGCCCACTTCTGAAGTGTACATGCACCGATGCCTCCTTAGCACTTAACTGGTTAAGGAGACATCAAGAGCAGAGAGAAGCAGAAAACGCTGTCAGGGGACTGCCAGCAGAGAAGGCAAGGGATATCTGAAATATCAATGTACAGAGCAGGTAAGTATAACACTTTTTTATTTTAAACCAGAGGAAAAATAGCATTTAGTATCATTCTAAGGCCTAAGGAAGGTGCAGGGAACAGAAGGTGTCCCAGAAGTTGACCACAGAAGCTAAGGTCAATATTCGGAAAATAGAGCGCTTGCTCTATGGACTGGACTGAGGCCACCTTAGAAGCAAAGAGGAGCTCAAAGTTTAAGTTTAAACAGGAGTTTGCCATAAGCAGGTCTTATCTCCTATGCTTTTATCTTCAAAAAGGTATTAAAGGATGATGTGGGATTTTGTTTTTATTGGTGCAAGTACAAAACATTTGATGTTTAAATTGAGCATATAAATGATTAATAATACTACCATGGGTTAGGAGGGAAGCCACTGTTGTATCCAACCTTCAGTAATTGCAGACAAATCACACAATTAAATAATTTATGTGATCCAACAGTACTAATCAAACCAGGATTGATCTTTGACCTGGCAAAATAAGTGAACCTTTTTTCAGGCTTCTTCTGCAAAATGGATTGTTAATATAAATAAAAGGAAAAACATGCATCACATATAGTACAAAGTATGTTTTTAGAACACTGAAGTTAAAATATCTTTTTTGAGCATCCAGTAACATGAAACTGATATTAACCCTTGGCGTTTTGAATAGACAACCCAGCAGGGGTACAAGGCATCTCATTATTTCCACAGTGGAAAGTCTCAGACGGGGTAAGAGAAGATGGGTTGGCTGAGGCACTGATAACCTGATAGGATGCAACTTTGGGATGCTATGCCAACTGCTAATCTGGTCATTCAATGCTCTGCTGTTTGTTTTTGTTGCCGTTTTGATGACCTCTGTCAAACTTCACTGCTGGAGCTAAGGCAGAGTCAGGAATTTTGCTTCTGCCAAAAAAACAAACAAACGCTCTCAGAAACGACATTGAAATAACTAATTGGGTGCGTCAAATCCATGTTATTATTTCATTTAGAAGACTCCTGGACTCCATAGCACCAGTCCTGAGAGGGCTTAACTAAAACCCAGTGCAATAAAACAATTAGCACATATTTCACCTCCTTTTGAACTCCTTTTGTCCTGAATTCTTTAGCTCATTAGTAGAGAAGATGTTAGGGTTTGCCTTAAAATACAAAACGTGCAATGTATTCAAATATAGAATTGTTATACGGTAGTTATAGTCATGATATTTGCAGTCTACAATTGTATACTTGCACCATTGAGACAGTAATGGGTTCATTTACATAATCAGGAGTATGCAAAAACTAGTGCAGCTGTGCAAGGTAGCCAATTGGCTTCTAACTTCAGTTTGTTTAATTAAGCCTTGACAAAAAACTTGGAAGAGGATTGGTTTCTATGCAGAGCTGCACAAGATTTTTCACATTACAGTTTTAGTAAATCAATCCCTAAGACCCCTTTCACACCAAGGTGTTTTACAGGCGCTATAGCGCTATAAAAAGGCACCTGCATAGCGCCTATAAAGAGATGCTTTTGTCTCTCCAGTGTGAAAGCCCGAGTGCTTTCACATTGGAGCAGTGCGCTTGGGGGACGTTAAAAAAAAAAAAAAACTCCTGCAAGCAGCATCTTTGGAGTGGTGTATACACTGCTCCTAAACCACTCCTGCCCCATTGAAATCAATGGGGCAGCGCGGCTATTTTTTTTTCAAACTTAAAGGGGTTATAAGACGTTACAATATTCTATGCATTAAGATAAAAAGCCTTCAGTGTTCAGCAGCCCCCATTTGTGCCTCCCCAATACTTACCTGAGCCCCATCTCTGTCCACGAGTGTCTCGGCCGTCTGGGACTCTCCCTTCTGATTGGCTGAGACACAACAGCGGCACCATTGGCTCCTGCTACTGTCAAAGCCAGTTAGCCAAACAGGAGAGGAATGGGGCGGGGCTGGGCCACGGCTCCATGTCTGAATGGACACAGAGCGCTGACTTGGCTCAGGTTCTCCCAGAGCAAGCTGCTTGCTGTGGGGGCACTTGACAGGAGGGAGAGCCAGGAGCACAGAAAAGGGATCAGAGAAGAGGTGGATAGGAGGTGCTCTGTGCAAAACCACTGTAAAAGGCAAGTAAAACGTGTGTTATTTTTATAGAAAAATAGAAAAGATTTTACAGTTGCTTTAAATGAATAAGCTGAAGTTATAAGCTGATTTGCTACCATGCACAGCTGCACCAGATTTTGCATTCTCTAGTTTTAGTAAAGCAAGCCCAAGCTCTCGCAGTAAGGAGTAAATCAAAATTAAGCTATCATAGATAGATATCCTACGTTGAAAAAAGCATTAGTGGGTATTGTTAAGCACATTTGAAGCCTACAATGACTGTCTTATAAAAGAAGGTCACAATATTGTAAAGCAGCCTATTTGTTTTGTATAATCAATTTTTATCATAATTTTCCAGAAAAATTATAATACAAATACACAATATGAACCAAGGCCCAGCGGGGAAAAAGGACTAGCAATATATATGAATGAATGAATGAAATACTTGTATAGCGCACAATGCGAACTGAATCGCCTCTATATGAAAAGTACAAACAAAAAGCTATGTAATACTCCACTTACAGACAACATATGGCAAACAATACCAAAGACCATAGGCATTATTAAAAGAATTGCAATCCCAACAAGTATTCCTAACTATTAATTTAAGTATACAAAGGAACAAACTGTAATAGGGGGCATGAAATATCAGTTAACTAGTACGCCGGAGTTACCTACAAACGAAAGCAGCCTAATTATACGTAAAAATCCTTTTTATTATTCAAGTCTGTGCGGTCACAATGAAGATAGTGATTTCTTTACATTGATTCAATCATTATCTTGATTCAGATGACAAAAGTAATCAATAAAAGATACAATGCACACTGGGCAATGCTTTGACTTTTCAGCTATTTGTGAAAATTATGGCATTTTGAATATAAGTGCAAAAACTGCAGATTCTCGCACTAAAGAAAACCAGTCAAGACAGAAATATGTAGATTACTAATACAGACCCCTTCATGCTAATAGGATGGCTGCCATGCTGAACCAATGGGTTTGAGGAAGACCAAGCAACTTGTCTTCTATCAGTATAAGTTTATTTTAATGGATGGCCTGGGCTTGCTGCTCTGGTTATTGTGATTATTGTGATTAGAGTAGTAACTATGACATTACCACTCCCAGTAGAGTCCTTGTTAGAACCATAAAGAGTTCCAAAAGCCCAAGAGACCTGGAACATTTTTTAACAGAAGCTGACTGAAATATGGAGAGTTTTTGCCCACAGAAATTAGTAGAATAGCTTTCACTAGTATAGGAACTTATAGAACACAAAAATATGCTTTGGATGTAGTTGGGCCTAATAAATTCAATGGGCTGGTGATATTTACAGCAATGGAATTATCCCTTAACCACTTCAATACAGGGCACTTTCGCCCCCTTCCTTCCCAGCCCAATTTTCAGCTTTCAGCGCTCTAGCGCTTTCAGTGACAATTGCGCGGTCATGCTACACTGTACCCAAATGAAATTTTTATCATTTTGTTCGCACAAATAGAGCTTTATTTTGGTGGTATTTATTCACGACTCCGTTTTTTATTTTTTGCGATATAAGCGCAAAAAAGCGGAAATTTGGAAAAAAAAAACAATATTTTCTTTTTTCTACTTCAATAAAAATCCAATAAAATCAAATTTTGTCATAAATTTAAGCCAAAATGTATTCTGCTACATGTTTTTGGTAAAAAAAAATCCGTTAAGTGTATAATAATTGGTTTGTGTGATCACGGACATATGTACGCAAATGATCATGTACATATGTGTGCAGGTGATCACGTACATATGTGTGCAGATAATCATTGGGACATGTGATTTTAGTGGGACATATGTGGGGGACATGTTTTTATTATTAGGGACATGTGTTTTTATTATTTGGGGACATGTATGTTTTGGGGACATGTGTGGGGACATTGTGTTTATACTGTGTGATGTGTTTACTGTGTGGTGTGTGTACTGTGTACACTAGACTGGTGATCAGTGAGTAAAAAGCTGTAAAAAGCAGCTCATACTCACTGATCAGCAGCCGGCTGCAGCGATCTGCTCTCCTCTCCACAGCGATGACTTCTGTGTGAGGAGAGGAGGAGCCGATTGCCTAGCAACCGGCTGTTTGTTTACATCACATGACGGCCGTGATTGGACACGGCCGTCATGTGATCAGGAGGGCCAATCACAGAGCCCTCCTGCCGATCTGAGATGCGCCGTGTCCGGGTGACACGGGCGCATCGGGATCGCGCCGCTGCGCGGGCGCGCGCGCGATCCCGCTACTCCTGAATGACGTTCCTGAACGTCCTATCATGAGTAGGCGGCTCCCACCCGGCCGTATATGTGCATTGGCCGGGTGGGAAGTGGTTAATAAATACTCTTATATTTTAAATATAAAAATGCCAAACGCTACCCTATTACCATTTCCAGACATTGCATACATGAAAATAGCAGGATACAAATAGTTCAAATTTAGTATATTCCCGTGAAGGTATATCCAAGGTAAATCCAAGACACTTGGTAGGGGAATATTAAAGAAGCAGCAAAGTTGGAAGAAACAGAGATCCACAGAATGAATGAGGAAGCAGGGAGATGCAAACAGTAGAGATATTTTGATACCCTTTTTTATTCAGCATACACAACAGTCACCATATTATCAAATCTTCAGATTGACATATTGCAATATGGCAGCCAGAAAGATGTGTGCCCTATTGAGCAGCGGTGTTATGTTATTGTTTGTTTCCCTGACCACCTGGATGAGGGCTATATAAGCATTAGGGCTCTGCCAGGTCTCCTACGCTCTGAAGATGTCCAGGTACGAACACAAAGCATTGGATGGAGCCACACCAGTGATGTCATCAAGCTTAGGAGGAGCGCACTGCCAATTGCTTGTGCACAGTGATACAGCTTCCATCGTGCAGTGCTATGTTAATGTCCTCCCTTGTTCAGAGTGTGAGAGAATGCCATTTGTTCTTTCATTTTACACGCAAGTGGTTTAAATATTTTGGGCATTTTAATAAATGTTAGCAATAAATGCTATGGTTTTTCTTCTTCTATTTTGAGTGATATTCAGTGTCTGAGTTGCTCCCATTTTCCCCAAGAGGTCTGCACTGGAAGGTGAACATCATCACTGTTTTTGTGAGACAAGCACAATCAAGATCACTTGGAATCTGTTTGAAGATATTGGGTGGGTTTGCACCAATGTAATTTTTTGGATCACAACTTTCACATTATATGCAAGTGGGATATAAGTGTTTTTTCTATATTACAATGAGCACTATGATATTTTTTCTTTACGCCGAGTCACACTGTACATAAGGACGTGCTGGGGATTGTAACTCTTCTATGCTTTTAAGAAGTATGAGGACAAATGGAAATTCTTAACCCTTTATTACCATCAAGTGTTTTTAGACCTTTTATAGCTTAAGTCTATATTCCAAGGTGAGCAGATCTTGAGCACAGGATGTATGTACTGTGTGCGTTGTGAAGATCACTTGGTAGTGTTTTTTAGAGCAATTACAGAAAATTACATTTGCACTATTTCATGAAATGGATTATGTTTGAGTCCTAGGAGCTTGAAGGAGATGTTTTTGAGACAATTGTATCTAGTTATTTTTTGTATATATTTGAGGGCTTTTTCTTTTTATAAGGATATTTGTTTTTTTTTTGTTTTATATTAATGGGACACACACACATATATGACTGATTATTTAGGTTATAACTTTTGGGTTGTTTTATTGCTATGGGTGTGAAACACTTTTTTTGTGCTGGATTGCCAATTGTGCATGCAGTGTATAGATTTGTAAATCTTCTGTAATAAATTGTAAATTTCTTAAGACTAGCAGTCAGTGGAACTGTGCCCCTCACACAAAGGATACGTAGGCAACCTCACACAAGGATGTGCACTGATATTTTTCACAAGGAATTCAAGACAAAGTAAAGCTTTATTTTAGGGTACTGTTAAGGCATAATTACCATTTCTAAATGGTCCCTATAAGGCAAATCTTCACTTGAGTTGAAGCGGATATAGTCAACATTTGTTTGTTTAAATAAAGTGGTCTATGCTTACCTGCTCTGTGCGATGTTATTGCACAGAGTGGCCCCATAACTCCTCTTCTGGGGTCTCCCACTGGTGCTCGCCATGCCTTTTCTTCTGTGTGTGCCCCCAAAGGAAGCCGTGTGCTATGGTGGCACACATGCGGGTGCATTCTCAAGCCAGGCTGTGTGCGTTCATAGACCCACAGTGTGGCTCTGCCCCGCCCCCCACTCCCTCTTCACAGGATGTGACTGACAGCAGCAGATGCCAATGACTCCTGCTGCTTTTAGTGAAGCCTCTGAACACAGGAAGGGGAGAGAAGAGCTACAAATGTGCACAGTCCTGGATAGATGTAGGACTCAGGTAAGTGTTGGGGGGGGGGGGGGGCACAACTAGTGGAAGGTTTTTTACCCCTCTACACAGAATACATTAAGGTAAAAAAAAAATATTGCTTTTAGAACCCCTTTGAGGTTCACTTAAATGTATGTCAGTCATGTGCAGTAGCATTGAAAATATAAGCTGTAAAATAGTTCTAGACTGTGAAATTCAGCTCTATTCTAATTTAAGCTCCGTTACAGCATTTTTGCACCAGAGCTTATGTAAAACATGTTTATGAGTTCTGCTCTAGACAATGGAATCAACTCCGGAGCTGGATGCTGCCAGCCCTAATCTATACAATAAATGAAAAAAGGGACAAACTGACTATTTTATATTGAAATTGTAATGAAAAAGTGCAACAACTAAGAAAAAAAGATGGGCAGAGGAAGTCACGAATGAGGTTAACCTGAGATAACCTGTCCGAGTCATTAGTATTCCAAAGATAATTATTCAAAACTTTTGAAACGGAAGTAATCCATCACTGACAATCTAATGTCTATGGGAGGACTTTTAGCAATGAAGGTGAAAAAAAAATGCATTGCAGTAATGTAAATGTACTAAAATGTGAATTCATGTAAAACGCTGTCACAGAATTGGATAAATCCTTCACAGCAAGTAACAAAGGTTTGTTTTCCTTGCACATCTGAAGTACAGGTTAAAGCAATAGTACACAGACCACTGCTGAGTTTACCAGGCACCCTGCAGCTTTTATCTGTGGTAATGCTACCGTCAGTTCATATCACTGACCCTGGCTGCTTCATCCTCTCTGCAGGTCGTGCTGTGCACTTTACTGCTCTCCATAAACATTCCACCACAAGAGAACATTGTCAGATTTATGAGGACTTAGTGGACCTTATAGCCCCACCTAAAACTATTTACTCAAGAGACAAGATTATACAAAATTTATAATCTCAGAGTACAGAGTGTAATAGTACTTACACACAGATACTTTCAATTTCAAAAACAGAGTATGGAGAGAAAAAAGACTCAAATATCAAAAGTATCTGAAAGTAAAGTCTTCTTACTGTCTGAGTGGCACCCATGCTTATGTTTTATAACACACAGACATATATATAATTTTTAAATAATATTAGTGCTTCTTGCACACATTGTTCATTGCTTCACATGGACTTCCATATATCACAGATTTTAGGTACTTGTCTATACTAAGTGCAGAGAACTTTATTGAATACAAGCAATGGAGAAATGTTCACACAGTTTCTAAGGAAAAACTGTTGCCCATTGGATCTAATTCTGTTATTAATTCTCCAACAGTATATAAAAAACATCAAAGCATAAGAAAACTGATTTCTCCTGGTAACAACAAACCAATCTAAATACAAAACCAAAGGATCAGAGCTCCCAGAGGTTCACATATGGAGCATAAAAAAAGGAGCTATCGGGAAAATAAAAATGCTGATAAATACTAACAAAGAAGAGTTGTTAATGGACATTTCAGTATCCAAATGTGGACCAACTGTTCAGCAATTTTCTGCTAATTAAAGGCCAATGTGTTTTTATTTATTTTTTGTTAAACCAGCAGGCCGAATGGCAATTCCAGAATAGATCCCTGTCAGAGTACAGTGATTAGCAATGCAAGCTGCAGCAGCTGATCAAATGTTGGTTTGCTGCATCCTAAACACGTCTGATCCTCCGGTTGGCTTGAAAAATGAGAGGTAAACACAGACTGAAATTTGGCCAATTCCTTCAGATCCAGCCAAATTTCAATATGTGTATATCCAGATTAAAACTGGTAAATTGAAATATTTATTCAAAAAAAATAAAAAAAAATAATTTGTTTAGGGTTTTTGACATATGCTTTATTGTCAAAGAAACCTACAATTTCATGGTTTTAAAAACCGTTGATGCTAGGGTGCATTGATCTTTCTGATTAAACGATAGTAAAAAATGTTAGAAAACTACTTGAGTTTGTATGGCCATCAAAAGTCCGCTGAACAGACAACAGTGCTTCCATATATCTTTGGATGATCTATTGTAAAGCCCAAGGGCCCCAAATCTCAAGCATTTGTCATCAGCACACACTTCCTAGCAGTATGGATAGATGGTCCTGATCTTTCCTGTTAATCATCATAGTGGGCTCCTGGTACTTTAGGTATGTGTAGGCACTGAGTGGTGCCTGCATTGCAGAGGTGGATTCTCTTCAGCACCTTTATTCTAAAGCCAAATGTTGCTGTGCTTAAAAATAACAACTTTTTATTGACCCTATGATCATGATAATATGGCATTGTCTTTAACCACTTGACCACTGGGGACTTAAACACCCTTAATAACCAGACCAATTTTCAGCTTTCGGTGCTCTCACATTTTGAATGACAATTATTTTCATATGCAACACTGTACCCATATGAAAATGTTGTCCTTTTTTTCACACAAATAGAGCTTTCTTTTGGTGGTATTTAATCACCGCTGTTTTTTTTATTTGTTGTGCTATAAAAGAAAAAAGACCGAAAATGCTGTAAAAAAATGAATTTTTCTTTGCTTCTGTTATAAAATTTAGCAGATTAGTAATTTTTCTTCATAATTTTTGGCCAAAATTTATACTACTACATATCTTTGGTAAAAAAAAGTACAAATTGGTGGATATTATTTGGTCTTTGTGAAAGTTAGAGAGTCTACACGCTGTGGTGTCAATATCTGAAAATTAATCATACCTGAAGTACTGACGGCCTCATTTCTTGAGACCCTAACATGCCAGAAAAGTACAAATACCCCCTAAATGTCCCCTTTTTGGAAAGACGACATTCCAAGGTATTTAGTAAGAGGCATGATGAGTTTTTTGAAGTTGTAATTTTTTCCCACAATTCTTTGCAAAATCAAGATTTTTTTCCACAAAATTGTCATATTATCAGGTTATTTCTCACACACAGCATATGCATACCACAAATTACACCCCAAAACACATTCTGCTATTACTCCCGAGTATGGCGATACCACATGTCTGAGACTTTTAAACAGCGTGGCCACATACAGAGGCCCAACATGCGGGGAGCACCATCAGGCATTCTGGAGCACCCAGGCCAATTTTGACATTTCTCTCCTACATATAAAAATCATAATTTATTTGCTAGAAAATGACATAGAACCCCAAAACATTATTTATGTTTTTTTTAGCAAAGACCCTAGAGAATACAATGGTGGTCGTTGCAACTGTTTATCTCGCACGGTATTTGCGCAGCAATTTTTCAAATGCGTTTTTTTTTGTGCTTAAAAAAAATAACAAAAAAACAGTAAAGTTAGCCCAATGTTTTTGCATAATGTGAAGTTAGATGAAGATGAAGAAGTTAGATGAAGATGAAGTTACGCCGAATAAATAGATACCTGTCACCCTTCAAAATTGCACACGCTCGTGGAATGGCGCCAAAGGTCGCTACTTAAAAATCCCCATAGGCGACGCTTTACATTTTTTTTACTGGTTGCATGTTTTGAGATACAGAGGAGGTCTAGGGCCTTAATTATTGTTCTCGCTCTAACGTTCGCAGAGATACCTCACATGTGTAGTTTGAACACCGTTTTCATATGTGGGCGGGGACTTACATATTTTTTTATTTTATTGTTCATTTTACTTTATTTTAGTTTGACACTTCCCCCCCCCCCCCCCCCCCCCCAATACATTTTTTGAGCACCTTTATTCCTATTACAAGGAATGTAAACCTCCCTTTTAATAGGAATATGGCATGACTAGAGATCGACCGATATATCGGCTGATATTTGCAGTTTTTTAATTAATCGGCATCGGCCGATTGTGCTGATAAAAAGCCGATTTAGAACTACAGCGGGACTTTGAATTGACTTCTGTAATAGAAGTCAGTGTAAGTTGCCTGAGTTGTCATAGAAACGTATTTCCTCCTCTCTGGGCAGGCTGCCAAGAAAAGAACAGAAAGATACAATGTTTACACTTCTGAATGAATGAAGTCATCTCAGTGTGTAGAAGTTCTCAGTTTAACCATTTAAAGACTAAATCTTTTCTGACACTTGTTGCTTACAAGTAAAAATCCTGTATTTTCTGCCAGAAAATCACTTAGACCCCCCAAAAATTATATATATTTTTTTAGCAGAGATCCTAGGGAATAAAATAGCGGTTGTTGCAATATTTTATGTCACACGGCATTTGCACAGAGGTCTTTCAAATGCATTTTTTTTGGGAAAAAAATACACTATTTAAAAAATAAAAATAAAGTAAAAACAGTAAAGTTAGCCCATTTTTTTTTTCCGTCCAAAAGTTTTGACTACCTGTTTTTATTTAATATATAGGTTTTTTTTTTATCTAAATCATACATACAAGTAAACTGATTGGAGGTTTGTTTTGTTTAATAAATGTAAGAAATTTTCTGTATCACCTATGAAGACTGCTTTCATACTGGAGCGGGCAGGCGTTGATGGTAAAACGCAAGTTTTAGCGGCTCTTTACCATCATTTTAGCGGTGCTATTTGGCTGCTAGTGGGGCACATCTAACCCAGCTAGTGGCCAAGGAAGAGATTAAATGCGCCCATGAAGCACTGCTGCCAAATCGCATTGCATGCGCTTCGGCAGTGGTGCTCATTCATATCAATGGGCAGGAGTGGTGGAGGAGCGGTATACACCACTCCAAACGTGCTGCTTGCAGGACTTTTTTTTAAGATCCTGCCAGCGCATCGCCTCAGTGTGAAAGCACTCTGTCTTTCACACAGACTGCAGGGGAGCCATTTTGCAGGCACTTTACAGGCGCTATTTTTAGCCCAAAAGCGCCTGAAAAACGCCCCAGTGGGAAAGGTGTGTTAGATCAAGGGGGATTAAAAAAAAAATAAAAAAATAAATAAAAAAGGAAAAAAAAATAAAAATAAAATAAAATCGGCCTAACATATCGGCCCCAAAAAATCGGCATCATATATCGGCTATCGGCCGCCAGGATTTCTAAATATCGGCATCAGCCAGAGAAAACCCCATATCGGTCGACCTCTAGGCATGACAGGTCCTCTAGGCTGGGAAGCCTGAAATAAAACAAAAAACTAATCTGGCTTTGATCGTATTGGCGAGTCGGTAGAAGCACCGGAGGGCGGCGGGAGACGTCTCCTCTGGCCTCCTGTAAGAATGATCAAGCAGTGGAACAGTCGCTATGATCTTTCTTATGGTGCAGGGAATTGCCGGCTGAAAAAGCTGATATCTGAATGATTCCCGTAGCTTCACCCATCATTCAGATATCCCCGCACAAAGTCAAGGACATCATATGACGGCCGGCGGGCAGGAAGTGGTTAAATGCATTTTTTTTAACACAAAGTTGTCCATTTATACAATATTTCTAACACATAGCATGTACATACCAAAAACGACACCCCAAAATAGATTCTCCTACTCCTCCTGAGTACGGCGATAACACGTGTGTGAGACTTCCACAGCCTGGCAACATACAGAATAGAGAAAGAGACGGCGCCCTCTAAGTGCAGCAGTAAAGTTACTCAAATTTATTAAAAATGGTTAAAAAACAACTCACATTAAATTAGTGGTGTAAAGGCACATCAGAGATGTAATGTTTCATCCGTATGTCCATGGGGACGACTCGCACGGCTGTAAGGCAGGGTTTCCGGTATCTGACTTTTTGACCGATGGTTGGTGTTTTGGTCTATTCCATGGATTTCCTCGGAATGGTCAGAGTAATCGGGGTAGTGCTGGTAGCTGTGGTGCCCTTGGTCTGATGTTAAAGCCTGATCAAGGAGCATGTATGCTCCGAAGCGCCGCTTTGTCCAGCCCCTCTCCTGAGGACACCGACTCCTTGAACATCAGACCAAGGGCACCACAGCTACCAGCACTACCCCGATTACTCTGACCATTCCGAGGAAATCCATGGAATAGACCAAAACACCAACCATCGGTCAAAAAGTCAGATGCCGGAAACCCTGCCTTACAGCCCTGCGAGTCGTCCCCATGGACATACGGATGAAACATTACATCTCTGATGTGCCTTTACACCACTAATTTAATGTGAGTGTTTTTTAACCATTTTTAATAAATTTGAGTAACTTTACTGCTGCACTTAGAGGGTGCCGTCTCTTTCTCTATTCCATTGTTTTCTAGAGCTACTTCTTGCTTTAAGACTGGCAGCACTTTAGGGTACAGCCTGTACTGCTGATCCTCCTCACGGACCACTTTGATGATCTACATAGACCCTGAACTTCTCATCGTGGATACTGGTGTGTGAATATACTCAAAACCCACACAAAAATCAATATGCTTTGGCTATATAAACACGATTAATTATTTATACTAACATTCTGTGATCATACTACAATATTTTTGGGATCCCCAGCGAGCGCCATATTATCCTCCTCTGCTGGCAACATACAGAGGCTGAGTACAGCAAAGCATGGCTGAGCATGGCCGAGCATGTCTGGGTATCAGAGTATTGCAAGGTATCACCTTGTATGCCTGGGTATTGCAGGGTATCACAGAGTATGGCCGAGTATGGCTGGGTATTGCATGGTATCACCGGGTATGGCTGGGTATTGCAGGGTATCACCGGGTATGGCTGGGTACTGGAGGGTATCACCGAGTATGGCTGGATATTGCAGGGTATCACCGAGTATGGCTGGTTATCACGGAGTATTGCTGGGTATGGCAATTTATGTCAGAGTATTGGCAGGGTATTGCAGACTATTGCAGATTATTGCTAGGTATTACAGGGTATTGGCAGAGCATTGGCAGGGTATTGGACGTCATATGACGTCCTCCCAGAGTTAAGCAACCGCCCTGTAGCAGTCATTCGGCTATGGGCCGGTTGTTAAGTTGTTAATACGCCATTAAGGGTACAGCAATTGAGATCATGCAGGTCAAACAAGCCAACAAGGGAGTGCAATGATTTCCATGGCAAGCCTTTCTACCTGTGCACAATAGGCAATATGTGCCATTGAATTCAGCAGTAAAAATGTGTTTGGGATTCATTTTTTTGTATGTTGGCCTGTTCTTTCTATAGCCACTTTCAGTTACAAGGGTTAAAGTGGTTGTAAACCCTTACAACACACTTTAACCTACAGGTAAGCCTAGATTAAGGCATACCTGTAGGTCCAAGAAATATCTCCTAAACCTACACGGTTTAGGAGATATTTGCCGAAAGACAGGCACCGCTGTCTACGGTGCATGCGCCGTAGACAGCGGTGCGCAGGTGCACTGAGCGCGCCGCCATCAACGGCAATATGTCGCGCGTGGCGGGTCCCGTGCACATGCGCGGGAGTGACGTCATCGCGGCTTCGCCGAATGATGGCGGCGGAGCAGCGAGACCCAGCGAGAAGATGGATGCACCGGACTACAGGGGACAACAGTGACTTCGTTGGCTCCTGTGTCAGGTAAGTGACACATAATGGACTACTATGCAATGCATAGTAGTCCATTATGCTTTACCTTTGCAGGGAATGAAAGAGGAAGTAAACTCAGGGTTTACTTCCTCTTTAAGGAACCTACTCAGAAGATGACATCCATCCAATGCCAACATTTTCAATGTTGTCACCACTATAAGTACTCACATATGACATAAGAGACAATTACAACAAGTGGCATAGCCCGTTTTGAATGCCATAGGAACCTGGTACTAGCAGCACCCTTTCTCCACCTCACCATTAGCTTGCTGCATGGCAGAACTGAACAGACAAGTCATAGATTGTTTTGCAGCACCCTAATGACATCTTAGCATAAGAGTGCTGAGACACTATAAGCCCAACCTTCAACTAAACCTTATGCCAGCATTAGGGTTCTATGTCACAAGGTCTGAACTGTCAGTCTGGTAACTATGACATTTCCTAGAAGGGATGATTTAAGTTTCTGTGTATGCCACAATCAATATTATAATAAATAAAAATATTGAATCATATCTACTGAAAAAATGGTGCCAGTATACAAATATAACTATCTGTATCAGGCTGCAAAAACAAAAACACACATGTCGGCTATATAACAGGGACACTCTTTAATCAAAGTCTGGCATTGTCTACCTTTACACAGTCACAGATCAGTTGCACACTGCTGCTGGATTTCAGAGAGCCCAGTCAGCGCTCTGCCTGATCTATTATTGTTTGCAGAGTTCACACTGATACCAGGGGCAGATCTGTTTTATGATATGTCATGGCTTGTTTGGCTTTTAATCTAGGCTTTCTTTAGATGTGCGACAATGACAACATTACACAATCTCAATTTAAATCTCACTAACCTAATAAAAGTTGTGTAAAGTACGACAGCAAAGCTAAAAAGCCTAGCTCAGTCTATTTATAAAGTGTCCTCAAGGCCTTTAGGACAATTACCTAACCTGTCACCCAAGACAACGCTAAATGCTTAGGTCATATTTACATGTATTACAACTGTGTGGTCTGATATGACCTCTATTAGATACAGCATGATATGTTTATTCAATAAACTAGGGTCTAAATTCTATTGTTGCGAAGCTTGTTTAGCTCTGCAAGGAAAGAAAGGCAGAAAGTATAAATACTTATGTCTCTAGCGCTATAATACAAGATCTTGGGAGTAGGACTTTCATACATACAGTGGATATAAAAAGGCTACACATCCCTGTTAACATTTCAGGTTCCTGTGATGTAAAAAAAAAAAAAAAAAAAGAGAGAGAGACAACGATAAATCATTTCAGAATTTTTCCAGCTTTAATGCGACCTAAAAACTGTGCAACTCAGTTGTAAAACAAACTGAAATCTTTTTGATGGAGGGAAGTAAAAATAAAATAATATGGTTGCATAAGTGTGCACATCCTTAACCACTTCAGTTCCGGACCAATAAACACCTTAAGGACCAGAGGTCTTTTTGCAATTTCGCACTGCGCTGCTTTAACTGGTAATTGCGCGGTCATGCAATATTGCACCCAAACGAAATTTGCGTCCTTTTCTTCCCACAAATAGAGCTTTCTTTTGATGGTATTTGATTGCCTCTGCGATTTTTTTTTTTTGCGATATAAATGAAAAAAGAGCGAAAATTTTGAAAAAAAAAGATATTTTCTTCTTTTTGTTATAAGAAAAATCGAATAAACTAAATTTTAGTCATACATTGAGGGCAAAATTTATTCAGCCACATGTCTTTAGTAAAAAAAATGTCAATAAGCGTATATTTTTTGGTTTGCGCAAAAGTTATAGCGTCTACAAACTAGAGTACATTTTCTGGAATTTACACAGCTTTTAATTTATGACTGCCGATCTCATTTCTTGAGGTGCTAAAATGGCAGGGCAGTACAAATCCCCCCCAAATGACCCCATTTTGGAAAGTAGACACCCCAAGGAAATTGCTGATGGGTATGTTGAGCCCATTGAATATTTTTTTTTTTTGTCCTAAGGGATTGAATAATGACAAAAAAAAAAAAAAAATTTTTTTTACAAAAAGTTGTCACTAAATGATATATTGCTCACACATGCCATGGTTATATGTGAAATGACACCCCAAAATACATTCTGCTGCTTCTCCCGAGTACGGGGATACCACATGTGTGGGACTTTTTGGGAGTCTAGTCGCGCACGGCACCCCGAAAACCAATCACCACCTTCAGGATTTCTAAGGGTGCAAATTTTTGATTTAACTCCTCACTACCTATCACAGTTTCGAAGGCCATAAAATGCCAAAATAGCACAAAACCCCCCCAAATGACCCCATTTTGGAAAGTAGACACCCCAAGCTATTTACTGAGAGGCATGTTGAGTCCATGGAATATTTTATATTTTGCCAAAAGTTGCGGGAATATTACAAACTTTTTTTTTTTGCACAAAGTTGTCACTAAATGATATATTGCTCACACATGCTATGGGCAGAAGTCAAATTACACCCCAAAATAAATTCTGCTGCTTCTCCCGAGTACGGGGATACCACATGTGGGGGACTTTTTGGGAGCCTAGTTAACTAGCTACCTAGCGACACTAGCGACACTGATGCAGCGTTCAGAAAAATTATCGCTTAGTGACACTGGCAAAAGGGGGTGAAAGGGTTAACTAGCGGAAATCAGGGGGTTAAAACCATTATTGGGTAGTATATCGGGGTACCTAGCGCTATAAAAACCTGGCGGTGAACCTAAAAAAATAACTAGCTACCTAGCGACTGTAGCGACACTAATGCAGCGATCAGAAAAACGATCGCTTAGTGACACTGGCAAAAGGGGGTGAAAGGGTTAACTAGCGGCAATCAGGGGGTTAAAAACATTATTGGGTAGTATATCGGGGTACCTAGCAATATAAAAACCTGGCGGTGAACCTAAAAAAATAACTAGCTACCTAGCGACACATGCAGCGATCAGAAAAATGATCGCTTAGTGACACTGGCAAAAGGGGGTGAAAGGGTTAAATAGCGGCAATCAGGGGGTTAAAAACATTATTGGGTAGTATATCGGGGTACCTAGCGCTATAAAAACCTGGCGGTGAACCTAAAAAAATAACTAGCTACCTAGCGACTGTAGCGACACTAATGCAGCGATCAGAAAAACGATCGCTTAGTGACACTGGCAAAAGGGGGTGAAAGGGTTAACTAGCGGCAATCAGGGGGTTAAAAACATTATTGGGTAGTATATCGGGGTACCTAGCGATATAAAAACCTGGCGGTGAACCTAAAAAAATAACTAGCTACCTAGCGACACTAGCGACACATGCAGCGATCAGAAAAATGATCGCTTAGTGACACTGGCAAAAGGGGGTGAAAGGGTTAACTCTAGGGGCAATCAGGGGGTTAAATCTTTATTGGGGGGTGATAGGGGGCTACCCTGGACCTAACACTAACTGTCCTGACAGTTTTTACTGTCACAACTGACACTGAATGCATTGATCAGTAAAGAAATGATCAATGCAATCAGTGACACTGTGACTGGGGGGGGAGGGGGGGCGGGGGGGGGATCGGGGGGCGATCGGGGGGGGGGGATCGGGGGGGGTTTGTGTGCCTGTGTGTACCTACATGTCAGTGTAGTGTTCGTGCAGACTTACTTTTACTCTTCTCCTCGTAGTCCGGTCAAAAAGACCGCCCCGAGGAGAATGACATCACTTCCTCCTTCCTGTGTAAACAATACACAGGGGAGGAAGCTTCTCATTGGCCAGGAGCGATCCAGAGGGGGTGGCCGAAAACGAACGGCCATCCCCTCATCACGGAGCGCTCCTGGACCGAATCGGACCGCCGTAACCAGCGGGAGGGGGTCCGATGGGACCCCCCACCCGCTGGAAGGCAATCACGTAGATGTACGTGATTATGCCTGCCTGTGCCATTGTGCTGACGTACAATGGCAATACGGCGGTCCTCAAGTGGTTAAACTAATACTTTGTTGAAGCACCTTTTGATTTTATTACAGCACTCTATCAGCATGGCACATCTTGACTTGGAAATATTTGCCCGCTCTTCTTTGCAAAAACACTCCAGATCTGTCAGATTGCGAGGACATCGCCTGTGTACAGCCCTTTTCAGATCACCCCACAAATTTTCAATCGGACTTAAGTCTGGGCTCTGGCTGGGCCATTCCAAAACCTAAATCTTCTTCTGGTGAAGCCATTCCTTTGTTGATTTGGATGTATGCTTTGGGTCATCATCATGCTGAAAGATAAAGTTCCTCTTCATGTTCAGCTTTCTAGCAGAAGCCTGAAGGTTTTGTGCCAATATTGACTGGTATATGGAACTGTTCATAATTCACTCTACCTTGACAAAGGCCCCTCCCTGTTCCTGTTTAGAAAAACAGCCCCAAAACATGATGCTGCCACCACCAAGCTTCACGGTGGGTATGGTGTTCTTTTGGTGATGTGCAGTGTTGTTTTTGCACCAAAAATATATTTTGGAATTATGGCCAAAAAGTTCAACCTCGGTTTCATCAGACCATAACAAATTTTCCCACATGCTTTTAGGAGACTTTAGAAGTGTTTTTGCAAAATTTAGCAGGGCTTAGATGTTTTTCTTCGTAAGAAAAGGCTTCCATCTTGCCACTCTACCCCATAGCCCAGACATGAAGAAAATGGGAGATTGTTGTCACATGTACCACACCGCCAGTACTTGCCAGATATTCCTGCAGCTTCTTTAATGTTGCTGTAGGCCTCTTGGCAGCCTCCCTGACCAGTTTTCTTCTCGTCTTTTCATCTATTTTGGAGGGATGTCCAGTTCTTGGTAATGTTACTGTCGTGCCATAATTTTTCCACTTGATGACGACGGTCTTCACGGTGTTCCATGGTATATCTAATGCCTTGGAAAACCTTTTGTACCTGTCTATTGACTGATACCTTTTACCAATGAGATCCTTCTGATGCTTTGGTGAGCTCTCTTCGGACCATGGCTTTTGCTGTAGGATGCGACTAAGAAAATGTCAGGAGAGACCGACTAGAACAGCTGAACTTTATTCGGGTTTAATCAGAGGCCCTTTAAATGATGGCAGGTGTGTACTGACTTTAACATGAGTTTGAATGCGTTTACTTAATTCTGAACACAACTACATCAGTTATAAGAGGGTGTGCACAATTATGCAACCAAGTTATTTTAGTTTTTTTTATTTTTACCCCCCCCCCCCCCCCCCCCCAACTTAAAAGATTTCAGTTTGGTTTTCATTTGAGTTGTACAGTTTATAGATCACATTAAAGGTGGAAAACGTTCTGAAACAATTTATCTTTGTCTCATTTTTTTACATCAGAGAAATCTGAAATTTTAACAGGGGTGTGTAGACTTTTTATATCCACTGTATATACTACATCAATTATTATGAGATAGTGTCTGGCAAAACAAGACAAACTTCTGCTAATCTTAAACTGCAGATGTGATAAGTCAAATAACTCACTTCAATAACACAATAATAAAAAGTCAATTAAACTTTTATGTTTTCCAAGTATTAAAAAGCCAGAGTAATGTCAGATAAGTCATTAGAAAAATACATTAGAGTCTGCTTTAACAAAATTCTACAAAGACAAAGAACTCTTCAGATAAGATCACTGGTGTCCCTGGCTGGCTTTATTGAGCATGATGTGCAGGCATTTCTATAGGTCAAAATAACCCAGTGCTCAGGTCACTACGGACCTCATTATGTAGGACAGCTCACTGGAACCAAAGAAACAAATGACTGTTCATCTCCTATCCAAATTTTAATCCAAAAACACTTTGCATTTCTTTTCTCCACATCTGTTTCTGGCATGATGTACAGAGCAGATCAGCATAAAACTTACAATTTAACTATGTAAAGGGATTGATTTACTAATGAAATATAGACTGTTCACATAGCAAAGTAAATTTTAACTTTGCAAACAAATTTTCCTTTAGCTTGGTGAATAAAGTGAAGTTCTGCTGCGTTGCATCATCAATCATGTGTAAACAAAATCTTATTTTTACATAAATAAAAATGTCCGTGCATGCAACTGGCTATCCTTAATTTTACTAAGGTAAGTGCAAAATTCCTTGCAGAGTAAAAATTTACTCACATCGTAAACATGCTTTACTATTTTAGTAAATCAACCCAAATGCCTAAAAACGTAAATTAAACCAAATTTGCACTTCAGAATCGTTACTAACAGGTTGATTCAAATGCTGAGAAATTAATTCAAAAAATGATGAGCTATCACCACCAGAATTCTTAGCACTGCACCATTCCTTGGCCATTACAAGGTCATATAATGGCATCAGTGATGCTCAAATGGCAGCTAGGAGGCAAAATAACGTATGGCCTTCCTGCACTGCCTTTGCCGCCCACCTTAAATTTATAGCATATCAGGCTGTGAAAAATGATGCATTTACACACAGTGTGAATACCTGAATTTGATTCATATCCGCTTATTAAGAATCCATTTCAGCAGCGTAAGCAACCAATAAGGTGTGCTGTATGTTGATAGGAGAAGAGAGCAGACTGATAGAAAGAGGAGCTCATCAGTCTACTGCTTCTCCTTTTAGTGTCCAGCCTAATTCTAGGGGAGGGACCAGACCTGTAAGTGTTACTTAACTGCAATAAAGAAAAGAATAAGTAGAGAAGGGGTTCCAGCCCTACCAGACAGAGCTATGCTGTGTGGCAGTGCAGAGTATATCGCTGGCCTGAATGGACAAAAAAAATAAAAAATCTATTTAGCGGGTAAAAAAGCTCATATGTATTTTCTGTGTATTAATCTGAGACAGAGGTGAGGAAAATACTTTCCAACATAAGAGGTAAATCATATAAAAATAAAAAAATAAAATGACAGGAGGTTCCAACATTATACAAGGGCAACATTAAAATACATGTGATATGAATAAGACTGAAATTAGAAATCCCATAGTAATAATACACTACCCCCACATTTAAGTCTATTCCTGCCTAAAATGATGGCCACCAGAGAACATTGGTTGGCACAGAAAATAAAATGAATGTGAAAGACCTACTTTTGTACAAGCCCAACTGCAGGCCAATCTTTTTTTTTTTTTTTTGGGGGGGGGGGGGGGGGATCATTGCTATACTATTTTTTAGGTGTACTTTCTTTTTTGATGTTTTCATTCATATCAGTACGACACTTGAATTGCATCTCCTGTGTTAGCTATTCCAGCCTTGAAAACAGAGTTGACCCATACACTATTTATAGCGCCATCATATAATGCATTCCTTTACATGCAGAATAATTCACAAGCCACATGTTAAAGGATAACTTGAACAACCACTTCCTGCACCTCATCGGGACACGTATATACAGCTATTATACAAGAAGTTGATCTGCATAATATGTTATCATTGCAAAGAAGGGTGCAGGTGCATTCACAATGAGCAATTCCTCCTCACTACAGGAAGGTGGCACTGTCTGAACTGGCAACCACGTATAAAAGGCAATATTACATAAAATGTATTACGTATGAAAATTACATCTCTTAAAAAGGGACAGATAGGATTCCAAACTATATTTATAAACCCTATCCCTTTTAATGTGGGATATTTCTGTAAAACATTCTAAAAAGAAGCACAAAAAAAAAAAGTGTTAATGAACACACAAAGGATACATAATATTAAATATGAACTAAACTCTAAGGCTGCATTCACACTATAGTCCCAGGAATGGGCCAGAGATGATGGAACTCCTGTGTGCAAGTGCAGGTGGTTTATCAGTGGGCGCCCATTGGCTGAAGTGGATTCCTGGGAACCCGGAATAAATAATGGTAGCTGGATTCACAGCCTGCATCATACAGCACTAATTGAAAGGCACATTTGTAAGGTAAGTGAATGCCATGATGCGACGCTATACTGTGTATACTTGCACAATATGGCAAATGTCTACCCAGCACACAGTGGTTTAAAGTGTTATTAAACCCGCAACAGTAAAATCAGTCTGTAGATGCAGTAAAGTATGTTTGTTATCCGCTTCCCGACTGCCTCACGCAGATATACTGCGGCAGAATGGCACGTACAGGCAGATTAACGTACCTATACGTTGCCCTTTAAGAGGCGCACCCACCAGGAGCGCCATGACCGCGATCGCTGGTCCCGCGGACCCGATGTCTATATACCTGCGATCGTCTCATGGTGAGGAAGAACGGGTAGATGCTAATGTAAACAAGCATCTTCCCATTCCGCCTAGTGACAATGTCACTGATCTCTGCTCCGTGTGCTTCTGCTTTGCTTCTGTCCAGACCTGCTTGGCCTCCTGCTCCCTGCCATGATGCTGAGTTACGTGACAATCTGAAGGTAGGAATCTATTTGTGGAGGGGAGAAAATGTTTTGGTGAAGGGGGTGAACTTGACTGTGATAGGGGGGGTCTCTAATGTAAAGGTGGAGAGGGGCCTCTGATGTAAAGGGGGGGGGGGGGGGGGGCTGTGAAGAAGAGGGCGACATTATCATCCAATGCAGATGTTAGTGTCCTTTGCCCCAATAAATACAGTTTAGGGGGGTGCCTTGTGATTTTTCTTACTTTTATAGGGCGTTGTGACTAAAAAAAAAAAGGTTGACATGATCTCGCCTAATACATGTGCTTTTTGTCACAGCCAAGTAGAGATTCAGGAAACCTGTATTGCCCTGTTCACTCCAGCACCACCTCTGTACCAACTAGAAGTAAAATCAGACGTTACTTTCAGGTTGTAACTCGAGTTACAGAAGTGTGTCAAGTGAACAGTGAAGGCTGGTTCCCTGCGTCTGTCACACCCACAGACTGTCAGCGAAACACACAGCTAGCGGGAGAGCTGGAGAGTCAAAACAAACAGGGAGCGCTAGCTGGAGAGGATAAAATTAAGGTGAACTGAGCGTATGCTCCTCTGACTTTTTTTACCGCACCCCCAGATCAGGCAGACTAGATCTAGCCCTGGTATTTCCCCTGATGAAGTCACGTGACCCGTGACGAACAAGCGTCGGGACACTAGCTACCGGAAGTGACGCATACCAAGCCCGCTGCTCGTTTATACAACGCCTGTATACACTGCGTTTGTGAGTATTTTTAATCTTTGAAATAAAAACTGATTGTTTGAACATACTATACTGTGGAGCATCCTTCCTCCATGGTTTTTTTGAACCCACATACACGCCATTCCGCTGAGGGACCCTATTGCTGCAATACCCCAAAGAAATCCCATAAAGGGACAACACCACCCGCCAGGACCTGGGAACACCACAATGGGATATTAAAGGGAAACACCGCCAAGGATCCCAAAGATCTTTATATACGCTGTTACCTTACAGCGGTAAGGTAAGGGGACACCCATCATCAGATTATACGGAACCACGAAGGATACATTCCCCATCACCAGCACCACTGTCCGCCCCCCCCCCATCGCAATTCTTCCACATTTATCCACAGTTGTTACGTTGAAGCATTAGCACTCTGTGCGATTTCAAGAATTATCACAGCACCTTGCACTTTAAATGGACATTTGTTCTTTAAACTAGTATTGTTTGTCACCATATATTTGCATATATTTGAAAGGTTGCTTGTGTACCTTACACTAGAGCACTTGCACTTTATGTGATTTTTAATCTATCGCAACACGTTGCACTTTGGAATTTATTTTTTATATTTTATATTTTACTTTTCTATCGTAGCTTATATATCGATGTCTCTTATCATTTTATTAACACTGAAAGTATCACTACTATAATATGCTGCACAGATTCACATATATGTTTTATTTAAGCAATTGAGTTGATTTTATACCTATATCAATACCTATTCAATTTTAATCTTAAAATTGGTATTCGCTGAATCTAATTGTGGATATAGCATACTGTTCTCGTGGATAGACAAACTCCACCCTAGTACAGCACACCACTACTCCTTTTTTACCTATAATTCCTCTGGGTTCAGACATTTCCCCCCAGTGCGTGCAGCAGTACGCCATCTATCTCCACCCTGTCTTGGCGCAGGAATATCCTCTTATATTAATAAACTGCTAAATACCTTTTCTCATCAGCAGTATATAACAGTCTTGTGACTTGTATCAGTGTCTGGTTAAAGCTTGTTGGGGGAGTTTTCATTCTCCCCTGATAGTCCTATGAATCTGCATGACCCCTGAGCCTCTGTCTGGATAGTGCTGATTGGCCCTGTGCCGATCACATGAACCTTTCAAAAAAAATAAAAAATCTAGAGAGACACACTAAACTGAGCATGTGTAGCATGCCCCCAAGGCCATGTACTATCAGGGAAATGATTGGGGACAGTGGAAGAAGGGGATTATCAGAGAATACAGGATCAAACAGCCTTTTTACACAATGCAGAGGATTAACCCCTTAGATTCCACAATGAGTATAACAAGCATGCATTACTACATATACAGACTGATTTTATGGTTGTGGGTTTAGGAACACTTTAACGCTGTCATAATCAAAGAAGGGCAGAATATAGCGAAAGGTGATATACCTACACCTGCCATATGGGAATTATAAAGAAGACAAAATTCACAACTCCAGGTCGATCCACCGACAGGCTACTAACTCTCCAGATAGGTGAGGGTTCCAGGTGCAGGCTAATTGCACAAGCCAAGTATACAGAAAACGAACAAAACTCTGGATAGCCGCACTCCGGATTGAGTAAAAAGTAAAAGTGCCTTTTAAGCTATGAGTAAGCGCTGGTCTTAGCGTGAAACGCGTCAGGAATCTTGTTCTAATTTCTTTTTCCCTTTGCTGTGATGTTTTATGCAATATAGAGTTTTTGCATTTGAAGAAATAAAGGCATCCAGAGTTTTGTTCATTTTCTGTATATATGGGAATTATAGTTGGGCCAATGGGGCTCCAGATCAGATCCGGTCAACAATGGTAAATGTGACGAAGCCGCAAAATGGAACCAATTTGAGGTAAAAAAAAAGCCGCCCATTAAATAAAAAGATGTTTCCAAGTCGAATCTTCAGGATCATATTTACTGATCACAAGAACCAGTTAAAACACACCAACACATTTTGTGGCTCTTTGGTGACCACTTCGTAAAGAAAAGGTATACAAGGTATACAGTACAATTTAATGGGTGGGATCTGTGGGCTGAAGGAATGCACAGATACTGTCCTTATAGTCAATAAATACCAACAGTCTTGAAGAACCAAGTTAAATCACCCTTTTATTTAAATGGCTGCCTCTGCTGACCACACATTGGTTCCATTTTGGGGCCTCATATCTTTTACCATATAGGAGTTATGGAGGCTGTCATTGTTGAAACTCATTTTTTTCAGATGTCTGTTCCCTGGCTGCCATGCTGATTCTTTCGCTCTGATATCTTCTAATTTATTTATAACAGGCATTTATACAGCACCTTCAATTTACACACTGTATAATTATATCAGCCCCTGCCCTCAAGGAATTTACCATCTAAGGTCCCTATCTATATCTGAATTTCCATAAGTAATGTACATATAAACACACATAAAATGGTCAATTTAAGCAGGCCATATATGGTGTGACTACAGGTTGCAGGAAAGAAATTTGCATGGATTTTCCCATCAACACAGACAATGCTGACAGGGGAACCCCTCCTGCAGAGTAAAGCCCTACACACACTATCAGTTTTTCTGCTGAGTTTTTCCTTCAGGTTTACCAAAACCATGTAGTTCAAGGCCCTGCCTGATTACATACACATTGAAGCTTCTAAGGTTCGACCTCATATTATATGGTTTTGGTAAATCTGAAGGAAAAACTTAGCAGAAAAACTGATAGTGTGTATGGGGCTTAATTGTCTGCCATCACTGGGAGAAGACAGTGATTATCGCTAGTGGCTGCTATAATCGCAAGAGAATCCAGCAGGCTGGTCGTATCCAAATTGATTGATCAGCTCGGTACATTCAGCCTGCCTATTAAAGGTTTGAATCTCAGTTAAATCGTGCTGAACCGCTCCAGATTTTAACAGTGCATGTCCGGCGTTAGACAGCAGCCATTTATTTACCTATCAAATTAGTGATCTATATATATATATATATATATATATATATATATATATATATATATATATATATATATATATATATATATATATATATATAGATAAGGAATTTTGACATTTACAGCATGTTTGTTTCTCGGGCCGTGACTCACAAAAAAACAATCAAGAGTTAGCCAGGAAACTAGCACTTTCTGAAAGAGGCCAGCAATGGCAGCCTCATATACTTCTTACATGACAGATGTTCTTTAAAGATGTCTGTTAAAGTCATGAAATCTAAAATTACTTTAAAACCAATACGTGCTTTTCTTAATCTTAAGAAATGTAAAGAACAAAACTATAAATACTTCAAGGGTTTTAGTAATCGAAAAAAAGGCTTAAGGTAAGATGTTCCCACTAACCAAAACAATTTATATCCAACCACAAAGTGCTATATAAAAAGAACAAGTACATCTGAAAAGATGATAATGGACTTGCAGGCTAATTGAAAGTATTTACCTTACAAGCTCTGATGACACTTTGATAACAGAGCGTGATTTAAGGCAGGAGCTTCCACAATTCTTCTTTAGCCAAAACTCTAGGGCTAATAGCATCAGCAAAGCCCATCCCACAGGGAGCAGCCATTGAGGGTAAGCAGAACATGTGCATGAGAGTGAAATGTATTTTATACATGCTTACATCACACAACAAAACTGTCACTGTTAATCAGAACATGGACTCCTGTATACCTCACTACATTTAAGATGGTAAGAGAAAGCCCGAGGATTAGTTAAAAAAAAAAAAAAAGTACTTTTCCATCTTCTGCATTCCATCTTTATGAGGTAGGAATAATTCCCAAAGAGCGAGCACTAGGATCAGCGGCAAGTGATACATAACATTACAGACTAAAACATAATGGGAGTAAAAACTGTAAACCCTGTATTTCAACTGTGAATTTAGTTGATTGTCTGGAGGTTTTCTGTAAACCCAAACTACTCAAAATTATTAGCAATCCTTACAAAACACTGGCTGTTTATTGCCAGCATTAAAGCAAATCTATTGTGTAATAATAAACAAATAAATAAAAAAAAGACTCTGTAAAAAGCACAGTAAAACGACTTGCCAGTCCCTTGGTTGATGAATAGAATGTTTACTTTGTTGTGGTGCTTGAAAGTCTGGTGGAAACTTTAGCATATGACACTTCCAGGTGTGTCGGAAATCTGTATTCTGTGCTGCATTCTCTGGTTCACCTCGTCAGTTGCTGCGTTACTGTTGACCCCATGCAGAGCTGTAGTGAGGTTGCAGTAAGCCAGTAGAATCAGAGAACGTAGCAAGGGTCTGCAGGCATCGGCTACACCTGGAAGAGTTGGAGTCTGAAGATCCCACCAGATTTTCTAGCTCTGCCACAAAGTTCTGATTGAATTCACTAGCAGCAGCACTGATAAGTCATACTAGTGTTATTTTATAAGGTGCGTTTTTTTTAAAGCTAAAGTTCAGCCTTAGGCCCCTTTCACACTGCCATGACTTGAAAGTCACACGATTCTGGCACGTTTTCAAGGAATGCCTGTGTAAACATGAGGTCTATAAACCACAACTCCCATCAAAGTCAGACCAAAGTAGTACAAGCACTACTTTGCAGTTGGTGTGACTTGAAGTCGCACAGATATGAATGATTATCATTGCGAATCATGGAGTACGACTTGTCATGTGTCTCTGTGTCCAAAGTTGCAGGAAAAGTCGCACAATTGTGCACAAAGTGTGCTTATTCTGATTGAAGCACACACAGTGTGCTTCTCACTATATGCAAAGAAAGGTACAGTAAGTATAAAGCCTCATATCCTGGATGGAGGATATCCAGCAAAATCTATGTGACCTGCATATACCTTGTAGTGCCGCTCTAAGCAAGAGTAAGATGTCTTGACCTGCTGGTGCTTAGGAACAGATAACACTTATCCAGTAGTGTCAATAGCAGCCCGATCCATATCAATCTATGCGTGTAGCAGCGTCAGCCAATGCTGCTCCACTCAACATGCCTACTGATGTGTTTCACCCCACCCATCTCGCCTCTATGACTAAGCCCCAGTGGAAGGGGCGAAACACATCAGGAGGCCATAGTCAGTGGAGCAGCACTGGCTGAGGCCGCTAGACACACTAATACAGATTGGGCTGGGCACGTGGAGGTCCTAATCTTTGCAGCATAATCTATCTTTTCTTCCAAAGCCTGACTTTTCCTGGCCTGCCCCTTTAATTCATTTCAGTTAATTGGATTTCAGTTCTTTTAATAATGGAAGCTAAGCATCATATGTGGTGCATCACCGGGGGGAGGGGTCTAAATGTAAACCCTCCCTCACCCAGCCTGACACCCACCTATCAAGGCATTTTGAAATTTTTTATAATGCCTCCTAGAAACCACCCCACTGATTGCTTGGGAAGAGTACTGAGGCAGTGTGCTGTGATGCTTTTAGGAAACTATGTACAGCACCCTGCCTGCACTTCCCACCAGCCAAGATCTGCCTGTATTACACAGAGAAGCACAGAGACCCTTTGATAATATCACTTTGAGTGTAAAACATGGTATATAGTGAAAAAAATAAAGGATTAATTTAAACATTTTAACAGCATATTCATGAAAGGAAATATAGAAAGCAGGGAAGGCAAAACATAAGCATACCAAACTTGAGCTTTCATTTATTTTTTGGAAGTCACTTTACCAAATATTTTACACAACTCTAATTATCCGGGACATCTACACAGTACAGGAACAAGATGCATACCAGAGAAAATAGAACAGTTAAAATAAAGGCCAGAAATCACATAAGAGAAAAAAAATTAAAATTAAGTCCCTTGTGAGAGAATATTAAACCATTTTTTTCTTCATTAACTCTAGGCATGAAAGGTATTTTGTACATATTCACAAATTATAAATCCTAAAAACAACCAACAATTTGGAGACAGTTTATTCAGACAAATGGAGACAAACTGGATTCTCAAGAAACGCATCTGGCCAATAGATTATCTCCATCAGTAGAATCCTGTATATTTAATAGAACATTGATGCTGTGCTGGGACCATGGATGACTTCTGATGAGCAATGTGTTACATAGCTATGCAGCCATCTCACCTGTGCATTTGATTAGCATGTAAACTGGAAGCACATGTGATGGTCACAAAACACTGATCATAAATGAGAAATGTTGCAAGTCGCAGACACATCAGTCTATAAAATGAAACCCCACGCAGAGCTCATAGTGCCATGAATGAGGAGATTGGAAGCATTTGCAGACACACAAGAAGAGAAAGACAGTCCTATTCACATGGTTTTCCGACATACAGAGAAATCAAAGTTCAATAGACACATGGGCCTCATTTATCAAAGCATTTGAAAGAAGAAATGTAGACGATAACTGTGCTGTTCAGAGACAAAAATCATATTTTCTCAAACATTAACTGCATTACACTGGAGGGATAAAGATTCTACAGAATGCCCTGGTCATCTATCCAGCACAGCCTTATGGGACAACTCCTTAAAATACTAACTTGTGTGGCTTTAATGTTCTGAATAATATGTTTATCAAATATTTGATTCATCACACAATCTGATGTGAGTAATAAAGTTTTTTTCATTTACTGAAATTTTATTGAAATTTTGAGGTATAACGAGAGGTAGGAACAGTACAAAAACAATATGTAAACATTAATAATATCAATACACTTGGCACGTATACTGCTCCCCAAATACAAAATGAGGGTGGCAGCCATCTTATACCGCAATAGCTCAAGTATAAGACAGGAGAGTTATAATGTTTTTTAAAGTATATTATTAGCCATATAAGAAAAGATACAGATCTGCCTCTTTCTGTATAAACAATTGGTCTCTCAGCTGAAGTTCTGGCCTATGGTGTACATTTAGGTTTAGAAACATCCAACTAAACACCACCACTGTACACACCTCTTCCTTCCTTTACTACTCGCACCTATCTTACCTATTCCTCCATGCAGCTCAGCACTCCTCCTCCTTCCTTATAGAAAGGTAAGACAGAATAATAGGATTTACTGCTACTTGTTTCCATATGGGGTATTTCCTGAACCAATTGGAACAGTTAAAATGACAGAACACAGAAAAAAATGTACAATGTATGGAACGGGAAATCTCCCAAATGAGAATACACAAAACAGTTACAATCTAATCAAGATATCTAACTCCTCCCCACTCTATACAAAATAGACTAAAAATGTAGAATTCCACTTTATATATTTGTCGATTACAAAACCCCTTTAAGGTCATGTTTGCATGACTGAGTTCTAAAAAAAGGTGGTGCTATAGACAGGCTCTGATGAAGTAGGACATACCTCTGAAACATGTCAGCCAGCAGGGATCCTGATGAGGTCCCCCCTATGCTTGAGTTATCGGAAAGTCTGGGAGAGTCTACCACATAGAGTGGCCTTTTTACTACCCATGTCAGTAGTATTTATTTAATTTATTGACTCCTCATAAAGCTCTGTGCACTAACGTACTAGGCCAGTGCACCCTCTTGTCTTTCATCTATTTTTACAGTATACTGAGGACAACCCCAGTCCTAGAGTGCAGAAAGGCTTCAGGAGAATTATCCATCTTTGCAACAAAGCTATATTTCCTATTTTGGTCATCTAACTCATGAGCAGGAGATTACTGCTACAGTTTGAGTTGGTGATTAACCCGTAACTGTACATCTTGATTCTGTAAAAACTCAAGATAAAGCAACACCCCCCCCCCCCCCCCACACACACACACACACACACACACACACACACACACACACAATTTTGCAGCATGCAAGGATTCCAAACATGGAGTTTCTTGTTTTTCTTGAAGTCCCCTTTGAATAGATTCTCCCCTTTGAATAGATTCTCCCCAGAGAACTTCACTTGTAACTGAATTCACTAAATGAATAAGGAGCAATAGCAAATCATATTTGTTTTCATATTAAGGGAATCATATAACGTGTTCTTGTCTCACTACTTAGATCTTTTATACATATGACCTCTTCTACCATTAATTTATATCCAGTCCATTGGGAAGTACACACTGTAAATACAAACTGAAAATCTCTTCTGACTGGTGACCACAGCCACGGGTGCAGATCTCACTCTTGAGCTGGTCTCCACTCCTAAGTAATAAACCAATTTAAAAGAAAAAAATAAACACAGCCAAACACCATAGTCAGCACTCAGTGGTCCATCTTCCCCACCAAATGGTACCAACAAATCGCAGCCTCGATCCTTAAAATTAGAGGGGCAGATATAAGAGAAATTATACTCGTAAAATTTAAATGGACATTTGAATGCTTACATCGGTGAGAGGCTATGGCTCTTTTTGTTGGATTATTCCTTGGCGTACATAGCGTGTTGGTAGATCCAAAGAAAATGGTATAATCAGGCACTAAGGTGTATGGTCAGCTTAAGCGTCTGTTTATAATGGTATAAAGTTCCAAAAATGAATTAAATGAGAGAGATCCCATTTCCATAAGTATTCCCCTGATTGTTTATGTTTTGCAAAATGTTGCAATCACTACAGTCAAATCTTCATCTTCTGAAAAAAGTGACATGCATAGCTAAGCCTTCATATCCAACTCCATGATCAATTTGTATTTTTTCTTTTTAATTCCCCAAGCAATGTTTAAAAGAAAAAAAAAGTATAAACTATGGATGCATAGAGGGCAGTAGTACATGCACATGTAGACATACCATATTCCATCTGTCCTCAGGGCAAAAATAAATACATAAATAAGAGAGTTCCCAACCCCGGCGCTACCTGCTTGGCTTTTGCATGTTCTCCCTGTGCCTATGTGGATTTCCTCCGGGTACTCTGGTTTCTTGCCAAACTCCAAAGACATGCTGGCAGGTTAAGTGGCCCTAGTGTATGTATGTGTGAGTTAGGGACCATAGACTGTAAGCTCCTGGAGGGCAGGGACTGATGTGAGTGTACAATATATATGTGTGAAGAGCTGCGTAAATTGACAGCGCTAATATGTACCTCAACTAAATAAAAGAGAACTCTATAAACCTGTATGCTTATGAATGTTGAGCATGAAGGTTCATTTAAATTAAGAGGGGCAGGGAGAAGCCTATAGAGAGCTTCAAAAGTTATTCCCCACCCTGAATGACATCTCATGTTTTCGGCTTAACTTTAGAGGTGACTAAGCAGGATTTTGGTCAAATGCCAATGCTAAACACTAGCTGCATTATTCCAAAATGAAAAAACAGATAAACAATATGAAAATCCTAACTTTACAAAATAGGATTTACTACACAAAAGAAATATTAATAATAAAAAAAAAAAATACATCCGCATCATATAATAGAAACAATAATTTCGATATGGATATTTGAAAACCCACCCAAATACTTTCCAGAAAAGCTCATAGTGGGAGTTGTCATTATTTGATATTTGGTAGGACTTTCTATAACGGTTTGTTCTGACTGCGGTCACATTGTACTGTTAAAACAAAGGTACTTTCCCAGTGTTAATAGAAGCAGCTGAAAGCAGACTATCAGGATCATCTCTCTCTTTGATAATCAAATGTACTATAAGCCATTTTCCTTTATTGCATTGTTCTAGGTCCCTCTGACACTCTGATTCAATCTGAAAAATTGCAAATAAGCTAATGACACTTTGAAGACTTAAATTCCACCCCCCTCGCTCCCTGCCCACCAACATCGCTAACAGCCCCATTTTACCTGTCTCATATGGAAATGTTTTAAAACTAGCTGGTGTGACAGTTGAACTGATTTAGTTAAACAAACCACACAGCTGTTTATTTTCACGTTTCACTGACTGACTGTCCATAAAGCAAGGCTGAAGTTCTATTTCTTACCCTCAAATGAAAGAGGCTGACAAACACTGCTGCAAGTTAAACTGCTTGGCAGTAATTAATCTATTACACAAACCTTTAATAGGTTCATTATGAAAATAAAAAGGGGTTTGGTCATTGGGACCCTCATTCACACATGTTTCCCGGCAAGCATTATGTGAAGATTGTTTCTTGTACTTAGTAATTCAATAAGAGCAGTTATCTTTCTACAAATGATTTGAAAAGGCCTCTACATTTTTTTATGTTCTGCTTTTAAGTGCGTAAAACACTGTCACTAGCTTCATGCAAATATATAATCAATGTGTTTTATTATCTATATTTCTAGAATTTTTATGTGTATTATTTTACATAGGGATGGCAATATTTAGGGAAATACTGTAAGGGAAAGTACAGTGTATTTGGAAGCACAGTTGAATCAGCATCGCAGTATTTACTTTGTTATTTGTGATGCAACATTCACGCTTACAGCAGGTAATATAAGTATTGAACACATCACCATTTTTTTAGGTAAATGTATTTCTAAAGGTGCTACTGACATGACATTTTCACCACATCGGTAACAACCCATGCATCCATACATCCATCAATCAAAACAAATAGGTTCAGAAATGAAGTTATGTGTAATTGTCAGGGCTGGGCTCAGCCTTTCCTTCTCCGAGCTTGCCACTCAGCTGTCAGCTAATTGCCAGCTACCATCTCTCTCCACAGTTACTTAGCTGTTGATGATATCCTGCTCGTCAGTCCTGCCTACTTAAGCCATCCAGTCCAGAGGATCTCTCTTCACTCTGGTCAACATGACAGAGACGAATTACTGTGTGTTTAAAGACTGGGTTTGCTGACATTCCTTCTGGCTCCAGATCGTGTTTGCTGTTTCACTACGTTAATTCCTGACTTCTGGCTTGGCTGACTATCCGTTCCGGTTACTGAACTTTGGCTATGTTTTTGACTATGTTTGTTCTTTTAACTTTTATTATTAAACAAGTGTGATTTAACTGTACTTCTGCCTCGGTCTAATTTCATGGTTTCTGACAGTAATAAAATAGAATGACTCAAGGAAACAGTATTAAACACATATAGAAAGGGAGGTGCAAAAAGGCATGGAAAGCCAAGACATCAGCTGAAATCTATCAGTAATTCTAAAGCAATCCTGCCCCTTGTCAGTGCAAATTAATATCAGCTAGTTCAGTCTCAACTCATGGCATATAGAAAATGTGTTTCATTACCAAAGTGTCACACAAGAAACATCTCATGATGGTTAAAAGCAAAGAGCTCTCAAGACCTTCACAGCCTTATTTTTGCAAAACATACTGAAAGCATTGGTTATAGAAGGATTTCTAAATTTCTTAATGTTCCAGTGAGCACTGTTGGGACCATAATCGGAAAGTGGCAAGAACATAATTTCAACCTAAACCGACCACGAACAGGCGCTTCTCACAAGATTTCAGACAGAAGAGTGAAAAGAATTATCCAGAAAAGTTGTCCAAGAGCCAAGGCCCACTTGTGGAGAGGTTCAAAAAGACCTGGAATTAGCGCTCACCATGCAAGACTCCATTGCTGAAGAAAAAGAATGTTGAAGCTTGTTTAAATTTTGCTGCACAACATTTAGACAAGCCTGTGAAATACTGGAAGAATGTAGTCTGGTCAGATTAGACCAAAATGGAACTCTTTGGATGCCATAATACATACCAGGTTTGGAGGTCAAATGGCACTGCACATCACTCCAAAAACACCCCATACCAACAGTGAATTTCATAGTTGGTCATCATGCTGTGGGGCCATTTTTCAGCATATGGTACTAGCAAACTTAATATCATTGAAGGAATGTGAATGGAAAAATGTACCAAGACAGTCTTAATAAAAATCTGCTGCCATCTACCAGGATGATGAAGATAAAAAGAGGGTGGACATTTTTTAAGCAAGACAATTATCCCAAATACAAAGCCAATGAAACTCTCATATGGTTTCAAAGAAAGAAAATAAATCTGCTAGATTCACCTGACACTAATCCAAAAGAAACTCTATGGAGAGAACTAAAGATCAGAGTTCATAGAAGAGACCCACAGAACCTTCAAGATTAGAACATGGGTTGTGTGGAAGAATGGGCCAAAATCATACCTTAGCAATACATTCCACTAGTTTCTCCATGCAGGAGGCATCTTGAAGTGGTCATTACCAACAAAGGATTTTGTACGAAGTATTAAATACATTTCAGGTAGCATGTTCAATACTTTTCTCCTGTATCATTCCATTTTATTACACATAACTTCATTTTAAAACGTATTTGTTGTTTTGGTTTCTTAGTATATATGGATTGCATGGGTTGTTACCAACACGTGGTGAAAAGTTCAAGTCAATAGCACCTTTAGAAATATATTTACCTAGAAAACGGGTGAAGTGTCTGGTACTTATTTTACCCACTGTATATATTACATTCTATTAACTCTGATGTTTTGACTGCCCATCTAATTTCTTGAGGCCCTAAACTGCTAGGACAGCAGAAACACCCCCAAAATTACCCTTTTTTGGAAAGCAGACATTCCAAGGTATTTAGTTAGAAGCATGGGGCATTTACTGAAGTTGTTCCATAGTTAGTCTGGTTGAAAAAGAAGACACAAGTCAATCTAGTTCAATCAATAAAAAGAAAAAAGCAAAACAGAAAAAAAAAATATATATATATATATATATATATATATATATATATATATATATATATATATATATATATATATATTTACTATCCTATATACACAACCCCATACCCACAGTTGATCCAGAGGAAGGCAACAAAAAAACAGCAAGGCATGATACAATTTTCTCCAGAAAGAGAAACATTTTTCCTGATTCTCCCAAGAGGCAATTGGATATTCCCTATATCAACTTTAACTATAAATATTAGTATCCAGTTATGGTACGTACATTTAGGAAAGAATCCAGGACGTTTTTTAAAGCAATCTATTGAGCTGGACAGAACAAGCTCTTGAGGGAGTCTATTTCACATTTTCAAAGCTCCTACTGGAAAGAAGCCTTTTTCGTGTTAGCAGATTAAATCTCTTTTCCTCCAGATGTAAATAATGTCCTCTTGTCCTCTGTGAAAGATGTAATTTATTGTGACAACTTTTTGGAACATTAAGTAAAAAAACAATTACATCTCAGAAGGTTGTCGTTTTATCAACTTACTTCTCACTCAGGGCATAGGTATGAGTGAGAAATAAATTGATAAAGTTACAACTTTGTGAAATGATGAACTTTTTTTATTTTTTTTTACAATTATCCCCCAAAATACATTCCTCTACTTCTGCCAAGTATGGGGATACCACATACAGTATGTGAAACTTTTTTTGCAGCCTTGATGCAGAGAGGGGCAGAAATGCTAGCATCCCATTCAAGCCTTTAAGGAGTATAAATTAGGCATCTCATTTCCTGACTGCCTACAACATGTTTGGAGACACAGAAGTGTCAGGACAGGAGACATAACCACAAAATGACCACATTTTGAAAAGAAGACACAGCCAAGGTATTTTTAAGAGGTATTTAGAATCTTTTGAAGTTTTGTTTTTTTGCCTCAAGTTCTTGGAAAATGTGGAAAGAAAATAAACTTTTTTACACACACAGTACTTTAACCAGTTAAGGACCGCCGCATGTAAATATACGTTGGCACAATGGCACGGACAGGCACAACCACGTACCCGTACGTGCCTGCCTTCCAGCGGATGGGGGATCCAATCGGACCCCCTTCCGCTGGCTGTGGCAGTCCGTTTCGCTTCAGGAGCGATCCAGGATGAGGGGATGGCCATTGGTTTCTGGCCATCCCCTTGCGATCGCTCCTGGCGAATGAGAAGCTTCCCCTGCCTGTGTAAGCGTAAACACAGGCAGGAGGAAGTAATGTCACTCTCCTTGTGGCGGTCTTTTTGACTGGACGACGAGGAGAGAAGACATCCAAGTAAGTGCACCAACAGTACACTGACACGTAGGTACACATAGGCACACAAAATCACCCCAGTCACCCCCTGCCCCCCCCCCCCAGTCACAGTGTCACTGATTGCAGTGATCATTTATTTACTGATCACTGCATTTAGTGTCAGTTGTGACAGTAAAAAGTGTCAGGGCAGTTAGTGTTAGGCCCTTTTAGGTCCAGGGTAGCCCCTACCCCGCCTAATAAAGGTTTAACCCCTTGATTGCCCCTAGTTAACCCTTTCACCCCCTTTTGCCAGTGTCACTAAGCAATCATTTTTCTGATTGCTGCAAAAGTGTCACTGGTGCCGCTGGGTAGCTAGTTATTTTTTAGGTTCACGTCCAGGTTTTTATAGCGTTAGGTACCCCCATATACAACCTAATAAAGGTTTTAACCCCCTGATTGCCCCTAGAGTTAACCCTTTCACCAGTGATTACCGTATAAGTGTCACTGGTGACGCTGGTTAGCCAGTTAGTTATTTAGGTTACCTGTCAGGTTTTTATATAGTGTCAGGTACCCCCCATATACTACCTAATAAAGGTTTTAAAACCCTGATTGCCCCTAGTTAACTCTTTCTCCAGTGATCACCGTATAAGTGTTACGGGTGACGCTGGTTAGTTAGTTTGCTTTTTATAGCATCAGGGCACCCGCCATTTATTACTTAATAAAGGTTTAACCCCCTGATCACCTGGCGGGTGATATCAATTAGGTTTTAGGGTCAGATAGGGTCTGCGTCGCCCCAGGCAGCGCTAGGTTAGTGCCAGTACCGCTAACACCCACGCGCAAAGCATACACCTCCCTTAGTGGTATAGTATCTGAACAGATCAATATCTGATCTGATCAGATCTATACTAGCGTCCCCAGCAGTTTAGGGTTCCAAAAAAAAGCATTGTTAGTGGGATCAGCCCAGATACCTGCTAGCACCTGCGTTTTGCCCCTCCGCCCAGCCCAGCCCACCCAAGTGCAGTATCGATCGATCACTGTCACTTACAAAACACAACACACATAACTGCAGCGTTCGTAGAGTCAGGCTTGATCCCTGCTATCGCTAACAGTTTTTTTGGTAGCGTTTTATACAGTCGGCGACAGCCTAGGTGCTTTTTTACCTGTGAGTCTCACTAGTGTACCACTAAATTTAGAGCCCAAAATGGCAAAGCGAAGGTACACTAGTGAAGAGGCCTACATGTTTCTGAGCATGACAGATAGTGAAGAGGAAGGCACTCATCTGTCAGATTCAGGCTCAGAATACGATCCTGTAGAGGACAGCGGCTCCATGACAGATAGCTCTGATGACGAAGGTGAGGTCCCTGCTAAGGTCAGGCGTACCGGACCCCGATCTTCTGATGTTGTTGAGGTGCAAGAACCGCAGGTCCCTTGTATGGAGCAGAGAGCCAGTACTAGCGCCGCTCATCCTTCTGGTGAACTGGCAAGCACCAGCGGCCTAGTACACCCTGGACGTACATCCAGCACTGTAGTAACACGTGGTGACGTGGCGAGTCCCATAAGTGCAGTTCAAACTGGCGAGGTGGCAAGCACAAGTAGTGTCCCGCTGCCACCAAGAAGAAGACAAAGGCAGGCCCGTCGTTCCCATAGTGCCCTTCCTGCAGAATTCGCCAATCTTGATTGGGTGCCCACCACTTCTGCAACACCAGTACTTCCCCCATTCACTGGCCAACCCGGTATTCAGGTGGAAACAGCTGATTTTACGCCACTTGATTTTTATTCGCTGTATTTCACAGAAGATCTCTATAGATCTATTGTGGGCCAAACTAATTTATATGCTGGTTAACACATCGCTGCTAATCCCCAGTTGCCTTCCCTTGCCAGAGATTGGAAACCAATTATGGTTTCCGAATTTAAGACCTTTCTGGGCCTTTCCCTCAACATGGGCACACATAAATTCATGACGTTGCGGACATATTGGTCCACGCATCCGTCTGACCATATGCCCGTGTTCTCTAACTCCATGTCCAGGAAACGATAGGAGCAGATCTTGTGGTTCATGCACTTCAATGACAATGAACTTTGTCGTCCTCATGGAAACCCTGAATACGATCGGCTCAACAAAATTCGACCCCTCATAAACCACTTCAACCAACGTTTTGCATCCTTGTTTATTTCCCATCAAGTTGTCTGCGTTGCCGAGTCCCTGATTAAATTTTCTGGCCGCTTGTCATTCAAACAGTACATTCCCAACAGGCGTTCCAGATACAGGGTCAAGCGCTATAAGTTCTGTGACAGGGCAACAGGCTATACATGGAGCTTTACGGTTTATGAGGGAAAAGATGGTTACGTAGAGCCGGAGAACTGCCCTGACTACACAGGAAGCGCTGGCAAGATAGTGTGGAACTTGGTTTTACCTTTATTCAGAAAGGGGTACCACTTGTACGTGGACAATTATTACACGAGCGTGCCACTGTTTAGTCATTTGTTTGATCATCAGATTGGAGAATGTGGCACCATGCGACCTAATCGCCGGGGCTGCTTGCGGTGTAATAACTTGCTCGCTATGAAGTGGAGGGATAATAAGAATGTTTTCGTTCTTACCTCCCTTCATGCAGACACGATGGTCAAAATTCCTACGGCGACTGGTGTTGTGGAGAAACCCCTCTGTGTCCACGAATATAAACAAAATATAAACATAGGCGTGACACCCGTTGTTATTATCCACGCTGTCCTGGCAATCCTGGTCTTTGCATTGGTGAATGTTTTGAACGCTACCACACACTAGTGTAGTTTTAGCGTAGGGTACAGCATTTCACAGGCTAGGACACACTAACACAGGGTCTCCCAAGATGCCATCGCATTTTGAGAGACCCGAACCGTTACAGTTGTTACAGTTCCAAAAAAAAAAAATTATATATATATATATATATATATAAAAACAAAAAATAGTTGTCGTTTTATTGTTCTCTCTCTCTCTCTTTTCTCTCTATTGCTGCTCTTTTTTACTGTATTCTATTCTGCAATATTTTATTATGTTTTATCATGCTTGCTTTCCAGGTATGTAATTTTTTTTATACTTTACTGTTTACTGTGTTTTATGGTTAACCATTTTTTTTTGTTTTCAGGTGCGCCATTCAGCTGCAGCACGGATTTATTTATCTTGACAGCATTAGCGGTTTGCTCCCACAATACATAAAGCCGTGACTCCAGTGCTGTAGGAGGTGATTTCACCACCACAGTTAAAAAAATAAAAAGAGCATATATACCGAAGCATGGGGGCAGCAGGGGAGGAGGACCGATTTTGCGCCTAATGCCACGTACATACGGTCGAAATTCTGACGGAGGGCTTGCCCGTGGAAAAGTTTGACCGTGTACGCAGCATAACTTTTTTGCGGGAGGATGCCCCCATGCTTCGGCATATATATATTTTAGGCACAGGTTGTGTTAAAAAAAATTTGATTTTTTTACTATGTTTTTTTTGGTATTTGCTTTGCAGGTATAGTATGGTAAGGTTTTACTGTTATACTGTAATGTTACTTTGTTTTAATGTTAACCATAATTTGCTTAGCAGGTACGCCATTCAGTTGCAGCGCGGATTTATTTATCTTGACAGCAACAGCGTTTGCTCCCACGATACATAAAGCCGTGACTCCAACGCTGTAGGAGGTGATTTCACCACTACAGTTAAAAAAAAAAAAAAAAAAAGAGCATATATGCCGAAGCATGGGGCAGCAGGGGCGGAGGAGCGATTTTGCTCCTAATGCCGCGTACACACGGTCAAAATTCCGACAGAGGGTCTGCCCGTGTAAAAGTTTGACCGTGTGTACGCGGCATAACTTTTTTGTGGGAGGATGCCCCCATGCTTCGGCATATATAAATGGTGCATGTATGCCCATCATTAGAAGTGGGTGGATGAAGGGAGGTATTCTAATGGTGAGCATACCCACCGATCAATCTCTTTTTTTAGTTCAGCCAACAGGCTGCATGGAAAAAAAAGAGATTACAATATATGTCCAACAAGGACCAGCAACGTACTGGGATGTTGCTGGACTTTGAATGGTTATACCAGAATGATGCCTGCGGGTTTAGGTATCATCTTGGTATCATTCTTTTCAGCCAGTGATCGGCTTTCATGTAAAAGCAATCCTAGCGGCTAATTAACCTCTAGACTGCTTTTACAAGCAGTGGGAGGGAATGTCCCCCCTTCCGGATATAAACAACGCCATTGGGAAATTGGGAAAGCATTTTATCACACCGGTGTGGTCAGATTCTTTGAGGGCAGATGAAAGATCTAGGGTAGACCCCAATTTTTTTTTTTTTAAAAGAGTACCCGTCACTACCTATTGCCATCATAGGGGATATTTACATTCCCTAAGATAACAATAAAAATGATAAAAAAAATTAAAAATGGAAGGAACTGTTTAAAAAAAAAAAAAAAAAAAGCAAAAAATAAATAAAAAAAAGCACCCCTGTCCCCTCTGCTCTTGTGCAAAGGCAAACGCAAGCGTTGGTCTGGCGCCATATGTAAACAGCAATTGCACCATGCATGTGAGGAATCACCGTGAAGGTCAGAACCAGGGCAGTAATTTTAGCAGTAGACATCCTCTGGAAATCTAATGTGGTAACCTGTATAGGCTTTTAAAAATGTATGTAGTTTGTCGCCACTGTGCGTTTGTACGCAATTTTAAAGCATGTCATGTTTGGTATCCATGTACTCGGTCTAAGATCATATTTTTTATTTCATCAAAAATGTGGGCAATATAGTGTGTTTTAGTGCATTAAAATTAAAAAAAAAGTGTATTTTTTCACAAAAAAATGCGTTCGAAAAATCGCTGCACAAATACTGTGTGGAAAAAAAAATGCGATACCCACCATTTTAATCTGTAGGGCCTTTGCTTTAAAAAAATATATAATGTTTGGGGATTCAACATAATTTTCTTGCAAAAAAATATATGTTTTCATGTAAATAAAAAGTGTCAGAAAGGGCTTTGTCTTCAAGTGGTTAGAAGAGTGGATGATGTGTGACATAAGCTTCTAAATGTTGTGCATAAAATGCCAGGACAGTTCAAACTCCCACCCCACCAAATGACCCCATTTTGGAAAGTAGACACCCTAAGCTATTTGCTGAGAGGCATGTGGAGTCCATGGAATATTTTATTTATTTAATTATTTTGCACAAAGTTGTCACTAAATGACATATTGCTCAAACATGACATGGGTATATGTGGTATTACACCCCTAAATACATTCTGTTGCTTCTTCTGAGTATGGGGATACCACGTGTGGGACTTTTTGGGAGCCAACCGTGTACGGGACCCCAAAAACCAAGCACCGCCTTCATGCTTTCTAAGCCCTTGTACACACGGTCGGAGATTCCGACGGAATGTGTCCGATCGGACCGTTTCGTCTACATCGGACTGTTTCCGTCTGAGTATCCGACGGACCAAGTTTTCCAACTTGTTGGTAATATTTTCCGACAAAATGCTCCGATCGGACATACTCCGATCATGTGTAGAGAATTCCGATCGGACAAAGTGCCACGCATGCTCAGATCAAATTCCTACACCAAAGCTATTGGCTACTAGCATGAACGTAGTCCCGTCGTAACGAAATAACGTCATCACGTCGGATTTTCCGACAACTTTGTCCGACCGTGTGTATGCAACAGTTTCGGACAAAATCCGACGGATTTGGTTGTCGGAATCTCCGACCGTGTGTGCAAGGGCTAAGGGTGTAAATTATTTATTTCACTCCTCACTGCCAATCACAGGTTCGGAGGCCATGGAATGCCCACATGGCACAAACCCCCTCCCAAATGACCCCATTTTGGAAAGTAGACACCCCAAGCTATTTGCTGAGAGGTATGGTGAGTATTTTGCAGATCTCGCTTTTTGTCACAGTTTTGAAATTTGAAATAAAAAAAAAAATTGGTTTTCTTTACTTTCTCCATTTTCCAAAAAAATAAGAGCTGTAAAATACTCAGCATTACTCTCAGCAAATAGCGTGGGGTGTCTACTTTCCAAAATGGGGTCATTTGGGGGAGTTTTGTGCTATTTTGGCATTTTATGGCCTTCGAAACTGTGATAGGTAGTGAGGAGTGAAATCAAAAATTTGCGCCCTTAGAAATCCTGAAGGTGGTGATTGGATTTCGGGGCCCCGTACACAGCTAGGCTCCCAAAAAGTCCCACACATGTGGTATCCCTGTACTCAGGAGAAGCAGAATAATGTATTTTGGGGTGCAATTCCACATATAACCATGGCATGAGTGAACAATATATAATTTTTTTTTTTTGTCATTATTCAATCCCTTGGGACAAAAAAAAAAAAATATTCAATGGGCTCAACATGCCCCTCAGCAAGTAGCTTGGTGTGTCTACTTTCCAAAATGGGGTCACTGGGGGGGGGGGGGGGGGGGTGGGGTTTGTGCCATCTTGGCATTTTATGGCCTTCAAAACTGTGATAGGTAGTGATAGGTAGTGAGGAGTAAAATAAAAAATGAATGCCCTTAGAAATCCTGAAGGCGGTGCTTGGATTTCGGGGTCCCGTACGCGGCTAGGCTCCCAAAAAGTCCCACACATGTGGTATCCCCGTACTCAGGAGAAGCAGCAGAATGTATTTTTGGGAGTAATTTCACATATGCCCATAGCATGTGTGAGCAATATATCATTTAGCGACAACTTTGTGCAAAAAAAAACATTTGTAATATTCCCACAACTTGTGGCAAAATATAAAATATTCCATGGACTCAACATGCCTCTCAGCAAATAACATTTTATTTATTTATTTATTTTTGTCATTATTCAATCCCGTGGGACAAAAAAAAATATTCAATAGGCTCAACATGCCTCTCAGCAATTTCCTTGGGGTGTCTACTTTCCAAAATGGGGTCATTTGGGGGGGGGGGGGGGGGGGGGTTGTACTGCCCTGCCATTTTAGCACCTCAAGAAATGATAGGCAGTCATAAATTAAAAGCTGTGTAAATTCTAGAAAATGTACTCTAGATTGTAGACGCTATAACTTTTGCGAAAACCAATAAATATACGCTTATTGACATTTTTTTTTTTACTAAAGACATGTGGCTAAATACATTTTGGCTTAAATGTATGACTAAAATTGAGTTTATTCAATTTTTCTTATAACAAGAAGTAGAAAATATCTTTTTTTATCAAAATTATCGGTCTTTTTCCATTTATATCGCAAAAAATAAAAATTGCAGAGGCAATCAAATGCCATCAAAAGAAAGCTCTATTTATGGGAAGAAAAGGCCGCAAATTTTGTTTGGGTGCAACAATGCATGACCGCACAATTACCAGTTAAAGCAGTGCAGTGCGAAATTGTAAAAAGACCTCTGGTCCTTAGGCTGACAACTGGTCCGGGGCTTAAGTGGTTAAAATTAAATAAGCTTTCTCACATGCACCACAGGCATACATACAGTTAAACCCTGAAAAAGATACTCCTGCGAATGGGGATACCACACGTGTAAGACCTTCAATGTTTGGATTGATAACGTACCAGTGTGTCTTATGTATTTCAAAAATCAAACAACTTTGCATCAAAAACAGTGTACTGTAATGCTCACCTCTATATACCTGGTCAGGAAATGTAGCGTTACCTCTATTAGCAGTACCTGTTCTTCTAAGCCAAGCAAGCCTAGCCTACTGGTACATGGCTGACCTCAAGAATGCTATGTTCACTTGTACTAACAAAATATGTATTTTGCTATTAATGAATTCTCATTTTAAAACTGCTGCCTGATGTTATGCTATTTTAAAGGCTTCAGCACTTTCCAAGTATCTAAACTGGATAAAGTATACAGATCAAAAGTTTGACTTTTTTACACTAATGCCATGTTTGAGGATGCCATGCAATTGCCATTTTCAGTGGGCCAGAAATAGAAGCCTCTATACATTTACTAGCACAGCTTGCCTCTTTAAATTGAGGACTGCCATCACAGCCCCAGACAGATCAGAAACTGCTAGAAGAAGGCAGCCTCATCATTTAAAAAAAATTGCTGGTAGGTAAAGCAACTTTTTAAACTGAATCTACAGAAATTAGGGGCTCTTAATATTTCACTTGATGATGTTACATTGAAGACCCTGTGCCCTAAATTCTCAATTCGCAGGGCAGCTCTTTGACCCTAATTTGATATTTAAAGCGGGAGTCCACCGGGACTCCGCGTTTTTTTTTTTTTTAAAGCCAGCAGCTACAAATACTGCAGCTGCTGACTTTTAAAATAGTGACACTTACCTGTCCAGCGCGCCCGCGATGTCGGCACCCGAAGCCGATCTCTAGATCGTCTGTAAGGTGCTGCCGCCGCCATCTTGGGTATGGGAATCAGGAAATGGAGCCTTTCGGCTTCATTTCCCGGTTCCCTACTGCGCATGTGCGAATCGCGCTGCGCAATAAGGACGGTCCCCGCTGCCTCTGGGATCTGTGCGTTTCCCAGCAGGCAGCGGGGCACTTGCGGAAAGGGGCGGGCACTTGCGGAAAGGGGCGTAATCTACGCCCCTTTCCGCAGAGAGCTATCCCGGAAGTGGGTGCAGAATACCTGTACTGTACAGGTATCTGCACCCCCCTCCCCCCTGAAAGGTGCCAATTGTGGCGCCAGAGGGGGGGAGGGTTCCGATGAGCGGAGGTCCACTTTAGGGTGGACCTCCGCTTTAAGTAAAACTTCCTTCTGATTATGCAGACTACTGTAAAAGATCTCGGTACAAGAAGTGCCCTAGCACTCTCCTGGTTCAGAATGTGCAATATTCCCAAAATTAACATTATGCCTTGATTACTTTACTTGCTCCAAACATTACCCATCCATATCCATTGTGCCTTCTTCAGTTCTCTGAAAATGAAATTCATCCAACTTGTCATTAAAGCCAGCAGCTACAAATACTGCAGCTGCTGACTTTTAAAATAGTGACACTTACCTGTCCAGCGCGCCCGCGATGTCGGCACCCGAAGCCGATCTCTAGATCGTCTGTAAGGTGCTGCCGCCGCCATCTTGGGTATGGGAATCAGGAAATGGAGCCTTTCGGCTTCATTTCCCGGTTCCCTACTGCGCATGTGCGAATCGCGCTGCGCAATAAGGACGGTCCCCGCTGCCTCTGGGATCTGTGCGTTTCCCAGCAGGCAGCGGGGCACTTGCGGAAAGGGGCGGGCACTTGCGGAAAGGGGCGTAATCTACGCCCCTTTCCGCAGAGAGCTATCCCGGAAGTGGGTGCAGAATACCTGTACTGTACAGGTATCTGCACCCCCCTCCCCCCTGAAAGGTGCCAATTGTGGCGCCAGAGGGGGGGAGGGTTCCGATGAGCGGAGGTCCACTTTAGGGTGGACCTCCGCTTTAAGTAAAACTTCCTTCTGATTATGCAGACTACTGTAAAAGATCTCGGTACAAGAAGTGCCCTAGCACTCTCCTGGTTCAGAATGTGCAATATTCCCAAAATTAACATTATGCCTTGATTACTTTACTTGCTCCAAACATTACCCATCCATATCCATTGTGCCTTCTTCAGTTCTCTGAAAATGAAATTCATCCAACTTGTTAGGCAAGGCAAGGCCCCACACATTAGCAGAGATATCCTGACCAGGTCAAAAGTTAGAGGTAGGGTGGGTTTACCAGACCGAACAAGGCATTACACTGCCAAACATGATGCATGTTATACAGCAAAAGAACAATCAGTTTAAACTGTGTGTTTCTGTAAAACAAGACTGTTCACCAACACCTTAAGCAGGATTACCATTGGCGGGGCAGCCTATTCCAAACCTCTTACAGAAACTCATTAACTTGCCCCAAGTTACATGAGATAAACAGATCCTTTTCTGCTGTTAGCCTCCAGAGCTTTCCCTCTCTGATGACCCCCCAATTTTGGCCATCCCAAATATCTCCCAAGTCACATTGATGAAGCCTTTTCATATTTGGGTAGAGTGCTGAGGGCAGAGGAATTTGTAGCTGGGGCCACTTGGGGAGTTTTTCAACCGGTACACTGACATGTGAGGCTTCTGCACTTGATTATCTAAATTTAATTATCTAAATTTTTACATTCTGTTCCAAAACTTCAACATTTGGTTAGGGAATTGACTCCCTATGAAAATATTTGCATAGCAACTGGGGCAATATGTTGAACCCTATCTTTTTCATACAAGTCGCTGGTGGATGCTCAATCACAAGATGGTCCAAACTTTCTCCATTAATGGGGGAAATACTCACTTTTTGGTAGATCGGAACAGGATATTTTGTTCTCTTTCCCATAAGGCATCTATCAGTAACAAATAACAGGTGACCTCTTACAAAATCACAGCCAGATGTATATGACACAATCAATCTTGGCCAAACTATTTCCTAAACAAAGTGGCCTATGTTGGCAATGTAATGTACATACAGGATCTTTTCTATATATCTTCTGGGATTGCTCTCCCTTACAATCCTTCGGGCAGCCAATTCTGGCAATAATCAATTTATAGGTTTCTCCTCGTCTAATAGACATGCCACTGTACTTCTTAATCTTACGTCTATATCCCAAAGGAGATACAGGAAATGCATGTTGATTCACCTATTAAAATGCTGCCATGGCCTGCATTCCTAGTTCCTGGAAAAGCCCAAAGCCACCAACAGTAAGACAATTGTTTGCCCAAGTGAATGATATTCAAGAGATGGAAGACCTTATAGAGGCCCTCAGAGAGTAGAGTTTTGACCAAAACAGAAAATGGTACTACTAGAAAGAATGTATATGGTTCTCCAAGTACAAGCAATTGCTATAAGACCATAACCCCTGCTTTCAGGCCAATCCTGGTGCCCTTTCTTATTTGTCCCCGTTCAAGAGATACCCCCCCAGCAGAAGCTATTAAATTTTTTGAATTTGTGACCATTCTCAGGTGGTGGGGGTCCCTCATTTCCCCCACTGTTCAAATGATTTAGGCACTCCAAATGCTCCGCCTCCCTCTGATGGGAGCCTGTATTTATTTTGACAATTTTCAATCCAGTGGCTTTACCTTTTTACTACTTGTTTTGGGTAATCACCCTGAATGTTTTTATAATTTTATAATTCCTAAAAAAAAAATTAATTATGAGGCATTACACTAAACACTATGGGTCATTTTCTTTGCCTGCTCTTGCATCTTCCACCAGGAAATTATTACTTGTATGTTTATTCTACGAATTCTTAGCATTGACTTTGTACCTTTTGCAATAATGTGTGGACAGTTTTGACCCTTGTGAATATTTTATGCAATGATGCTCATTCTCTGTACTGCTTGAAAATGCTTCCCCTTTCTACTAGTATTTTTTTTTGTACACTGCCTGAGGTACATTGCATTGTTTACTCTCAGCAAGATGTACACTCTCTGTAAAACACCAGGAGCTGAGTGTCTAAATAATGCAACTACAGCCCACATGTGCAATAGTTACATCATTAATGACCAACCAACCAATGATGGAAGGAAGGGGGGAAAAAAAAGGGAGATTACGGAAAAGATGGTGGCGCAGTGAGGAAGAATGGAGAGCTGCTGGTACTGGAAAAGGTCATACAGAGTTAAGTCTGCCATGTGTAAATATGCTTTCACATTATGGCAAAGGCTCTGTGGTAGCCCCACAGTTTAGTTCCCTTTAGAAGACTCTGTAGTTCTTGCTAACATATTTACCTTTGAAAAAACGATTGAAATACAAAAATGCACATGCACAAACATTATTTGAATAAGTCATGCACTTGCTATTTAACAATATCACAAGTCTCATACTATTTTATTGCTTTTTATGTAGTAAACTACTACACTTAAATGGCTGCAGTTGTTCAAGGCCGTAAAATGTTTTTAGAGCGTGGCTCCTCTTTAAATAAGAAAGAGGTCTCTCAATTACATCATTGTAATTATGAAAATTGAGGAAGTTGCACGTTAATATGGTGTGAAATGTTAAACTTAGAAAAACATATAATAGTGATAACTTTTTACTGCAGCTGTCACTAATGTGCTCCCACAGAAATCAGTACAAAACAATATAGGTGTGACAGTGCTGTAAAAGTGAAATAAACAATTATGGTGATAAACACATATATTGCAATAATATGAAAATAATCCAAAAACATAAAATGATTCCACGTTGTGCAAAAAAATAAAAAAAAACAAGCTTGTGTGATATCTTCACACAATCTCCATGAACGGAGTGCTCCCACCACCTCATACAATGCTACTCACCTCCTTTAAACGACCCTGCAAGGGGTCAAACATGCCTTGCATCCTGTGCAAACATTCCCTCCCAGGGTTCGTCAGAGAATCTTGGTGGCTCAAAGGATAAAAGTAATCAAAAGCAGGTAGGTATTACTTCCACTGTGCAGCTTCAAAGTTTAAATCCACAATGACTACCGGTAAGTTCAGCAACACATGAAAAAAATGAGAGAAAGTGCCTCATATGGTGCAGTATCCGAGGGGTTAGAAATGAAACCACTCCATCCCAGCTAGCATTGAACTCACATTTAATGAAATTTTAAAAGCATTAAAAATGAAATGACAGTCTCACACAGTAGTAGTAGCCAACCGCCAGGCTCCACCTCTACTAGTTTCACCACCTCCCACGTGGCTTCATCTGGAGGGTAAGCAAGCATTGCATGAGGTGGTGGAAGCACTCCATTCATGGAGGTTGTCTAAAGATATCACACAAGCTTGCTTTTTTATTTTTTTTTTGCACAACATGGCTTCATCAATTTTATGTTTTTGGACTTTTTTCATATTATTGCACTATCACTGTAATTATATTACATCAAATAACAAACTTTTGTTTTTTTTTACATAACTGGCCGCATTGAGTTTTTCCAGTTTTGTTTTTTTAAAATTTCCCCAAGGACACTTTTTTAATTAGGTATTTGTTTAATTGAGTTCAATAATTGCAGCTTAGCTGACAGATTTCGCAGACCTCACACAGTTTTCAAAGGGTAACTGGAAACTCAAAACGCTCAACTGGTTGGAGGAACACAGTCAATGAATTGCCGATTAATAACAGATTTCCTTTGATGGCTTCTCGGCAAGTCGCTGTCACACCACACCATAAATTTGCTAGAACTTCTGGGGTTTCCGCGTACACCCTTGTGACATGGGAAAATGTGGTACTAGGCTGAGCCCCAGCCAATAAACCAATCAAACTAACGGACTGATAATCTCCCACACTCTGCTGTTTGGCTGCAATTACCCAACCAGAAAGAGTTTAATTTGTTCCGCTAATGACACAAGAAAAAAAAAAAAAAAAGGCAGACTTGCTTAAGAATTCACTTTGTGAAAGCTGAACTCGTCTGAGCTGCTTTTAAACTGTACTGAAATTCATCAAGACTGTCACTCTGCTGTAGGAAATTTCTACAGAGGCAGAACTATTAAAATGGACTTGTCATTATGCATTATCATACTAGTGGCAATCCATCAAACACCATAGCAGCTGGGCATGGTGGAAACACTTATCTATTGACCCAATGAAAAGTATAAAAATGTGGCTTCAATGGGAGTTTATCAGAATACAAATGTGGGTATTTGTAAATACATATTCAATATGTTTACAGTCTTTTCAAAGGATTAGCAGATTTCTTTAAAAACTCTTTCGCCACACTGCATAGTCAAAAATATCACTCTGATATTTTCTCATTCAGTTTTACCACTCACATGACTGCCCATTGGACAGAGGTGATGATGGCGGTTCTTTTTCCAGGGAGCAGGATGGAGGCTCAAGGCCAACATAAGAAGGTGGATGGCTGAATCAGGAAATACATGAAGCATACTTGTTTGGATGTGCAAAGCACAGGACTGGCTGTACAGAATTACATATCATAATTCAAATGTATTAACAGTTTTTGTGTACAATTCCACTCAGGAGCAAATTTATATTTTCTGACAACCTCAAGGTCAACCTGTCTTATGCCACCCTACCAAGGCTAGCTTTGAGACCACACTAACAAGATCAAACGTCACAACCACACAAGGAACACTGATATGAGGGCAAATGCATTAAAAGTTACAGTTTGTCTTTTTTGCATAAGCCTCCCTAAAACTAAAATAGCAGTAACATCTGTCTGCCTTTTCTACCAGCAATCTGGTTCTGGTGGCAAGAGCCATTCAGCAATGTAGGTTGCGTGTGTCTGTGTGTAACCCCTGGCACCCTAGGTATGTTGGCTATGCAAAAATCCAGTCCAGGTTCCAATTTAATGTAGCTGCAATGGGAAAAAAAAAGCTAAAAGTAGAATTGTAATGCTGTTATTAGTATTTCAAAACTGGACACAGGTATTAATTTGTGGTCAAATATGGGTGTATTATTGAATAAGTAAAATGAATTGTGTCAATCAAATGGGAGGGCATAAGAGCATCTGGACAAAGGCTAAACTGGTTTTAATACTGGAAAAAAATAATGAATGGCTGAAAGCTTATAAGACATTTTCTAGTTTTCCTAGTGTGAAAGGGCAAGTGTGTTTTTAGTCAACTAGTAGTTTCAGTATACATAAAGAATTTTGTGAGGATGGGGAGATGATCAAGTTATGTCAAAGTATACCTTAAGAATAACAGCATTAGAGAAAGGCGTTTAAACTTTTTAGAATGGCTGGTAAAACTTTTATTGTGTCCCTTTACTTCCTGTCCTGGAGATGCAATTGAAATGGAGGGAAAATAGCTAAAATTTAAAGTAGGGAAAGGAAGCTCTAAAAGTCACACATTACAGTAAAACCCTGTAAAGGAGGTGTATGGCAGCCTTAGCATGGGCTCCAACCAGGCCACAATTGGAGCCCATGCAAAGGCTGCCATACACCTCCTTTACAGGGTTTTGCTGTGATGTGCGACTTTTAGGGCTTCCTTTACTTACTTTAAATTTTAGCCATTTTTCCTCCATTTCAATTGCATCTCCAAGACAGGAAGTGAAGGGAAACAAAATAAAATAAAAAAAGATTTGCTTTCAATAGAGGTTTTGAGCTGGGACGAGCTCTGTCCTCGTCGGCACTCCTAGCAGTTTGTCATGCAAGAGGACCTGATGGAGTTTTGAGCTGCACCTGTCATTTTTGGTGTAGTTCACAGCTAAAATTTAAAGTAATCCCCCTCAGAGTGTGTTACCATAATAGATGTCCCCATTCCAAGATTTCCCCTCACCTCTTATTGTAGTGACAAAAGTAAAAATTTGGATTTATCATTACTTTATGTGCTTCTGATAGTGATTGCCAGGGCAGATAGAAAGGTGTAATGTACTAAATGAGCAACACGGACAGCAGTAAGACCTTGACAGAGCTGCAATTCTCCCTACTCTATCCAATGGAACACTTTTAAACGGTTGCATATAGCCAAAGTTATTTTTGGATTATTTTCAATAATTAAAACATAAGAGTTGTGGTCCACACTGCATTGTTTTCTAAGACACTGACTGCCAGCATATGACTAAATATCATTTGTGAAGATTAACTCAAACGGCTTGTGGATAAGATTTTCACCCAATGTGACCATTACTATCCAGCTTGTAAAACAACTTACTGTCTGTAGGAACTCTGATCTCATCAATCGTCCACACATTGATCAATCCTGGGTGGAGGACTTGAAATTATGTTTGTTGATTACTATTGCTGCTTTGAGAAAAATCTGCACACTTTGCAAAAATTTGTTAAAGTTATGCCACATTAATTTATAGGAAACACTCATTGATTGAAGAAATATAAATCCGGTAATCAGAGTATCAATGAGCTCACTGCTACTGAGGAAAGATCAGCCTATGGCTGCAAAAAAAAAAAAAAAAAAAAAAATGTAAAATGTAATCCATGTACTGTGATATAAATACATATAAGAGCTGAGAATCATACACCCATATGTAAGCTGCCTAAGGGCAGAGCGACAGAAATCATTGTATAACAGACCCATCAGACCAAGATATATGGATTGACTTATTAGTGGCAGTGCTAGGTTCCCCATACCAAAACACAGACCATGTTTTATACAATGCAGCTGAAAAAGTGCTGTAAATAAAAAATAAAATTAAAAAATATGTATGAAAGATCTCATGAGACACTAAACCTCACCACAGCACATCAATGCAACTTATAAAAAACTCAAAACCAGGGCACAATACAGTGTCTGCAGCAATCAGGAGTCAGTCTAGGTTCACTGTGAATCCAGACATCATAGGGGGGGGGCAGCCATACAACCAATGTTTTTGTCCAGCTAGTGGTAACTATTGCAAGCAACTTGACAGCCAATTGATTTTATTAGTAATTAATGTTATGTCCCTTTCACAGAGTTTCCGATTGTAGTCAACTTAGTTTTGTTAACTCTTGTTAAGTGATCCTGCTGTTTGGCTGTCCAAGGGCCTGTTCTCTTTTAGATACATTATAAACTCTACAAATGGGAAATGAATATCTTTTGCTGAGATACAGTCCAAGCATTTGGTGAACACCATTCACCGATCTCCAAATTAAACACGATGCACAGTCAGTTACTGATAAACTCACATTCTCCAAATTATCCCCATTTGAGAAGAATATGTCTTGATGGTCCTACATGCCTACACCTTATCACAGTCATTTATAGACTCCTTACTACCATTGATATTGCTCCATTTCCCAAAAACAGCTATATGATAAAATGGGATGGTGCCTTAGACTGGACTCTGGAGTTGGAGGAGAGAGAAGCTATCTGGGATATCACTAACAATACTTTTATATGTACGCTTTAAAAGAAAAATCAATAACAAGCTTCTGTTTCATTGGTACCATACACCTGAAGCATTGCATGTTATTCATCCACTATTACCTTCTATTTTTTGGCATCACATCCATAGAAACAGTATGCCCCATGTATTGGGAATGCCCTAAAATATGTTCCTTTTGGCAATCAACTAGTTCTCTTCTGGAATTCCTTTTTGGCTCTCCAACCCTTTAGATCCAGTACATTGGCTTTTAGGGCTTCCTCTACCACCTTTCCTGACAATGACATTTACAGGTGGTCCCCTAATTACAAACATCCGATTTACAAACGACTCCTACTTAAAAACGGAGGGAGACGACAGAAGGTGAGAGGAAATCTATCCCTAGGAAAGGAAAATTACTCCTGTAAGAGTTATTGTGGGGAAAAGGTACCTCCACTGATGCTTTATCTCCAATTGCCATAGGGACAAAAAGTGAGGTAAACGGTCACAGTCAGATCCCAGCAGGGGTGACCAGAGATGGTGTTCTGAATAATAGATTCAACGCTGTACAGCTTATATCTTTATAATTTTGTTTTCACTACTGTTTCTACTTTATAATGACGAGACCTTTATAAACCTAACATTATTACCCGACCCACATATATCTTTCTTCCTATTTGGAGGGTATAACCATTTGTTCTTCTTTTACCCGACCTACACTAACATACTTCAGCACATATTTTATTTTATTTTATTTCATTTACTTCTTTGGCTCTATACTATATTTAATCAGTTATACTTACGCATTGTAAGTTTACTTATCAACTATGCTTCTGTACTACATACAATGATTGTTTATTTACTGTGTAACCAATGTTTGTAGATACTTGGTAAAACTTGAATAAAACATTTTGGAAAAAAAAAAAAAAAAAGAAAGTGAGGTGAAATCTTCTGAACAGGGGCACAGACAGCAAAACAAACATTACAGTGATGTTAACCCTTCCCCACGCTATCCAAAAAGCTTAAAAAGAGTTTTTTGGCTGGTGCTACACTTAAAAAAATATACCTGTTCCAACTTACAGATTCAACATAACAAATCTTCAGATCCTATCTTGTTTGTAACCCGGGGACCGCCTGTATACCGTAATCAGTGGCTATTTGTAGCTCTAATCGCTGTTTGCGACAATGGTCCCAAAAAAGTGTCTAAAGTGTCCGATCTGTCCGCTGCAATGTCGCAGTCCCGCTAAAAATCGCAGATCGCCGCCAATACTAGTAAAACATTATTTTTTTTCATAAAAATGCCATAAATATATTCCCTATTTTGTAGAAGCTATAACTTTTGTGAAAACCAATCAATATACACTTATTGCAATTTTTTAATCAAAAATATGTAAAAAGAATACATATCGGCCTAAACTGATAATTTTTGAAAAAATTTGGGGGATATTTATTATCACAGAAAAGTAAAAAATATTGTTTTTTTTTCCCAAAATGTACGCTTTTTTTTTTGTTTATAGCACAAAAAATAAAACCCGCAGAGGTGATCAAGTACCACCAAAAGAAAGCTCTATTTGTGGGGATAAAGGGCATCAAATGTGTTTGGGTACAGCATCCCAGGACTGCACAATTGTCAGTGAAAGCGATGCAGTGCCGTATTGCAAAAAATGGCCTGGTCAGTAAGGGGGCAAATCCTTCCGGGGCTTAAGTGGCTAAAGTGATACATATATGTAAAAGTTTTTAAAGGCTTAGGCAGCCAGCTCTGTAATACTGATATTTGTAGTTCCTAGACAGCTGGACAGTTGCAAATTGCACAAACCTAAATGATTACAGACCTTCAGATAAGTTTGACAGAAGTGCAAGTTTGCTAACCGAACTACGTTTACTGATAACCACCTGAGCCATTATAAAACACTGTGAAATATACTCTTAGTTGGAAGACTGAAGTGTGATAGATCATGGTTCCGGCGCGTTGTCAAACTCTACAAAACTCTAGCACACCTTAGTTTAGTAATGTCCATTAAACAAATCCCTGCCAAGTCTTGCATTGTAACGCTGTGAAGTAAGCAGCTAGATGATGACTGAGCAGATCTCACAGTAACTAGAATGCATTCCATTCTACTGAGTCAGCGTTGGGCACCAGCTCTTCAGAGAGAGTCCCCCTGTGCCCTATGCTCAGTGCCCAAGTACTGGTTACTGTGTAATAGTTTGATGTCCTGATGTGGTATAAAGTCTAAACTTCAGGAAAGCGTTCGCACAACAGCATAAATACTTCCACACATCCAAAAGGAGATCATATCTGTATCTTCTCACTGTGTTTTTCACTGCCTAGCAGGATTGCAGGCTTGCCACTTACATACTATGCCAAACAAATATTATATGGGTCGCATCAATAAAGCAATGAAAGAAGGTACCATGTGGAGTGGCCATATATTGCTGCATAAACAGCATATGCAAAGATGCCCTATACTGATAATAATTAACCATCTTCGCCTATCAATGCCAACTATCACCTTCAGAAACAACAGGGACCAAAGAGTACCATACCGAGCAATCTACTAAGAGATGTAACAATGGAAGGAAACTGCATGAAATCAAATGCACATGTGCTTGTTCCGTTACTGCATGCTGCATTAAAGCAGTATTAAACCCAAAACCAAAAATGTAACATAGTCATGGCCAAAAATATTGGCACCTCTCCATTTCTGTCAGATAATGCACCACTTTGCCCAAAAAATTGTTGCAATCAGAAATGTTTAGGCAAATGTTTATTTCTTTTGTTTGTATTGGTAAGACACAAAAAAGTGGAGAAACACAAAGCTAAAACAGACACATTGCACGCAAAAATCCAAAAATGGACTTAACAAAAGTATTGGCATCTTCTCAAAATTGTAAGAAATAATTGCATTCCACGTTTGTGATGCTCCTGTAATTTAACTCACCTGTACCAATTAACAGGTGCTATCAATATAGAAACCACACAAGCAACCAGTTAAATGGTGAAAAATGTACTCTCTGTTGTGTGTCTCTGTGTGCCGCATGGAGAAGAGAAAGAGCAGCAGAATTATCTGAGAACAAAAATTGTGGAAAAGCATTAACAATATCAAGGTTACAAGTCCATCTCCAGAGATCTTAGGCTGGGTTCACACCGGAGCGATGTGGGAACGCAGCAAATCCGCTGCGTTTTCCGCATCGCAAGCCTCCCGCCGGCAGTTCACACTGCCCTATGCGAACTGCTGGGAGTGTCAGTGAAATGTTAATGACACCCTCAGATCAGTTCGCATATCGCAGTGCGATCTGCAAACTCGGACAGGAATCGGATCGCATGGTGTGAACACCCATGCGATCCGATTCTGCTGCGGACCAAAAAAAGGGTCCCGTGCGAGTTTGCGGCGGGTGCGATGCGAATTCAGCCATACTATCTGTATGGCTGAACTCGCATCGCACAGAGATCGGATGTGATTTGCACTGCAGTGCGGTGTGAATCACATCCGGTTCTCTCTGCCGCAGTGGTGTGAACCCAGCCTTAATGATCCAACATTGTCAAGAAGTTTACAGCCCATGGCACTGTAGCTAATCTCCGTAATCAAAAGAGAAAATTTGATTAAAGATTGCAATGAAGGATTGTTCAAACCTCGATCAACTTCCAGACAAATTCAAGCTGACCTTCAGGCACAGGGTACAACTGTGTCAGCTTGCACTATACATCGACATCTGAATGAAAAGGGACACTATGGTAGGAGACCCATGATGGTCCCACTGCTGACACATTAACATAAAAAAGCAAGATTGTCACTTGCCAAAAATTACCCGTGGAAGCCAAAATCCTTTTAGCAGACTGTGCTGTGGACAGATGAAATAAAATTTTACAGCTTTTTGGTAAAGCCCATCATTCTACTGTTTTCAGAAAAATAAATGAGGCCTTTAAAGAAAAGAATACAGTCCCTACAGTCAAACATGATGGAGGTTCACTGATGTTTTGGGGTTACTTTGCTGCTTCAGACACTGGATGCCATGACTGTGTGCATGGCATTATGAAATCTGAATACTACCAAAGAATTCTTGGGTACAATGTAGGGCCCAGCGTCAGAAAGTTAGGTCTCTGTCACAGATGGCCTACAGCAGAACAATGACCCAAAGCACATGTCAAAAAGCACCCAGAAATGGTTTAAGACAAAATGCTGGAGAGTAATGAAATGGCCAGCAACTATTATTATTTCAGGTACCTATATAGCGCCATCAATTTTATGCAGTGCTTTATATATACACTGTACATTCACATCAGTCGCTACCCTCAAGGAGCTTACAACCTAAGGTCCCCAACACACATTCATACATATACCAGGGCCAATTTAACAGGATCTGATTAACCTACCAGCATGTCTTTAGCGTGTGGGAGAAAACCGGAGTATGCAGAGGAAACCCACGCAGGCACAGGGAGAACATGTAAACTTCCGGCAGATGGTGTCATGGTCGGGATTTGAACCAGCGACCCTTTTTGTTGCTAGGTGAAAGTGCTAACCTCTACATCACTGTCCTACCCCTAGCAATAAGTCCAGATCCCATAGAGCACCTGTGGAGAAGACCTCAAAACAGCAGTTGGGAAAAGGAGCCCTTCCAATCTGAGGAACCTGGAGCAGTTGGTGAAAGAAGAGGAGGTCCAAAATTCCAGTAGAAAGGTGTAAAAAACTCGTTAAGAGTTGCAGGAAGCGATTGATTTTAGTTATTTTTTTCCAAGGGGTGTGCTACCAAATATTAAATTGAGGGTGCCAATAATTTTGTCCAGTCCACTTTTGGAGTCTTTTTTTTTTCTACATGGAATGCATCAGATTTGGCTTTTGGTTTCTCCACTTTTTCATGTCATACCAATACAAACAAAAGAAATAAACACGAAAATGCCTAGACATTTGTAATTGCAACAATTTTCTGGGCAAAGCGCAGACAGAAATTCAGGGGTGCCAATATTTTTGGCCATCACTGTATTCTTAGCTAACCAATCCATAGTTGTGATGGCTGTACTTTTTTAGGCCTTCGTTATATTATTTCACCTGGTGATCCAGCTGATAACACACTTCTGGTCTTCAGGGGTGTCTGCATTCTGGATGAAGTAGTAAGGCAGACATCGATGTACAACAGCATTGTCAAACTGGGGAAAGGGTAGTGTCAAACAAGCAGACTTAGATGGAATTGACTAACAAATTGAAGCTAAACTCCAGCTAACATTTTATTAGCAGTTAAATCAACAGTTTTTTGGTTTTGTTTTTTTACCTTTTGGGATATAGGTTTTAGGGCCTTTTTATTCCTACTTTATTAAATTGTACTGTCTGCCCTTATGTTGTAAAGCTCTGTGAAACTGTTGGCGCTATATAAATCCTGTATTATAATAATAATAATATAGAAATGAATAAAAGCTGGTCACTGTAAAGACCTCTGTAAGTGTTAAATCATGTATCTGGACACTCTGCCATTTAATCTGGACAGCTAGGTCTGGTAAATCAGGTTGAAAAATATACTGGCAGGATCACCAGGTGAAAAAAGGGAAAGCTTAAAAAAGAAAACGAGTACAGTCACTACATCTAAGAATTGGTAAGCTGCAATTTAATACATTTTCATTTTAAAACTGTTCTAAGGCAGCCCCAAACCTCATAGAAAGGGGCATATGCACCATTTTGGGTAATTTTGTGCTTTACCATTTATTGTGGTGCTCTGCAAAACAGATGTGTTGGGGTGCAATTTAAAAAAAAAAAAAAAAAAAAAGAAGGCGGCATCGCAACACACCAACACGTATAAAGCCTATTGAGAATTGGGCTTTGAACCAAATTTCTATCATTACCAAATAATCCTACAATACCAGAGTGGAATCCTACACTTTGACAGAAAGGGAAAAAGGGAGAAAGGTTTAAAGCCTCTGTCAGGTTTATTGCAGGTTTATTTCCACATTCTCTATCGTATCACGAAGACACGTAGCAGAAAACCCTCAACAAAAACCTTAAATATTAACCCCTCTCGGCCGAGCGTACGCAGATGTGCGTACTCGACTTTCAGGTGTTATACCGGGATGATGGCCAGTGATGTCCCCTCCTGGAGGAGCGGGAGGGGACATCACCCCCCTCCTGCCACCGCTCTTACCGGGGCTCCCGTTGCATTGGCAGCCCCGATCAACAGTCCGATGCCTCCGGCACTTAGGGACAGACTGGAATGAAGCCGCAAGCGGCTTCATTCCAGTGTCCTGATCGTAAACACAGAAGCGATGTCATGGCATCACTTCCTGTTTACTCGCCTGCCAATGGCGCCAGTTTTAAAAGAAATATACAGTATTCAGAATCGCCGAAAATGGCGATCTGAATACTTTGAAGTGCAAAGGAGGGATAGGAAGGGCTTTTAGGCCCCCAATCCCCCCATAAAGAGTACCTGTCACCACCTATTACTGTCACAAGGGATGTTTACATTCATTGTGACAGCAATGAAAGTGATCAATTTTTTTAATTTTTTAAAAAAAACTATTTATTAATTTTAAAATAAATAAAATTAAATAAAAAATGTAAAGCCCCCCCATCCCCGAAGTCATGCCCACATATGAAAAAGGTTTTCAAATCACACATGTGAGGTATCACCGCAATTGTTAGAGTGAGAGCAATAATTCTAACACTATACCTTGTCTGTAACTCTAACCTGGTAACCATAAAAAAATTGAAAACGTCACCTATGGAGATTTTTAGGTACCGTCGTTTGTCGTCATTCCACGAGTGCATGCAATTATAAAGCGTGACATGTTTGCTATCTATTTACTCAGCGTAACATCATCTTTCACATTATACAAAAAATTGGGATAACTTTACTATTTTTTTTTTCTTTAATTCATGAAATTGTCCCTTTTCCGAAAAAGTTGCGTTTAAAACACCACTGCACAAATAATGCAACAATCGCCATTTTATTCTCTAGATTCTCTGCTAAATAATATGTATAATGTTTGGGGGTTCTAAGTAATTTTCTAGCAAAAAATAAGGATTTTAACTTGTAAACACCAAATGTCAGAAAAAGGCTGTTTTGAAAGGATAGAGATTTAAAAAAAAAAAAAAAAAAAAAAAAATGTTCAGGTTACTGTTCTACCTGTTTTCAGTGTGTTTCCAGCCTCTGCAAAGCATGTAAAGTAGGATGCAAGTCTTCGCCCCCACCAATATCCTTCTGAACCACCAAATAATGCTGCAACGGGATCAGCAGATCCAAAAAAAACACATCTGAGCTGTTCAGTTTAAATCCAAGGTGCCCCACCGCTATGCAAACTCTGAGCGAGGCCCAATGTACACAATACCAGGCAGTAAACGCTGGAAACTATACATGTTTGGTTGACTATGTAAAAAAAGACTTTTGTGATCTATTTAGCAAATAGACTAATATCGCCACAAGCAGAGTCAAATAATATCTGATGCTTGCAAGGGAAAAACCACCATTAGTTCATACATGTAAATAAAAGCAAAGGAAATAAAATAGCAAAAATACCACAAAGGTTCAATCTACAGACTGCCACCCAGAAATTGTCACAAGTCCATGAAGTCAGTGGGAGATTAACACAAAGTGATTACAGTTCTGGCTATTAGCCGAAATGTAGCTTCTCAGTAATCACAGCCTCACTTGTATTTGCACATGCATATCAGAAAGCATTACAAATCCATTAGTGTTTCAATTCTCCATGAATCCGACACATGTCCTGTGTTGTAACCTGCCTCTAGCTCCCCTTCTGCTCCACAATGTGCCTGGGATCATCTGCCAATTTTTGGAAACAGGAAGCTAAAGACCGAACCCCAAGCATAACACATAGAGCAAGTGTCCTATAAAACATACAATTCTATTCATAAACTGCTGCTGCACAATGGAACAGATCTGGAGAACTAAGCCTACTTTTATGTGTGTGTGCTATTTCTTCCAGTGTGTTAAAAATAACTGCTATTTGAACAGCAAGTACACTTTCCAAATCCTCCACGTGAAAGTTGGGAGGAATAAAAAATAAACAGTAATTTGGTAATATGGTCAGATCAGGTCATTCAATTGGCCTGCCAAGTGCCTGCCGAACCGTCATACATTCAATATATCATTCTTTTCTACCATCAGCAATCTTTATCACCATAATGAAACTACAAGTGTATAACCGAGCAAGCATTTAGGACATGTCATGACACCAGATCAGGACATTTTTTGGCCCGATCGGAAGAAGAGCTCATGTTATAGCAGGCTACCCTCTGTCTGTGGAGAGTCAATTGATTGCCAATATTCCTCACATAGATAAGCAATGTCATCTGCTTCCCTCTTCAATGACTTGATTGTGTACATTCTCCGAAGCATAACATTGCTGTTTACATAACTGTCAGATGATAAAGTGATATGCAAGCAAAATTTACAACCCGCGAAGGTCTACAGCAGAAATGCTCATCTTAAAAAAAATAATAATAATTTTGGAGAGGTGGAATCAATCTTTCAATATGTCACAAAGAAGAGGGAAGTCACTCACAGCAGGGTGGTTGGCAGATCTTGGAATAGACCTACCCTTTTAACCGCTTGCCGACCAGTGCGCGCCGATGTACGTCGGCAGAATGGCGCTGGTAGGCAAAAGGGCGTACAGGTACGTAACTTTTAAAAAGCAGAGTCGTGGGCACGTGCCTGCCGCTTTCTTCGTGACGGAGAGGAAGAACGTGAAGATGTTTTTGTAAACAAAGCATCTCCCCGTTGTGCCTAGTGATAGGACAGAGATTACGGCTCTGTGTCATCGAGAGCAGTGATCGGTGTCCTGTGTGTTAAAGCCCAGCCCCCTAACAGTTAGAATCCCTCCCTAGGACACACTTAACCCCTTCACTGCCCCCCTAGTGGTCAACCCCTTCACTGCCAGTGTCAATTACACAGTAATCAATGCATTGCCATAGCATCGATCGCTGTATGAATGACAATGGTCCCAAAATAGTGTCATGTCGCAATCACGATAAAAATTGCAGATCGCCTCCATTACTAAAAAAAATGTAATAAAAATGCCATAAAATGATGCCCTATTTTGTAGAGGCTATAAATGTTGCGCAACCCAATCAATATACACTTATTGTGATTTTTTATTTTCTTACCAAAAATATGTAGAATACATATCGGCCTAAACTGAGGAAAAAAAAATGTATATATTTTTGGGGGATATTTATTATAGCAAAATGTAAAAAAAATTGTGTTTTTTTCAAAATAGTCCCTTTTTTTGTTGTTCAGAGCGCAAAAATAAAAACTGCAGAGGTGATCAAATACCCCCAAAAGAAAGCTCTATTTGTGGGAAAAAAAAATTGTTTGGGTACAACATTGCACGACCGCGCAATTGTCAGTTAAAGCGAAACAGTGCCGAATCGCAAAAAATGCTCTGGCCATTAAGGGAGTAAAATCTTCCAAGACTGAAGTGGTTAAGGACAGTTTACATTTTAAAATACAAATTAAAGGACATATCTATTAGAAAAAAGTTTATGCAACACATCAAACTTACTAAAGTGCATCTACAAGACAGGTTAACATTTTTTCTTATTTTGCTGTAACAGAATAAAAAATTCCCAGTTGGGAGGTACTACTGGTGTTAGGCTGTTGTCCTAATAGTTTAGCTGATTTTCTAAAATAAATGTTTTACTAATGCACACAACCTCGTGGCTTATCTTTCCTTCTTTAACTAGATGCCGACCGCCGGCTGTCAAATGACGGCCAGGCGGCGCACCTATTGTTTAAACAGGGAATGCGCGCGAACGTGCGCGCGCATCCCTGTTTCTTCGGTGGCGGCGTGTCACGGAGACACCGCTCGCCACCGAAGGGGGTGAACAGCCATTCGTTATGGCTGTTTACCGCGTGATCGGCCATGATGAAGTCACGGCCGATCACAGATGGTCACACCCCAACTGTGCATGGCGCATGCGCGCGATCGTGAGCGCGCTGCGCGTCGGTGGCGGCGTGTTCTCTGGGAACACTGCTCGTCACCGACGCTGGTAAACAGCCATTGGCCGGCTGTTTACCCACGTGATCGGCTGTGATCCTTTCACAGCCGATCGCTAAAATGTAAACAAACCGCGAGTACCCGAGTACCTATTTCCAGCCCATGTCTCATAGAATATACGTTGGGGTGTTTGCTTTCCAAAATGGGGTCATTTTGTGGGTAATTTCACTGTCCTGGTGGTCCAGGACCTTCAAAAGTGTGATGGGTAGGAATGAAATGAGATGTGTCATTTATGCTCCTAGAACGCCTGAACGTACTAATTCAATGTTCGGCCTCTCTATGTGGCCAGGCTGTGTAAAAGTCCTACACATGTAGTATCGCCATACTCGGGAGGAGTAGCAGAATGTATTTTGGAGTGTAATTTTTGCTATATACATGCTATGTGTTAGAGATATCTTATAAATTGTCAATTTTGTGTAAAAAAAAAATGCGTTTTAATTTTTTTCCACATATTCCAAAAACTTCTGGAAAAAAATTAACCATTCAAAAGACTCATTATAGCTCACAGATTATACGTTGGGGTGCTTGCTTTCCAAAATGGGGTCATTTTATGGGAAATTCCATTGTCCTGGTACTCCAGGGCCTTCAAAAGTGTAAAAGGTGGTTGAGAAAAGAGATGCGTCATTTTTGCTCGTAGAACGTCTGAAGGTACTACTTCAATGTTAGTGCTCTGTATGTGGCCAGGTTGTGTAAAAGTCTCACACATGTGGTATCGTCGTACTCGGGAAGAGTAGCAGAATTTATTTTGGGGTGTAATTTTTGCTATATACATGCTATGTGTTAGAAATATCTTATAAATTGACAATTTTGTGTAAAATAAAAAATGCGTTTTAATTTTTTTCCACATATTCCAAAAACTTCTGGAAAAAAATTAACCATTCAAAAGACTCATTATGCCTCACAGATTATACGTTGGGGTGTTTGCTTTCCAAAATGGGTTCATTTTATGGGAAATTCCATTGTCCTGGTACTCCAGGGCCTTCAAAAGTGTAATAGGTGGTTGAGAAATGAGATGCGTCATTTTTGCTCATAGAACGTCTGAAGGTACTGCTTCAATGTTGGTGCTCTGTATGTGGCCAGGCTGTGTAAAAGTCTCACACATGTGGTATCGTCGTACTCGGGAAGAGTAGCAGAATGTATTTTGGGGTGTAATTTGTTGTATGCATATGTTGTGTGTGAGAAATAACCTGATAATATGACAATTTAGTAAAAAAAAATAAAAAAAATAAAAAAATCTTCATTTTGCAAAGAATTGTGGGAAAAAATGACAACTTAAAAAAACTCACCATGCTACTTACTTAATACCTTGGGATGTCTACTTTGTAAAAAGGGGTCATTTGGGGGGTATTTGTACTTTCCTGACTTGTTAGTGTCTCAAGAAATGAGGTACACCTGATGTACTGAAGGCCTGATCAGAAGTGATCAATTTTAAGCGATTGGCATCATAGTTTGTAGACTCTATAACTTTCACAAAGACCAAATAATATACACTAATGTGGGTTATTTTTACCAAAGATATGTAGCAGTATAAATTTTGGCCAAAATTTATGAAGAAAAATTACTAATTAGCAAAAATCTATGACAGAAACAAAGAAAAGGGCATTTTTTTCACAAAATTTACGTTTTATTTGATTTATAGCACAAAAAAAAAAAAAACCACTAGTGATTAAATACTACTAAAAGAAAGCTCTATTTGTGTGGAAAAAAGGACGCAAGTTTCATATGGGTACAGTGTTGGATGACTGAGTAATTGTCATTCAAACTGTGAGAGCGCTGAAAGCTGAAAATTGGTCTGGTCAGGAAGGGGGTGTAACTGCACTGTATTGAGGTGGTTAAAAAGCATTCATATAACCTACTCTACAGTGCTTTTTTTCTGTGTTCAAAAAGCTAAAATTTCTGTAATGGAAGAGCCTGGCACAACTCAACTTATGTTTTAATTAATATAAGCTTGCTTGCATTAGATCTTGCTCAGCAAAGTTTGACAAAACTGTAACAAAGGCTGGATTTGCAAGCTTAACACTGATCAGTCATAATATTGATTAGGTCTTCCTTTTTACCACAACAGCCCTCACCCATCGAGGCATGGATGCCACTAGACCTCTGAAGGTATGCTGTTGTATCTGGTACCAAGCCGTCAGTAGCAGATCTAAGTCCTCTAATTTGTGAGGCATCCATGGACTGGACTTGTTTTTCCAGCATATCCCACAGATGCTCAATTGGATTGTGATCTGGAGAATTTGGAGGCCATGTCAACACCTCAAACTCATTGTTGTGCTCCTCAAACCATTCTTGAATAATTTTTGCATCGTAGTAGAACACAATATCCTGTTGAAAGAGACCATTGCCATCAGGCAATACTGTTTCCATGAAGGAATATACTTTCATCATTTGTTGTTCACCAACAATGTTTAGGTAGGTGATGCATGTCAAGTAACATCTACTTGAATGGCAGGACCCAAGGTTTCCCAACAAAACATTGTCCAAAGCATCACACTACCTCTGCCAGCTTGCCTTCTTCCCATACTGCCATCTAGTGGCATCTCTTCCTCAGGTAAGCGATGCACACACACACACACACACACACACATCCATCATGGTGTAAAAGAAAAAGGCGATTCATCAGATGAGTCCAACTTCTTTCATTGCTCCATGGTCTAGCCCTGATGTTCACAAATCGGTTGTAGGCGCTTGTGGCTGGGAACGCGTGTCAGTAAGGGCACCCCGACAGGTCTTCAGCTACGCAGCTCCATGCACAACAAACTGCGAAGGCCATTTTTTCTGCTTTTACCACATCAACTTCAGAGACAACATATTTACTTGCTGCCTAATATATCCCACCGACTTTTGGATGCCATTGTAACAAGATAATCAATGTTATTCACTTAACCTGTTAGTAGTCATAAAGTTAGGGCTGATTGTGTATATATTTAGTATAGGCTAGATTGTATATCTAAACATTTTTAAAGCAAGGCAGAAAATGGCTTGAGGTGAAGCAGATGTGGGAGGGTCTTTTGAGTTTTGTTAGCTTAATAGTATCTTATTTTGAATTTGGTAAACCATAACCCTTTCATGACTAAGCCTATTTTTGACATTTGGCATTTACAAGTTAAAATCCATATTTTGTGCTAGAAAATTACTTGGAACCCCCAAACATTATATATATTTTTTTAGCAAAGACTCTAGAGAATAAAACGGCGATTGTTGCAACATTTTATGTCACATGGTATTTGCGCAGCGGTGTTTTAAATGCAACTTTTTGGGAAAATGGACACTTTCATGAATTGTAAAAAAAACTAAACAATAAAATGAGCCCATTTTTTTGCATAATGTGAAAGATTAGGTTATGCCGAGTAAATAGATACCAAACATGTCACACTTTATAATCGCACGCACTTGTGGAATGACGACAAACTATGGAACCTAAAAATCTCAATAGGCGACGCTTTTTTCAGGTTACCAGGTTAAAGTTACAGAGGAGGTCTAGTGCTAGAATTATTGCTCTCGCTCTGATGATTGCGGCAATACCTCACATGTGTGATTTGAACACCGTTTACATATGCGGGCGCGACTTCCGTATGCGTTTTCTTTGCTGCGTGAGCTCGCGGCGATGGGGGCGCTTTAAACATATTTTTTTCTTATTTATAAAAAAAAAAATTATAATAATTTAGCAATTTTATTGCTGTCACAAGGAATGTAAACATCCCTTGTGACAGTAATAGGTGGTGACAGGTACTCTTTATGGAGGGATCGGGGGTCTAAAAGACCCCCGATCCCTCCTTTACACTTCAAAGTATTCAGATGGCCGTTTATATACTGTATATATTTTTAAATCCGGCGCCATTGGCAGCCGAGTAAATGGGAAGTGACGTCATGACGTCGCTTCTGTGTTTACAATTAGGAGACTGGAATGAAGCCGCTTACGGCTTCATTCCAGTCCCTCCCTAGACGCCAGAAGCGGGGGATCGTGCATCGGTGCTCCCGATTGAACGGGAGCACCGGTAAGAGCGGCGAGAGGCGGCAGGAGGGGGGGACATCCCCTCCCACTCCTCCGGCATAACAGCCGAGCGGCTTTTAGCCACATCGGTTGTTATGGCTGGAAAGCCAATCGCCCGCTCTGAAAAACGGTACCGGGACGATGCCTGCAGGTGCGGGCATCATCCCGGTATAACCCCTGGAAGCCGAATATGCACATCTGCGTACGCTCTGAGGCAAGGGGATAATTTTGTAAAATTTAAAATTACGCACCTTTCAAAAAAAAGAGGTGGTGGTGGTGTCACTTCCTAGGCATCTGTAAATTTTCTAGGTGACTATAGGGACATCACGCTAACATGACTTAAAAACCATCTATGATTTCATTTTAATTAAGTCTTTTACAAGCAATGTACTAAAAGATTATTACAGCATGCAAGTTGGCTTGCCTCTGCAATTTGGAATTGTACTTTCGAGGCTAACAACTACTACTGAATATAACAGATGGGTTTAAGGATTGTGTTAAAACATTTTGAATGGTTGTCAGAAGCAGAACACTTTTAAGGAAAATTATCTTTTTATGTTTTTTAATTTTGCCTATTTTTATTCATCAATTACAAAGTGTCCATAAGCTTGGAAGTTGGCAACACCACACTTCACAAAATCTGACAATTTAGCATTTAGGTCATGAAATGGATGGAGCATATAAAAACAAGTCTTGATGTAGCCTAGCAGATAAGGATTTTCTTTTTTCTGAAGGCTGAAAGGTGGAAACTGTCAACTGCTCATTTATTTTTAAACTGAAGGTAAAAGCAACTGATGTCTTGAAAAACGATTGGGAATGTACGAGTTGCAATTTTACTTTACAGATATTTGTCATTTGCACTTTTGAGTATCAGCATCCTTTCATTTATTTCCATTAAAATATTGCTAGAGAGTGGCCAATTAGAAAAATAAACTGATATAACTTGTAACGTTGAGGACTCCACCAATGTCTATAATCCTCCTGTCTACGCCAGCCAGTATCTTGAGATTCCTTGTCAAAAGTTAAAATTGTGTCTTCAGCCTGTCAGGATCTCTTTAACAAACATATCCAGCCACATCAACTACCCATTAAAGATATATTCCAGGTCACTGGCTACAGAGATGAATGTGATTTTAGGTGCTACTAGCTGACAAGCCTATAGAGCATAAACAATATAACCATGCAGACTTTTTCCCAGGATGTCAATCACTGAGCAAATTACTCCTCAGGTATAATAAATAAGTCATTCTAGAAGAGCAGTTAGCAGCTCTGGAATTAACCAGATAATCTGTTTGTGTGGAGTCATCTTTCATGCTGGCTGGCCTGTGCCATGGTTTGTTAACAACATAAAAAACATAAAAGCTTGATTAACTTTTACACTCGTTTACCCACTAAGTGGGAATGAGGGAGTCGATATGAATGATTAACTCTGCAAGCGGTCAGTTGAAAAACATTTAATTCAATCACTCTAAATAACCACACATGAAAGTGGCTGGAAAGTGAATATTTGACTTGCTCTCTTCCATAAGCATTTGGTAAAATTTTTCTATTTAGAGTTTGATTAAAAAAATGACTACACTTGAGTAAAGAGCATACAGGAACTACGTAAAGTGACGTGTATTCCCTGTAGAGCGACACTTTGGATTTAAAGGGAAAACACATTTTTCAGTAAAAAATGTTTCTCACATGCTCATACAATTTATTTGCTATATACTTCTTTGTATATTTACTTGATATAAGTAAGTAGAGAGAATTGTTAAATTATGAAATTTGCTTTTGATGGTTCCCGTCCTGGACGCAACTTCTCAACTGTAATTACTCAGCTATAAAGCTGGTCAAAGATAACTCACCCCAGCCATGTCATCCATTCAGTGTTCTGTGAGTGGGAAAACGACAAGTCTCGACAGCCCTTGCGGAAGTCGGCTTGTAGTTCTTAATGAACTACCATATCGTTGTTGAGCGATCTGTTAGTTCATTGTCCCTTCCTGTCAGTGTGCATCTGTCTTGCCATATGAGGTATGACCAGATAAACTGACAAGTCTGCAAAAGTACTTCAACACATCTAATTTGTGCAAAAAAAAGTATTGCAATGACCGCAATTTTATTCTCTAGGGTGTTAGAAAAAAAAACAATATATAATGTTTGGGGGTCCCAAGTCATTTTCTAGCAAAAAAAAAAAAACATTTTAAACATGTAAACACCAAAATCTAAAAACAAGGCTGGTCCTTAAGTGGTTAAGCCTCACTCATCTCCCATTTGACATTTCGGTGCTGGGATCTCAGTGACTAATAAAGGCTCTGGGTACTGGATTGTTCAGTGGTAGCAGTGTGGGTTTAGATCCAAGCTGAAGTAGAATTCAAGGCCACTGTGGAAAGGGTGCTCCCATGGAAAACCTTCTGTTGCTTGCTTTTTGATATGTTAGTTTTATACATTTAATTAATGTGAGAAGTTTGCTTTAATAAACTGGATAATACTGCACAAAAATTCTGGAAGGCTGCAGTATATCTGCATTTAGTATTAAGCAGAACATTGTCAAATTTTCTCTCAATATCTGAGATTCAATATATTACTTAAAAAGAAAGTGGCTGTACAGAACAATAATTACAATTAAGAGGTTTAATGGCAAATCATTTTACACCTTGACAACAAATTTTCACACCAAAACTAAATGTTCAGTGTCTAAAGCCTGATACCAACTCCAACTGAATGGAAGCTAGCCTTAAAGTGGTTGTAAACCCTCACATATACCCAGTAAAGGGAATACCCTCCTCCTGCGAGTGTTTTGCTTGCTCAACTGCTGTATTGTCTTCTCTATATCCATTCAAATTGATAAAATTATGCATCTGTGAGTAGTACAGAGAAGGAAGAAGAACTGCAGTTACAACTCTCAAACACTGTGTGAGAGCTGGTTGGAATAAAAGTGACACACCCCCCGCCTCCATATAGGCAGAGGGATGAAGGAACATGCAGAGCTGTATTCTGAATGGACCAGCTGTGTGCTTATCTAACTCCCTGACACATTTTAGCTCATGTTACCCCATGTATTGGGAAAATGTCTCATAAGTGACTCATACTGATAACAGAGAAACAGAGCACCAGAGAGAAACCACATTTAAAGCTTTGGAGATAGACAAGTAAACACTACAGATATATGTGCTTAGTTCTCCTTTCATGACTGAGCTTTACAACCACTATAACTACAACCTATCCTAATCATAAGCCTTAAAAGCATCCCTGTTCATTACTAATATCCACAGAAATCCCTGCCAAAAATAAACTATTTAGCTTAGCTTATAAACAGCCGATGCACAACCAGTTAACAACAACCCCAAACTGTCTCCAAAAACTCAGCTATTTCCCCATTGGGCACTGCCATCCTGCCTCTCAAACATCATAAGATAGATTTATCCAGACTGTCAGTCACAACCCACATGTCAAATACACCTCTGCTGTTCCCCTTGCCCCTGATCTACACATCATCAGTGGCAAAGGAAAGTGCTAAGCTATTGAGATAAGGGCTGAATTTTGACAGAAAGTTAACGTTTGCATATAAATAACAGCTTTACTTAGGACTTTCAAACCAAATATTTTTTTTTTTATCTAATCAGCAGCAAACTAAATTTTAGTCAGCCGTTACAAGCCATACTTTGTAAAATCTTACTTAAACTAAAGAGCAAAATCCTGTTCTTTGCGCAGTGGGATTTTACAGCCTACAACTACTGTAACTTTGAAACACAAAATAATGAGAATAAACCAGATTTTAAAGTAATTAAGTGGATAAGAGCTTCATACTCTGCAATTTCTAGCAAAATAAAAAAATAAAATAAAAAAAAGTGGGGCCGTGAGTCCTGGCAACTGCTATAATCCTTTTCAAATTGCTCATATTAAGATTAAAGATCACTTTGTTTCTCTATTCCCACAACTGGTTAGGTATGGTAAAGAAATCAGCCCGCTGCTTTTATATGTAACATCTTTAACATTTGCTCTGTTTTCTGTGCCTGTGATTAAATGTAACATTTTGAAATCCCAACGTTCTGAGAAAAAGCATAAATCCTCCTCTCACAGCTGCTGTTTGACTCCAAAAACATATGCAACTTTTTTTTTTCAGGCAACGACCATCAAATGCTCCCAGCGGACAAGCGTTGCGGAACACCTGCATCTCTTCATTTCGTTCCAATAACGCAGTCTCAACTTTTAAAATTACAAAAATAGATGCTGTATTCAGCTGCGCGTTCACTCTGCCCTTAATTCCCGTGAAGAAAAATCCTAGGAGCATGAAATCATTCAGGCAAGGTCTGTCATCGAGAGGAAGACTTTTTTTGTTGCTACTTTTTTGCTGTAGATCCACAGAAAAAAATACAAGTATATACAAAAAATAAATGGAGAAAGGTAGTTAACATGTATGTACACTAATAATGATAATCTCTGTGCTTCTTTTGACTGTTACATATACCATAGAGACCGTTTTAATAGTTCTCCACTAAAAACCCCCAAAAAGGCCAGAACTCCAGTGCCGGTCTGTGCCCTGTGCACTCTGCAGTGATACCTCTAACAATGTTATCAGGAAGTCTATTGAGAGTATAAAACACATCTACTTGTGTTATGGATATAAGGAGCAGAAGAGGTGTAGTCTCAACACACTTCCTGACTTAAGTGGCAACACTGCTCCTCCACAGATACAAAACAGTGAGTAAGCGTTGTCACTCAAGAACAGGAAGGATCAAGTGAAATGACAGCACCAAAATACCGCAGCCACCACAGCCTAATAAACTGTAAAATATTCCAATTTTGTTTTTGGGCCTAAAGCCTAAGACTCCATGTACACTGGCTTAAAAAAAAACGTTGCTTGTACAGGAGTTTTGTGTTGTGTGTGTACAAGCAACTCGATTTTATCCTATATGTCCATGCGCATTAGGACAATTACAGGCCTATTTTGAGCTCAACGTTTAGAGGCAGGAAAAAAATTTGCTACTGGTTCATGTATTACTCTCCTATTTCATTCATGGAAGCGATAGTAAAAAGTCTCTATGAATGGAGGAGGGTGGCAGAAAAGGTAGGTACTCTTGATGAGTGCATATAACAGGTCCTTTGGCTCACATTAACCCCCCCAAAGAACCAGAAGATTACCACTGTGGGGGTAATGGGTGCTTAGAGGCAGAAAACAATAAGGTAGGTTTTGTCGTTTTTAAAAAGTTTGCATGCCAAAGTCATTTTAGCTTAGGTAGATGACAGGTAAAATTCCAAGTTTTTCATTCTCAAATATGCAGCGACTCCAGGGCTGGTCTAGAAGTGGGAATTTATAGGCTACAGTCAGGGCCCCTTGTGGGAACATTGAAAGATAAGAATCCAGTGGGAAAATTTAGCCCACCAGCATCAACCTAAAACAACAATGTCAGCAGAAAAGTGAGAATTTACCTTTGTGATATTTTATGTCACTTTTAACGTAACCATTAAACCGCTTAAAAAAATAAATTTGCCACATTCCCAGCAACATCACTAATGTTAGTGAAGTAGGTCTCCTCAAAAGAGTAATGCAGATATATATAATACAAATAAAAAGGGAGGAAATATCAACTATTCAAATTTCCTGACAAATGTTATTAAATTTAAAAACCTTTTACACATACATATTTGTCATAATTCCCCTGGGATATTTACATCAGTTATGGTATTAAACCATAAATGAGTTAACAAGTATCTCTCATTTATAGCTGCATTAAAGTATAACTAAAGGAAAAACTTTTTTCTAGTTTTGGAGCGCAGAAGAATAGAGCGTTTGTCCGTTTTTATTGCTGTCTGTGCCCCTCAAAGGAAATTCACCTTCTCTGTGTGTTCTGTTAACCATTAGCATTGAAAGTTAAAGTAAATGAAATACCAAATTTTGAGTTGTCCCCATAAAAAAATAATAGAGGGGAAATCTTCCAATGGGGACACTAGTTCTGGTGACCAGGAGGTCCCCAAGGAATTCCCTTAATTTGCAGGGATTTTCTCTCACTACCTGTTTGGTTATGGGACATAGAATGTGAAAAAAAAACTGACAGGGGTTATATATAACCCTCCCTTGCTCTATCCAAAATGAAAGAAACCTTTTGCCTATACAGTAAAACCATGGATTGCAAGCATAGTTAGTTCTGGAAGCATGCTTGTAATCCAAAGCACTTGTATATCAAAGCGAATTTCTCTATAAGAAATAATGGAAACGTAGATGATTCGTTCCACAACTATTTATTCATAAGTCCTTCAGTTTATAGTCCATATAAAAAGATTATAGAAATGTGATACGTTATGTAACCATAAAATGTCCATTCACAAAGGGGATTAGAAGCAAAACCCAGCAGGCACTACAGAGTATAAAAAAGAAGAGAGCCGCCTCTAACCTCTAAGTGTATCAATTTAATGAAGATACATTTAGCAACTCGCATGGTTGATGATTAAAAGAGGCACATCTAAGTATGGAGGTATCCGGGGTAAAGCTGTCCACATAGAGTATCCTCCGCCCCGCTTGCTCTCACCGCTGTCAGTCTGCAATCATGACTGGGAAAACTACCCTGCAGTAAAAGCGATCTGAAAGCGAGGCTTGAATCGCTCGTGGAGCGCAACGTCAAAGGGATGACGCCAATGGCGGTAAAGGGGGTTGGTCTATGTGGAAAGCTTTACCCCGGATGCCTGCATACTTGGATGTGCCTGTTTTAATCATCAAGCATGTGACTTGCTAAATGTTGTACTTTTCATTAAAAGTAACCATATTGCTACACTTAGAGGCGCCTCTCTTCTCTTGTATATTCAGTTCTGACATGAAGCTACTCTTATATCAAGACATCGCTAGTATTTCAAGTCAAAATGTATTTAAAAATTTTTGCTCGTCATGCAAAATGCTCTCAAACCAAGTTAAAGGTTTAACTGTAAGGTTTTACTGTAGTTATACTTTGATAACTGATATGAGTCTCCTCAGAGAATTATGACAATTGTCTATTTTAATGTTATGTTAGGGGGAGGGAATATTTGTTTATATATAAAGGGTATGGAAAGTAATAATTTATTAAGACATTTTAGGGGTGTGATTTTTTTCACCATATTTCCCCCTTTTATCTGGGTTCTATTTTTTAACATTAGTATAATTTATTAGTCTACAACATAAGGACCCAGCATATCTGATGGGAAGAGTCTTTGTATGAAATTGTATTGTTACCTTATTAAAAAGGTTTTGGTATGATACCCTACCAGAGAGATAAACAAGAGCATTAAAGGGAAGAAAAAAAATAAAACAAAAAAAAAAAAGATACGTAATATCAGAGGACGGGCATGATGGCCTTGTGGATGTGCTCTACACAACCATGGTACATAAACATGGCCATATAAAGCAGAAAATAGTAAAAGCCAAGATTTGTGCATAAAGTGTATAAAACATAATATCACACGTAGAATTTCCTGCATGAGGCAGAGTGAATATATAACATAAAATTACAATTTAAAAACAAAAGCTGTACTTTTTTTGTTCGTCATTGTTTTCCATATTACAAACCAAAGCTAAGAGCAGGAAACTATTTCTGTAAAGCAAACACGACCAGCTCTGGTCACACCTAAGCCAGTGACATAGAAAATTCAGAAGTGCTAAAACACAAACAGTAACCAATAGGCCAAGCTTATAGGAGCTTAAGAAACATTTAAAAGTGAAAAAAAAACACACTTCTCCAAAGGATGGGGAAGCAATACTGCAGCAATGTATGTGAAACAGATATACATTGCCACTTGGCACATTTTGTATTAAATCCCCCAGGGGAGTGGCAGACAGTAACAGGATGTAATATGATCGCAGCGTTGTAGAGGGTTTACACTTACCAGAGCTGTGGCAGTAGTCCATCTGCTCTGGAACTTGGACTGTAAAGGCAATCAGATCTGGACCAAGTATAGACTCAGGTTTTCTGGTCTCTTTCAGCCACTTGCTCCTGTGCAGGTCTTTGGTGTCAGAAGGTCCCTGAATCAAGGGGATTAGCTTCTCCTTCCCAGCATCGCCTTTTGGAAAATAAATACACAAACTAACATATTATACATGCACTATGTATAAAAAATATATGTTAAATCCTAAAAGCTCGAACATTATTGGTGTATTTCTTTAGCAGTTGTTTTTTTTTTTTGACAGTGGGTCACAGCCTGTACATGCCACTATGCTTCCCTATGAAGATCTAGAACCATCACACTACTCTTCAGTTCAGATCTCCTCCACTTTTGTTTGTTTTGCTGTTAAGAAGTCACATCACTGGCAACAATTAAACAGAAACTGGCAAAGTCTAAAGTAGAACTATGGACAAATCTCTTTTTAAATCATGGTGGAGAAGTTTTAAAATCTCTTACGTTTTAATTTCTTTTTGTGTAAAACCAGGTACATACGAACAGTTTTCTTTGTGCAGCCACTGTAATAACCATGTGAGGTTAGTTCAGCGATCTCCCCCGCTGAGCTGTTGTGTTCTGACAGGGGAACGCCCCCCCCACCAGAACACTCCGATCAGCGATCTCTGCCTTTGGCTGGGAGTGCTGATTGGGAGTCGGTCGGCTGCTGGTTTTCCAGCATACTTATCCAACACAAGCCGGCCGTTGTCTCCTGACATTCAGCCTGTGTGTACGAGGCTTCACTGTTGCAAAGATATGTGCTTATTATCTTTCCTAGTTACCAGGCAGGACATTTTGGACTTGTCCCCAATGGGGACGACGACAGTGGCTCTAAACCTTCATCAGCAATGTTCTAGCATCCCAATATAAGCTTACTTAAATAATCTCCTTTCATGTTGGGACTGCTGTCTGTCTGCTGAACATCTCTTTCAAAAACTTCCTGTATGCTTTCCAGCTTGTAGTCTGCTGTTAGTTTACAATTTCCAAGGACTACATATCCAATGGTAGATTGCTGTCTGCAAGCCGTGAATGATCTCCTCCTCTTCTCTGGTCCCTCTTCGGTGCTCCTGGCCCCTCCCTCATGTGCATTGCCCCCACAGCTAGCAGCTTGCTATGGGAGCACCTGAGTCGAGTCACAGCTCCCTGTGTCCATTCAGACATGGAGCTGTCGTCCGCCCCCTCTCTTGTGATTGGCTGCCTGACTTTGACAGCAACGAGAGACAATCAGGAGTCTAGAATGGCCAAAACACTCGTGGACATCGCTGGACAGAGCAGAGATGGGGCTCAGGTATCAGGAGGCGATGGGGTGGCTGCTACACCCAGAAGGCTGTTTATCTTAATGCATAGATAAGATAAAAAAAAAACTTCTGACTTTACAATTCCTGTAAAGTGCATTTATGGTCAAAATGTCATGTCATATACTCATTTTTATGGTGAATTCCTATCAGTTTGAGCAAGATTTAAGTTTGTATTCTTACTTTATGAAGGTCTCCCACACCATCCTTGAATTCTGTTACACATTTTTGCTTTTTCTCAGTGAGTAGGCACTGCTGTGTTACACATCACAGAACCTGCCTTCTGAACTACAGATGTGCTAAGAGGGGTTTAAGAAGGCACAGGAATCACTGCTTGCAAGCAGCAAGGTACCATAGGATATGTAGTCCTTAGAAATCCATGTAAACAACAGAAGAGAAGTTGCAACATATGCATGGAATCCAGAAAGTTATGGAAAGAGAAGGCTAGCGGACAGGCAGCACTAACAACATGAAAGTAGATTTTATAATTAACTCTATATTGGATTGTCAAATAAAACTATTGTTTGTATTATTAAAATTCTGATGTTATAAAATGAAGATGCGTGCAGTGTTTATAGAAAAATGTGTATCTACATATATACATATACATATATATATATATATATATATATATATATATATATATATATATACACACACACACATAAACACACACTATATTACCAAAAGTAGTGAGACGCCTGCCTTTACATGCACTTTAATGGCATCCCAGTCTTAGGCTGCTGTGTGTCAGCCAATCAGGAGGGAGAGTCCCAGGCGGCCAAGTCTCTAGTTAGAAAGAGACAGGGCTCAAGTAAGCATTAGGGAGGCTGAGGCAAACAGAAGGTTTTTTTTAATCTTAATGCATAAAATGTATTAAGATAAAAAAAAGTCTGCCCTCCCATTCTTGGTCCGTAGGGCAGGGGTAGGCAACCTCGGCCCTCCAGCTGTTTTGAAACTACAAGTCCCATGAGACATTGCAAGACCCTGACAATCACAGGCATGACTCCTAGTGGCAGAGGCATGATGGGATTTGTAGTTTCACCACAGCTGGAAGACCAAGGTTGCCTACCCCTGCCGTAGGGTTTGCCGATACAACAGCTTCAACTCTTCTGGGAAGGCTGTCTCTAAAAGGTTTAGAAGTGTGTCTATAGGAATGTTTGATCATTCTTCCAGAAGTGCATTTGTGAGGTCAGGCACTGATGTTAGACGAGAAGGCCTGGCTCACAGGCACTAATTCCTCCCAAAGGTGTTCTACTGGGTTGAGGTCAGGACTCTGTGCAGGCCAGTCAAGTTCCTCCACCCCAAAGGTCTATAAAGACATGGATGATCCAGTTTGAGGTGAAGGAACTTGACTGACCTGAACCCAATAGAACACCTTTGGGATGAATTAGAGCGGAGTCTGTGAGCCGGGCCTTCTCTTCCACATCAGAGCCTGACCTCCCAAAAGAGCTTCTGGAAGAATATTCAAACATTCCCATAGACACACTCCTTAACCTTGTGGTCAATCTTCCCAGAAAACCTGAAGCTGCTATAGCTGATAGGGTGGGCCAACTCAATATTGAATCCTATGGACTAAAACTGGGATGCCGTTTAAGTCTATGTGTGGGTGTGTGTAAAGGCAGGTGTCCCAATACATTTGGTAATATATTGAAAATATATATTTAAATATATATAAAACGTAAATATATGTATTTTTTGGGCTATCAATAATAGTCTGTGTTAAAAAAAAAAACAGTTCATAAAAGTGTGAAAAGGAACTTATTTGTGTTGTTGTGACAAGTACATGTAATATTTTGCAGACGGGTAAAAACTGAGCAGTTTATTAAACAGGTTTAATGAAAGCAGCTTATGTGTAAATGATCCTCTTGGGCTCAAAATGTGCTATTCAATTTCATAGAGAATTAAAATCGGAAATATAGTCAAGATTTTACTGAGCTCATAAAAACTCAGGCGGTGACATTCCCTTTCCAGATAATATTCCTGGCTCCATTGTATTTGCAAGTCCAAAATCAGTCATGGGTTTATCATCCTGGCATTGCTCCAATGTATTATCGTCTATGAAAATAAATTGGAAAGCATTTGCACCACTAACTCTTTCAAAGTTTCATTGATTAAAGTGGCCATTGATATATTAGCAACTCTGATAGAAGTAGCACAGTTTTCTCCTGTAGACCAGCAGAAAAAATCAATAATCTTAAAAAAACTTGTGAGAAAAACTGAAGTTACCACTGCTAATCTATCTGGTCAAAATATCAGTAGATTGGCAGCCATATTTATCCTCTGGCTTTAAAACTTTCTGAGTCACTGCATATAAGTATACAATGAAGAGTTTTTGATTTTGCTGGCTATTATACTTCAAGTCAGTGACTCAAAGTGCCGGGGGAAAGCAGGCCACTAGTATTTTAATAAGGGTATCAGCAATGGCAGCCCATATATTTATCTGGGAGCTGGAGACCTCCTGGGACGTTGTTAGGACATTGCCAAGACAGGCTTAGCTATTACTGTCCACCTTCACCATCAAAAGCGTGAGCTCCCAAATGCTGACCGCATGAATCAGGGAGAGAGCTCACTTCTGGGATGATGTAGGTGAACAGTAATGTTTAGGCTTCTATTGGCAATCTCCTGGCAACTTCCCAGCAGTTTTCCAATCAGGCTTCATGAGGTATGTATATGGCCTACACATACGCCAAGGGCATTATATAACTATTATTAGAGCTGCATTGGCAGTTTTTCTTTTGTTAAAGGTGAATTATGCCTTTAACTTCCTAATCTAGAAAAAAAAAACAGGAAGTGAGAAGAATGTCTTCATAGTGAGGGGAATGCCCATCTTGGACAGATGTTTCCGAAAAACAAGTGTCCCGCTGGAAGATTTATCCTGAACTCCCCTGTTTTGGCAAAAAGTGTAAAATTTTGGTTTCTATCACTCTCTGTGCCAATGATTAAAGTCATAGGAACAAAAAAGAAGAAGATGGATCTAACCAATTGGGGACACAAACAGCAATAGCAACTTCATAGAGATGCCATGCCTTTCCCACACTGTCAAAAAAAAGAAATTTCTATACTTACACTTTAATATTGTCTGAAAGAAGTTTGTATGTTGCATTTTTTGTGGGTTTTTGGATGCTGTGGAGTCTTCTCAAATTATTTTTGTCCCTTTCCCCGGACCTAACCTTATCCACCCTCCCACACCAGTTTCATACTTACCTTGATCTGACGGCATCGGCCCCTGGTGTTTGTTTACATCTAGCACCGCAAGTCCCACTGTCCTGACTGTGCCTGCACATTACAGCCCAATAGATTTCAATGGGGCTGTGTCATGAGGTAGAAGATGAAGGGAGATCAATGTGGCTGTAATGGGCAGGCCAGAAAAACTGTAAATTGCCAGAACAAAAAGATTACAGGGCTGGCTGGACACAGAGGCATATTTAAGGCCCCTTTCACACTGGGGCAGGAGCGGCGTCAGTATTCGGCCACTAGCATTGAGGTTTTAACCCCTGCTAGTGGCTGAGAAAGGGTTAAAACCACACTGCCCCATTGGTATAGCCACGCTGCCCCATTGATTTCAATGGGCAGGAGCAGTGAAGGAGCGGTGTATATACTTTTCCTTCACCGCTCTAAAGATGCTGCTAGCAGGACTTTCTTTACCGTCCTGCCAGCGCACCGCTCCAGTGAGAAAGCCCTTGGGGCTTTCACACTGGAGACACAGCAGCGGCTCTTTCGGGACGCTTTGCAGGCACAATTTTTAGTGCTGTAGCGCTTGCAAAGTGCCCCAGTGTGAGAGAGGTCTAAGTGTTTGCCCGTGCGAGGGCCTGTTTGCACCGCACATTTGGAGTCCTGCACCCGCACAGCTGTCAATTTAGGAGCAACTGTGTGTGTGAAGCCACCGGATCACAATTGACATGAATGTGGCTGCCTGCATGGGGATGCAACAAAAACGTATAATATCCCTGTGCGCGCAAACACACCCCTCAAACAAATGTACACTTCAGTAGATCCATGTGAACGAGGCAAAATTATGCTAGAGGCCGTGGTTTTCAGACGTATGCGTAATGCGTGCATCTGTGGTGGGGGAGGGTAGATAAAGGTAGGTCAGGGGAATTGGCCAATATTACTCCGTGGATTGCCTCGTTGTCACTATCCCAGTCCTACATTCTTTGATTTTTCATTTAGCCAGTTGGAAAATTTTCTTCAGAACAGTGGCTGTATCCAATTAGATGCAGCCATGGTTCAGATTCTCTAACAACCACTAGTGGCAGCTTTCAGAATGCAATAGCCATAGCAGAAGATTAGTTAATTTGAGATATATAATATGGATAAAGGAATCTTTTTTTCCTCATTCAGAAGCCCTATGTCATCCCAAAAGAAGCTTCTGTACCTTTTTCCAAGTTGTACAGGAGACCATTGCATAGGTGTCAACAGTCCACGTGGACAATAATGGGATTCCTCCTGCTGTGCGTCAAATTGCAAAGATGTGAACAGGGACTAAGGATGCATAACAATTTACAGTTTATGGTAAAGATCTCTCAAAACACTGTGGTGGGCTTGTCTTCAACACATAAGAGAGAACCACCTGTAGTTCTTGCCAATGTGCACTTAAAGAACAATGGATTAGTAATCACTGCACATTCCACCACATATAAACAGGGATTGATAAACCAAAGACTTTCATAAATAACTACACAGCATTCAATGTTACTTGTATGATCAAGAGCCCTTTTTGATAAACACTCTCTAGTGGTCTAAATGTATTATCCTGGCATAAGAAAAAATTAAAAATACCCAGGAAAAAATCTTTCTGATTCATAGGAACAATGAATAAATTCTTGTTTCAGTAACTCTCCTTGTAAAAAGTAAGGCCAATTCTCCTATACAGGCAATAAAGTTTTATATGGTCCAGCTGCACATACCTGGGGCTTTGGCACAAATTTTTATTGATCCCAGGGTCCCGGAGACACATTTGACCAATGATGTGCTGCAGAATTTCAGTTCGACATTCTGGAGAGAACCCTCCAGAGTTGGCAGCGCATTCTTGGATTTCACACCTAATAAAAGAAAGCTGCAAATGTACTAGCCTGTTGAATTGTAATATGCTTTAATATTCATTCGATTGGACAGTAATACAATCATTTCAGTTCTGTTGCTTTTTTTTTTTTTTAATTACCAACATCAGACAAATTGTACTCATGCTCAAACAGTCATAATTCCAAAACATTCCCATAGTGTTTAACTATAGCCCTATCTGCAATTCTGCAGGTGTCTATAGTTTGGCAGAAGTGTCAGGCGGCAGAGAGCTACAGTTAGCAGTGTAAAGAAATAAGTAACACCCAGGGCACGCAAACCAAACTGCTTTATTCATGTTCAAAAACAGTGAACTCAACAAAATCACTACTGTGGGATACATCAAAGGCTAAGAAAACCAAAACACAAGAACTCTACTTATAGTTTGATTCTCCAAACTAGCAAATGCAATATTGGAGAACGGGGTGTCGAAACACTGTTTACAAAATTTAGTATCAATGTTGACTTTCCTTTCTCTTCATTAATTGTATTCTTGTTCTGAGGCAGGGACTCAAAATGCTCAGGACAAAGGAAGCCAGAAAGCTGGTATTCTGAGGTAGCCAGAAATGAGAGGTATTGTATTTCAGTATGTTTTCTTTAAGTGTGTGCAAAAGTGTTTATGTATTCCATGATTCCAAGCCTCCAAGGTAAATGAACATTACTTTCCTAGAGTTCACACATTTTTTTTTCACCAAAGTTTCACAAAAAATATATATATTTTAAACGTAAAGCAGAATTAATGGCAAAAGCTTTTTTTTATTTTGGACATAGTTAAGCCTAGTACACATGGGCTGAATGTCGGGCAACATTTGGCCTTAGCGTACTGCAGCCAGGACGACTTCTGTGGAAGGGCCATGACCGAAAAAGGTCTGCTGATCAGCTCCCAATTAGCGCTTTCAGCCAATGGCTGGGAGCACTGACTGGAGTGTTTTACTGGTGGGGGCAACCCCCCCATCAGAACACAAAAACACAGCAGGGGAGATTGCTGTACCAATATCGGATAGCTTGTACAGCAGGCCCTTCTGAGCTGTCAGTGTTTTCTTGTCCAACTTGCTGAAGACTGAGAACCGAGCAATCAGTGGTCTTTAATCATTCAGTTCTTGGTCTTAGAAGTGGCTGCGGACAGATGTAGCATTGGACCAATTCTGCATCCACCTAGGTGAGTATAATTTTTTTTTTTACTTTCCAGAACTTCTTTTTTAAGTTTACTTGTACACAACTGACACCTAACATGTTCTGAAAGCTTGCATCTTTAAAATATAGCCATAAGACTGTAATATAAATGACCACCCTGCAAAAGAACTGTAAGGACTTGCATGAACAACGTAACAATAAGAATTGTGAATATAAGATGCATAAATGCATCAACTACTGTTGTAATTATTGATCACTGCAAAATGTTTGGCAAATTTAAAAAAAGAATGTCACTGAACATTATTATTTTCAAATGCCAAACTCCCTGATTTCCTACTAACACTCTGCAGATAGTGTATTAGTGATACTAAACACATAACTCCAAAATTTGAATATCAACATACATTAAATGGTAGCTAGAAACAAAATGACATAGCATAACTAATTTACGAAAGTTTTAAGCCCTGCTCACATCTGCCGTTTTGGGATATCAGGCAAAAATGCTGCGATTCTGGCAGCGATTCCAAATCGTACTGCAATAGTGGTAAAGTGCACCATACGTGCTGAAGAGCAAAAAATAACAATCATTGGATAAAGTAGCACATGCATTTGGTTTAATTTCAACAGCTCTGGGAGCATCTATTGGGGCTAGAACGCCAAAGTATCCAGGAGATAAGGAGCAGCTCCTACAGAGGTTTTCTAATACTAGTGTCAGATGAAAGGGAAGGAACTGAAGCGAGAACAAGCACTAGATTACTTTTGTAAATTCACCCTGCATTCAATTCATCTCAATGAGTTCCTTCACTTGAATTCTGCTTATGAGAGTTGTTTTCAAAGTCGGTGACAAGAATGAACAACTGATGTTACATCATGCTGTCTCCTGACCCAACAAACCATTTGTTTCCCTCTGCAGATATACATTATAAGAACGTTTATGTTCCAGAGGGCGAAAAAGGTGGAAGACCTTCCATATCCTTCAGAAAATATGAAAAAAAAAAGAGAAATGTGAGGTTGCGGCTCTACCAATCATCTAACTAGCCAGAATAAGCCGTAACCGGGAAAGGAGGAAACCTATCCCTGACAGGATAGCCTAGAGACATCATCTGTCCCGATCCATCCAGACCAACAGACTCCATGGCTGGCAAATACATCCGAATTCCCCAAAACACATCCAGGCCAGATGAAGCCAATTCTTTGGGATGTGCTGACCAGAGACACAAGGAACCAACCCAATTTCCTTATTCAAATGGAAATCCAAGGACGTAACTATGTAAAAAAGGGCGAAGCACCACCTTAACCTGGGTAAGGTGAATGAGAAGTTAACGACACAATTCACAACACCCTGCGAGTAGAGGTGATAACCACCAAGAAGGCAACTTCCCAGGCAGAGTAAGCAGTGAAAACTCCCAAATATTTTGAGATAAAGATAGAGAGGCCTTTGAAGAACCAAAAACACCAAGTTCAGATCCCACGTCGGTGGGAGAAACCTCCCCTGTGGAAACAGATATCTAAGTGCTTGAACACAAAGGCAAGCACCAGGGAATGCAAGACCAGGAAACACTGAAGAAGACTGCCCAGGGGTACTGGCCCTCCCCCGCAGCCACCGCTGCATCTCCCATCTTGAAAGCTTCCCACACAGATGTAGGATTGTTCAACAGGGGAGGTAGGGGAGGGCAGGAGTGACCTATACTAGGCTATCTGCCCAAGCGCCATACCAAAATTTCACACCCACCGGGACCCCCCCTCTGAAGTCCACATAGGGGATGCCGACTGAGGCCCTGCACAGGGGGCACTGACCACGGCCCCTCAGAGGGAAGGCACAAACCGCAGGCCCTCACAGGGGGCACAGAGCCCCCACACTGCCACCCCCTTAAGGAAAGGGGGCTGCCACAAGGCCTAACAGACCACCAAAGCCGCGACGGGCTAAATTTCTGGCTGCACACGGGCCACAGGGGGGGACCAGACAACGGTAGGCTGCAAAAGCTGCCCGCACGCAGCCCACAGGGGGACCGGACCACGGTAGGTCGCAAGCCAAAGCCTAAATTAACGGATGCCATTGAAGATTAAAGATATAACGTGGCTGGGTCTTTCAGTATGACAATGATCCCAAACACACTTCCCGGGCAATGAAGGAGTGGCTTTGTAAGCATTTCAAAGTCCTGGAGTGCCCTAGCCAGACTGTGACATTGCAGCGGACAAACCTGACCCCAAATTGTGTTTTTTGGGGCCAGTGACATTAATACTTTGATCAGTACTATAAAAATGCACCGATCATTGTAAAAATTACACCTACACCAATCACTGGGAGCAGTAGATCCCTGTCATGTCACTAGGCAGAACGGGGAAATGCCTTATTTACATAGGCAGTTCCCCATTCTGCCTCTCTTCGCCATGATCGCGGGCCCGCCGATGGACATCGAGTCTGCGGGACCTGCGGACATGCACCCGCTATCCTGCTCTAGCGAACCAACGTACAGGTATGTCAGTTTGCGCAGGAGTGCCATTCTGCCGACGTATATAGGCATGAGCTGGTCGGCAAGTGGTTAATTAGGGATTGATGAAAAGTAGACAACTATGGGATGTGTTGACTTATGGTCTCCCTGCAATATGCATCAACAAATTTTCTCACGTTTTCTTAGCAGCAGTTTTACTTCCAATTTCTGCACTCTAGTTTTCATAAAGCAGGTTGATGCCTCAATAAAAAATAACTGCAGCACAGCAATACACACACAACAAGGTTATTGTTGCTTAATTAGAGAGAAATAATGATAATGTATAAAACATTAGAAAAAAAAAAATCTGTTTAATCTCGTGATGTGGAATATTCTGCTATTTCCACATTATGCCTCACTTCAAGAAGACTGTAGTTTGTCGTGTTCTTTTTAGACCCCAATTTTTTGCCAGCTTTTATCAAGTCTCTATCCTCAGACAGTCTGTACATTGTTTATTACAGAAAACTACGTATTGACTTTTAAGCATTCCGCATCCCAGGGGAACAATCCTCCCTTCAGACAACACACTGCAAAACTGGGCTGTGCTGATCCGCAAACATAAAAACTGATGGCAGATCGGAAACATTTGGCCCACCTACATTCCCTGTTCCTCTATCTGCTATAAACTCTCTCTCTCTCTCCGTCAGATCATTTTTTTCTCCCCGGCAATTTAAGCAGCTTGAGATGCTGAATGACTTCATTTTATCAATCTTCATCTTCTCAGCTTAGAGACAAATGCTTTAGATCATTAAGATTTCCAGTGAAGTCTTTCTTCTGGCCTTCACACCTGTTGGATTGTGGTCAGATATAAATGAAGCGCTCTCCAAATGCCTGTATACTTAGTTAAAAGCATAACAAAAATGTTTTTTTTTTTTTAAGTTTTAGAGTGTTGGAAATGGCTAAAATGGTCAGTTTTTTTTTTTTTTTTTCGCGGATTGCATCACACTGAGATTTCCCTTCAGTTTCTGTCCTATAGGCACATCAGCAGTAAAGGTGCCCATGCATTAATACAATAGATGAAAAATAGCATGAAAATCTGTCATTTGGACAGTTTGTTCATTTTTCATCCAGTTAATGGGCACAAATATAAAATCAGTTGTGATGTTTTTGAGCCAAGAAATTTTGAATGAAGAGTTTGGATAACTCCTGCCGAATGGACGATAAATTAAAAGGTTAACGAGTTTCTCGCCCATTACTGGTTGAACTGTTGGTTCTGTGCATATGTGACCCAGGAGCAAAAAAGGAACGAGAAACTGATTAATTTGATTAATGTCAACTGAACAATTTATCATTCAAAACTCGGTCATTACATGATGGCAATATCGTTTGCTCTCACGACCGCGTGTTCGTTTTTTAAAATGCGTTCAAACTATTTTTTGACTAGTGTATGGCTAGAATAAGTGAAGGGCCAGTCTTGACAGGTTTTTGTTTGCTTCAGAACTTCCTACCCTCCTATACAAGTTTATTGGAAAAGCAAAGCAGCTGAAACAGGTTTACTGCAGGTCAGATACAACTGCAATAAATTGTGAAAGATCTCAATCTCAAACTGCCATAGGCATCTCCATTGGAGGATTTCCTTTGTGTTCTTGTTCTGGTGACAATTTAAAGTTAATCTCTGTACAAAGAGGGTAAATATGTGCTACTCTGAATTAGCTCCGTGACACGTGCAGGCTCACTGTGACCGTAGCTTATGCAAACAGTTTGTTCTAAGCATGTCTGCCTTATATCTAGGACATGTAGTAGTTTCAAATAAGACTGAGCACTGCGTCACCCCCGGGGGAGGCCCGGGAGAGGTAGATGGAGGCAATTTGGCCCCCCTCTCCTGGGTAGCCGTCGGGGGGCGGTCCCAGGGGGGAGGGGGATCAAGCTTTGGTCTATCCCCCCCCTTGAAATTAGAGGCACCCTGGGGCAGGGCCCTAGCCCGAGGAAACCAGATTAGGCATGGGTATGCAAGAGACACTACAGGCGTTAATTAAGAGTCGACCATCAGACTCATGTGTCCGACTTAACCCACCAACTCTCTACCATCCGGAAAGAATCTATGGGTGTCATTGTTTCCTACAGTTTATTTGTCTTGTATTTGGTCCTGATACACCTGTCTAATGTATACTCAAGTGTATTCTTCTGTTAAAATGTTTCAAAATAAAGATGTTACAAAAAAATTAAAAATAAGACTGAGCAGGCCTGAAAGCCCCGAACAACCTATCTGCCAGGACATCTCTTGTCAGGTAGGTTGTAGGGGACCCCATGATTCCTAATGGTGCCCTGGCAGCGAATGTCTCACCCCTTCCTAAAAAGTCCTTCTCCTTTCTAGCATGTATTGTCTCTATCAGGGATGTGTGCAGTGGAGGATAAAATCTCATAATAGTTGCAAGCATTGGTTTATAAAAGTAAAGAGAAATTGTATAGTTCTATTTCTTCTCAGTTATATACATTTAGAACTCATTTTAGTCAGGATATTAAGCTATACTTGCAGCCTATCTGAGTGTCTCAGATTTTCCCCTGTAGATGACATCACTATTAGTGTGCTATAATGCGAGTTTGGTAGTGGAATGAATGGTGAGGTGGGTGGGGTACTGTGGACCCATGCAGGTTGCTGTCTTGGGTCCAAATAGCTGATCACAGGCTCTTTATACACGTTGGTAATGTGCTGTGTAGTATAAGCAGAAATATATTCCACTTGGGAGGAAAGCGGAATAGGTTACATACACTGTTCCTAAGTGTGATAAATGTAAAACTCCATTACTCACTATAAGCAGGTGCATTTTATATCAGGTTCTCAGGAAATATAAAGCTGCTGGTGAAATGATTGGTTGACACAGACACTGCTCTGAATCGCTCAGCTGTGAGGAATGTTTTGTTTTATGATGTTTAACGACTCATTTATTTAAGAAAAATTGTGCGAGAGAAAATATTATCTGTAGCAACTAATCTGATTCCAGATTTAGGCTAGCTAGCAGCCTAAGGGTATCTAAACTGAACTTAAAAAGTGTTAAAGCGTCATGTTATAGGGAACATCTAAAAATGTTAATTGTGCCTGAAAATGTACCATTTGTCTAAAACTCCTCCTGAAAAATGGCAGTGCACTTTCTGGTACATGAGGGTGCCTAGGCACTGACACTATATGGCCTAAAGTACTGGCCTAATTTCCCTGTTCTGCCTATTGACATAACAGAGATCTTCTGTTCCCTATCATCGGGAACAGGGATCTCTGTGACATCCCCCTACAGTTAGAACACACTTAACCCCTTGATTGCCCCCTACTGTTTAACCCCTTTGTTCCCTGTCAGTGACGTTTATATAGTAATCAGTGGCTATTTTTTAGCTCTAATCGCTGTATAAAGGTCAGTGGTACCAAAATAGTGTCAAAAGTGTCAGATCACCGCCATTACTAATAAAACATAAATTCTAATAAAAATGTCATAAATCTATCCCCTATTCTGTAGACGCTATCATTTTTGCGCAAACCAATATATGCTTATTGCGATTTTTTTTTACCAAAAATATGTAGAAGAATACATATCGGCCTAAACTGAGGAAGAAATTCGTTTTTTTATGCATTATTTTTCGGTGATATTTATTATAGCAAAAATTAAAAGAATCTTACTTATTTTTCAAAATGGTCTTTTTTTTTTGCGCAAAAAATAAAAACCACAGCGGTGATCAAATACCACCAAAAGAAAGCTCTATTTGTTTGGGTACAGCATCTCATGACCGGGCAATTGTCAGTTAAAGCAATGCAGTGCTGTGTCTCAAGAAATGCTCTGGTCGTTAAGTGGGTAAAATCTTTCAGGGGTGAAGTGGTTAAAGCCTGATATACATGGTAAGATTATCATACAAATGATCATCTTTTTTTTTTTTTTTGCATGCTAGTTTTAATACTGAAAATTAAGAGGTTACTAAAGTTTGAAAATTCTTGTACAACAGAATAAAAATTCTAAAGTGATGTAATGTATTGTATTGTTTTTTCAGACTGATTAAACAAAAATCTTAGAATCTCATATCACACAAAAAAAAATTTTTTGTCCCTTTGGATCATTTTGGATAAAAGCTGTGTACTAACAATCAGATTATCTTACGATCATTTCAAAAGTGGTATTATTTATATGGTTTTCTAATTGTGTGTACAGGCGTCAAGTCCAATATTGTTATCTGACCTTTCACAAATGGGCACAAATTCCCAGGCACACTCCAAAATCCTGTGGGTAGCCTAATTTTGGAAGTGGTTACAAACTCAAATAAGGCAGCCAACTCCATATTAATGCCCATGAATATTAAAAAGCATGCCCAATAAATTTACACGTGCCCACAAACGTCTGGCATCACAGTGTAAGTGATGTAACCCCTAATTTGCATAAATTATCATGGGTAAGTTAAGTACAATTCATTTTAAAAAGGAAAAAAAAAACTGATTTTGTGGTAAACAACAAATAAAAAACCCCAAATGTCGGTACATATCAGAATTATTTTTGCGGTAATCTGTTAAATCCAATTCACAAACGAAACTGGAATTAAAAAAAGGTGTGATATTTAACACCACCTTTTTGGTGGAGGTAACCAGAGCAGTACCAAAAAGAAGAGCCTATTCAAACCCTCAGAAAGTGCATTCCACCTACCGAGAGGCTAATTCCACCCACAGAACACCCACAGGAAGGGGCACTAATCCTCCTACAGAAAGGGGCACAATACCACCCTCAGAGAGGGGTCTAATTCCACCCACAGAAAGTTGACACTATTCCACCAGCAGTGGACATACAAAAATGTGGCATTATACATCCCAAATACAAAGGTAGTTTTTATTAATTTTTTTATTAAAGGGGTCATAAACCCTTGTGTTTTTTCACCTTAATGCATCCTATGCATTAAGGTGAAAAAACACCTGGCAGTGACCGGCCCCCCAGCCCCGCCATTTACTTTCCTGAGCGGGGTCCTTGGCTCTTGATTGGATAGATTGATAGCAGCGCAGCAATTAACTCCTGCTGCTGTCAATCAAATCGGGGTGAGTCATAAATTTGGCGGCCAGGGACACCGAATGCTGGACTTGGGAGCACACCCGCCAGGTAACCCCCCCCGGGAGAGTGCTTATCCTAGGGGGTTATCTTATGTGGGGAGGAGCCGCGAGAGCTGCCGAGGGACCCCAGAAGACGGCGTTCGGGGCCAATCTGTGCAAAATGAGCTGCACAGTGGAGTATGATATGTTTGTTATTTTTTTTCTAAATCCAAAAAACCTTTACAATCACTTTAAATCAAAAAGGCATGATGTGCAGTGCAAATTAAAGGGGTTGTAAACCCTCAAGGTTGGCGATGGGGACGAGCACACCAGCTTCAGCCACAGTCTCAGTTCCTCACTGGATAGATTTATAGCAGCAGGAGCCATTGGCTTCAGCTGCAGTCAATCAGAACCAATGACATGGGAGCCGGGGGGCGGGGCCGAGTCCTGCTGTCTGTGTCTTGTATGTTTGTTATTAAAAAAAAAAAAAAAACTAACATGTATAACCGCATAAGTACCAGCCGCCGTCATACTGCAAGAGGTTGGCTCTCGGGCAAATCGCAGGAGCCAACGCGCATGGCCGGTGGCCACGATTTCTGCTTGCAACCCGCAATTGTTCCAAAGAGACAAAATAGGGATCTGTCAATGTAGACAGACATCTCCCCATTCTAACAGGGGAGGAGAGACAGATTTGCTGTTCCTAGGGATTAGGAACAGCGATCTCGCTCCTCCTCCAGTCAGTCCCATCCCCCACAGTTAAAAACACCACCTAGAAAACACATTTAACACCACGATTGCCTCCTAGTGTTAACCCCTTCCCTGCCAGTGACATTTACATGTCAATGGTCTCAAAAATGTGCCAAAAGTGACCGATCTGTCTGCCACAATGTCGCAGTCACACTAAAAATCGCAGATCACCGCCATTACTAGTAAAAAAAATGCTATAACTCTTGCGCAAACCAATCAACATACGTTTATTGTGATTTTTTTTACCAAAAAGATGTAGAAGAATACATATTGGCCTAAAATGATGAAAAAAAAAATAGGGTTTTTTTTTCTTATTTTTTGGAGATATTTACTATAGAAAAATTCAATTTTTGTTTTTTTAAATTGTCAATTTTTTTGTTTATAGTGCCAAAAATAAAAACTGCAGAGTTGATCAAATACCACCAAAAGAAAGCTCTATGTGTGGGGGGAAAAAAGGGCATCAATTTTGTTTGGGTACAACATTGCACGACCGCACAATTGTCAGTTAAAGCGATGCAGTGCCGTATTGCAAAAAAAGTGAAAAAAGGAAACGTTTATAAAAAGTGCAACAATGGAGTATGTCAACCCATGATTGTGAAACAAAAGTTACTAAAGCGCAAATATGGAATCTCCGTGGAGTAATCTAAATGAAAACAGCTGCAACACTTAAAACGTGGTCAGTAACCAGGGGAAATTAAATTAGATAAATAGTAGTTTTGCGCTATAATCAATTGTCCACCATATAATAAAGTGCAATGTGCAACTAGTGCAAAAAAAATTAAAATGTATGTAAAGTGCAACACAAATGACCACGAGAAGAAAGAATCACAGTGCCAATCCACCTTGGCACTGCCAAAACCACACAATTATATAAATCAATGTGCCTCTAACTCTAATTTAAACACCACCGCTAATAAATGTCGATGCCTAATGCAAAACATAATTCATATTAAGGTATAAATGTGCTAATGTTCATTAAATAGGTAAAGATATTAATTCAAACAGGTGCCACCTGAAGAAAAAATACCACACCCCCAATAATGGGGTAATATAAACATGAAAAAATAAATACATTTATATATATAAAATTATAATATAAATTTGATCAAATCACTAATAATAAATATAGGTGCAAGTACATGTAATAAATGAATAAAACCACTGAGCGGCACAATGGCATAGTGGTTAGCACTCTCACCTAGCAGTAAGAAGGGTCGCTAGTTCGAATCCCAACCACGACACTACCTGCCTGGAGTTTGCATGTTCTCCCTGTGCCTGCGTGGGTTTCCTCCTGGTACTTCGGTTTCCTCCCACACTCCAAAGACATGCAGGTAGGCTAATTGGCTTCTGTCCAAAATTGGACCTAATATATGAATGTGGAGCTTGGATTGTGGGCTCCTTGAGGGTAGGGACCGATGTGAGTGTGCAATGTACAGGAATAAGGACAATTGTAGACGCTCACTCAGGTTGAACTGGATGGACTGGTGTCTTTATTCAACCTTACTATGTAATATATAAAAATTAATGACAATACGAATGTGCAAAATCGTGCAACAGGTGCAATAAAGTGCATGCAGCAGTAATCAGACAAAAGTACCAGAAAAGCCCTGGCAATCCTAGATCTATTCATTAAAAGAAGAAACTGCTACACCTGGATCAGCTGGACTGAAATCATTGAATCGTTTAGAATAAAAGAGTAATTTGCACACAAATGCAGCCAACTCCTGAGCGTATTACAATATCAGTATATTATATGAAGATGATATATCGGTCTTCAGCGTTCAGTATTGCCCAGGAGAAAAGCTCAAACTGATATTGCACTCACGGATGGATGGATGGATGCTTGCAGGAAATAGAGTAAATGATATCATTGCGCAATGCTGCAGTGTATAGAAGCCTTAGGGATATAGTATACACTCACATGAATTGAGAAATCACAAGCGCTACTGGGAGGCTAGTATGTCTGTCACAAGCTCAGGCTCACAACTCTAGCAGGCCATACAGTTCCAAAAAAAAATAATTTTTATGAATGTATGGTATGATGGATTTAGTAAAGGAGTTTAGATTACCAAGCATAAGGAGACATAAATAATGTGATAAGGTAGTTCAAATGTCAATGAAAATTAACAAACATGTTGAAAAGTTAAATATTATAAGAAAATTACCTTAAACAACTCTTAACCACTGACACATGAGATAAATTACCGCATGAGAAAATGCCTTAGTTACTGAACAATCGAAAAAGTACTGCATTGGTTATTGAACGCTAAATTCTTGGTGAATTGAACTTTCATAACTCATTTTCCACATGCGTTATTTTATGGCATTTTACTTGCCCTTATTTAACTCTTAGTGAATTGATCCCTATGTCTTTTTGCTGATGAAATAAAGGTGTGCAATAGAGCCGAAATTCATGGAGATGTTAGTAATAGGGAACATGATTTGGCATTGCAAGAAGATGGGTCAAAGCAGTTTCAAACTTCAAATTCTGAACTGAGAGAAAAATTATTTTCAAGAAAAAAGAATGAGCAAACAGTGTGGCCTGATGTTAGGAAAAGCAAATACAATTCTGGGATACATCACTAGAGGGATCACCAGCAAGAGGAAGAAGGTTCAGGTTCCCCAATACAGTGCATACATTGCACCTCATTTAGAATACTGCATTTAGACCTGGTGATATCACTTACTAAAAGATAGAAAACATGTCTAGTACTGAAAGGTCTGAGGGATAAAATACATCGGGAGAGCATGCAGGAATTTAAGATATATAATCTTAAATAAACAAGCCAAGAGGGGAACATGGATATGGAACCTTTAAATATATCAAGGGTGTGAATAAGGTTCAGGAGGGCAGTATTTTCAATATGAAACACAGGGACGCGACCTATAACTAGGAGGAAAAGTTCAAAACATTAGAAAATATTTTAGTGAAAGAGTAGTTGATGCTTGGAATAAAATCCCAGCAGAAGCAGCGAGTCTGTCAACAGAAAGTGAAAACGTTTTTTTAATCTTGTTCTGATCTCACATTTGTATTTCTAACATGAATCCCTAATGTGCTTGTCAGTTGTGGCAATAAGAAAGTCTTATTCTTCTCCGATAGGGAGCTCACAGTTCACAATGATCTCTTGCCATCAGACAGGGCTAATATTGTGATCTATTTCGCTATTAGGAAATGGACAACCATGATATACAGTTAAAGGGGTTGAAAAGGTAAAATGTTTTTTCACCTTAATGCATTCTACAGTGTCGGTGCCCCGAGCCCCCCTGTTTTACTTACCTCACCCCTCGAAAGTCCCGCGCTCGCCCCAGACTTCCTCTTCACCACTCAGCCTGGCCGCTGATTGGCTGGAGTGGATGGATTGAAGGCAGCGCAGCCATTGGCTCGCGCTGCTGTCAATCAAATCCAATGAAGCGGCGTGCCAGGGGGCGAGGCCGTGTGATACAGCGAGCGGCTATAGCCGCCGGCTGTATCACGGGAGCGTGCCCGCAGGTGCTTCTCACCATGCGAGGGAGCTCGCATGAACGTGAGAAGTACCTGCGGGAAGAAGCAGAGACAGCCGCCGAGGGACCCTAGAAGAGCAGGTTCGGGGCCACTCTGTGCAAAATGAGCTGCACAGTGGAGGTAAGTATAAAATGTTTGTTATTTTAAGAAAAAAAAAAAATTACTTTAAAATCCCTTTAAAGCAACCATGTGTTCCCTATACTTTTAGGCAGCTAGAGATATTTTCTTGTATTGCTCACATACCATGCAGAAGGTATTGGAAATTCTGAAAGTCAAAAGCAATCTACACAATCCTGGTATTCTGCTTTCGGGGGTTATACCGGGATAATGCCTACATCTGCAGGCATCATCCCGGTATTGTTTTTTTTAGAGCCAGTGACCGGCTTTCCAGGTATAACAACCGATGTGGCTAAAAGCTGCTCAGCTGTTATACCGGCGGAGTGGGAGGGGACATCCCCCCTCCCGCACCACCGGGAGTTCCGATCTGCGTCGCACCACTTCCGGTGCCTAGAGACAGACGGCTTCATTCCAGGCTCCTGAATATAAACACGGAAGTGACGTCACAATGACACTTCCGGTTTACTCGGCTGCCAATAGTGCCGGTTTAAAAAAAAAAATACAGTATTCAGATTCGCCGTTTTTGGCGATCTGAATACTTTGAAGTGCAAAGAAGGGAGGTTTTTAAGATCCCCAATCCCTCCATAAAGAGTACCTGTCACCACCTATTACTGTCACAAGGGATGTTTACATTACTTGTGACAGCAATAAAAATGAGCCAAACTTTTTTTTTTTTTTGAAAACACAATTTAATTATATAAAATGAAATAAAATAAAGAGGTTTTTTTTGTTTTTGTTTTTTTTTTTTTTTTTTTTAAGAGCCCCCGTACCTGCGAGCTCGCTCAGCAAAGAAAACGCATTAGGAAGTCGTGCCCGCATATGTAAACGGTGTTCAAATTACACATGTGAGATATTGTCGCGATCATCAGATCGAGAGCAATAATTCTAGCACTAGACCTCCTCTGTAACTCTAACCTGGTAACCATAAAACATTTTAAAGTGTCGCCTATGGAGATTTTATAGGTACCGTAGTTTGTCGCCATTCCCCGAACACGTGCAATTATAAAGCATGATATGTTTGATATCTATTTACTCGGCGTAACATCCTCTTTCACATTATATAAAAAAATTGGGCTAACTTTACAGTTTCCTTTTTTTAATATTCATGAAAGTGTCTTTTCCCAAAAAGTTACGTTTAAAACACTACTGCACAAATACAGTGTGACATAAAATATTGCAACAATCACCATTTTATTCTCTAGATTCTCTGCTCAAAAAAAAAAATATATAAAAAAAAAATATATATATATAATGTTTAGGGGTTCTAAGTAATTTTCTAGCAAAAAATACGGATTTTAACTTGTAAACACCAAAGGTCAGAATTAGGCTTAGTCATGAAAGGGATAAAGCAGATTTTAAGTTTATTGAACTGTCTCCCAGCAGCCTTTTTACCCCTCTGATCCCGACAATACGCTTAAAGCGTAACGACACTTTTGTTGAGGAAAAAAAAAACATTCCCCTCTGAGTATGTACAGTTCAAGGATTTTAACAAACTTTGTTGCAGATTCCTACCTTCTGTTATTCTTAAGAAATAACTGTATGTTCCTCTGTACCCCTGAGTGAGTCTGTATGGGAGTGTTTTTTGTAATATAATTTTTGTTGCAGGGGATGCCTGAAACCTGCCTTGTATCTTAGGGCAGACTTCTGAGAAAATTAGGGAATCAATCACAGAAGCAGGAAATTATGTTTCCGGGGAGTGGTCAGTACACATTCCGTGTACAGAACACCTCCGGGGTAGCCATAGTGCATTGTATTTTCAGAAAAATACAGAGCTGAAGATTGAAAAAGAAAGGTAATTTTTTTTTTTTAATAACACTCAATTACAATAGGACTTGTGTCAAAATTGTATACGCTATATTATATTTCTTTATTTGCATTTTTTTTCCACGAAAGTGGAGTTACCCTTTAAGATAAATATATTCCTATGGGTCAACTTCAGCTCTAAATAATTATACATATTCAGTTACCGGTAATATACATTACACAAAAGTGTAAGATGTATCTTACTGAAGATACAGAAAAGTACTTACAATTGTAGTTTGTGGGTAATGAGGTCCCATACACCTCAAGTGGTCTTTTTGGGTCTACTTTAATATAATAAATTCACTAAATTACAGTAAAACAGAATATCCAGTACAATATAGTAAATGCCTAATTTTGTACAGTATAATTGCCAGACATAAGACAGAACTTGACAGAAGTCAATGGCCATAGTTATTTTAAAGAGATCAAAGAGACCTCACTGCTCAACCAAGGCGCTGAAAACACGTCTCAACCTGACAAAAGCAAATCACCGTTTTTAATATGTTTCCAATCAAGATGTCCTATGCATCCAATAGGGTTTCAGATCCTCTTTCACAAGATATGTAAAGGATATTACAGATCTATAGAGAAATCTCTTTTATAGCCACACGGAGGAAGCTGTTCTTTGATCTATGCAGGCCAAGTCTTTTGTAGCATATGGAAGTTAATCTGCATTACCATACTTCGTGTGCATTTGACCTTTACCGCAATTTGTATGCTTAGGTTCCTAGATATGCTTTTATATACCAAGGTCATGAAATACAAGAAATTATCATTGGCTAAAGGTGAACCTTGCGACCATACATCTATTATTTGTTAACGAATAATAAAGGTGCACAGCCAGGATGGTATAACCAGTGCCTAAAATTGACAACATTAAAGTTACATTACAAAGTGTATTTTAGGATACCATCATACCATAACAACATATCGCAGTTACACATAAAATTAAATTATTATAGACAGAGCACTCAGAGTCCTGAAAACGCTAGTTTCCTGGCTGGTGTACTGATTCAATGGTGTCCGCATATGCTGGCTGGCATACTGATCCAACGGCGTCAGAAAGAAATCAATCCCCTGATATGCATGAAAATTCTGGTTTAGTGGAATCAGAATTATTAAAGTCTTATGCTGGTTATACAAAATATCAGTCAAAATTTGGAAATTTAGACAGTTCATTCGTTTTTCGGGCAGTTAATCGGCACAAAATCAATAATCGTTGGGACGTTTCTGAGCCGGAAAAATGAAGGACGTTGGGAAATTTTCTGCCAAACGAACGATAAATTAAAAGGGTTAATGTATTTCTTGTCCGAACAGTTTGCACTAGGTATATGTAAAAAAACAAACAAAAAATGCATTCATTTATGTCCACTGAATGATTTATCGGTCATTACATGATGGCACCATCGTTTGCGCTCACAGCCGAATGTTCGTTTTTCTAAAATGGGTTTCGGGCGATTTTTCATATAGTGTATGGCCAGCATAAGGATTAGGCCTTTCAGTGAGGCAAGCTATTATAAAGTGTTCATCAATGGATGTCTAGGTATTTCGCACATGGACTGGATTATTGCTAAGTCACTCCAGGGTGTGCTTGGCACCTCAGTCCCTGCATACACCCCCCTGCCGCCTTTCGGGTTCTTACCACAGACCCTGCACCCTCTCTTACCATTGCACCTTCCCCACTTACTTTCATCACCATGCATGTAATAGCCCATTGTTGCCTGTGCAATTATTTTAAATCTGTGTTTTTGTACCTCTTTTCATTGTAATGCATTGCATTCACACGACTGCAGTGCCTCTCCATTCATAAAGATAGAGCAGCAGGTTGGTGCCTTCTTCCTTCTGTTCTTCCTCTCAGAGTACCCTCGTGAATGAGGATTGCTTATGCATCCTCATTTATGATTAAACATATGACATTATAGACAGGATGGTGCTGGGCTGGGTGGGCCTGAGTGGTTATACTTGCAAAGATACATTGTCAGTGTACAAGTGCCGGTAAGCAGCCACATTCGGCTGCACAGGCATACCTTTGTCAGTGAAGCACATGAGAATCGCTGCATATCTGGATTAGACTGTTTCTTACTGACATTAAGCAATTTCAATAAAGCATAATATAAGTTTTACATAATATACATAGAACTAAAGGTCAAAATTATTTCACTATGTGAAATGTTGGTTAGTATGGCAATTTTTTGTTTTCATATGAAAAGCAAATGAATGCAGTTCTGTAATCATTAAGACCTCATTAAATGTATTTTTTGTGATGCAAGCAAGAATTTGAATCGGTATCAGACCCTTGCCCATCACTGTATTGCTTTTCTTTCACTGATTGCTCATAGGTTGGGATGGATTCAGGACGACCAGACTAAAGATTAGGGTAGTAAGCACCCAGGGATGAATACACCAAATGCAAAAAGTCTGCGTTCGGGAGAAATTAATCCCCAGGCACATAATACTCTAAACAGAAATACTGCTAAGTGCATTGTCTCACCCCATCCAGCTACAGAAGTGGTCAGTCTTGCAAAGAGTTTGACATGCTGCTGGCAGCAGAGCTAGACGTGATACATGTGCACCCCACCTGCAGCTAAACACCAGAGCCCCATGCATCGGGGGCCAAACACCAGTGTTTATAGGGCATTAATCTTCTTACTACAGGTTTACAGTTAAAAAAAAAAAAAAAAAAAACAACCCATGAATGATTTCGGCAATGCAGAAAACATGCACAGAAAGAGCTACCCTTAAATCATATTGGCTCTGTACCCTGTGACCGCCAGTCAAAGCAATCACAAATGTGAACATTGCCTGTGTCTACACTTGATGCTCTCCCCTTCCTCTCATAACGGAGATCAATACAACACAAAGGGATCAGACAAAGATATCGTGGGCAGAAAAAGGTAGCAGCAGAGTCAAAAGTGCTTAAAATGCTACTGACCATTAATAACTGGGGGAGGAGAGAGTTTCAGTGCTACAACCTGGCTTCAGTGGACAACCTTTAACTACCATCGTAACAGAAAGTTTCTTAGGCCCCATTCACACTTGTGAATGGGGTTATTGGCGATTACATTCGGGAAACCCAGAACGGATTCCCAGCAATTAGCTGTAGGCAGAAGACCCACTGAAAGCAACTTGCTTTCAACAGGGCTACTACCCGCAGCTAGTTGCCGGGAACCCCTGCTAAATTTCCTGCATGTACTCACTTACGGCCCCATTTGCAAGCATAAATAGGGCCTAAGAAATTTGCTGCTATTGATGTCTTCAATGTGGCCATTGCCAGCACACCTTCATTGGTGCAGTACGATATAGTCAAGGTTTACCGTATTTATCAATGTATAACACACACCCCAATTTTAGGAGGGAAGTTTAAGGAAAAAAAACTTACATTTTAATTAAAGAACTCTGAAGCAAAATTAGAGTCACAGCTCATCAATACACCCTGCTCAGTGCCCATCTGCAGCCTCTAAATTGCCCATCAATGTACCCTGTTCAGTGCCAATCTGCAGCCTCACCTTTCCAACCATTTAAGTCTTGTCAGTGTTGGATTATCCCTGCTGTCTCCAAGGGAAGAGGAGGAGCGAGCGATGCTGAATTACACAGAGCCGCCATCTCCTATGTAGACAGTGCTCCGTCACTCCCAGCCATGCCTCCTGGCACTGCTCATATGATAGCCAGAACAGTGGCCCAATGCGGGGCCAGGAAGCGTGGCTGTGAGTGATGGAGCACCGGGTACACAGGAGATAGCGGCTCTATGTAATTCAGCGGCGCTCGCTCCTCTTCCCTCAGAGACGGCAGGGCTCAGTGTAAAACGCGTACCCACGATTTTTTCCCTGATTTTAAGGGGAAAAAAGTGCGTGCTATATGCCGATAAATACGGTATTTTGATAATAAGTGTATTTTATTTTGGTAGTATATCACTATGTGCATGATTTGTTCCTAAGTGACTACAAACCCACGCGAACCAAGTGAATAGTTGATTATAATCTGAAATTATAAAGAAATTCTGATTTTGGGATATTGTCTGTCAAAAAATTGAGAGTTTAACTAGTAACAGCAAGAGCAATATTCAATTTTAGCAACCAGTTTGAATTACTGTTCTCAATTTCTCAGAGGTGAAAAAACGACTGATTGTCGTGGGTTATTGCTCTTTGCACATATTCACTGCTCTTTGTCCTACTATATTAAATAAGCCTCTTGGTTCAAGTCTAATATCCATCAAAATATACATGTAGATGCCAATCCCTACATCTGAACTGATCCTGATGCAGAAAATCCTGTATGTAATATAAATACAGAAAAAATCTTCAGCCTGTTTCCTTTTATCTTTTAGACCCATGACACAAGACTGTAAAACGCATTGTCTCAAATATTAACAAATAAAAGCCCAGCAGACAGGAAAGTCCACTAGCCTTGGACTTATTTGCAATAGGAGAAAACCCCTTTGTCTGGCCCAGGTGGGTCCTGCTGTCTGTTTGCAACACAAATGCTCTGTCTTTAGTCTGACAGCCACCAAGCCACACAAATTGTTCCTCGCCTGTTCACCTGCTCCCAGCTGTGTCTGCTCAGCCGACTAACTTCAGCGAACTACTCCAGGATTGATGACATGTGTAGATGATAAAGTGAGCAATTTCAAGAAATTACTGGTTAGTTACTGAGACACATCTGTGCTTGAGTGAAACTAGAGGTTTCTCATTACGCATTTTGCAACCTGCAGTGGCAGAAGTACAGTTTGAAGTGAAGTCTCATTTTACAAATACTTGGTAACTACTTGAGGTGATCGGGGAACTGAAATTTTGCTCTCTAGCCACTTTGGGCCACAAAAGGTATATACCTCCCAGTTTTCCAATATGGGGGAAAAAGGAACACCTTTTAGCAACAAACATTTTTAATAAAATACAAACGATTCCCACATCCACAATCATACTTTAAAGTGCTTGTTACCCCAAGACTTCATATTCCTGATATGTGCCTGCTGTACCATGTGCTTGTAGGAGAAAGTATCCCGTTCTTTTTGTATTGCTTCCTTTATGTGAAATCCCTGGTGTTTCTGCTAGTCCCCATGCTTTCCTATTAAAAAAATGCCCACACTAAGCAGGAGAACACAGCTTGGTTAGTTCTGTAGCTATGCTGGAAACTCAGCCCATTCTAATCCAATGATCAGACTTGAGACTGACACACCCCCACTGCACAGCCATTCACTGGGAAGATATAAAAGAAACAGGGGGCCTCTCTGAGTGTAGTATTAAATTATTATCGTTTATTGCACAAGATTAAAAACACTTACAAGATATAAGTGGGAGTCATGCTCATCATAAGTATGTAGTCCTGGCAGTTCTACTGCGTCCCACAGGCTCCTTGCATAATCCAGGTATTTGGGAAAGGTTCTGGTGTGATATTATGCTGCTGTTCATCACAACATCACACCGGAACCTTTCCCGGCTACCCGGATTGTGCGAGGAGCCTGTGGGACGCAGTTGAACTGCCAGGACTACATACTTAGGACGAGCATGACTCCCACTTATATCTTGTAAGTGTTTTTAATCTTGTGCAATAAACGATCCTGTTTTAATACTACACTCAGAGAGGCACCCCCTCCCCCCTCATTGATTGTTTACAATTACTTTAACATAGGCAAAAGAAGGAACACACAGAATTTCAATGCTTAATACAGAAAAACAAATATCATGGATTTAAAAATACCTAATAAAAGGCAAAATCAAGAAACAAAATCAGCTGGTGTATACCGGTTGGCAACTGGTATCAGATGACTGATAGAGCTGTTGATTTGGTGGATGGGGCACAACTCAGTGCTGGAATGCACAGTCCTCTCTACCAATCTTTTACTTCTGTCACTCTTGCACCTCCTCTTCCTCTGCTTTCACAATGTTGTTGCTAGGAGTAACACATTTTGGGAAACCTTTCCCCCATCATCAGCCAAGCAACTAAACCTTTGATATGGCTATAAATAGTCATTACATTAAAAAACATAAAAAATAAGTAGCAGTAAGCAATATTTCCAATCGTTTGTATCCCTAACATAAACCAAAGTAATTGACCCCTGTTCAGAGCCTTATGCACAAGATTTTTCATTTTAGTGCATGCCTTTTAATCAATAAACTAAATGTAAACAACTGCACTAGGCCAGTTCTGTTCTCTCCTTTTATGAGACATCCCATTATCAGAAGTATCACCTTTGGTTATACTAACAATTTAAAGTATGTAGCGCCAACACCTTTTTCTTTAGCTATGGCTAGAGTAGGAAGAGGTTAAATAATATGTAAACAACATTTCATATTCTTGAGATGAGCCTGCAATAGCCATGTATTTGTATGAAAAAGCATCCTGTTCTATTTGTGTTGCTTCCTTTGTGTGAAATCCCTGGTGTTGCTGCCAGTCCCTCTGCTTTCCCAAACAATGACAACAGTAGACATGAGAGCACAGTGTGGTCAATTCTCTAGCTGTCCTGTTAAGACTTGCACTGACATGCCCTCCCCTGCACAGCCATCCACTGGGAAGGCCAGTGCACTGCTGTTTCTCCTCCAGCTCTCTGAGCTCCTTATGCAGCTGAGAACAGAGGGTATGTGATCATTGTAAAAAAAAAAAAAGTATTTATATTGCTATATATGTATACTCAAATCCTTTGCCTTTCATTTCTATTTTAAACTGAATGGGATGATTTACAAGGTGGTAGTTTACATATACTTTAAAAGCCTGTCAGTTTATTTCTGCTTTCGGTTTCCTATTAGGGAGATTTCCCTTAACTTCCTGTCCAGCAGATGCAACAGAAAGCTGAATTCTCCTATTAGACAGTTGTCACCAGAACAGATGTTCCCTCTAGAAGATTTGGCATCATCACCTCTCTTGTTCTGATGCCAACTGTAAAATTTTGAATTTCCCAGCACTTTTCATCTCCTTAAAAATGGTCGCCAGGACAAAAAAAAAAGAAGTTATTCTATCAAGTCGGGACATGGAAAATAATAAAAACTTGAGGCTTTCTAATCCTTCCCTACTGTATCCAAAACAAAACAAATACAGCTTTTTTACTATGACTTCCTGAAAGCTGGTCCTTTTATATAGGTGGATGAAAGGTACATTATTTTTATCCTTTACTACACAGATCAGATTTGAGATACTAGCAATTAATTTAAAAATTGTAAGTAATGATAAATGAAGTTACTACTACAACTATTGTTATAATTTGCAAATTATGTCAGCACAATACAATTACAGTTAGTTTTGCTAGAAATTCAGAGCATTTTTCGGCTAGCAGTAAAAACAACCAAGACATTAAAAAAAAAATCCAACTTTCTGCCTCACACATCAATCAGAGTGCTCAGTGTTCCTATCCAATAGTCTGAGGGTCAAAAGAGCATCTTCCCACAGTGATGTTACTCCCTTTAGCTGTTAAACATTAAAACAAATGCCAAAAAGATATAGCTAGATTTTAGAACCGTTCAAAGTTCTTAGGTAGTCTTACAAATAAACTGGAAAAAGACTTAATCCAAACCTACCAACCACCTACTCATTAATCTACTGATATCTGCAGAAGGATATCTGTTTGCTGAAAGAGATGGATGAAGTTTGCTCATGACAATGGTCCCCAACAGGAATCTAAAAACGAAGTCAAGCTTTATCCACTTTTGGGGTGCTGGCTGTTTAATGTTTGAAAACCAGCACAATGGTTGGAATGAGTCTCTTATCATTGTGTGCGGTCTTTAATATTGCTGCCTTAAGGTTCATTATTTGTTAGAGAAGGGCTTTACATCCACATTCTATGATGGGATAGAACAAAGAACAGGAAACTAAAGCAGAATAAATATAGGTGATTAATACTGATAATGGTTCTAGAATTGCAGATACAGTGTACACTTTACTCTCATCATTTCCTTTGTTATCAGTGCTGTCTGGAAACTCATTAGCACAGTCACTAAAGCCAATAACCCAAGCAAGCCAGTGATATATTCATAAATTCATTGATAGTTAAATTAAACTTGCCATGACAGAAATATGTGATTGGCATTGTGGCTCTACTAGTTGCCTTGATGGTATGTTGACCAACTAGCTTCAGTAGCAGGAGTCACTGGCCTGGACATGCAGATCAAGAAAGTCTGAGAAAAGTCAAAGGATCTTATCTGCATAATAGTTTCAGGTCAGTATTTTAAAGTATTAAAGGAAGAGAATTTGCATGAGAGCCAAGCAACTAGCATTTTCAGAAGGAAAAGTCAGCAATAACAGAATCCAGTACAGAGAGAACCATTTGTCTACTATTACTGACTTCTCCTTCAGATATTTCTAGTCGTCTGGATGCCATACTCATGGTTTGTCTTCAATACCATAATATTTACAGACCCAGACCCAGCACAAAGACATGAAATGTTGACGTCTCTGACTTTCATTTGCGGATTGGATACATATGCGATTAGAGATATCAAAGTCAGACAGATTGACCATTAGCATCTTCAATAGGAGAGGCGCAATGGTAGCCCAAATATTTTTGTAATAATAGTCATTTAATCGTGAGAAAAGTAGTGAGAAAAAGATTTAAACACTGTGGGATCCTTCTTTCTCAAAAATAACAAACATGGCATATTTACCTGCTCTGTGCAATAGTTTTGCACAGAGCAGCCCAGATCCTCCTCGACTCAGATCCCCCACCAGTGCTCCTGTCTCCCCCCACAACCAAGTGCCCCCTTGACAAGCAGCTTGCTATGGGGGCACCCGTGCAAGCTCTCTCCTGAGCCCCGGCGTGTGTGCCTATTATAAACACAGAATGGGGATCGGCCCTGCCCCCCGCTACCGCCTCACTGGCTGTAATAGACAGCAGGAGTCAATGGCTCCTGGGAGGGAGCTGCATGCAGAAGGATTTTACTTTCATGAAAAGAATGCATGAAGGCAAAAAACCTTCTGCCTTTAAATCCCCTTTAAAGTTTGTGCTGCTGCTAGACAAAGGATTGAAGAAGACATGGTGGTGAAATTAGGGTAACTATGGATCTGTGGAGGGAGTGGATGAGTGGAAGGAGGCATAGAGAAAAATTAGAACTGTGCTTCGCGTATCATTTCCCCATATTATTCTTCAAGTATAAATATTCCATAACCTTTTTTTTCTGGATTGTGTGAGGTCCTTACGTTTACTAACTCCAAGCAAAGAGAATCACACCTATGACATCACTTGATGCAGCAAGGTTTATTTGACAGACAGAAAACATTCTACATCCTTCCACTTTTGGTCTGCCCCACTATTCTGTTGCACCCATCCATGCTTAGTCATAGAGATCTCTACAACTAAAGGCTAGTACACAACATAAGTTGAGGTCACTAAACGGGAGGCAGTCGGCTGTTGGTTTTCTAGCGTGCATGGCCGGCTTCTGTCAGACCGGCTGACATACAAATAGGCCAAATGTCAGCCAGTTTTTGTTTTTGAAGCAGTCAATGCTGCCCAACATTTGGCCAGTGTGTACTAGGCTTAAGACATGCATGGGTGAAACATGTTAGGATGCAGCTTCTGCTGTCATATACAGTAGTAATGGCGCAATAAGTTTTTATGTGTACATAAATGTCTAAGCAGAACAGCAAAAAGTTCACTAAATTCCAACTGGAGCGTTTAGGGTAACTTTCTGCTGATCTCAATGCAGATGCCGCACCTCTGAAGAGACCTAATGTCGAGTATACACGATCAGACTTTCCCAGCAGACTCGGTCCGGCGGACCGGGAATCCGTCGAACATTCAGATCGTGTGTGGGTTCCAGCGGACTTTTTTTTTTCCAAAAGTCTGACAGACCTAGAAATAAAACATGTCTCAAATCTGTCCGACGGACTAAAAATCGGGAAACGGTGATGCCTCGTACACGCGATCGGAATTCCGGACAGAAAAAAGACTGACGAGAGCTTTTCATCAGAAAATATGACCATGTGTATGCTCCATCGGAATTTAGCTGTCCGAATTTCCAACAGCCAAAAATTGATAGCATGTTCTCAATTTTCCCGACGGAAAAACTTTCTATCGGAAATTCCGATTGTGTGTATGCAATTCCGACACGCCAAAAATCACGCATGCTCAGATTCAACTACTAAACGGAAGCTATTGGCTACTGGCTATTGAACTCCCTTTTTCTAGTCTCGTCGTACGTGTTGTACGTCACCACGTTCTAAACTATCGTAATTTGGTGTGACTGTGTGTAGGCAAGACAGCTTGAGCGGAATTCTGTCGGAATTCCATTGGGAAAACTATCAGAGCTTTTTCCGATGAGAATTCTGATCATGTGTACGCGGCATTAGTCTGTGTGCTAGTCTGATGGACCCATTATGACGCAAGAGCAGCTATTGGCTACAGGCCATTGAAATTCCTTGTTTAGTCCCGTTTACGTCATCACATTCAAAACAAATGGACTTTCGAATGGATTTAGTCCGGTCGTGTGTGGCAAAATGCCGTTGGTTCAGAAAGTCCGTCAGACCTAGTCCATCAAAAAGTCCTGTCGTGTGTACGTGGCATGAGTATCTCTAGGCAAACAGATAAGAAGAATAGCAGTGCACTACCTGGGTGTAGTGTATTGACAGATTTATTGTGGTGAAAAGACAAATGGCAGCTCACATTGTGACTGTTAAAATCAGGCTCATCACATAGTAAGGGCTTCCGATGAACAACAACAGGGAACCTCAGACCAGGACAGAAATACTGGGTAGATGGATACACCTGCTCCAGAAATTATTAATCCCGGGGCACGCCCAAAAAGCATGGTACAGGTCCGCATCTAACTGTCCACATTTGAATGGGCAAGAAGAGGTGCTTAGACCCATAAGGTAGGAATGATGAGGAGATATAAGAGAGTGATGGAAAAGTTGAAGCATCTTTTCACAGTACACTGTGGCTTTGCTTGTACCCCAAGACAAATGCAGCAATTTTAGGAGGGCTTCAACTGAGTGTTAAGGGGAATTCTTGGTCTATATGTTAAGACTAGCCATTGAGAAGGAATAGTCCAGTGGCTGACTGAAAAATGTATGGAATGGAAATTGCTCTATTATCTAGGTTAGGATTTCCCAGAAGTGTATCCAAAGAATTTCCCAAATTCTTCAGAGTTTTTTTTTTATTAAGAATAAAGGCAAAGTACGATTTTATTTGTAAAAAGAGAAATTTAATATTATTATTCAGTATTTATAGTAAAAAGAAAAACTAAGTAAAGGCGCCTCTAATAGGGATGCGTTGCGGAACATCTCATTGGTTCCTTTATCAACCAGTCTCCTGCCGCTGACGTCATTTCTGGGATACTCGTGTTTTGAGACTGATTGCGGGCTGGCCTGTCAGTTCTGGACACACACAGCCTAAGGAACTTGTATATGCCAGTGATCACTGCATTCATACCGGACCATCTACATGGATATTAATGATATGCTCTGCCAGTCTACATATCTTGTAAGTGTTTTTAACCCTTTTTTGGGGAAATTAAACAGCTTTTATTTCTGCACTTAGAGGCGCCTTTTCTTTGTTTTTCTGTTTCCTATTCAGAGATTGCTCCTCTCCCTAAGTGGGGAAGATACCCTATTATAGACTTTTTGGTTCATAAAGACATCTGTTTTTGCTTGGTCCTGAAGTTCAGAGCGCCCTTACAAACTGTATCAGTATTTATATAGTGCCAACAGTTTTCGCAGCGCTTTATATTGGATAAAGAAGGAAATTTTCAGATAAGCTTTAATTACATTCACGGATGAGGTTTCTGAAGATTATTAGAACAGATGGAAGGAGGAGCAAAATTAAGGTAAATTCAGGTACCTTCTGGTGCCTGCTAAGGAGCGTAGAAGCCGGAAGAACAGCAGAACAGCCAGCAACTGATTTTTTTGTAGAGGATTAGCAATGTCAGTCTTCACGATTCTCTTATGTCAGGTTTACTTTGAAGGGCCAATTATATACAAATAACCAATTTTTTCAACTGATTTAGAGAGAGAAAAAAATCTTTAATACAATTCACAGATAAGTAAAAGTTTTTGGATATCATCAGAGCCATAAAACATTTAAAACCAAAGGTGGGCTTGTTTGCGTCCATCAGAAGTTGACCATGCAGTATAAAGCACTTAAAAGATTTATATTATAAAACATTCGTATTTCCATACCACGCGAGGAGGATTTATCGGTTTTGAGAAGAGTAAGTCAGCTCTGTGGTATAGGTGGAGTGGGCAGGAACCCTAAGCTCCTCCTCCTCAAGGCTGGTGAAAAGTAGCCAGACATATCATATCACTGCCTTATAATGATGGGGAGCTGTAAATTAACTTGTGTTAATAGTCCGTAACTTTTGTTTCATTGGCATTAAGTACACTGTGCTGTCATGTTAGATCATTACCAAACACAAGCTGTGCTTTATTTAGTACATTCAGCAATATCTTAAAGATTCACTCTAGGTCAAAACAACAGATTTATTCTTTTAAACTAGACTGGAGCTTTAAGCCTTGAAGGGTGCTATTTTAGGAGCAAAACTAATTTATTGTGGATGGAGCCTTTTCTTTTTTTCTAAGTAGTAATACTAGTTATTATACACATTAACCCACAGTAGGATTCTTCCACCTATCTCTCTGACATTTCTTGCTATAAGATCTTTGTTTGTTCTAAGATCTTGGTCTTGATCTATACATGTCGAATGATTTTATGCAATATTTTTTAAAATTATTGAACTTGTGTATTAAATTGTAAAATTTTTCTTTCTTTCATGTATATTATCTTTGTGTATTACCATATCTCTTTATATATTTGTGTGACAAATTTCCATTCCTAGAGAGAATCTTTACACAGCGCTTTACAATACAAAAGGAGACAATACAGTTACAATACAATAAAATACAAGAGTATTAAGAGGGCCCTGCTCAGAAGAGCTTACAATCTAATAGAGTGGAGCAGGTGGTACAAAAGGTTATAACTGTGGGGAATGAGTTAATGGAAGTGGTAGGAGATTAGTTGGAGACCTGATAGGCTTCCCTGAAGAGATGAGTTTTCAGGGATTGGCTGAAGGTAGCCAGAGTAGGGGATAGCTGGACCAGTGGAGGTAGCGAGTTCCAGAGATGAGCATGGGAGGAGGAGATGAGAGAGCTTGAGAGTAGGAGGTTTTGAGAAGAGTGGAGGGGATGATTTGGGTGATTGGCTTTGTATGTTGTGGTTAGTATTTTGAATTTAATTCGCTGGGTGATTGGGAGCCAGTGTAGGGATTGGAGGAGAGGATTGGCAGACACTGAGCGGTTGGTAAGGTGGTTAAGTCTGGCAACAGCATTCATGATAGACTGAAGAGGGGATAGTCTATGGAGAGGCAGGCCAATGAGAACGGAGTTGCAATAGTCAAGTCAAGAGATAACAAGGGACTGAATAAGGAGCTTGTTGGTTTCAATTGTTAAAAAGGGGCGACTTTTAGAGATGTTACGGAAGCAAATTCTACAAACTTTTGACAACGATTGGACTTGGGGCTAAAATTACAAGTCAGAGTCTAGGATTACACCTAGTACCCTGGCATGAGGGGAGGGCCTGATGGTTGCACACACACACATTATATTATATTATATTATATATATATATATATATGTCTTATTCGTGTTACTAACTATGCTGTGAACAAGGCAACTCACCAAAACATGTCTGCAGTTACCTTGCAACTTGGTTTTATCTGAAGAATATGATTTCAGAGTGTAGGTTCTTCCAATCTACCTTTATTCAAGCTTTGTGACAAATGGGAGGTCGTCTAAACTTGAGCACCTGAAGTGGAGGTACCAGTGATCCACTACGACATTGGAGGTTCTCAGAGTTAGAGAGGTGTTTTTTGTGTGTGTTTGCAATTTATCACCTTCCCTGCACCACGCTCCATGTGGACCCCCTTTTGTTGGACTTGGTAATCTTTCACAGTACCTACCATCTATTTTTTGGACAATACTATTTACATTTTCAAATCAAGTTACCTGTTAAGAACTACACCAACAACATCTGTGGTTCATGAACATGGATTGTGAAGGACTGCTTTGATAAAAGAAGCCAAACTATGGTGGGATGCAGAGGGCCTCAAACAATACATAGGGGACTCTAAGATCCCTAGAGGGTTAAGAATCCAAAAGTCCCCCTCAATCACTTATTCAGATGAATTCATGATAGAATGGAACAATGTTTTATCCAAGTGTCCCCTGGATTTCATGGGGTTAATCGCTGCACAAAAGGAAAAGCTTTTGATTACAATTAATGGTGAGATTCAATCCCTTCGGGACTCTCTGAAGGTATACAATATGTTGAAAATCTACAAATCATTGGACTCAGAACTTAATGATATTGTTGACAAAACTGAACAAGATATAATGGCGATTAAAAGATAGAAGTTTTTGAAAGACCTAAAGAATTATCAGAATGAATGAATGAAATATTTGTATAGCGCACAACGCAAACTAAATCGCCTCAGAATGGTGCAGTGTACGAAACGGAACACAAAGACCACATTCAATCTTGAGGAATAAAAGAAGATCCAAATGAGGATGATAAAGGCATGGCAATTTTATCTCTCCAGAAGTCTCGGAATTCACAGTCAGAATTTTCTGACACAGATGGGGGTGCTTTCGCTATGGCTCATGATAAAGAACAGTCATCGAAAAACTATTCTGCTCCAAAGGACAACCAAGGGAAGAAAAAGAAAAACCAGAAGAGGGTGTCACAGCATATCAAACATCAGATTATCCGAGACAAATGAGAAGCAACAGAAACCCATAGTACAGGTGACACAGAAGATGGACAATGTTCATTTGGGTTGAAGAATGTAGGGGTTGGAAGCTTGGTGCACACCAGGCCTCCTTAAAGAACATGGGCAATTGGACTATGTCAGTACAAGATAAGCTGAGGTAAATTAAAATGTGTAAACAGGTATGTAGAAGATTTTATATAAAGGTTTATTAATAAAACTTAAATACTCAAAAACAGAATGTGCCGCCCCACTGACGTGTGTCTGTGTGTATTTATATATATATATATATATATATATATACACACACACACATATACACATTTCACAGGAATTACTCAATTCCTTCTATACAATCATGTGTTGCCAAGTTGATATTATCATGTATCCTTGATGTCCATGTTATACATGTATTTGCATGTGTATTTGTATGTGTATTTTTATGAACCAAACATTTTTAATTTGTTATAAGCCATATGATATGTACTTTTATGTATAATACTTGTATATATTGTCTACATTTCTCAGTTTTGTTTTTGAGCCTTGCTGCTTGCTCTTTCCCTTAGCATGCTGGCTGGGGTACCATTGGCGCCGCTTCCTTTTGTTCCCGTGCGGCGGCTGGGTGACCTCCCTGGTGGATGGATGATCCCATCTGTTAGGGACCGCCCTTTCCACTTGTATACGTCCTGGCATGGGCTTCCGCCATTTTGGCTGTAGGACGCGTGTGCGCACTACGGGAGCTCTGACTCAGTGACGTCACAAGCCGGCAGCTTGCCAGTGCTCTGGATACAGGGCCCGGGAATTGTTAATCTTTGCACAATCAAAGTATACCTCATTGGTACACCTTCCCACTATAGCCACCTTGCAGCCTCTGTTGATGGAGCTGCAAAACTGGCTTTTAAATTATCCGTGGCTACTGTTTTCTCCCCTATATACATTGGGCAGGAGTGTGTGTGCGCTTTAATGCACCCCCACTTCTTACCCTTTCCCCTGTAGTGGTGCAAATCTCTGCGGAACACTGGTACCCCCATTTGCAGTCAGATCTTGAATCCCCGGGACCCCTAAAACTGCACACTATGCCCTTTCTTTTCCCTTTCCCCTCCCACAATTCTCCCATTCACTGTTCCATCTTTCCCTCCCTCTTCCCTTTTACCCCTTCCCCCTTTTTTCTCCCTTTCTCCTTCTCTCCCCTGTTATGGTTATGCAGTGATCTTCCTCTGTTTGCTTACCTCTCCTCATGCGTTCAGACTAAGAGGCCAGCCACTTCCACCTGGTGGTTTTTATAACCTCTCCTCTAATCCTGGCTCCACCCCAGGCCCTATCAGGGAACCCTATATTAACCTGTGCACTGCAACCCAGCGGTGCTGATCAACCATTGCGTATCCATCAATTCCTGTCTGCTTGTGACCTTGACCTTTTGGCATGTCCTCAACCATCCCTGTCTGCCTGTGACCCTGAACCTTTGGCGTGTACTCTGTTATTCCTGTCTGCTAGTTGCCCTGACCTCTGCCTTATCCCCTTACTATCCTTGCCGCCCCAGCCTTTTGCTTCCTTCTCCTTTAGTCTACTGTGAGCGTGAGCTGTGAGACCCTAGGGGCCACGACCTGGAGCCAGACTGCAGCGAAGTCCATCCTCACCACTGGAGGCTCTGGCGAACACCTGCTGGCTCTTAGACTCCACGCCCTGAGGAATCCAGCTCCCATTGGGATTTGTTTTAGTGATCCTGTAGACCTGTGTCCTGAATCTCCCTGGGTACAATCTGCAGCAGTCAGTCCTAAGGTCCACTACCTAGTGGTGCACTTCCAACTCCTACGGAGTGCATCTGTCACCTGGTCTCAGGTGACCTGACATCCCCCCCTTCCCCTCTCCCCATTTCCCCCTTTTCTACCTTTCCCCTCACCACAGGGGAGCCTTTTTGGTGACATCTTGTGTCCTGTGCCTGCCGGGGCTATAGGTAAGCAGCTCTGCTCTTTTTTTCCCCCTCCATATTTATCTTGTTACTGACATTACTGTATGAAATACTGTTATTAATTTGGTTAATTGTATTGCCATTGATTATTTGCCTATCAAATTACAGATATCCTAACGAAGCGGCATAGACTGCAAAACTAGTTTAGATGTATCCATGATCAAATATGCCACTGTGATTTTCCCTGTTTGGGGACCACTGTTTTCGTGATACACATGGATGGTTACCAATGCGTTTATTCTGTAATTGAGTATTTGCTATGTTTTATTACTTTTGTATTAATAAACCTTTATATCAAATCGTTTACATACCTGTTTACACATTTGAATTTACCTCAGCTTATCTTGTACCGAGATAGTCCAATTGCCCCTGTTCTTTAACCACTTACAGACCGGACCATTTTGCTGGTCAAAGACCAGACCACTTTTTGCGATTCAGCACTGCATCCCTTTAACTGACAATTAGGTGGTCATGTGACGTGGCTCCCAAACAAAATTGACATCCTTTTGTTCCCACAAATAGAGCTTTCTCTTGGTGGTATTTGATCACCCCTGCACTTTTTATTTTTTGCGCTATAAACAAAAATAGAGCGACAATTTTGAAAAAAACGCATTATTTTTTACTTTTTGTTATAATAAATATCCCCCAAAAATATATATATAAAAAAAAAATTTCCCTCAGTTTAGGCCGATACGTATTCTTCTACATATTTTTGGTAAACAAAAAAAAAAAATCGCAATAAGCGATTATTGATTGGTTTGCGCAAAAGTTATTGCGTTTATAAAATAGGGATAGTTTTATGCCATTTTTATTAATAATTTTTTATTATTATTTTTTTTACTAGTAATGGTGGCGATCAGTGATTTTTATTGTGACCGACATTGCGGCGGACACATCGAACATTTTTGACACCATTGTCATTTATACATTAATCATTGCTATAAAAATGCAGTGAATCCTGTGTAAATGACACTGGCAGTGAAGGGGTTAACCAGTGGGTGGCAGTGTAGGGGTTAAGTGTTCCTAGGGGTGTGTTATTAACTGAGGTGGGTTGGGCTTTCATTTAGTAAACACTGATTTCTGTTCCAATCACATGGAGCAGAGATCAGCGTCACTAGTTGCTAGGCAGAATGGGGAAATGCTGTTTACACGGCACTTCCTCCATTCAGCCGTCCCGTGAGACGATCGCGGATATGCCCGCGGCGATGGAGTCCGCAGCACCTGCGACCGGACTCACGGGGGTCCCGACCGGCACGCGAACGTTCCGCGCTCGCGATGGCAGGGCAGCATTGAAGAGTGGACGTACCTGTACGCCAATATGCCTGCCCGTGCCATTCTGCCGACGTACATCGGCGCGCACTGGTCGGGAACTGGTTAAGGAGGCCTGGTTGGGGACCAAGCTTCCGACCCTTATATCTCCAAGTTTCCCACATATTTTTTTACTACCTTTACTGTTGTAGAGGCTACTTCTATTTTTCTGGGTTGAAGGATGATGCCATAGGAGATTACACATATTTCTATCAGTGCATACACGAAGCCCTGCTATAGAAATGCTTAACTACTTATTAGATAAGCACCTTAACCAGCACAACATACAGGGATATACAATCTAATACTGACAAAATCACACACATAGGTTGGACTTGTGTCTTTTTTCAACCTCACCTACTACGCAACTATGTAACTTCAGCCCCAGAAGGATTTGCCACAGAAAACAAAGAGAGTTCTAAAGCACTAAAACTCGCAGTCATTGGAAACTTATGTCATGTCATTACAAATGTGAAATAGCTGGACACCAGTGCAGCTGCAAACTTCTGGAAGAAAAGTAGACAGCAAAAATAAACAAAAATTCAGCACTCAGTGGGACCAGTAGTAAAGAACTATTGCTGATGGTATAATCAATAAAGTTAATTTATTGGATGCATGCTGGGATTTAAAAAAACAACTGTCATAAGCACAACTCATTATCATGGTTGAAGTGATCCGAAAATTAGTATATACGATACCACCATGACTTCCAGATGACAAGGGGTTAATGTTAGCAAGTGTGCTCCAAGCTCCGATCCTTATTAGCAAACCCAATGGTTCAATGTGCAGGGAGAAAAATAGAGGTGGAGAGACACTGCTCTCTAAGGTACACTTAGTGGCTGTATTCAGGATATCAGACTCGCTGTGATCCAGGAGGTGTATTGTAGAACATGCCTCTAAACGGCCTCGGTCAAGCAGGCTGATCAGGCTGGCAGGAACGTGGCATCCTGGAGGGCACTTTGGATGGCGTGCACTGAATCTGGAACCCAGGAGGCAGGCTCAGGGCCAGAAACAAAGAGTACCAGGAAGATAGGCAGGTCGTAAGCTCAAGGTAGCCATGGTGACCGTAATTTACATGCATCACGCTCTTGCGCTTTATCAAAGTGAAAAGATTTGACCCCTACCTGACCAGGCAATTTCTTTGTGATACGGCACTGCATCGCTTTAACAGCACTATGGTCGTGCTACATTGTACCCAAACAAAATTGATGTACTTTTTTCCCCACAAATAGAGTCTGCTTTTGGTGGTATTTGGTCACCTCTGCGGTTTACATTTTTTTGTGCTATGTACAAAAGAGCGACAATTTTGAAAAAAAAAACACAATATTTTGTACTTTTTGCTATAATAAATATTCAATTTAAAAAAAAAAAAAAACGAATTTCTTCATCAGTTTAGGCAGATATGTATTCTTGTACACGTTTGGTAAAAAAATAAAAAATAAATCACATTTAAATGTATATTGATTGGTTTGCACAAACGTTATAGCACCTAAAATATAGGGGATGGATTTATTGCATTTTTATTATTATTATTACAATTTTTTTTTTTTACTAGTAATTAGCGGTGATCAGCGTTTATCGTGACTGTGACATTGCAGCGGACAGAACGGACACTTTTTTCAGACCAATGACATTTATACAGGGATCGGAGCTAAAAATAGCCACTGATTACTATATAAATGTCATTGGCAGGGAAGGGGTTAACACTAGGGGGTGATCAAGGGGTTAAAAGTGTTCACTAGGTGTGTTCTAACTGTGGGGGGATGTGACTGACTAGGAGAAGAGACTGATCAGTGTTTCTACTTAGTAGGAGCACACAATCTGTCTCCTCTCCCCTGAGTGAACCAGGATCTTTGTGTTTACATACACAGATTCCGGTTCTTGCACTGTCACAAGCAACTGCGGGTGCCTGGTGGTCATCTCGCCCGAGAGGCACGGGCATCGGCTCCGGAGACAAGCTGCGAGGGTACCTGCTAAAGCGTCTTAAAGAGCAGACATACAGCTACGATGGCTCGCGTAGGGGAGCCAACCTGCCGCATTATAGCTGCGGCGGCTGGTCGGGAAGGGGTTAATTATTACTAGAACAAGAGGCTTATTTCCCTCAATGAAAAGGAGGAGGAGACTTTTTCTTTTCAACCTGATAATCTAACTAAAGCTGAAAGGCTGGCATTGAAAACTCTTAAATCTCACAAAGGAATAGTGATTAGGCAAGCTAAGGGTGGTTCGGTGTGAGTGCGGAAGATTATAAGAATGAATCACTGTGTCAGTTAATGGATGTAATACCTTAGTGCACTCCGACTGCCAATTGACCCCTTTATTTCAGCAGCTTCTATCACAATTGCCTGATACAGGTATGGAAATGGGAGTTATGTCCCTTAAGACAGCGGAGTACTTGTTGGTCCATGATCCAGTGGTCCCAGTTTTTCATCATTTACCTAAACTACACAAAACTACCCCTATAATTCTGGGACGTCCCATTGTTGCTGGGAAAGGTTTACTTTTTGAGAGACTGGGCCACTGGATCGACCAATATTTGCAACCGCTGGTATTAAGGTTATCGGGCCATATAAAAGGATACTACTGCTGTTCTGGCTAGCACTAAGAATATGACTTTGAATTAAATTTCTATTTGGATTACTATGAATGTGAAGTCATTATATTCTTGAATTAGCTCTTGATGACCTCAGGTTTCATCTCCAATATTATAGCTCTTACAGTGTTGTTGGAAGGCAACATGATTTAATATCATATTTCTGGAGTTTCATTCTGGTTGATACAACCAAGCCTATTTTTTTTATGGGGGGCAATCTGGGATGTCTTTCTAGCATAAGAGATCAGGCCTCCATCAGGGCTCCGGACCGTCTGTTATAACACAAACTTGAAAGGGACCATAGCTGACGAGATGATTGATGAATGTCCTGCTACAGAAGATAAAAAGATCAAAAAAATTGAAGATTGCAGAGGATACATAGACATGGACCATGCTTCCCCTAGAGGCCAATACAGCAGGACGGACAGTAATATATAAGTACCCCATAAGTACTGTGATTCGTCAAAAGTCTAGATGGGATGGCAACGGGGGTTGGGTTTGGATGGTGTATGATTGAAGTATAAAAGGACTGAACAGGTCAGAGAGCCTCCTCTGTCTTTACACTTTTCACTCTTGGTTCAAGCCTGGTGGCTCTCTGAGCTGCATGGCTCCCTCTTTACCATTTTGAGTCCAGCCGAAGAGACCGTGCGATAAGTATAAGTATCTATGATGTTCTTGTATTATATGTTCTGTTATATGCTTTGTAATATCTTTCTTTAGTATTTTCATGTTAGCATTTTCCTATTTTCTTGGGAAATAAGCCCTTGTACACAGGGTCGGAAATTTCGACGGAATGTGTCCTATCGGACCGTTTTGTCGGATAATCCGACTGTGTGTGGTATGCATCAGACTGTTTCCGTCGGAATATCCGTCTGACCCAATTTTCCAACTTGTTGGAAATATTTTCCGGCAAACTGGTCCGATCGGACATACTCCGATCATGTGTAGAGAATTTTGATCGGACAAAGTGCCACACATGCTCAGATCAAATTCCTACACCAAAGCTATTGGCTACTAGCGTGAACAAAGTCCCGTCGTAACGAAATAACGTTATCACGTTCTGAACGATCGGATTTTCCGACAACTTGGTCCGACTGTGTGTATGCAACAGTTTCGGACACAATCCGTCCGACAAAATCCAACGGATTTGGTTGGCAGAATGTCTGACCGTGTGTACAAGGGCTAAGACTGTTTGCTTAGTGTGCAGTGTGCTTAGGTTCATAGCTAACCTCGTATTACTGTAATATCAACAGTAACATGTGATCAGAGATGTAATAGACTAACTAGGGGAATAAACAAGTTAATACATAGGTGCAATAGATAGAAGGAATCCATAACCACCCTCAAATAATATTTATTGTACCAATTACTTCAAGTGTCGAACTAAGTTTATTGTGATGACAGTGGATTTCTTTTCAAGACTCAACTTTTTTTTCTTTTGATAACATCTTTTATCTTCAATGTAGAGGTGCCTCCATGGGGGTGAAAATTCCACCCTCCTTAGCTAATTTATATATGGGGGGAGAAACAGTTTATTTTTCTCTCTCAAAAACTCTTTCACCAGATATATTAAACGGTATGGTCGTTTTATAGACAACCTCCTGTTTATATGGGAGGTTACCCCCAGAAGACATCCCTCTTTTTAATTAGCATCTTAACAATAATAATCTGAACTTGGCTGTGACTTCATGACATCAACAACTTTTTGGATAACAATTTGGAGGGCAAATTCACAAGCGGGACTGTAACCACTCATACTTATAGGAAGGAATGTGCGGGAAATGAGGTACTGCTGGTGACTATTCGTCACACAGTACACACAATTAGATCATTCCCACTGGGAAATGTATAAGAGCTAGGAGGAGTTGCTGTACTGAGGTAAGCTTTGTTCAAGAGTGTAATATAGTAGCCTTGAGATTATAAATTAGTAGCACATAAATATAATAACTCTTAAGATGTTCACCCTTTCACACTGGGCAGTTTTCAGGTGCTTTAGCGCTGGAAATGGCCTCTGCTAAGTGCCTGAGAACTGCCTCCTATTCATTCCAGTGTGACTTTTCACACTGGGGATGTGCGCTTGAGGGACATTGTGAAAATCCTGCAGGCACCATCTTTGGGGCGGGTTAGGAGCACTGTATTTAGCTCTCCCAAAACTTCCTGCCCAATGGAATGAATAGGCAGGGCTTTCAAAGCGCCTGAAAAGCGTTTTGAAAGTGCCACAAAATGAGAGTTTTTAACCCTTTTTTGGTGCCCCGCTAGCGGCAGAAAAGTGTCGCAAAAGCGCAGCTTAACCACGTCAGCCTTGGAAAGGATTTTCCCTCTTAATGATCAGGCCATTTTTTGCGATATGGCCCTGTGTCCCTTTAATTGCCTTTAATTGGGTGGTCGTGCAACATTGGACTCAAACAAAATTGATGTCCCTTTTTTCCCACAAATAGAGCTTTCTTTTGGTGGTATTTGATCACCTCTGCGATTTTTTTTTGCACTATAAAACAAATAGCGACAATTTTGAAAAAATAAAAAAAATTACCTTTTGCTATAATACATATCCCAAAAAATATATAACAAAACAAATTTATTCATCAGTTTAGGCCAATATGTACTCTTTTACATATTTTTGGTAAAAAAATAAAATAAAATCGCAATAGGCGTATATTGATTGGGTTGCGCAAAAGTTATAATGACTATAAAATAGCAGATAGATTTATGGAAAATTTATTATTTTTAATAATAATGGCGGCGATCTGTTTTTTTTTTTTTTTTTGCGGGACTGCAACGTTGCGGCAAACAGATCAGACACTTAACACTTTTTTTTGGGACCAGTGATATTTATTCAGCAATCAGTGCTATAAATAGCCACTGATTACTGTGTAAATGACACTGGCAGGGAAGGGGTTAACATTAGGAGGCGATCAAGGGGTTAGATGTGTATCCTAAGTGTGTTCTAACTGTAGGGGGGGATGGGCTTACTGGAACATGACATTTCACTGTTCCCAATCACTAGGAACAGTAGATCCCTGTCATGTCACCTGTCAAAATGGGGAACAGGGAATCGCCTTGTTTACACAGGCAGTTCCCCATTCTGCCACTGTAACAGGCGATGGTGGGTCGCCGGCAGACACCAATACCACCCGACCCACAAGCACGAGCACGTGCCAGCATGTGCCCACCCGGTATCATGCCTTCGCAAGCCGCCATACAGCTATGGCGATTTGCGCAACAGAGCCGGCCTGCCGCCATATAACAACGGTGGCTGATCGGCAAGCAGTTAAACAGCGATAAAGCGAGCGGGACTTTAGCGCTAATGGCCGGCACATTCAGTGTAAAAGCAGTCTAATAGAGCAATAGCTACAGCTGAAGATAGATATGTGCTATGAAAACATACATTTCGCAAGAAATGTAAATCTAATGCTGGCGGTTCCCTCACTTTTGTAACTACTTACTCAGGGGAGTTTAATTTAATTAAAGATATTTTGAAATATCTACTTATTCTGTCCACGGATGGGGATCTCTCTCCATTTGTCAAAAATGGGTGTAGATTTTCCAATTGTCAGGCGCAAACCCTGGGATGGATATTATAACCCAGTTTGTTTCTATCCAAAGGTTTGGAGAGGACATGGTTAAAAACACCAAAGGATCATATACCTGTGGTGTTAACACGTGATGCTTTTGTAAAAAACATACAAAAAAAAATCTAAGACAGTGCTATTTTGCTCAACAGGGGAGGAGTTTTTTTCTGCGGGATTATATTAAATGTGGCTCTTCTAATATAGTGTATGCTGTGGAGTGTACCTTGTGCAATCTACAGTATTTGGGTTGCACAATTATGATAAAGGGCTGTCAAATGTGTCTAAACATTTTAAATATGTACATCTTGGAAACATGTCCTCTTTTACTTACTATGATTTGGAGAGAGTGAGAAATACACCGGGGGGTGTAATAACCACCGTAAGCTTTGGGAATGAGTAGTTTGGTGGATATTCAATTTAAAGAAGTAGAACACCGGCTGGAATGAATTACAGATATGATGTAGATTTGTTTTTACGTTAGTAATACTAGGTATTACATACATTAACCCACAGTCTGTGATTCTTCCACCTATCTCTATCTCTCTGACATTTTTTGCTATAAAATCTTTGTTCTGGAATCTTGGTCTTGAACTATACATGTCAAATGATTTTATTTGATTTTTTCTTCTTTCATATATATTATGTTTGTGTATCACCATATGAATCTCTTTATATATTTGTGTGACAAGTTTCCATTACTAGAGAGACTCATTGCAGCGGTGGTTCTCACTTACTGCTAATTATACTAATTACCCAATGGGAGTGGTCACAGCCACTTTGTTTTATACATATAGCTGTGTTGATCAATTTGTTAACTATGCTGTGAACAATGCTACTCGCTGAAACATGTCAGCAATTACATTGTAACTTGATTTTATTTGAAAAAAAGAATATGGATGGATTTCAGAGTACCGATTATTCCAAATTACCTTTATTCGAGTGTTGACGAGTGGGAGGTCGTCTGAACCCGAGCACCTGAAGTGGAGGTACCAGTGATCAACTACTACATTGGAGGTTCTCAGAGTCAGAGCGGTGCTTTTTGTGCGTTTGCTTTTTTCTAAGAAGTGGTGCCACTCATTCACACCAATGATGTTTTAAATCCATAGAGAAAATCAATGAGCTAACCTGACTTAAAGAGGAAGTAAACCCTGATGGGTTTACTTCCTCTTTCATTCCCTGCAAAGGCAAAGCATAATGGACTACTATGCATCGCATAGTAGCCCATTATGTGTCACTTACCTGACACAGGAGCCAGCGATGTCACCGCTGTCCCCTGTAGTCCGGCGCATCCATCTTTTCGGTGGGGTCTCGCAGCTCCGCCGCTGTCATTCGGCGGAGCCGCGATGACATCACTCCCACGCATGCGCACGGGAGCCGACACGCGCGGCAGCTCCGTTGTTGGAAATGCCGCGCTCAGTACGCCTGCGCGCCGCTGTCTACGGTGCATGCGCCGTATACAGCGGTGCCTGTCTTCGGGCAAATATCTCCTAAACCGTATAGGTTCAGGAGATATTCTTGGACCTACAGGTAAGCCTTAATCTAGGCTTACCTGTAGGTCAAAGTGGTTTGTAAGGGTTTACAACCACTTTAATGTAAAATAATTTAATATCGAATTACGACAGCATGCCAGCCGAATGGCTTACATTCTTGTCATCTACTGTTAGGGGTCCTGGCTTCAACTCCCAACAGGGACACTATCTGCATTGATTTTGATAACCACATATTTGTGAGGATATTCTCTAGGTGCTACAATTTCACCACAATTAGAAAACATTAGTGAGTTACATGGGTTCTACCTATTTTGTCTATGCTGTTTTTGTGTGCGACTATGACAGGAACATTAAGTGTAAGCTACTTGGTGGCAGGATAGAAGCCTAAAATTTCATGTTCTCTATAATGTGCTGCAAAACAGGCCAGCACTAAATGAATTAATACACTAGAGATACTGTAGACAGACGTCTGAGCTGCATTTGGAAATGGTCCACAAATCCTGGTAGACAGAGATGAGATGGTGCATGCTTATTACCAGACAAGACCCAGCATAAGAAAGTTGACCAGTCCAAATTTAATCCACTCACAGAAGACATGACTTGGAACAAAGAGGGGGTATTTTCTGTGGTTTATCAACATGATACACTCACGAGATTAAATAAAAGGACAGGGATTGATGATAGATCGTGATTCAACAGCATAATTACCCTTAAACTTGAGATGAGACTTAAAGTCAGCTGTCTTCACCTTGGTAAGTCATGTATTAATAGGTAGGGGAAATCTCATGGCTGCGTAATATATGCTACAACAAACTCTTTAATCTATTCAAGAGGAATGCAAAGACTAAATAAAAATCAAGAACAGAAGCACAGGGATTTAAGGCGTGAATATTGTTTTTAATAAGAACAAATTACACTCCGAGATCTGTAGAATACTAGTGCTTACCTTATTTTCTATCAATGCTCTACTTAATCTAAAGCAGAAGCCAGCACTTTCAGATTCGACTCCTGATATTTTGCTTTTTGAATATACAGTAGGTGACTTACAAACACACCTATCACAAAAATGTTCCTGTTGTAAACGTTTCTGGAATGGCCTGTGGTAAATGGGTGCTGGAGCAATTGCCAACTGGAAAACATCTGTATCAGTACAAGTATCAGCATGAATACAAACATGCATCTCCAACACACCATGGATCTTCAAAATAAAGAACAAATATGTATTTGTAAAGTGATCACATCACCACTGTGAATATGCAATTTTTCAGAGCCTCACACGACTCCTTCGTCTGGCACATGCCGATAGGTATAGTTAGAAATTGCCACGGGTGGCCACACCTGCTACAGATGAGGCCACCTACTGTATATTCAAATTGAGAAATACCAGGAGTCATGTTTCACATGGACAATTACACCAGTGACAGTAGAACTAGTGGTCACCAAATAAAAGGACTAAATAAAAAAAAAATACCAAACTGGTCCCTCTAATGTCCAAACTCACACTGAAAAAAAAAAAAAAAAGCTAAAATGATCCATCTTAAACTTACAAGCAGCACTTGAGCTTTAGTTCCAGTGTGAAAGGAGGATGGTACCTGGCTGCCCATTCAGTGGTAGCCATTTGGTGGCTCTGCTTGCACAGAGAATTGTATGGGAATTGTATGACAGCAGTTAATCATAGAAGAACTGTCATTACTGCTAGATGACCTAGGAGAGTTAATTTAACCACTTCCCGGCAGGTCAATAGCAGATTGACGTCCAGGAAGTGGTTCTGTTATCCTGACTGGGCATCATATAACGTCCTTCAGGATAACGGGGCGCGCATCGTGGCGATCGGTGGAGCGGTGTTTCAGTCTTACACACCTCTCCACCGATCTCGGTAAAGAGCCTACCACATGACCAGCCGTGTCCAATCACGGCTGATCACGATGTAAGCAGGAAAAGCCATTGATCTGTTTTCCTCACTCGCGTCTGACAGACGCAAGTAGAGGAGAGCCGATCAGTGGCTCTCCTGACAGGGGGGTCTGCGCTGATTGTTCATCAGTGCAGCCCCCCTCGGATGCCCACACTGGACCACCAGGGAAGCCCCCAGAACTACCAGGGATGTGGGCAACATGTGGATGGCCAGGTATGTAACCCATGGCCAGCCACATGTGCCCAATCTGTGCCAATCAGTGCTCACAAATAGGCACTGACTGGCACCATCATGTACAAAATAAAATCAGTGATGCCCAGCAATGCCACCCATCAGTGTCACCCATCAGTGCCACCTATCAGTGCCCATCCATGCCACCTATCAGTGCCAACCATGAGTACCCAGTGCCACTCATAAGTACCCATCAGTGCCACCCATGAGTACCCATCAGTGTCGCCTATGAGTGCCCATCAGTGCTGCATACCAGTGCCACCTATCAATGCCCATCAGTGCCGCCTATCAGTGCCCATCAGTGCCACCTCATCAGTACCACCTCATTGGTGCAACCTCATCGGTGCCCATCAGTGCCACCTCATCGGTAACACCTCATTGGTGCCCATCAGTGCCCGTCATTGAACAAAATGTAATTATTTACAAAAAAAATTTAACAGAAACAAAGATATAATTTTTTTTTCAAAATTTTCAGTCTTTTTTTTATTTGTTGCGCAAAAAATAAAAATCACAGAGGTGATCAAAGACCACCAAAAGAATGCTCTATTTGTGGGAACAAAAATGATAAAAAATGTGTTTGAGTACAGTGTTGTATGAACGCGCAATTGTCATTCAAATTGCTAAAGTGCGCTACAGTGCTGAAAGCTGAAAATTGGCTTGGGCAGGAAGAAAAAATGTTTTTTTTTAACCCTTTCATGACTAGCCTATTTGTGACATTTGGCGTTTCCAAGTTAAAATCTGTAATTTTTGCTAGAAAATCACTTAGAACTCCCAAACATTATGTATATTTTTATAGCAGAGAATCTAGAAAATAAAATGGCGATTGTTGCAATATGTTATGTCACACAGTATTTGTGCAGCGGTCTTTTAAACGCAACTTTTTGGGGAAAAAGACACTTTCATGAATTTTAAAAAAATGAAACAGTAAAGTTAGCCCAATTTTTTTGAATAAATGTGAAAGATGATGTTACACAGAGTAAATAGATAACAAACAGGTCAGGCCTTAAAATGTAAACACCCCTTGTGACAGTATTAGGTGGTGACAGGTACTCTTTATGGAAGACCCACAATCCCTCCTTTGCACTTCAATGTATTCAGATTGGCGAAAACAGCAATTCTGAATACTGTATATTTTTTTTAAAACTGGCACCATTGGCAACCGAGTAAACCGGAAGTGACGTCACTTCGGTGTTTACAGAGCGTAGACAGGAACGAAGTCATGTCCAGCTTCGTGCCAGTCTGTCTCTAGCAGCCGGAAGTGGCGGATCTAGGATCAGGTTTCCCGGTGGGACGGGAGGCGCGGTAAGAGCGGCGGAAGGTGGCGGGAGGGGGGATGTCCACTCCCGCTCCCCCCTTGGATAACAACTGAATGGTTTTTAGCCACATCGGTTGTTATCCCTGTAAAGCCAACCGCACGCTCTAAAAAAAAAATGGCACTGGCATAATGCCTGCAGCTGTGGGCATTATCCTAGTATATCCCCCTAAAGCCGAGACCGTATATATGTGTACGTTCGGCGGTAAGGAGATAAAATAATTTTTTGGGTTTATTCGGATACAATTCATCATTAATGCAGCTGTCAAAAATAAACCCTTTCACGCCAACAATTAGGAACATAACTTCATCTGTTGAAAACTGAATTGCTGCAGCTCACAAGTAAAAAAACAATAGAAAGCGCACACAAATTAAAATTATACAAATTAAGTAACCGTTTTCTTAAAGGAACTAAATCAAACATCTTAACCACTTGCTTACTGGGCACTTAAACCCCACTCCTGTCCAAACCAATTTTCAGCGCTGATGCACTTTGAATGACAATTGCGCAGTCATACAACATTCTACCCAAATTTTTTTTTCCACAAATAGAGCTTTCTTTTAATGGTATTTGATCACCTCTGCGTTTTTTATTCTTTGTTAAAAAAATGTAAAAAAATCTAATAATAAAAAAAAAAAAAATTTAATATTTTGTTATAAAATTTTGCAAACCGTTAATTTTTCTCCTTCACTGATGAGGCGACAGTAATGAACACTGATAGGTGGCAGTGGTGGACACTGATGGGTGGCAATAATGGGCACTGGTTGGTTACACTGATAGCCAATGGTGGGCACTGGCAGGTGACAATGGCAGGTGGCACTGGCAGGGGGTATTGGTGGCACAGATGAAGCAGAATTGCCTCTTCCTGTTTGGGACCAATGTCCCTTGCAGATAAGCCGGTGATGGGCTTTTTTTTCTCCTCACGCTATGAGGCGTGAGGAGAAAAAAACGATTACCGAGCATTTATTTAGATCATGTGATCAGCTGTCATTGGCTGACAGCTGATCACGTGGTAAGGGGCCAGGAACAGCCCCTTACTCAGATCTATGATCACCCAAGTCTCGTTGACCACAACCCCCCTGGAAATTTAGGTCCGTGCTGTGGCCGTCATTTGGCTATAGTGCGGACGGCAAGAGGTTAAAAACCATGAGCAGGCAACTTTCTTTCAGTGGAGACATGAATTTCCTGCATAATGAAAAATATTATCACCCAGTGAAAAAAAAGTGGAAAAATAACAAATCTACCTGCAAGCTCAACAGGTAATACAGAGTAACAAGAACTGCTGTGCTAATGCTACTGACTGATTGTATGGCATTTGTAATTTTAGATATTTTCCCAAATTTTGCACAACATTCCCCTTTAGGTGCAACAAAACAGCTCAGGTATTGTTACAGAAATGCTTTTATAGTATTGTTTTTCTAATCCCATAAACACAAAAAAATATCTGCTTGATGTTCATTTAAATGCAGCAGCGTTGCTCCAGGTTTTAAGAGCTTACAGGAAATGACTATGAGAGTAAAACGTAGAAAACACAAACTACGCAGATTTAACCAAACAGAACCCTAGGAAACCAATCCCCCATTTCCCTTCCTGTATTAATTAAATTTCATTTCGGTTTAGGCCTGGGCAAGATCTCTGGAAACTAAGCCTCCTTTTTCCTTTTATTTCTGTCAATTTTCATTTAAAAAGAGTTAAGTCGTGAGAACATTCATAAGCCTCACTTCATAACTCTGACACCAAATATGTATAAAAAGATTAGGCTTTATTTGGTAGAAAATCAGTTGGCAGTCTTACATCTGTGTAATGCAACATAAATACCCCCAGCTGGCATCTTGCACAAGCCCACATGTGGACTTCAAACTAAGGCTTTCTCATTTGCAGCACTGGCGAGGTAATTCTGTACATGGTGCATACCCAAGCTATTTGTCAGTGGGCTTCTGCAGGTGCGTTGAGCACATAAACACACAGCTGTAGCCATACAGTCCAAGGAGTCAAACGCTATAAAAGGAGACCTTGGCAGCTGTGTTAGCCATCCCCACAACAGGTCTACAGAGAACAATATGGGTCAGTATTTTGGGGGTGCAGGGATGTTAAATTTATGAGATCAAGCATGAACTAGCCTTTGCAAATAACTTCTACTGTATAATTTAAAAACGTAAACAAGCATCATAATACATTTTAGTAGGAGTAAAACTAAAATTGTACTTTAAATTAAATGTAGATGTACACCCTAACTGAATGTCATGCAGCTTGCTCCTGCAGTTTGCATCATAAACAACTGGCATCTTTTTAAAATATAATTCTGTGTTCACCTTTGTTAGATATCAACACTGCATCCTCTTTGCAGCCACTTCCTGTCTGTATGAAGGAACTCAAAAAACAGTTACACAACATTTGCCAGGGCAGTTTTGATGGGAACAACAAAGGAACATGCCTGTGCAATCTGCACCTACAATGGGAGAGCATGTGACAGGGTGACAACACAGGACAACAATTGGGAGAAAGCAACAGAATCTTGTTCTCCAAAAAGGAATTTCTCACCTGGATCACCAGGCATTAGAATCAAAGCTACACATTTAAAATATTGTACAATTTGTACAAATATGTTTAAAGTTTAGATTATTTGTTTTACCTAGGCTGTTAAACATTCACCATCAGGCAAGTCTGGTTGGCCGTACAGTGCAAATTAACCAAAATTTTTTCTTCAATTGAGTGCCTTGATTTGTTTTCCTTTGAAAAAAAAATCTACTTTATCTAGTTTTTGTTGCACGAAGGCCTTTTCCTTCAAGAGTATTTTATTTTATTTATTTCAGGTACTTATATAGCACCGTCAATTTATGCAGCTCTTTACATATACATTGTACATTCATTCAAATCAGTCCCTACCCTCAAGGAGCTTACAATCTAAGGTTCCTAACTTGCATTCATACATACACTAGGGCCAATTTAGACAGGAAACATTTAACCTAGCAGCATGTCTTTGGAGTGTTGGAGAAAACAGGAGTACCTGGAGCCATACAGGCACAGAGAGAACATGTAAACTCCAGACAGGTAGTGTCGAGGTCGGGATTCGAACCAGCGACCCTTTTGCTGAAAGGCGATAGTGCTAACCACTGTTCTGCCCAAGACTATGTCTATGATGTTCCATTGTAATATTGTCAAGATGTAAATGGTTGCTAACTGTAATGTTTTTGGCTATTATTTAATGGCCCATGTACATGATCCGAAAATCATACGAAAAATACTGCTTTCGAAGTGATCTTGCGATAATCAGATAGTACAGAGCTCTCGATAGCCGATCACGACAGTTCATCCTCATTCTCGTACGATACCAGGTTTCATATGTACCAGAAAGCCCAGTGTTTCTATGTGGGTCCACAGCCTCCTAACATGATTTCATTGCTCTGCAACCTTCCTGTGACAATTTTTGATGGGTGTTTCTTGGAGACAGAGAATTCTGGATTTTCGCTGAATAGCTTTTACATTGAATATTCATTACATCATTTGTAAAGAGGAACTCAAGGGAAAAAATTGTTTTTTTTGAATAGTCAAAAGTCAAAGGGATCCTGTCATTCACCTAGCCCTTCCTCTCCTCTCATCCATTCACAAAAAAACTTTTCGTATTTTTTTTCACAGATTCCTGCTAAATAAGCCAAAATTTAAAGTGGTCCGGTTGGCGCCATCTGGGGGTGATAAAAGTCCATTTTAAAACCAAAAGAGCCAGGTGAAAAATTGTTGGCCAAACATCTGCATCCTACGAGATACAGTCACTGTTTGAGTATTCAGACAGCCATGACTACTGCAGCTGTCAAAATACAATAGATGGCAGTGTGGACTCCTCTCTTTCAACCCCGTGTATGACCAGCATTAGGCTTCTGGCTAGCCAAGTGTCTTCAGCAGTTTTGCCCCAAGCCCTCTGAGTAGCCCCACAAATATCCCCATAAAATAGGTAGGTACTTTTTTTACTTGAAAGCGTGGCTAGAGGTTTGTGTTTGTTTTTTTTTGTTTTTTGTTTTTGGAATTTGTAAAAGTTTAACTTAACATATTTCAAAGAAAACTCCACTTTTGTTAGAATATTCATATAACATTTATGACCTATACACTAAGCACTTGGAATTTAACCCCTTCCCTCCGAGATGTGTGTACTTGGCTTTCGGGGGGGGGGGGGGATACCGGGATGATGCCCGCACCTGCAGGCATCATCTCGGTACCGTTTTTTTACAGCGGACGTTTGGCTATTCAGCCATAACAACCGAAGCGGCTAAAAGCCGCTCGGCTGTTATGCCGGAGGAGCGGGAGGGGACGCCCCCCTCCCGCCGCTGTTACCGGTGCTCCCGCTCGATCGGGAGCACCGATTCACAATCCGATGCGTCAATCAGCGTAATCAGCGTCATTCCAGTCTCCTAATAGTAAACACGGAAGCGACGTCATGACGTCACTTCCCGTTTACTCGGCTGCCAATGGCGCCGGTTTAAAAAAAATATACAGTATTCAGAATTGCCGTTTTCGGCGATCTGAATACATTAAAGTGTAAAGGAGGGATCGGGGGTCTTTTAGACCACCGATCCCTCCATAAAGAGTACCTGTCACCACCTATTACTATCACAAGGGATGTTTACATTCCTTGTGACAGCAATAAAAATGATCAAAATTTTTATTTATTTTTTAAAACAATTTATTCATTTTAAAATAAATAAAAATTTTTTTTTTTAAAGCGCTCCCGCCGTCCTCGCGAGCTCGCGAAGCAAAGAAAACGCATACGGAAGTCGTGTTCGCATATGTAAATGGTGTTTAAATCACACATGTGAGGTATCGCCACGATCGTCAGAGCAAGAGCAATAATTCAAGCACTAGACCTCCTCTGTAACGCTAACCTGGTAATCGTAAAAAAATTTTAAAGCGTCGCCTATTGAGATTTTTAGGTACCGTACTTTGTCGTCATTCCACAACTGTGTGCGATTATAAAGTGTGACATGTTTGGTATCTATTTACTCGGCGTAACATTATCTTTGACATTATGCAAAAAAATTGGACTAATTTTACGGTTTCGTTTTTTTTTTAATTCATGAAAGCTTCCCTTTTCCCAAAAAGTTGCATTTAAAACACCGCTGCGCAAATACCGTTTGACGTAAAATATTGCAAAAATCGCCGTTTTATTCTCTAGAGTCTCTGCTAAAAAAAATATATATATAATGTTTGGGGGTTCCAAGTAATTTTCTAGTAAAAAATATGGATTTTAACTTGTAGTTGTTTAACAGCAGCACTATTACCTTTTTGTAAAGAAACCCACAGAAATGAATTGCTTGTTCGTGTACTTGTATATGAAAAGTATATGTATAGCAGAAATGCACTGCCTTTTTGACTTTGGCATACACGTTAAGAACAGGTTTGCGAAGCATTAATGTAGTAGATGGGATGGGTACAAGTATGGGTTTCCAATGTGGCAGGTTTTGGATTGCATATTAGCTTTCTCCAATTGTACAGTAAGGAGGTAAAAGTGGCAACGGGTTATAGTTTGTATTTTTTCAAAGAAAAACCTCAGATAAAACTTTTAATTATTTAAACATAGAACATATTTCTTGCCGGTTTATTACTGCCCTACCGTGCAGCAGTCTAAGCCCCAAAACATTCAGCTGTTATACTTTTCTCACCTCAGCACCTAGAATGCATTTAGGATATGGAGAAGTGGGTTACATGACTACGTGCTAGCATGTTAGTAAATCTGATTAAGATTGCCAAAAGTAGCAGCTATACTTTAACCACGTCAGCTATAGACAGAAAGACCAAAAAAAAACATTTCTTTTTCAATTTTGACCAGTATTAGTTTACTACTAAATAACGTAAATAAATTGTTTGCATCTTATTATAAAGTTTTTCCTGTATTCTAGTATCAAGCATGCAAGGTATTTGCAAATGCAAAAAGGTGCTTTAAAAACATTTTTTATGCAACTCTGAAAAAATAAACAAAAATAATAAAAATGTAAAAAAATGGTAAAAGAAAATAAAACACAGATTGTAAAAGAAAGAAAAACCTGAAAATAATATCTAAAAGGAGAAGGGGAAGAAGAATTTAATTTAGAGTTAACAAAGGGTTATTAAAAGATTACAGAGAATCTTCACAGTATCCTCCCTCCTCCATTTTTGTTTTACCCCAGCTTACTGGGAGGGGTGGGTTTTGCATATTCACATAGCCACCCACCCAGTGGATCCAACATTGTACCACTGAGATTCTCATCTTCTGCCACTACTAGATTCAGCACCACTATGTTGTTTGTGACTTCATTATAGGCCCACCAGCTCTTCTGGATTCAGTGGGTGGGCCTCCTTTTGATGTGTGGCCAGGACCATCATTCATTCTCATTTGTGAAACACTAAGCCTCCTGGGAAACGTGGTGTGCATATCCCAGGAGGCACAGTAAGCACTGTGTACGTCATTCGCCTAGGTCAGCGACGTGCATGGGAGAGTGGGGCCATACACTTTGCTTTAGAAAATAATTAAATAAACAAGAAAACCCAATACTATTCATGTATAGGACAGCAGGAGAGGTGGAGGAAAAGGAACTTTTTTAAGATTGTAAATATCTGTTTCAAATATGAACGAATTGAATGTATTTGTTTTTTTTACACTCAAATGAATGTAAGGATAAATACAACTAAACAATAAATTGTCAAAATGTGGTCACTCCTGTTGTGTTATAAAAAGCAATATCCAGCTGTAACTGTCTGTAATAGTATTGGGAAAGTGGCAGTAGGGGGAAAAGAGCAGGAAATAAGAGATGCATTCTCTACTGACATCAGTAGTCAACCCTCTAAAATATGCACTAGTCACCCCATACCTAAAAAGGCCTCACTGCACCCCATCAATCTTAACAACCTAAGACCCATCTCCTTACTCCCTTTTGCCTCCAAACCCCTTGAACATCTAGTCTACAACTGGCTGAGCTGCCACCTCATTGAGAACAACCTACTTGATCCCCTTCAGTCTGGATTTTGCCCACAACACTCCACAGAAACTGTTCTCCTAAAACTCACAAATGACTTACAGCTAAAGCCAATGGTCCCCATTTCATACTTTTACTCTTGGACCTCTCCGCTGCCGTTGATACAGTTGACCACCCTTTCCTCCTCAAAAAAAAATTGCTTGGTCTCCATAATTGTACTCTTTATTGGTTTGTATCTTGCCTACAACATCACCTTCAGTGTCACATACAACTTTATTTACTCCTCTTACTGTTGGGGTCCCCCAAGGTTCAGTCCTTGGACCGCTCCTATTCTCAGTCTACACCTCCTCCCTGGGTCAGCTGATAGCCTCCTATGGCTTCCAAATACAATTTCTAAGCTAATGACACCCAGATCTATCTCTCTGCCCCTCAGCTCACCACATTAATTTCCTCACGTATCACTAATTTACTAACAGACATATCTGACAATGCCACACCACTTCCTCAAACTCAATCTATCCATAACTGAGCTCATAATATTTCCTCCACCACATGCCCCTTCCCCTTACTTCTCTGTTAAAGAGGAGGGCCAGCTTTAAACATTTTTTTTAAAAGTCAGCAGCTGCAAACACTGTAGCTGCTGACTTTTAATAAGCAGACTTACCTGTCCAGGGAGCCCGCAATGTCGGCCGCCCGAGGCTGACCCATGCCTCGGCTCTCGGGTCCCGACGCCGCCATTTCAGCTAAGGGAAACAGGCAGTGGAGCCTTACGGCTTTACTGCCTGTTTCCTACTGCGCATGCGCAAGTCACGCAGCGCTTTTTGAATGGGGTGCGCTGTGTTCTGGGACACACAGTTCCCAGAATACAGTGCGACCCATTACCCAGAAGACGTTGCATGGAGGCAGATTAGGACGATATGCCTAGCAACAGGCATTTCTGGTAAGTTTAAAAAAAAAAAAAAACATTTTTTTTTCTGATTTTTTGCTAATTTTTATTGTACTTTTGTTTTTCAGGGTGGCCCTCCACTTTAAGAACAATGGCACACCAATCAGTTAGTCCCCATGTGCCAGGGTGCTAGGGGTAACCCTAGACTCCGAACTGTCCTTTCAGGCCCACATCCAATCCCTGTCCAAATATTGCCACCTCAACATCTCTAGAATATGCCCCTTTTTAACCAATAACACCACCGCTTTGAATTCACTCCCTGGTTATCTCTCACCTCGATTACTGCAACTCCCTCCTCATTGGATTATCTTTACATAGGCTATTCCCCCAATCAGTCCATCATGAATGCTGCTGCCAGACTCCATCAATCTGACAAACTGTTTAGCGTCTGCTACCCCTCTCTGCCAATTCCCCCATTGGCATCCACTAACCCAATGAAAAAAAAAAATCTAAGTACTAACAACTCACAAACTTATCCACAACTATGCCCCCAGCTACATCACTAACCTGGTCTAAGAATATCAATCAAACTACTCTTCGGTCCTCCTAAGCCATTGTACACACGGTCCTCCGACGGAATGTGTCCTATCGGACCGTATTGTCGGATAATTCGACTGTGTGTGGTCTCCATCGGACCAACTTTTCCAACTTGTCCGTAAAATTTTCCGACAAAATGCTCCGATCGGACATACTCCGATCATGTGTAGCCTACTCCAACGGACAAAGTGCCACGCATGCTCAGATCAAAGCTATTGGCTACTAGCCTGAACGTAGGCCCGTCGTAACGAAATAACATAATCAGGTTATGTACAATCGGATTTTCCGCTAACTTTGTCCGACCGTGTGTATTTAACAGTTTCAGACAAAATCCAACGGATTTGCTCAGAATGTCTGACCGTGTGTACAAGGGCTAAGACCTCCTGCTCTGTAGCTCCCTTGTCACCTCCTTCCATGCTCGAATCCAGGACTTTTCCTATCCTTTGGAACACGCTACCCCAATTTGTTTGATTATTTCCTAAGCTATCCATCTTTAGACGATCCCTGAAAAACCTTCCCTTTAAAGAAGCCTATCCTGCTTCCAACTAATGCACTACATTTTTACTTTCTCCATCAGCTCATCCTCCCACAGTTATGTTCTGTATCACTTGGCTCTCCCTTTTAGATTGTAAGTTCTAACAAGCAGAGCCCTCCGATTCCTCTTGTACCAAATTGTATTCTAACTTTAATGTCTGCCTTCATTTTGTAAAGTGCTGCGCAAACTGTTGGCGCTATATAAATCCTGTATAATAATAAAGTTCAAAAAAATGTGTAATTTTTACAACATGTGTGATGTTCAAAATCCTCAAGTGGTTGAAAGGAAACCTACAAATGTTGGCAGCCATTGCTGATCTTCTTCTGAAAATGCTTGTTTTTGTCATGTTTGGGTTGAATATTTTCAAAGTCACTGATCTGGAATACCCACGCACCCCTAGTGAAGTCAGAATTCTGATCTGCATCTTTATTCTGAGCCAGTGATTGAAAGGATATTAAATTTTGTATATTGGTATGACAGCTAGGAAAATGGCATTCTCAGAAAAAGAGGTTAGCAATGCCAACCTACATATTTCTCTCAACACGGTTTCAAACTTGGCTGACTGATGTTTAAAAACTGTGGGAAAGGAAGGATGTCTACGCTGTCCAATCAGATTTCCCCCACCAATTTTAAATGGTAATCGCCTTGGTAGTAATTAATACCACCTCTCCAGTTCTGTTTTACACATCAGCACTTATGTACTTTTGACATGTATAAACTCTCTCAGTATGATTAGTTTCCAAATAATTGCAAATTTGGTGATGGAACGGTTGGCATACACCTGTTATCTACTGAGAGCCATTCTACCAAGAGTTGCGGGGAGGTGTTTGTAATAAACTAAGTGCTAGAACACACAGCGTTTCATCCTCACATCTGCACAGTACACATGCTTTCTAATGCCTTCATTTTATTCACTACATAACTGCATTCTTGTCTAAACCCCATCCTATGCACATTTGCACGTCTGCTGGCAGTTTTTGCTTTGGGATCAGAAACACAATACAGACCACAACTTCTTAACAACACTTTGAGACAAAACCAAGTAACAGCTGTTTGCTCTTTTCATCTACTGATTAACATGCTCTTTGAAGTAAAGTACCATTTTTTCTTCTGCCTATATTGAAGAAAGCTAATGAAAAAAGCAGTGATTTTATTTCACTGAACGATAGGCAGATTTATATTTTTCTGGTTGGGTTGTATGTGTGCTACATCCATTATGGAAGGAAATATAAAATAAGCTAGCATATTGATTTATTTCATCAAACACACAGCTTGTAATGATCAATATTGACATAGATGTAAATAATCAGCGCAACTAAGCAACTGCTATTGCTGTATAACGAGAAGTAAAAATTGTGCAAAGTCTAGACACTGTGGGGTGAATTGACAAAGGAAAATACATCTGATTTGTGGTGCAAATATTGGCACATTTTCAATGTGCCAAATTAGCAATGATATAAGACAAGTTCTATGTGGTGATGCCCCAGCCACCCAAAATCCCAATGAAGGTGCTATGCAACACTTTCTATAAGTGTCAGATGGCCATAACAATAATAAAATAATAATAATTAAATATACATCATTACTAGGTGTGGAATGAGCGTTATCAGGATTTTCCAAATGATGTGATAACCCAGGGCTTGACAAATTGCCTTTGAATCTAGGAGCCAGTTTTTTGACTAACAAGGCTTTGTTTTCAGTGATGGAAGTGGTAGATCTTGTATTTGCACACGGAGGTGACTGGAGAATCGGGAATGCTGCTGGGTGGGACAGCTTTCTCAAAGAGTGGTTTAGAGGGATGCATGTCCCCTTGGGGTTGTTGGGGATGGGGTTTTTGGATGAATGTGTGTTATTAGTGTGTGGCTGGGCCCTGCTCACCTCCCTACTAGGCTATCCCTCTATCCCTATGACACAAGAGGGCAGTCCTCCACAACCTCCCCTTGGCACCACAAAGCACTCCTCTGCAACCCCCTAACACAGTTGGGTTCCCCTCATAACCCGACTGACACCACAGGATACCCCTTTAAATGTACTGACCTACTGATCCCACAGGAAACCCCCCCTCTTCTACAACACCACAGACTAGCCCTCTGCAGTTAAGTGGCATCACATAACTTCTCTTTGCAACCCTGCCTCCCCCCCAACACCACAGGATACCCCCCTGTGACTACTATGAATACCCCTCTGCGCCTAAAACAGGATAACACCCCACCCACTCAGGACATCTATAGCTGTACACCCCCATGAAACCTCAGGACAACCCCCCCGTCGTAACACAAGAAATCACCTGCACCTAGTAAAACCACAGGGTATGCACCCCAACATGACACCACAGGATACCCTATCTCCCATACCCTCTTCTGTGACATCCCTCTTGTGCACGCACTCTCCGATAACCTCGGTAGCCAGCAGCACACACACATGGTGGAAAGCTAGTATCATGTGACCGAATCGTAACAGAGGTTTTCGGCCTGTACAGAGAAGGGATGTGCTGTGTGATTGGTGCCTTCTGGCAGCAGGAGATGTGAGAGCATCAGAACAACAGCAATGCCCTCAGCAGTGGGAGTTGCTCACGCCTGGTGCCGGCGGTGGATGGGCTAGTGGGGGCCTGGGTGCCAGGACATGGTTTCTGGTCACCATGGCGACCTGGAGCCTAGGATTAAACGAGCCCTGTTACAACCCTTTTATATTTTTGTAACCCTGAAGTGCAGTTCTCCTCTTACCATTCTTGCTCTTCTACTAACCCAAGAGAACATAACCTGATCCATTTTTCCTTTTCCACATTATATGACTTTTCCCAATAATTTGAATACTACAGATCTCATGACCTATACCTTAGTTTAACCTCTGGTTTATACGTTTAAATACCTGTCTATTATGTGTTATTGTTTTAATTTGTTCAACGATTATAACACAAACCCATAAACTGCTACTTTTTACTTACACATCTTGCAACTAAACGGGTGATAATGTTTGATGTATAATGTATAGAAATATTGACACGGCCTTATATTTCCCGCCTGTTTAGACATGTTTTGTCCATTACTTTATAGGACACTGTGGAATTTTATTATGTATCTTTGCTGTGTCTATTATATGTGATCTTGATACTTGAAAAGAATTTGAAATATACATATATACACACCGTTACCAGAGAGGTGTATATAACGTAGTTATATTTTCAGACAAAATGTTGCACTCAAATCTGGCACACCATCACCAAGTAAGAAATTAACGAATTGGCCTTCAGAACTTTTTTCTTAATTTTTCACAGGAAGCACTAATTAAGAAGGCATATAGAAATTGTGTGCCAGCGTTTGTTAAACCCCCTGATATCTGCAGCTGTTGTGATGGTGGATGATTAATACATACCCAGAGGGTATGAGAAGTAAGGACATTTTTCAAGTCAGAGGTTAAAATGATTTAGGACCCATTCACAGATATACTTTTTAATGCACATCAATGCAGATAAACAGGTTAGCAATGAGTAAACTTCCTCTGCTAACATTTACCTATAGGTAAGGCTATAATAAGGCTTAGATAGTGTAACTATATCTCCTAAATGGTGCAAGTTTAGGAGACATTTACATTACATGCAGCCAATGACATCACTGGCGCATGCTCTCTGAAGCCCTTCGGAGCCCTGTGCCGTTAACGGTGGCTCCCACGCACATGCACGGGAGTGACGTCATCACGGCTCTGGCCAATCACAGAGCCCCTGAACCCGGAAGATGGGTGAAAATGGAAGCGGCTACAGCACTGACATTGCGGCGCTTGAACAGCTTAGTTTTCAGGTAAAATTCATATTATGACTTGAGCTTGCATGAAGAAAAAAAATGTCTAGCGGTATACAACCGCTTTAACATTATGTGCCATGCGTTGACATGCTTTGTTTTTTTTGATGCATCAATGCAAGTATAAGCAGGGCATTTTGAGAACATTGGCAGTACATGAAAATACATGATTTGTGGTACTGCATGTAGAGATGTAGGAACATGTGCATGGAATGGTGTGCATCCAACCTAAAAGGACACTCAGTGGTGACAAACATATAAAATATACTTTGTTCCACTACATCTGAATAAAACATGGAAACTACTTTATATGGCAGTTTGGCCATTAAAAATTAACAACAATAATAAAAAACACAAAGTAGAGTTGCATGATTAATCATTAAGAATCAAGATCACAATTGTTCCCCCGTAGCAATTTTAACAAAGCATTTTCCAGACTCTTTCTATGCCGAGAATTCTCTGCTAAAGCTGACAGCTGTCAAAAAAGAAACCAGGCAGTCTGCCAAGTATCACAACATTCCTCAGTCGCTGAGCGAACTATAAACATTGTAAAGTTTTGCTCTTTAGATTAAAGGAATGAACTTCGGTCTGTAAATGAAGCAAATTTAACCACTTAAAGACTAAACCGTTTTCTGACACTTTTTGGTTTCAAATTAAAATCATTATTTTTTGCTAGTAAATTACTTAGAACTCCCAAAAATTATATATTTTTTTTTTTTTTTTTTTTTTAGCAAAGACCCTAGAGAATAAAATGGTGGTTGTTGCAATATTTTATGTCACACTGTATTTGCACAACGGTCTTTCAAATGCACTTTTTTTTGGAAAAAAATACACTTTTAGAATAATTTTTTTTTTTTTAAAGAACGTAAAGTTAGACAATTTTTTTGTATAAATGTGAAAGCTGATGTTACGCTACGAGAATCGTGATCTTTATTCTAAACAAAAAAATTGCGATTCTCATTTTGCCAGAATCATGCAGCTCTACTAAGAAGTAATAACATTTGTCAAGCTTTAGGATGTATGCAGCACCTGTACTATGAGTAAAACCAAGGCCATATTATAGGGCCCATAATGATATCTCAGCCAGCAAGTATTTATGTCTGTAGAATGTTGAAAAAAAAAAAAAAACACATACATACACACACTACTCCTCCAACAATTGCTAACACGATTTGTTTTTCTGAGAAGTGTTAATGTTTAAGCTAAGGAAAATATAATTACAATATTCCTCCACTTTAGTCAGACTCTGATTATTTCATACATCTAAAAAATCCCTGTTAAATACACCACTGAGAGAGATTTGCGGAAAACTGTCTGTGCCAAGCCAGCTGAAGCAACATGATCAATCCTGAAAAAGCTCACTAGTTAAAGCTGAATCCATTTTACATTCTTAAATTCTTATTCAGTAAGTGAACAAGGAATGATACAATCATTATGGTTTTAGTTCACAGACATTGGACCTCTGGAGGGGAGGTGAGTATTTGAGGCTTAAGTTCCACTTAAAAAGGTACACTCCACACACATGGAAATTTCAATTATAACAGACTTGGAGAACCCTGCCTACATGCTTCTATGGTTTAGCTGCCTGTCCACTTACTGAATTCAGAAGGCTTCCAGTGTCTTATTTCAATCAAGGCCTAAATGTTAATATGGGAAATTGAAGGCTGAGTATTCCATTATCCCAGTGCTGCCCTGTGACGTTCCCAGAATGGAAGACTGTGGGGTTGATTTACTAAGGGCAAAAAGACTGAGCAGTTGCACTCATTTTCATCAAAGTTTAGTGAATGTGGTGAAGCTCCACTTTGTAAAGAATACCCAGTTGTGTGCAAGGAAAATAAAAACAGAAAATTAGCTTGCACGTGATTGGACGATGGAAAGCAGAGGAGCTTTATCACATTCACTAAGCTCTGAGAAAAAGAAGTGCAACTGCACTTACAAAATGTAGAGTCTATTTGCTTAGTAAATCAAACCTCCATGCCACTAAGAACCATATGCCAAGAGTCTGCAAACGGTCTCCGTAGCACTATGGGAAACCTACTGACCTATCTAAAATGGCTTAAAATAAAGGAAAACTCAGTCACTAAAATCTCATATAAACTTTAAAATGACAATGTAATTGGTGCAATGTTTTAATATTTTTATATTTAAAGATGTTGTTAAAAGAACAACTAGTGATTATGCCAGAAGGATTCTTGTTCAGGCACTGCAGGTGGACAACACTCATGCCTTGTCTTCCAACTGTGCTCTTGTGTGGTCACCCTGTCACAAGGACTTTAGATTGAGACTATAAATGAGCAGTTCAACACACATTATTAATGTCACCTACAGGAAACCTGCTCTGAAAAATGTCATGCATCCATTACAGGAGGGCATGCAGAGAGGGAAGTGGCTGAGGCTGATGGGAGATTAGCAGCACTGAGATAGAACACAGTAAAAAACATATAAAAAAAAGGTTATTTTTTATTTTTTAGTAAAATGAAGGAAGAAAGGCCCCTTTATAATATACAGTGCTTTAGCGAACTACGGGCACTTTCACACTGGTTTGCTTCAAAACTGCCAGTAAAACACCAATTCGTTATTGGAACATTTTTGCTACACTTTAGAGGCAAGGTTTTTAACCACTTCAGCCCCGGAAGATCTTTCCCCTTAATGACCAGGCCATTTTTTGCAAGACGGCACTGCATCATTTTAACTGACAATTGCGCGGTTGTGCAATGCTGTACCCCAAAAAAAAGTATGCCTTTTTTTTCCAAAAATAGAGCTTTCTTTTGGTGGCATTTGATCACCTCTACAGTTTTTATTTTTTGCACTATAAACAAAAAAGTGTGACAATTTTGAAAAAAAATATATATATATATATTTTTAGTTTTGGCTACAATAAATATGTCCCCAAAAAATAAAATGTCTTCATTAGTTTAGGCCAATATGTATTCTTGGTAAAATAAAAAATCGCAATAAGCGTATATTGATAGGTTTGCGCAAAAGTTATAGCATCTAAAAAATAGGGGATACATTTATGGCATTCATTTTTTTTTTTTTTTTTTTTTTTTTACTAGTAATAGCAGTGATCAGCAATTTTTATCAGGATTGTGACATTGTGGCGGACAGATCGGACACTTTTGACACTTTTTTGGGACCAGTGATCAGTGCTATAAAAATTCACCGATTACTGTCTAAATGATACTGGCAGAGAAGGGGTTAACACTAGTGGTGATCAAGGGGTTAAATGTGTGACCTGGGAGGTCTTTCTAACTGTGGGGGGAGGGGAATGACTGGGAGTACAGAGAGATCGCTTTACCTAATCATTAGGAACAGACGATCACTCTGTACTTCCCTGTCAGAACGGGGATGTTGGTTTACATTGACAGATCCCTGTTCTGGGTCTCTGTGGAGCAATCGTGGGTGGCCAGCGACCACACACATCAGCTCCCCAGTCATGCCATGGCGCGTGAGCGCACATTTGCTATAGCTGTTAAAGAGAATGATGTACAGCTATGGCGGTTTATGGGAACCGGCCGATCTGCAGTAATTTAATGACGGCGAGTGGTCAGTAAGCTGTTAAAGGACATGTGACTCAAAGACGGCACCAAAAACGCTTAGTGGGGGTGTTTTTGAGATGCTTTTGATGCAGTTCCCAATTATTTCAATGGAAAGAAGTGTTTTTGGTGTGTTTCATTTAGCTCCTCAAACATGCTGCAAGCGGAATTTCTTTTAACCGCAACAGAAGCGCACTGCCCCAGCTTGAACACATTGAAAGCACAGTGTTAAATTTCATTAAAAAGTCAGTGCAAAATTCCCACACATAATATAACTGCAAAAAGCCGTGATTGTGCAGGAAAGATGATGCAATTATCCCACTACACAAGCAATCACCTGAAGGGGGCTCACCCTATGTGGTTATGCCTCACATATAAATGCTCGGCATTAATCGCTTAGAATGCACCCCCTTGCTCGGCCCCTAGTGTTTAATCCCTTTCAATGCCAGTGTCATTTACACAGTAATCAGTGCATTTTTTATAGCACTGATCGCTGTATAAATGACAATGGTCCCAAAATAGTGTCAGAAGTGTCCGATCTGTCCGCCATAATGTCGCAATCATGATAAAAATCTCAGATCACCGCCATTACTAATAAAAAAAATAATAATAATAAAAATGCCATAAATCTATCCCCTATTTTGTAAACGCTATAACTTTTGCTCAAACCAATCAATATACTCTTATTGCAATTTGTATTACCAAAAATATATAGAATACATATCGGCCTAAACTAAGAGAATTTTATATATATATATATATATATATATATATATATATATATGTTTTGGGGATATTTATTACAGCAAAAAGTAAAAAAAATATAGATTTTTTTTTTCCAAAATTGTCACTATTTTTCTGTTTATAGGGCAAAAAATAAAAACTGCAGAGGTGATCAAATACCACCAAAAGAAAGTTCTATTTGTGGGGGGAAAAAGGGACATCAATTTTGTTTGGATGCTCCGTCACACGACCGCACAATTGTCCGTTATAGCAATGCAGTCCCATATAGCAAAAAGTGCTCTGGTCAGGAAGGGGGTAAATGCTTCTGGGGCTGAAGTGATTAAAGTTAGCGCAGTCTTGTGACTTCTATCAGTGTCTGGTTAAAGCTTGTAGGAGGCGATATCGTTCTCCCTTGATTGTTTTATGAGGCTGCTGGACCCCTGACCCTCTGTCTATACAGAGCCAATTGGCCCTTTGCTGATCAATTGCACTCTCTAGCAATACACACCAAAAATAGCATGTGCAGCTTGTTACCAAGGCTCTGTTCTATCAGTAGAATACTGAGTAGATAGATTGGGGACTGTGGAAGAAGGGGAGGATCGGAGAAGACTGGATTAGCCTTTTTACATAATGCAGAGAACGAACCCCTTAGGTTGCCCACTGAGTATAACAAGCATGCTTTACTGCATATACAGACTGATTTTGCTGTTGTGGGTTTACTAACACTTTAATAAAGTAGCTATTAGGCGCAAATCTCAAAGTAGTGTCTCTAAATGCAGCTTAGCTCATTGATTTATTTTAACAAACCATCACAGAGGACAAGAGGCACTTTTACCAAGCACACCCTTTAAAAAAAAAATCCTTTTCAAATAAGTCATTTCACACAAAAATGTCACAATGCCTACACTTTTGTTAAAAATATTATTTTTCTTACTCCAGTATATTAACAAACACATTGCAAAACAGTTTAATCATTAAAGAAAAATCCTCAAGACCTCTTTTCCAAGAGTTAATGCATCTCTTTTTTATGACACATTTGGCCAATGAAAGCAGACAAAACCAGTAGTACTTTGAAGCAATTGCCAATAAATGCCGCTGTGGTTTACCAAGAGAAAAATTCACAATATATTAGACCACAGTTAATGAAATTAAATCATTTCTTCTGTTCTTGAAAATGTGTGCTGTATTACTCGTTTGGAAGCCAGACAACTGTTTATAATTTCTAAGATGTTTTTTCATTTCAGTAGGAAACACTATCTCTCAAATCTACTTGTTGTAATTAACTCAAAACATGGGGAACACAGGAAGCAGGGTTTGTAATGATTAACCATTCCAAATCCAAGTAAGTAGATGTTAAAGCCGAACCTTAACAAATCAGAATGTTTAACTCCACCCCAAAAAAAAAATACCCAATATGACAGGTATTTTTTTGCTAGAGTTTCACTTTTATTTTGCATAGTTCCAACCCCAAATTCTAAAAAAGTTAATACACTGTTAACATCTACATAAAAACAGAATGCAATAATTTGCAAATCTCATGAACCTATATTTTTTCTAAAACAGAAAACATATCGATTGTTTAAACCGAGCAAAAGCACCATTTGAGGAAAAAAATAAGGTAATCTTGAAATTGATGGCAGCAATATGCCTCAAAAAAGTTGGGACAGGGCAACAAGAAGGTATCAAGTGTTACTAACAAGGAAGAGCTGGAAGAACATGTTACAATAGGTCTGTAACATGACTGGGTATAAAGAGAGAATCTTAGAGAGTCAGAGTGTCTCAGAAGTAATGATGGGCAGAGGTTCACCAATCTGTGAAAAGCTGTGTCAAAAAACTGTCAAACTATTTCAGAATGTTCCTCAGTGTAAAATTTCAAAGACTTTAAATATATCATCTACAGTACAACAATACATAATATCATTAACTATCTCAATACAGGGCACTTTCACCCCCTTCCTGCTAGGCCATTTTTCAGCTTTCAGCACGGTCACTCTTTTAATGACAATTGCATGGTCATGCAACACTGTACCCAAATGACATTCTTATAATTTTTTTCCCACAAATAGTGCTTTTTTGTTTGCTGAGTTTATTTTTTACTTAAAAAAAATATGAAAATTTGGAAAGAAAAAAAGTTTCTCTTAGTTTCTGTCAGTAAATTTTGTAAGTCATTTTTCTCCTTCACTAATGGGCCCTGATGAGGTTGCACTGATGGGCACTTAAACTTAATATTGGATGCCTGTGATCTTCGGGCCTTCAGACAGCACTGCATTGTAAAACAGGCATGAATCTGTGATAGATATCACTGCATGGGCTCAGAAAAACTTCAAAAAATCACTGTCTGAACAAACTTTGCAGTGCCATTCACAAATGCAAGTTAAAGCTCTATTACGCAAAGAAGAACATGATCCAGAAATATAGCAAATTTTCTTTGGGCCAAACTTCATTTAAAATGGTCTGTTGCAAAGTGAAAACTGTTCTGTGGTCAGACCAATTTAAATTTGACATTCTTTTTGGCAACCAAGGGTGCTGCATCCTCTAGGCTAAAGAGGACAGGGACCTTCCGCCTTGTTATCAGCACTCCATTCAAAAGCCTACATTTTTGATGGTATGGGGCTGCAATAGTGCATATAGAATGGGCAGCTTGCACATCTGGAAAGACACAATCAATGCTAAAAAAATATATCCAAGTTTTAGAGCAGAATATGCCAGTAACTGGTTTCCTCAATTCCCAGACATTTACAGAATGTTGTTTAACCACTACAATACAGGGCACCTTCGCCCCCTTCCTTCCCAGCCCAATTTTCAGCTTTCAGCGCTCTCGCACTTTCAATGACAACTGCGCGGTAATGCTACTCTGTACCCAAATTAAATTTTTATCATTTTGTTTGCACAAATAGAGCTTTATTTTGGTGGTATTATTTAACGACTCCGGTTATTTTTAGCGATAAAAGCGAGAAAAGAGCGGAAATTTGAAAAAAAAAAAAACAACAATATTTTCTTCTTTCCATTTTAAAAGAAATCCAATAAAATAGAATTTTGTCATAAATGTAAGTCAAAATGTATTCTGCTACATGTTTTTGGTAAAAAAAATTCCATTAAGTGTATAATAATTGGATCGTGTGATCACGGACATGACGCAAATGATCATGTACATATGTGTGCAGGTTACCACAGACATGTGTGTGCATATAATCATTGGGACATGTGATTTTAGTGGGACTTATGTGGGGGACATGTGTTTTTATTATTTGGGGACATGTGTGTTTTACACTAAACTGATGATCAGTGAGTAAAAAGCTGTAAAAAAACAGCTCATACTCACTGATCACCAACCGGCTGCAGCGATCTGCTCTCCTCAGCTTCGACTTCCGTGTGAGGAGAGGATAGCCGATTGCCTAGCAACCGGCTGTTTCTTTACATCACATTAAGGCTGTGATTGGACACAGCCATCATGTGATGAGGAGAGCCAATCACAGAGCCCTCCTGCCGATCCGAGATACGCCGTGCCCGGGTGACATGAGCGCATCGGAATCACGCTTCTGCGCGACACACGATCCCCCCCTCCTTCGGAAGAACGTTCCTGAACGTTCAGTCAGAAGGAGAGAGCTCCCACCCAGCCAATGTATATATATACGGTAATAGTTAAAAGAAGAGGGGATGCTACACTGTGGTAAACATGGCCCTGTCCAAACTTTTTTTGAAATTGGGGTTGTACTTTGCCATTTTGTTTGTTGACCTGTCCCAACGCTTTTGATACGTGTTGCTGACATCAATTTCAAAATCATCTTTTTTTTTCTCTTAAAATTCAACATTTTCTTAGTTTAAAGGGTAACTCCACTTTAGTGGGGAAAAAAAATAGTAAAGAAAAATAAATAAATAGCGCATATAATTGCGACATAAGTCATATTGTAGTTGAATGTTATTAAAAATATACCTTTGCTTTTCAATCTGCAGCTCTGTAATTTTCAGAGAATGCATTGAAATATGGCCACCTGGAGTTGTTCTGTACACAGAATGTGTACCGACCACGCCCCAGAAACATAATTTCCGGCTTGTGTGATTGGCTCCCCAATTTTCCCAGAAATTTTCACCTGCCTAAGATACAAGTCAGATTTCAGTCATCCCCTGCAATCAAGATGTCATTTTTGGAGAGATACTTTCAATAGGAATACGTCTAAAGGGATGCAGGCCCAATAGATTTCCTCATTAGATCCCTTTCACATCAGGACGTTTTGCAGGCGCTATAGCGTTAGAAATAGTGCCTGCAATCCCGAGAGCTTTCACACTACAGCGGTGCGCTGGCAGGACGTCAGGGAAAAGTCCTGCCAGTAGCTTCTTTGGAGCGGTGAAGGAGCGGTGTGTTTACCGCTCCTCCACCGCTGCTTCCCATTGAAATCAATGGGGCAGCACTGTAATACCGCCGGCAAAACGCCGCTATTGTGGTGTATTGCCAGCGGTTTTAACCCTTTCTCGGTCGATAGCTGGGGGTAAAAGCGCCCCGCTAATGGCTGAAATGCGCAGCAAATCCGGCGGCAAAACACAGCTAAAAATAGCGGCGTTTTACCGCCCATGCTATGGGCGGTGTGGTGTGAAAGGGGTCTTAGTGTCCTGCAGGTGCACAGCTGACAGTTAATTATGAAACCACTCCCATTAGATCTACTCAGAACAGAGACACAGACAAACACACATTGATTTCTTCAGAATAACAAAAAGGTAGGAATCTGCAACAAAGGTTGTTATAATCCTTGCAATGTATATAGATCACGCAGAGGGGATTGTTTTTTCTCAACAAAATTGGAGTTACACTTTAACCACTTGAGGACCGCCGTATTGCCATTGTACGTCAGCACAATGGCACAGGCAGGCATAATCACGTACATCTACGTGATTGCCTTCCAGCGGGTGGGGGGTCCCATCGGACCCCCTCCCGCTGGTTACGGCGGTCCGATTCGGTCCAGGAGCACTCCGTGATGAGGGGATGGCCGTTCGTTTTCGGCCACCCCCTCTGGATCGCTCCTGGCCAATGAGAAGCTTCCTCCCCTGTGTATTGTTTACACAGGAAGGAGGAAGTGATGTCATTCTCCTCGGGGCGGTCTTTTTGACCGGACTACGAGGAGAAGAGTAAAAGTAAGTCTGCACGAACACTACACTGACATGTAGGTACACACAGGCACACAAACCCCCCCGATCCCCCCCCCGATCGCCCCCCCGCCCCCCCTCCCCCCCCAGTCACAGTGTCACTGATTGCATTGATCATTTCTTTACTGATCAATGCATTCAGTGTCAGTTGTGACAGTAAAAACTGTCAGGACAGTTAGTTAGGTCCAGGGTAGCCCCCTATCACCCCCCAATAAAGATTTAACCCCCTGATTGCCCCTAGAGTTAACCCTTTCACCCCCTTTTGCCAGTGTCACTAAGCGATCATTTTTCTGATCGCTGCATGTGTCGCTAGGTAGCTAGTTATTTTTTTAGGTTCACCGCCAGGTTTTTATATCGCTAGGTACCCCCATATACTACCCAATAATGTTTTTAACCCCCTGATTGCCGCTAGTTAACCCTTTCACCCCCTTTTGCCAGTGTCACTAAGCGATCGTTTTTCTGATCGCTGCATTAGTGTCGCTACAGTCGCTAGGTAGCTAGTTATTTTTTTAGGTTCACCGCCAGGTTTTTATAGCGCTAGGTACCCCGATATACTACCCAATAATGTTTTTAACCCCCTGATTGCCGCTAGTTAACCCTTTCACCCCCTTTTGCCAGTGTCACTAAGCAATCATTTTTCTGATCGCTGCATGTGTCGCTAGGTAGCTAGTTATTTTTTTAGGTTCACCGCCAGGTTTTTATATCGCTAGGTACCCCGATATACTACCCAATAATGTTTTTAACCCCCTGATTGCCGCTAGTTAACCCTTTCACCCCCTTTTGCCAGTGTCACTAAGCGATCGTTTTTCTGATCGCTGCATTAGTGTCGCTACAGTCGCTAGGTAGCTAGTTATTTTTTTAGGTTCACCGCCAGGTTTTTATAGCGCTAGGTACCCCGATATACTACCCAATAATGGTTTTAACCCCCTGATTTCCGCTAGTTAACCCTTTCACCCCCTTTTGCCAGTGTCACTAAGCGATAATTTTTCTGAACGCTGCATCAGTGTCGCTAGTGTCGCTAGGTAGCTAGTTAACTAGGCTCCCAAAAAGTCCCCCACATGTGGTATCCCCGTACTCGGGAGAAGCAGCAGAATTTATTTTGGGGTGTAATTTGACTTCTGCCCATAGCATGTGTGAGCAATATATCATTTAGTGACAACTTTGTGCAAAAAAAAAAAAGTTTGTAATATTCCCGCAACTTTTGGCAAAATATAAAATATTCCATGGACTCAACATGCCTCTCAGTAAATAGCTTGGGGTGTCTACTTTCCAAAATGGGGTCATTTGGGGGGGTTTTGTGCTATTTTGGCATTTTATGGCCTTCGAAACTGTGATAGGTAGTGAGGAGTTAAATCAAAAATTTGCACCCTTAGAAATCCTGAAGGTGGTGATTGGTTTTCGGGGTGCCGTGCGCGACTAGACTCCCAAAAAGTCCCACACATGTGGTATCCCCGTACTCGGGAGAAGCAGCAGAATGTATTTTGGGGTGTCATTTCACATATAACCATGGCATGTGTGAGCAATATATCATTTAGTGACAACTTTTTGTAAAAAAAATTTTTTTTTTTTTTTTTGTCATTATTCAATCCCTTAGGACAAAAAAAATAAATATTCAATGGGCTCAACATACCCATCAGCAATTTCCTTGGGGTGTCTACTTTCCAAAATGGGGTCATTTGGGGGGGATTTGTACTGCCCTGCCATTTTAGCACCTCAAGAAATGAGATAGGCAGTCATAAATTAAAAGCTGTGTAAATTCCAGAAAATGTACTCTAGTTTGTAGACGCTATAACTTTTGCGCAAACCAAAAAATATACGCTTATTGACATTTTTTTTACTAAAGACATGTGGCTGAATAAATTTTGCCCTCAATGTATGACTAAAATTTAGTTTATTCGATTTTTCTTATAACAAAAAGAAGAAAATATCTTTTTTTTTCAAAATTTTCGCTCTTTTTCCATTTATATCGCAAAAAAAAAAAATCGCAGAGGCAATCAAATACCATCAAAAGAAAGCTCTATTTGTGGGAAGAAAAGGACGCAAATTTCGTTTGGGTGCAATATTGCATGACGGCGCAATTACCAGTTAAAGCAGCGCAGTGCGAAATTGCAAAAAGACCTCTGGTCCTTAAGGTGTTTATTGGTCCGGAGCTGAAGTGGTTAAACATTAAATATGGGTTTATAAGATTTGCAAATTACTGAATTCTGTTTTTATGTCGATTTTAAACAGCATCCCAACTTTTCTGGCTGCCACTACTATAGGGATCCTTGCAGTCTTCCAGGCCGAATGCTGAACAGCTGTTCTGCTGCAAAGTAAACACAGAGTTGCTCTCTCAGAGAATGCATTGCATTTCCCATAACGAACACAGAGCATTCCCTGATTGGACATGGTGCAAAGGCGGGGAAGTGACTTCACAAACCCCACTTGTTCAAACAAAGAACGTGTTGTATTAATCAAGAAAAATACAATACATTCTCTGGAATGCATTCTTCCGGAAGACAACAAGGCTAATTGCAGTAGCAAAGGATAATACAGTGATTTATAGCTTCCATAGGGATCAGCCAAGTATGGAATATGCATAATTACATTGGTCCAAGCTGGTTACTTCTGTCTGGTACCATGCAGCCACCGATGCTCACATCTCCAGGATCTGTCACTCCCCTGCATTTAACATGTAGCTGCACACCACTTCTGTAAGACTAAAAGCAATTTTGTTACAGCACAAAAACTTAGACACTCCACCCAGCTCCCTTCTTGAACAAGTCTCACCCACTAATGGAGCTGAATCATAGAGCTCAACAATTGAGCACTACTAGGGGGCAAAACACATCAGAGAGAGAGAAGAGCTGGAGTGTGAGTGTTTGTGCTAGAACAATAAAGTGGGTTTCAGCATTTCAGAAGCGATGTGGGGGGTCAAGTTCCACAAGCAGTGCTGCTCTGCCCGTAATTTAGGGGGTTATATGTATATTGATATTTTGCATCGGATGATACTATGATGGGTACATGCACTTTTCTCTGATAGCACAACACAATTATTGGTTTATTATATGTATATGTGAATATATAGTAAGTGCAGTTATTACTGAGGAATTATCTAACTTTATTATTTTGACACTTTGCGCAAACACCTTCGATTATTATATTTAGTGAGTTTTTGTGCAATTGGCAACAGTTTACAAATACTAGATTTGATCATTTGTGCACCTTGATGTATATTTTCTGTCTTTTGAAGTCAGCATCTTGGCCTATTTGGATGGCATGGGGACTTTATATGATCTGTAAGTTATTTAACCACTTTCAGACCGGACCAATTTGCTGGTCAAAGACCAGACCACTTTTTGCGATTCGGCACTGTGTCGCTTTAACTGACAATTGCGCGGTCATGCGACTTGGCTTCCAAACAAAATTGACGTCCTTTTTTTCCCACAAATAGAGCTTTCTTTTGGTGGTATTTGATCACCCCTGCGGTTTTTATTTTTTGCGCTATAATCAAAAATAGAGCGACAATTTTGAAAAAAACGCATTATTTTTTACTTTTTGTTATAATAAATATCCCCCAAAAATATATAAAAAAACATTTTTTTCCCTCAGTTTAGGCCGATACGTATTCTTCTACATATTTTTGGTAAAAAAAAAAATCGCATTATTGATTGGTTTGCGCAAAAGTTATAACAGGGATAGTTTTATAGCATTTTTATTAATCATTTTTTATTATTTTTTTTTACTAGTAATGGTGGCGATCAGCGATTTTTATTGTGACTGCGACATTGTGGGGGACTCATCGGACATTTTTGGGACCATTGTCATTTATACAGTAATCACTGCTATACAAATGCAGTGATTTCTGTGTAAATGACACTGGCAGTGAAGGGGTTAACCAGTGGGTGGCAGTGTAGGGGTTAAGTGTTCCTAGGGGTGTGTTACTAACTGTGGGGGGTTGGGCTTTCATTTAGTGAACACTGATCTCTGCTCCAATCACATGGAGCAGAGATCAGCGTCACTTGTTGCTAGGCAGAATGAAGAAATGCTGTTTACAACGGAATTTCTTCATTTGGCCGCTCCGTGAGACGATCGCGGGGATGCCCGCGGCGATCGAGTCCGCGCTCCCGATGGCAGGGCGGCAAATTTAAAGGGACGTACATGTACGCCCATTTGCCTGCCCGTGCCATTCTGTCGACGTACATCGTCGCGCGCTGGTCGGCAAGTGGTTAAACTCACTGGTTACTGGTTCCAAACTATCTTGTGTAAACTAATAATTCCACTGCTCCCATGTCATTGAGATAAGTATAGGAACACTTTTGTTTGTACTCCTGTCCCAGGGTGACAACCATGTTATGACCTTTTACTAGTTATAATGAAATGGGTGAAAATGAAATTGCTAAGGCAGAAAGTACAGTATACAAACAATTATCAGGTAAAAGCCTAAAAATTAATGTGGTTACTACATCAAAGCAATGATAAGCTTCAAAATACTCAGTTTTTGTTTTTGAGTTTAAATGGTTGTAAAACTCAGACATGAAATATAAACAAAGCATGTCCCTCTATATTGTGTACTTGCCTCCATCCAAAGCTCTGAGTGTCATTTCTCTCTGCTGCCTTGTTCCTCCTGCCTCACTTCTGACAGCTTTTTCATGACACCAAGAGAAAAAAGGAAGGAGAGCTATCAATCTCTACTTAGGGACCCTTTAATATACTAACAAGGATGTTCTTTATAAAAATCGATTGGTTATCTTGGGAAAATTTCTGTAATTACAGAATTTAAACTCCATTACTACTTGTTGAATTTGGAAGCAAAACCTTAAAACACAAAAAAAAAAAAAAACTCTGTATGGGACATGGCTTTTTTGTGGACAGTCTTTAACCAAAATACAAGTAGAGGCTCATGGATTCCTAGGTGGTTGGGGGACACCTCCCCTATCCAGATGTGGCAATAAGACATGTAATTAGAGAGTGTGTGCACGTGAGCCAAGGGGGCTTAAAAAAAAAAAAAAAAGAGGAAAAGAAGAGCTTAAAGTGGAAGTAAACTTTCATCACTAAATTTTACCTATAGTTCTTGGCACCATTCTTTTCATTCTCTACCATACCCCCCTTGGCCAAATGATTAGCCTCCACAAAATTTAATTTCACTGTTATGGTGATGACACACAGTTATATGTAAATGTGACAGCTGAAACCCCACTTTCACAGTCATCTTTATCAGTACGCACTACCTGTCTGGAGGAGATAAAGGTCTGGCTGGAGCACAACTTTCTTCAACTAAATAGTTCCAAAACTGAAGTCATCATGATTGGCACTCCTTACCAGATTAAATCATCTTTCATAAGCAGCATTTTTGGTTCTAATGGTTCTCTGGTTCTAATATTCCGCTTTCATCAACAGTTACAAATCTGGGTGTAAAAATGGACTCCCAACTCACTTTTGAAGCCCATATAAATCATCTGTGCAAGACCTCTTTTCACCACCTTCATAAAATCTAAACTCCGTCCTATTCTTTCCCTCCCAGATGCTAAGAGGCTGGTTTGTGCCTTTGTCTCCTCCAGACTGGACTACTGTAACCCACGTCACATTGGGATTCCTAGAAAGAGTCTGCAGGGGCTTCAGTACATCCAAAACTCTGCAGCAAGGATTTTGTTGAGAGTGCGGAAAACATGAGCACATTACTCACATTCTCCACTCACTCCATTGGCTTCCTGTCTCTGCCAGGATTGAGTACAAGGTTTCCCTCCTCATACACCAATGTTTACATGGACATGCCCCTCCCTACCTTAAAGAACTTCTTAAACCACAAAACACATCACGCTCCCTCTGCTCTACTCACTCATATACTATATATTCAAATACCTAGAACTAGACTTAGGACAATGGGAAACAGGGCTATTTGTGTAGCTGCCCCGTGCCTGTAGAATGCCCTACCTGACACCTTGAGGGCCCCTCAATCCACTGACTGTTTAAAAAAAGGTCTTAAGATATTTCTTTTTAGCAAAGCTTTTTCTTCTTTTTAGATGTTCGTTTGATTGTATAAATTGTTCATTTTAACCTGTAGCACTTTGAGATCTTTTTGATGTAAAGTGCATTATAAATAAAATCTATTATTATTATAATAAGGCTTACCTATAAGTAGTGTAAATATCTCATAAATAGGCACAGTTTAGGAGATATTTACTGTACATGCAGCCAGTGACATCACTGGCACATGTGCCCCGAAGGAACGGCCATCCGTACCATTCCTTCAGAGCCCTGTGCCGTGAACGGCGGCTCCCACGCACAGACGCAGGAGTGACGTCATTGCGGCTTCGGCCAGTCACAGAGCCGGAGTCCGCAAACCCAGAAAGCAAGACGGGTGAAGATGGAAGCGGCCTTCAGAAATTACATTGAATCTCTGGAATGCTTCGTTTTCAGTTCAGTTTTACATAATGTGCTAGTATGCGATGCATACTAGCACATTATGACATTGCCTTGCAGGTAAGAATAAAAAAAAAATGTCCAGCAGTCTACAAAATCTTTAAATATAAAATGTATCAGATAAAAAAAAAAACGGAATGAAAGTGAAACCGTTGGCCCATTGCTACCAATTACAATTGTGTTTTCTATATTTTTTTTTTTTTTTTTAGACAAGAAAAGATGAAACATGAATGATCACTAGAAGCAGCAACCTTTTGTTCCTATTTAGGGAACCATGTAGGTCTATCTCCCCCCCTCCCCTTTTTGAGTTAGCAGAGCCGAGTGGCACAGCTCTGACCTATGGGACACTAGTAACAGTCCAAATTGCCATAAATAAAATGTAACCCCTCTTTCTATGACTCCACCCAAATCTAAATTTGGCTTTGAGTGTACGAAGCAGTTTTTATAAGGATGTCTATGAATACTTTAGGTAAAAATCATCATACCAAGGGGTTAAAATAAAAATGTTTCCTTATGTTTCCTTCAAGTATTCTTTACCATCTAAATGACTACATTCACATTTGGTCTCTGGCTTTGATTCTGAAGAGCCCCATCTGCATACTGCATTGCTTACAGGCACATCTCAGTCATGCAATAACTATGTCACAGCTCATATATCAAAAAAAAAAAATCACATTTGAGGCCACACAGCTCCATACACTCAAAGTCTTCTATTCTATTTAAAGTAATCCTGAGGGAGCCGTCGGTGCACCTCACTGCTTAAAACACGGGAAGAGAACGCGCTTAACTGAAATATCAAATCCTTGCCAGTCCAACTCAGATGATAATTCTATTATAATAACAGACTCTGGAAGTGTCATTATTATACAAACAGGTGGACCTTCAGCAGCATTAATCCTCATTGACCTAACAAATGTAGCACACTAAAAAATAAACAGCATACTGTAGTTGAATGCTGGATAGTTTTCAAAGATGACCAGTGCATTGTAACATTTTACCAAGAAGCAGCACTGCAGTTGATCCCTTAAAGTGATTTTTTTTTTTTTTTATTCCAGACTTCACATGAATAATTAAAGAGAACCTGTCAATAAGCGATTATTGATTGGTTTGTGCAAAAGTTATAGCGTTTACAAAATAGGGGATGGTTTTATGGCATTTTTATAAATTTTTTTTTTTTACTAGTAATGGCGGCGATCAGCGTTTTTTATTGTGACTGCGACATTATGGCGGACACATCGGACATTTTTGACACATTTTTGGGACCATTGTCCTTTATACAGCAATCACTGCTATACAAATGCAGTGATTCCTGTGTAAATGACACTGGCAGTGAAGGGGTTAACCAGCGGTTGGCAGTATAGGGGTTAAGTGTTCCTAGGGGTGTGTTACTAACTGTTGGGGGCTGGGCTTTCATTTAGTGAACACTGATCTCTGCTTCAATCACATGGAGCAGAGATCAGCGTCACTTGGTGCTAGGCAGAACGTTCAGCCGCCCCGTGAGACGATCGCGGGTATGCCCGCGACCAGACTCACGGGGGTCCCGACCAGCACGCGAGTGCGGCGCGCCCGCGATGGCAGGGCAGCATTAAAGATTGAATGTACCTGTACGCCAATATGCCTGCCGGTGCCATTCTGCCGATGTACATCGGCGTATGCTGGTCGGGAACTGGTTAATAAGTACACATGTATTTTTGAGTGGGCATTCAATGCCAAATACAATAAACATTTCTAGATGTTCCCTACAAGATAGAAAATCTTTACTTTTCCCAGTTAAGGTCAACTTTAAATAGTGCATGAATAAAAAAAAATTTGACTGAGCTCCCTCAGCCTGGTCTCTGACTACTACTATGGGTTTTGCCAGTCAGAGATGAAGTGATGAAAAAGAAGGGATGAATGGAATGGGTTAACAAAGATCACAGTATATAGTAAAAGAAAGAACGGGGTGTAGTAACTTGGATCTAGTTGTGGGTGGTTTAAGGACAAACCTAAGATACAAGTAATTGATGCATGAATACGAATAACCCAGACTTCTCCATCTAGAAAATAGCGAGACTTGAAAATGTGAAAGTTATTTCCAATAATTTAATATTTCAAATCAGTTATGAAGCCACCGATATGAGCTAACCTGTTGTGGACAGAAAAACAAACAATAGGACAGAGTGAGGTTTTGTATTGTCAAAAGAAGACCAGAAGAAAAGAAGAACATATCTGGTCTTAAGACATGTTTCAAACCAAACAAAAATCAGTCATTCCACCTGTCCATGTAGGTTCATGAAAAAATGTAGCTCTTCATAGTTAATCCATAGTTACTTTGATGTAACACTTTTGGGTCTCTAATGTCAGAAAGAGAATATCTGGAGTGTACTAAAAACTAATTACAGAATTTGGCAGAAGTGACTCCCTAAAATATACATGATTACAGTCTTAGATCTGTGGTTGGGTTTGCTTCCTCTGGAGACCCCCATACATTCCCCACTGCACTTGCTCACATCGTTTGTATAGGGCTAGATTGCGGTGTGAAACCTGGCCTAACTTAAGAGCTGTGTGGGGAAGCCGGTGAACCACAGCAATGAGGAATATATGTAAAACAGATCTGAGGTCATGCTCAATCTCAGCAACATTCAAAGCTGGAGTCTGATTAGTAACCAGACTAAGTATATGTTCTTCTCCAACATGATCTTTTCTGCTAATTAATGAGAAACCTCATACTTCACTGTCATCATCTTCAATATGTACAAATTACATTGAGAAATAGACAAAGGACATTCATGCAGCATAATTATTATTTAAAGAACACAACAAAAGGTTTAAAAGAAAGAGCGAATATAGAGAGAGATGCTGTATTAATCTTAGAGAATTCTTAACCTTGCCACTTTGCCATAGTTTAAAAAATACCTGCTCCCCTGCCTCATGCCATGATTCCCTTTACTGGCTGTCACTGAAGGGCACACAAGATTGCAGAAAGAACCACTGCATGTGATGCAGGGAGCAGGTATTCACAAGCTCAAGTTCTCAAATACCTGCAAAAACAGAAAAAAAGCAAAAACAGCAGCATTCAAAAAAAGAGCCACCGGAGAGGAATGTACAGTAAATTGGTTCTTCTTTTACAGGGCCCCCTGTAATGCCAAGTTCACTTTAACAAATGTCTGCAGTTGCTCTTAAATGAGACAATGGGGGTTATTTACGAAAGGCAAATCCACTTTGCACTGCAAGTGTACTTGGAAGTGCAGTCGCTCTAAATCTAAGAGGTAGATCTGAAATGAGGGGAAGCTCTGCTGATTTTATCATCCAATAATGTGCAAACTAAAATGCTGTTTTTTATTGTCCTTGCATGCCCCCCTCGGATCTACAATGACTTTACTTCCAAGCGCACTTGCAGTGCAAAGTGGATTCTCCTTTAGTAAATAACCCCCAATGTCACAAAAACAAATGTAAATTGAAAAAAAAAAAAAAAACAGCTGTGCATAAAAATACATCAATACTTACCAATCTTGCCATCAGTGAATGTACTCTTCACTCTCTTGCAGCTACAAGTGCCATGGAAATCTCCAGCATCTGACACTTCCAAGTCATTTAAATGCTTACATTCCCCACTGCGCACTGCGATTTCACCCACAAAGCACTATGTTAAAACATTGCCACTTCACCTAAGATGGGGCTTTCCTTCGGCATGGCAATGCAAACACCAAAAGGGGTCAAACACAACCCATGAAGATAATATAAATAAATCAATGTATGGTGCTGCGCTCCAAAATTAAAGTGCTGACGTGATCAAATAAAGTGCTAAATGTATGGCATCACAAATGTACAGATAAAAAACATACAAATATCATGGATTGCGATAGTAAATAAAATACAAGCAAATATAAAATTCAATATAAAATGACTGCAAATAAATTCACTGTGAAAAAATGCATATATAAGACACTGGTGCAGCAAAAAGGTATAAAAGGTTTATGATAGAGCAAAAATATATAAAGTGAAAGTTCAAAAAATTTATTGTAAATAAAGATGAATGGTGTCTCTAGAGAAAGTGCTGAAATTGCACCTAGCAAAAGTGACAAGGTGACTTTGGTGGTTATATCTTCAGTGCACTGTCACCCATGGGTGTAATGGCCCCTTGCCTTACTGCTGTAAGGCAAACAGCATAAAAAAAAGATAGCCATGGATAATCTGAAGTGATGTATTGTACAGGCGATCTCTCTGGGTAGATGTCCTCAATGATTCCAAACTACCTGTAGCCCAATGTTGATGTCCCTGCTCCACTGGCTTCCTAACACTCGGCTAGCTTCCCCACACAGTCCGCCAATGTTGCTCACACACTACGCCGACATTATGCATACAGGATTGGATGATGTTAGCTGGAGACAAAGCCATCTTCTGCAAACTTCAGCCAATCCATGAAGAGGAAGTATGTAGCCAATGAGGTGCTGTATTCAACATCTCTTCCCACCCAGGTTTCCAATCAATCTTCACTCAGAGCGAAAGTTGGCACTGAAGTGAGAAAGCATCCCTGTACAGTCTACATTTGCCAATATGTGAAGAAATGTATCAGTAGTTGAACTTGGAATGCAAATCATATGCATTTTTTTATTATAATGGTATCATTATTTTGGGGGGGGGGGGGGGGGGGGGGCTGCGGTACACCTAGCTGGTCTTGCCTAGGGTGCAAAATAAGTAGTCTAGTACTAGCCCTAGCCATAGGCTATGACACTTCTGTTCATGATACTTGCTCTTCAATGTAATAATTAGCTATCCTTGAAGTGGCTAAGCCGCAACCACATTTAACTAGTCTATTTTGGTATTTTTTTTAAATATAGTTTTTTTAATTATTACTGCAAACGTTCATAAAACTGTTCTCCAAGTACAAAGAATCTGTCTCCAAAATACAGGGGAAGAAAGTTATTATTTAAAAATCCAGAAAAGAAAACACACTAGCTTCCTTCCTCTTGCCAAACATGTTTCTTGGCTCAAGTAACTAACAAATGAATATCAAAGGGCCGCATGGTCGTTTAGAATATTAAAAACAAGCATGCCTACCAAAAACGGCAAGTTTACTCCCTAGAGAGAAAAAAATAAATACACCAAAAGCTTTTACAACCTCAAGATTGATTTTCAATATGAGCTTCTAAGATACACTTTAAAAAGGGAACGTTAACTGTTAGTCTTCCTTGGAATAAAATAAATGAACAAGGACTCACTCACACACAGGGATTTTAGTAACTTTTCCTGGGTTTGGTAAATTACAACACATTACCTTAAAGAAAAAAGTTTTTACCAAACCCCACTCCCTCACCATATATATGATAAGCGCCTCCTACAATATCAGTTATATGCTGCAAATAAAAGCAGACACACCCAATCCAATGGCATTAGGCCATTACACCTCTGATGACAGTAATGTGACCCGACTCATACTAGTTCCATCACTTCACTACCCAAGAATTGGAGGAAAAATTACCAGGGAATAGCTAGTTTTTTTTCATTACATCCTCATAAAAGGTTTATTTATTTATTTTTAACAGTTTATATTTAGGCTAGATTCACACGAAGGTGAGGAGGATATGGTAAAACCCCAGTGTTTATATACAGCCTCATGGTGGTCATGAGGATACAGTTACTATAAGCAAGAAACACAGCCCATACTTGCCCTATTTGTCTTATTTGCATGCATTCTACAGGCACGCAGAAGATCCATATTCACCGTATATAATTATATGGGTCATCAAAGAACTTTACAGACAGACAACACTACCAAAGGCAGAGGAGTACCTATAACAGGGTTTATTGGTACCATTGCTAGGCTGATATATGGGTCTACACTATTAGCCAGTCCATTGTGATGCATAATACTAGGTTGATTGGTGGTCCCACTATCAGATGTTTTTTTTGTGTGGGGAGTATAGGGCTGTCGGGGTGGGGGGGGGTGGGGTTATATCTGGGGGGATCTAGAGGGTGGGTTGTGTTTGGAGGGGATAGTGACCCAGGGCTGGAACTATGAATAAAATGTAATGGATATTTATTGTGTAGCCAATAGTAGGTGTCACATCCAATGTTTTGTACGTTTGGTTCTCTTGGTATAGAGGAGACACCTTCCCAATTTTGGAAAATAGGTTTTAGGCATTGCTATTCTATCTGGTATATATTTGTGGCTACTCCCAGAACCATTCAGCTTTTTTGTAATAGAGATTCATACCTTGCAGTGAGCATTTTTTACTTTTTTACATGAGTTATCAGCAAATATACCTTGTCATGCCTTGTCATTGCCATGAATAAAAAAAATGAATAACGCAAATAAGTGCATCACACGGATGTGAACTAGTTAAAACCTGTGTGCATTTACTGATATGCATTTAAATGAATAGGTATGGATGGGTCCTTTAATGTGACCTATGGACAGGCTGTAGAAGACAAAGAAAATAACATGAAAAAAATCGAACAGTACTAGTCTGCAGTGTAACTGTCTGTGGGCAGCACAGTGACTAAGTGGTAAGCATTTCTGCCTGGCATTATCATCTGCCTGGAGTTGGCGTATTCTCAATGTACCTTTGTGGGTTTCCTCTAGGAACTCTGGTTTCCTCCTACTCTCCAAAGACATGTTGGTAGGTTGAGAGGCACCTATGTACATTAGCCCTAGTATGTATAAATGTGAGTTAGGGACCTTAGATTGTAAGCTTCTTGAGGACAGTGACTGATTTGAATGAACAATATATATGTAAAGTCCTGCATAATTGATGGTGCTATATACAAAAGGTACCAGAAATAAATACAAACTTTTGATTGCCATGTTGGACTGGAATGTTGATGCCCAGGAACATTTGGCTGAGTGCACCTTGAAGAAGGTAACTATAGTGTACACAGTGCATTCTAATAGAGCTTGAAGAGGATCTCGAGTGAAAGTGGTTAGAATTTGTTCAGGTGTAGTAACTGACAAACGGTTAGACAAAAAGTGAAAGTATACAGACTGAGGAACCATATATACTATGGTGAGCTGACACGTGTTATGCCATGCATTGATGATCATTTCATTAAACAGCCCTTTTATTTGAATGCACTAGAAACACACATGTACAATTTTTGGCCTCGCACTGCAATGCAATGCAAGAAGGTGCACATGCCCTAACACTGCCCAAAATGTAAAATGGAGATGTATTTTTACATTAAAACACTTAACGGCTGAACATTTTTCACAGAAGCCCAATATGCCAGTTCCCTTGTCAGCTACACCAGAAACTCAGACATTCAACAAAATATATGTAGGTGTGAATAAAGCTAGCCATAATCAGGCCTCGTGGGTCAGATGACATCATACACTCTGACCCTGCACTATTCTTGGTTCATGATGTCACCTGAGTTGTGCTAGCTAAATAACAGATTGTAATTCACAGCTAGTTCCTAAGTGATGTGTATAAATAAATGTGGCCTGTAAGGCAGTGCCAACCATCAATGGTAATGAAGAAGTTAAAACAGGATTAAAAAGTTTTCTTGCAGAGCTGTCTTTTAGAACTCAACAGCTGTATTAAAAATTAATCAGCACAGCATTTCTCTGGAAATCTCTGGAAAGATTTTTAATGAGAGCCAAACTCTTTTATAATGAGTGCACTGACCAAATGTGCTGCACATGGCTTGTGATCTGCTACCAGTAAAGATATACATAATACTGTTAACTGTTAAATGAATATATATTGATAAATAGTTGTGTTGTGCTAGTGGTTCCTCATGAAAGCTTAAATAAAAAAAAAATGAATAGCCATTCAGGTCTTTGTTCCTATTTCAGGCAGTGACAAAATATCTTACTAGCCCATCCTCTGATCCACTTATATTCACTTTGTGGTGCTCCCTGAAGCTCAACCATCATAGCAGATTACCAGTGCTTTTGGGTATGGGGTAGCATGTCACATCTGCCCAGTGTGTAGTGTCTGGGCCTGAGTAGCCAATCGCCAGACTTGAACATGGTTGTGTGATGGTGAACTTATCAAAAGTTCCAAAACAAATCTTTAACAGGGTTTGAATACTGGCAGGCAGTTGAGGTTCTGTTGCGTGGCATTAAGGTTAGTTAATTTACTGTATTGATATAGGTGTTTGTGGAGCAGTTTTAATGCTTGTCAAATGCTTCAAAACTGCCCATAGGGTGTTTTGGGGAGCATTTTTAACTACTCATTAAAACTTGTAAACGCCTGTCTAATGCCCATACTAAAGCTCATTGATGGCTGACGCCCATACCAACGTCATACAAATGCTATAGGAGCGTTTGCTGAGTGTTAGAAATGTTGTCAAGTGTGAACAAGCCCTAATAGTGGCAAAGACAGTAACAACAACCTGACAGGTGTTCTCAGCCCTTGTACACACGGTCGGAGAATCTGTCGGAATGAGTCTTATCGGACCGCATTGTCAGATAATCCGACTGTGTGTGGTATGCATCAGACTGATTCCGTCCGAATCTCCGTCCGACCCAGTTTTCCAACATGTTGGAAATATTTCCTGACCAACTGGGCCGGACGGACCTAATCCGATCATGTGTAGAGCATTTTCATCGGACCAAGTGCCACGCATGCTCAGATCAAATTCCTACATCAAAGCTATTGGCTACTAGCCTGAATGTAGTCCCATCATAACGAAATTACATCATCACGTTCTGAAAGATCGGATTTTTCGCTAACTTGGCCTGACTGTGTGTATGCAACAGTTTCGGACACAATCCGTCGGACTAAATCCGACGGGCAAAATCCAATGGATTTGGTTGGCAAAATCTCCGACCGTGTGTACGTGGGCTAATACCTCTCTAGTCTGTCCAAAGCAGCAATAAAAGTTTTACCTTTAGTTTTAGTTTAAATTCAGATTTCATATGAAAAAATATAATGGTCCCTGGTCAAAAATACAGATAGCAAGGTGTAAAAGATCAGTAAACGATCCAATCAAAATAAAATTTTCAGTGATTTCAGAAAAAATAAAGATGGCTACTACATGTAGCTGCACTGTAGCATGTAAATCATCAATATTCTTTTAAAGTTGCTCTAAAGTCTGTAGATTTTTACCTGAATGAATTCTCTGCATTCAGGTAAAAAAAAAAATCTTCTGTATGCAGTCCCCCTTATGCCGCGTACACACGATCAAACAAGTGGGTGGAAAAGTCCGGCAAACTCAAGTCCGCCGGACAATCCCCCCGTGTGTAGCCACCGGCGGACTTTTTTGACCCGAAAGTACGGCAGACTTAGAAAGTAGTTTTGCACTCCAATCTTCCCGCCGGACTTGCATTTCGGCGGACAATCCGGCCGTGCATATGCCAGTCCGCCTTACTTTTGAAATGAACGGACTTTTGCCACCCGGAGAAAAGTCCGCTCATTTTGAGCACGTCTCCAGGTAGGCGGGGTCCGCGAAGGATGCGTCGCTGGCCCCGCCACCTGGTATGGACTTAAAGGGGAACCCCAACGCCGAAAAAAATAGGCGTGGGGTCCCCCCAGGTCCACATCAGACCCTTGTCAGAGCACGCTCCCCGGCCAGCCAGGAAAGGGGGGGACGAGCGAGCGCCCCCCCCCTCCCGAGCCGTACCTGGCCACGTGCCCTCAACATGGGGGGTGTCTTGGGGGCGCGCGGCCCCCCCCAAAGCACCTTGTCCCCATGTTGATGAGGACAAGGGCCTCTTCCAGACAACCCTGGCCGTTGGTTGTCGGGGGGCTTATCGGAATCCGGGAGCCCCCTTTAATAAGGGGGCCCCCGGATCCCGGCCCCCCAGCCTATGTGAATGAGTATGGGGTACAATGTACCCCTACCCATTCACCTGTTAAAAAAAAAAAAAAAAAGGAAAAAAAAACAACACACAAGGGTTAAAAGAGAGTTTATTGCACAGCTCCGGGGGTCTTCCGTCTTCGGGGGTCTTCTCGCCGGACTCCTCCACTATCTTCTGCTAGCTCTTACTAGCGGAGGAGCCCGGCTTTCTTCTTCGCCGTCGCCCTCTTCTTCCGACTTCGGGGGTCTTGTCCCCTTCTTCGGTTCTTCTTGCCCGGTCTTCTGTTGCCACCTTCTGTTCTTCTCTTCTTCTCTTCTGGAGATGTTGCCTCGTCGCATCCTCCGCTCACAATGGCACCGACGCGACGCGCGGTGACTTATATAGGGACATCACCGGATGATATCCCCGCCCATTATGGTGTCACAGTCCCAGAGGATGCTTTTTAAGTGGATTTAGGTGGATTTTTAAGTAGTTGTCAGTATTTTGAATTAGTTGGGTGAGCAGAAGCCAGTGGCGGGATTGTCAGAGAGGTGTAGCACATTCTGAGCGGTTGGTCAGGTGGAAGAGTCTGGCAGCAACATTCATGATGGATTGAAGGGGGACTAGTATTTCAATGTTTCTCTTCTCCCTCAGTTTTTCTCCATCACTTACGGTAACTAATGTGACCCCAAAGCTGATGGAGAGAGGCAAGGGAGGGTCAAACAAGGATGATGTGCAAGGAACTGACACCCTCCTCATCAACTGATGTCATTGGTCATCAGGAGATTAACAGCTAGAAGGTTTTAATGGTGTATAATGAAAATCTGTGGCTTGGTTTAACTAAAAGGCAGGTTTCATTCACCCATCAGCTTGTATACAATTTTGGGCTCATTTTTAGGCATTTGGCTAAGGCACCCCTGAATAAACCTGAAGGCAAAAAACATACAACACAATCACCTGCACTTGGGGGCTTAGTCTATAAATATGTGGTGCGACCAATCCTTTGGATTTATATGGAAGTCTTGCTGCCACCCTCAGAACTGAAACATATAGAAAAGTAATGCAGGTGCACCGACTTTGTGCATTACCAAAAGTAAAATTTATTTTAAAAATGTAACAGCAATTATCATACTCACATACAGACATGATAAAAGAGCTTGTAAATACAACAGCAAGCAGAAACGCTACTCTAAAATTGGCAACCTGGACTGGACATTACAGAGGAACAGACCGCATCGCAAAGATGACTTGCGCGTTACGAGGGAGGGCTTGTTTCCTCAGAGCCAAAGCAAAGCTGTTTTATCACGTCTGTAGAGGAGTATAATTGCGGTTACGTCTTTTGAAAAAAAAATTACTTTTGGTATAGCACAAGGTCGGTGCGCCTTCCTTTCTTTTCTATATGAAACCTCAAGGCACCCTTGTTGAAAAGGCTGGGTTAGGTGATAAATTAAATTGAGAATGTATGTCTTGTGAAGCATATATAAACAAACCTCTGAATGTGCAGTACGATTTGAGGTAGCTCAAAGTGTATAGGTGAAGTGGTGAATGAACAAAGCTTATTGGATTCTTCTCCACTGTATTTGGATGCACTTCTTGGTCAATTCTATTGTGAAAGCAAACTTTCATTCAACATCCTGAACAGAACTCGCATTGAAAATGCAAACACACTTCAGTGGCCAGTGCACACCTCCTGCATTTTCACCATAGCAAGGCTCGCAAAGCATGCTGGATTTCACAAAGAGGTAGAATCATTTAAAAAAACTAATTTCTCACTAAATGCATTTTTCCCCAGAGTGCAGTGCAACATTTTAGGAGATGCTTGACAAGCAGGTACAACTCTCAACACTGCTATGAATTTTAGAATTACAGAGAAAAAAAAAAAGTGTAGAAAGTAAAAAATAACTGACTGTTGGAAACAAGCATTGAAGACTTCTGTTTCCTAAAGTTTTTTTCCACAATGCCCATAGTGCTAAGCTGTGTCTATCAATGAAAATACCTTTGAAGAATTCAGCCATTTTAATAGGTAACTTCATCTAGAATAAAGGCCCTCATGATATACCTTGATACACAGCCTTATATAATGGCTTAGTGGCTGCCAACAAGCTCGTAAATACATATACTGAGAAGTCCGATATTAAAAGACGCAAACTACGAGACCAGAACAGGAAGCAGAACGGAAAAATTGTGACCCACGGGGGAATTAATTTCAGAAAAAGCAGCAAAACACACCGTATTTGCCAGTATTTTGCACAGCTGTATTTCACCACTCCCAACGATTACCCCAGGAAAAGTGTAGGGCCCTGCCGTTTTATTTTTAAGCAGTACAAAACAAGCGCCAATCTTGGCAATGCTCTAGGAGTTAAAACACAAAATCACACAGCTGGGCACATTACAGAGCAAGGGAAACTGTTTAGGTCATAGCCGGCTCAATGATCCTTTTTGTTTGTCATCTTAAAAATCAGAGGCATGCGCGCGGCAAGCTGCTTGTCCCAGCTCCCTGGGTTTCTTTTTTTATTCCCTTTTTTTGCTAGTTAAGTGGTTAAAGAAGTATGCAGTGACTCCGGTCTGTTTTATAAGCACACCTGGGAGGAATAGGGAATCCTGTTACTTTCCTCGGTTTTACCCTGATGTGGTTTATGCCAGATGTTTAAGTCTTACACTACGTACATTTTCTTCTCTTCTTCCAGAGCACATGCAAAAAAATAAGAGGAATATTTGACTTCACTCCACAAGAGACCTATTTAATAGTTTGGCGGTTATGTAAGTAAAGGTAGCTTGGCTAACCCAAATGTTGACGACATACAGAACGACATGATCCTAATGAGTTGGAAAATATTGGCTCTCAGGAGGATCGACCAGATGCTACTGCGCTGAGAAAGCTACTGTATTATTGAATTTCATTTTTATGAGGTAAAATTTATTATTCAACCATTAAGGTATCCCAAATGAAATCTTGCATAAAATAGTTTTACAGTTCCTCTCTGGAAAGTAGATTTGATTCTAGCTTTTCAGACACTGTTCACAGAAGGGAATCGAATCCCAAGACAATTGCCCTGTGCCTGAAATATGAGGCCTGCAAGTCATTTCCCCATCAAAAGAAGCTTCAGATTAATGGTGCCTGGCTGTCAGCAAAGTAATGAACAGCCCAAGAGGGGCAGAAATTCTAAAGTGGGTTTTCAGTGTGAAAACTTGAACCATTGAGGCTTTGCTTTCCTTTTGCCCAAGAGACTACCTGTTCTCAAGATCTCACTCCTCAAATATTCATTTATGGCACAGACCTACATCTCTAAATGTTATTGGAATAATTTTCCTTCTCCTAATGTATTACTTCATGGTGGCAAATATTCATATGCTCTGACTACACACATTCAGAAATAAAGGCTCCCAATTTAGATCATTCTTTGGCCATCTTAATACAAAAATAAGAACTGGATACAAAATGTACTTACCACAGTTTTTTAGAAATGTAAAAAAGAAAATATAAGAAAAAAAATAGCAAAGTAAGCAATATAAAGTAAACAGTGGCTCTGCAGCTAAACATAGTTCTACATAGTTAATCTGGTTGAAAAAAAGATAAAAGTCCATGCAGCTCAACCAACTTTAACTAGAAAGGGATTTGTAAGGGGCATTTACACCCTAAACGTACCCAAGAGCACAAAAAGGGGGGCATGGTGCAACTGACAAAAAGGAATGATAAACAAATGAAGGGAGTCTTTTTAGTCTTGAGAAAAGTCCATAAAAGTCACTGTGGCACGAAGTTCACATTATGGCAGCATCAGCAGTCTCTCTTCCAAGCAGGATCTGGGGAGGCTCCCACCAGCAAACCATGTAAAAAAGAAAAAAGGAGGAGAGAAAAGCCCCACTATCTAAATGTAGCATTTATTAAAACATATTAGTAAAACAAAAAACAATAAAATATGCATTTACATTTAAAAGACATTAAAAAGCATATCAATAGGTCTCCAACAGGTGGCAACCTTCCAGGTGGTCAATGGTGAGCAAGCCCTCTCCGTGTGGATGTAATATACAGTGGATACAAAAAGCCTACACACCCGTTAAAATGTCAAGTTTCTATGATGTAAAAAAAAAATGAGACAAAGATAAATGTTTCACAACTTTCTTCCAACTTTAATGTGATCTATAAACTGCAAAACTCAATTGAAAAACAAACTGAAATCTTTTAGGGGGGGGGGGGGAAGAGAGAAAAAATTTAAAAATAAAATAATGTGGTTGCAAGAATGTGCACACCCTCTTATAACTGGGGATGTAGCTGTGTTCAGAATTAAGCAATCAGATTCAAACATGTTAAATAGAAGTCAGTACACACTTCTGATTAAACCCAAATAAAGTTCAGCTGCTCAAGGTCTTTCCTGACATTTTCTTAGTCGCATCCTACAGCAAAAGCCATGGTCCACAGAGAGCTTCCAAAGCATCAGAGGGATCTCATTGTTAAAAGGTATGAGAAGGGTACGAAAGAATTTCCAAGGCATTAGATATACCATGGAACACAGTCATCATCAAGTGTATACAGGGTTATACAATGTAATACTGACATAAAAACACACAGTTTAGACTTGATGGACTTGTGTCTTTTTCCAATCTCACAAACTATGTAAGTGGAGAAAATATGGCACAACAGTGACATTATCAAGAACTGGATGTTCCTCCAAAATTGATTTAAAGACGAGAAGAAAACTGGTCATTAGGCTGCCAAGAGGTCTACAGCAGCATTAAATAAGCTGAAGGAATATCTGGCAAGTACTGGCTGTGTGGTACATGTGACAATAATCTCCCCTACTGTTCATATGTCTGGGCTATGGGGTAGAGTGGCAAGACGGAAGCCTTTTCTTATGAAGAGAAACATCCAAGCCTGTGCAAAAGTACATCTAAGGTCTCCCAAAAGCATGTAGGAAAATGTGTTATGGTCTGATGAAACCAAGGTTGAAGTTTTTGGCCATAATTCCAAAAGATATGTTTGCCGCAAAAACAACACTGCACATCACCAAAAGAACACCATATCCACAGTAAAGCATAGCGGTGGCAGCTTTGGGGCTGTTTTTATTCAGCTGGAACAGGGGATTTAATCAAGAGGGAATTATGAACAGTTCCAAATACCAGTTAATATTGGCACAAAACCTTCAGGCTTCTGCTAGAAAGTTGAATATGAAGAGGAACTTCCTCTTTCAGCATGACAACGACCCAAAGTATACATCCAAATCAACAAATGGCTTCACCAGAAGATTAAAGTTTTGGAATGGCCTAGCCATAGCACAAACCTGAATCCGATTGAAAATCTGTGGGGTGATCTGAAGAGGGCTGTGCACAGGAGATGCCCTCGCAAACTGACAGATGTGTAACGTTTCTGCAAAGAAGAGTGGGCAAATATTGCCAAGTCGAGATGTGCCATGCTGGTAGACTCGTACCCAAAAAGACAGTGCTGTAATAAAATCAAAAGATGCTTCAAGGGTGTGCACACTTTTGCAACCATGTTACATAGTAACTATGTAACCGTATTTATTTTTTTAGTTTTACTTCCCTCCATCTAAAAGATTGCAGGTTGTTGTTCAACTGAGTTGTACAGTTTATAGGTCACATTAAAGTTGGAAAATGTTCTTAAATGATTTAACTTTGTCTCATTTTTTGTGTGGACTTTTATAGCCATTGTATATAGCGCTGTCAATTTATACAGGGCTTTACATTATATATATATATATATATATATATATATATATATATATATATATATATATATATATGTGTGTACATTCAAATAAGCGCCTGCCCTCAAAGAGCTTGCTTTAGGTATAATTAAAAGGAGAAGTATGGGTTTGGGTTTTTTCCCCATTATACTTAAAGCGGAGGTCCACCCTAAAGTGGACCTCCGCTCATCGGAACCCTCCCCCCCCTCCGGCGCCACAATTGGCACCTTTCAGGGGGGAGGGGGTGCAGATACCTGTACAGTACAGGTATTCTGCACCCACTTCCGGGATAGCTCTCTGCGGAAAGGGGCGTAAATTACGCCCCTTTCCGCAAGTGCCCGCCCCTTTCCGCAAGTGCCCCGCTGCCTGCTGGGAAACACACAGATCCCAGAGGCAGCGGGGATCATCCTTATTGCGCAGCGCGATTCGCGCATGCGCAGTAGGGAACCGGGAAATGAAGCCGAAAGGCTCCATTTCCTGATTCCCATACCCAAGATGGCGGCGGCAGCACCCGACAAGACGATCTAGAGATCGGCTTCGGGTGCCGACATCGCGGGCGCGCTGGACAGGTAAGTGTCACTATTTTAAAAGTCAGCAGCTGCAGTATTTGTAGCTGCTGGACTTTACAAAAAAAAAAAAAAAACCCGGAGTCCCGGCGGACTCCCGCTTTAACTAGGTGGATTGCAGCATTGGCCCGATGCCGCATCTGTCCCCTGATGTCTGCACTGAGAACACTGCAATGGCTCAGTTCTCACAGCTACCCCAGAGAGCTGCTGCCTATCAATCAGCAGCATTCCTGCTCTGCTCCTCCACGCTCACTGGAGTGCTGAGCTGTGGAGGAGCAGCGAGCGGCTGTCTCAGGCACTCAACGGCTCGCTGAGAGGCTAAGACAGCCATCAGTCCAGGCACCTGGCGGATCCAGACTTCCAGTAACTGGACTGATCTTTGTGACATCAGCAGAGAGCGGACTTCAGACCACTCTCTGCTGAAAATGGGTCACAGGAGTGCAAAACAAATTGCACTCCTGTGACCCTCAGGAGAAGCCCAGCCGAATAAGCTCAGACTGGACTAATACTTTAAAGCGCCAGGTTTTAAAGTTCAGATTTATTTTATGAAAACATAAAAGGGAGTCAGCACTAAAGAAAAGAAAACAGGTATCTGGCAATAGGTAAATATACAATACCCAAACAAACCAACAAAGAAAATAATTCAGCACCTTGTCAGGCGGCACAGAGGTGTAGTGGTTAGCACTCTCGCCAAGCAGTAAGAAGGGTCACTGGTTTGAATCCCAACCATGACACTACCTGTCTGGAGTTTGCATGTTCTCCCTGTGCCTCCGTGGGTTTCCTCCGGATACTCTGGTTTCCTCCCACAAACCAAAAGACATGCAGGTAGGTTAATTGGCTTCTGTCCAAAATTGGCCCTAGTATATAAATGGGGACCTTGGATTGTGGGCTCCTTGAGGGTAGGGACCGATGTGAGTGTGCAATGTACAGGGATAGGGGTAGACACTCACTCAGGTTGAACTGGATGGACTGGTGTCTTTATTCAACCTTACTAACTATGAAACTATGAAGTATAGAATATTACAAACTTAAAGCATGTGCTATCAACACAGAATTCATAATGTGCAAAAAGCATCCACAAAATTAAAAAATAATAAAAAGAAATCAGTGTGAATAAAATCCAAAGCAAAAAAGTCCAAAATATCTGATAAGTATGACCGCAAAGAAAGTGTCTTTCACCAGCTAATGAAAATCCTTTTCACTACGCCTGAGCAACAGAACTAAAATGCACGCACCGACATTAACCACTTGCTGACCAGCTGTCGTCATTATACTGTAGCAGGTTGGCACTTTCCCACGAACCATCGTAGCTGTATGTCGGCCCTTTAAGTGAGGATAGCAGGCGCGCGCTCGCTGCAATGCGGGATTGCCGAAGCGTGTGGCTGGCGGTCACGAGAGCCAGAACAGTGACATGTGTGTGTAAACACACAAATCCCTGTTCTGCGAGGAGAGGAGAGACAGATTGTGTGTTCCTACTAGCTAAGAACAAGAAAAAGCTTTCTTTTGGTGGTATTTAATCACCGCTGGGTTTTTGATCTTTTGCGCTATAAATGAAAAAAATAACGGAAATTCTGTAAAAAAAAAAGAAAAAAAAAATCTTTGTTTCTGTTATACAATTTTGCAAATGAGTAATTTTTATTCATAAATTTTGTAAAAATTTTTATACAGCTACATATATATATCTTTGGTAAAAATAATCCAAATCAGTATATATTTGGTCGTGTGAAAGTTAGAGCCTACAAGCTATGGTGCCAATCACTGAAAATTGATCACACCTGATGTAATGACGGCCTCATTTCTTGAGACCCTAACAAGCCAGGAAAGTACAAATACCCCCCAAATGACCCCTTTGTGGAAAGTAGATGTTCAACAGTATTCAGAAAGAGGCATGGTGAGTTTTTTTAAGTTTTAATTTTTTCCCACAATTCTTTGCAATTTCAAGATTTCTTTTTCATTTTTTACAAAAAATTGTTATATTAGCAGGTTATTTCTCACACACAGCATATTCATAACACAAATTAAACCCCAAAATACATTCTACTACTCCTCCCAAGTATGGCGATACCACATGTGTGAGACTTTTACACACCGTGGCCACATACAGAGGCCCAACATGCAGGGAGCACCATCAGGCATTCTAGGGGCATAAATGTCAAATCTAATTTGACTATCTACTACACTTTGAGGCACTGTAGAGGCATGGATGAGCCGTGGATGGGAATGGCTAAGCGTGGTTGAGCTATGAATGAGTATGGCTGAGCGGGTATGGATGGGATGGCTGGGTGGGTATGGCTGAGTGTGGCTAGGATGGCTGGGTTTGGCTGAGGATGGATGGATGGATGAGTATTGCTGAGCACGGATGGATGGATGGATGAGTATTGCTGAGCATGGATGGATGAGTATTGCTGAGGATGGATGGATGAGTATTGCTGAGGATGAATGGATGGATGAGTATTGCTGAGGATGGGTGGATCAGTATTGCCGAGGAGTGGTGGATCAGAATTGCTGAGCATGGATGGATGAGTATTGCTGAGTATGGATTGGCTGAGCATGGATAGATGGATAGGTATTGCTGAGTATGGATGGATGGATGAGCATTGCCGAGTAAGGGTTGGCTGAGCATGGATGGATGAGTATTGCCGAGCATGGATGCATGAGTATTGCTGGGCATGGATGCATGAGTATTGCTGGGCATGGATGCATGAGTAGGGCTGAAACAACGAATCGATTAATCGACAACTAATCCATTATGAAATTAATCGATTACTATTTTCATAATCGATTAATCGGCCAGTAACATAATGGAGTTAAAAAAAAAAATGAGCCCTTTATAGTACAAAAAGAGCAAATCACTACTGTAAATATTACTTTCACAGTTCTACAGTAATAAAAATGAACCCCTTACAGTAGTGATTATCTGCTTTTTTTCTACTATAAAGGGCTAATTTTAGTTTTTTTAACCCCATTATGTTACTAAACATCTTAGATCTGGTTCACATCTATGCGTTTTATGGTGCTTTTTGCAGAAATACACTACAGTTCACTTACATCCTTTCCTATGGGACACGTTCACATCTGAAAGGGTCAGGGACTTTTAACGCAAAATGATGCTTTATTGGTTCAATATACTTCAATGGAGAAGCTGCAGAAAAGCATGTAATGCATTTTTGCAGCAATTTGTGTTTTTAAATCTGCCCAAAAAAATGTGAAAATGCAAATTGCAGTAAAATCACATGCTCAAAAATCAAAAACGCACAGCAAAAAGCACTGCAGAAACAGATCAAAAGCAAACTGCATAGGTGTGTACCGAGCCTTATGCTGGCCACATGGAACAATTTTTAGATGAGAATATTCAGATGAAAAATCTTTGTACATTCGCTGAATGAAAGAATTTTGTTTGAAATTTTCACTTGTTTTTAATATTCTGTTTTTAAAATGAATGTCATTTCTGAACGAAAACCACATACACTGTCTGAAAATTCCTTTGACTAAGAAGTTTTCTATTATTTCCAAATTTTCCTGTCACTGTGGTTGAAAATGAATGTCAATTTGACCCACTTTTTTTTTTTTTTTTTTTAAGGTTATTAATCGATTAATAGAAAAAATAATCGGCCAACTAATCGATAATGAAAATAATCGTTAGTTGCAGCCCTATGCATGAGTATTGCTGAGCATGAATGAGTATGGATGGACAGATAAGTATTTCTGAGGATGGCTGAGCAGGGATGGATGACTGGATGAGCGCAGGAATTGTCACAGATCATCTACACATCCAGCCCACAGAACTGCAGCCCAGAACCGGACATGACGCCGGGTTTGTTTACAAGTGATCACATGGTAAACAGCTGCTGTCCGTGGATATTCCCGGGTGCATGCCCTAGTGGGCACACGAGAGCAAGATTCTGGACGCTCTCTCAGAATACGCCGACCGAGCTGCAGCTATATTTGGCTGATCCCCAACAATACCAGGCATCATGTTTAGTATGAATCTTCAGGGGGAACTCCAACGCACAATGTAAATGGGTTACCCCTCAATTTTAAGGGGAACTGGCGTGGGGGTCCCCCCCAAAATCCATACCAGCAGACCCTTATCCAGGCACACAGCCCGGCAGGTCAGCAAAGGGGGTGGGGACAAGCGAGCACCCCCCTCCCGAACCGTACCAGGCAGCATGCCCTTAACATGGGGGGTGAGTGCTTTGGGGCAGGGGGGGGGCCTTTCTTCCCCCCTACACCAAAGCACCTTATCCTCAGGACAATGGTTTGTCCTCATCAAGGGCTTATCAGAATCTGGAAGCCCCCTTCAACAAGGGGGCCCCCAGATCCCCGGCCCCCACTCTATATGAATGAGTATAGGGGTACATTGTACCCCTAGCCATTCACCTAAAAAAAGTGTAAAAAAAACGTAGTACACAGGTTTTTAAAGTAATTTATGGTAGCTAGTAATTTGGAGTGATGAGACCAAAATTTAGCTTTATGGCCGCAACCATAAAAACTACATTTGGAGAGGAGTCAACAAGGCCTATGATGAAAAGTACACCATTCCTACTGTGAAACACAGAGGTGGATCACTGATGTTTTGGGGATGTGTGAGCTACAAAGGCACAGGAAATTTGGTCAAAATTGATGGAAAGATGAATGCAGTATGTTATCAAAAAATATTGGATGAACACTTGCATTCATCAGCCAGGAAGCTGCGCATGGGACGTACTTGGACATTCCAACATGACAATGATCCAAAACACAAGGCCAAGTCGACCTGTTATTGGCTACAGCAGAATAAAGTGAAGGTTCTGGAGTGGCCATCTCAGTCTCCTGACCTCAATTTCATTGAGCCACTCTGGGGAGATATCAAACGTGCAGTTCATGCAAGAATTTAAGGGAACTGGAGGCTTTTTGCCAAGACGAATAAGCAGCTTTACCATCTGAGAAGATAAAGAGCCTCATCCACAAATACCACAAAAGACTTCAAGCTGTCATTGATGTTAAAGGGGGAAATACACGGTATTAAGAACTAGGGTATGTAAACTGTTGATCAGGGTCATTTGGGTAGTTGCTGTTGCCATTATGATTTAAAAAGAGTAAACACAGTTGATTGATAATAAATGACTTCAGCCAAACGCTAACCATGAGTGAAAGAAAAGTTTTTGTGTTATTCATATTCTCTGAAAAATGGCCAAGAAATCAAATTCTGCCAGGGTATGTAAACTTATGAGCACAACTGTATATATAGATAACTTTTCCATGTCTGGTTGAGGCCATAACTAGTACTTTTATATTCTTAGGTATTTCATTATGTTATGACTAGGGACTTTAAGATTGCTACTTTTTGAGGCTATAGAAAGAGGGAGACCTAGAGGCAATTTTTTGTTGTGTCTCAATGTAGAAGTTTTGCAGCCTCCAGCAGGCTGTCTCCCACTTGGACTCCCTGATGGAAAGTAAGATTTCTGGCTAACCCTGGTTGGGTTCTGCAGTAAAGTTCCAGCTTCGTGCCATGCTGTGTATGTACAGTTTAACTGCCCTCGATTCTTCCTAATCATGAACAAGTTCTGGTATCTTACCACATGCTGCTTCAGAACCTCCCTGGTCAAGAAAGAAGTAGAACCATTAAAAAGGAAAATATTAACATCCTGGCACCCAATATGGGTGGGGAGGAGTGATGTGCTGACGTTAACGTGTTCTAGATCCCGGAAGGAGAGGTGTTCGTGCAGCCGGCGGCTTTCTACTATTTATGCTCTGTATCCTGCTCATTGTGTAAGTGCAATACTAACTTTTTAATAAAAAACTTTAGTTGGATTTACCCTATGGTGAACCTTTTTCTTTTTGGGCGATCTGGTTGGTCTGTGCCCATAACCACTGGAATACAGAGACCTTATCTTTAAAGATTGTGACTGGTGTCCTGTCCCCACGGTGTGAGGCATCTACTCGTGAGTTGATACCTGACTGGCCCCCTGAATAAAGGCCTTGGCTGGGTAATTAGCCGCAAGCTTTCCCTAGCTTGCCATCTGGTAAGCATGCAATGTGGTAGCGATGCACTATTTGGTGGCGGTGTATGAGATTTGCTTTCAGTCACTATAACTCCACAATATTTTAACATTTACATTGTGGTTGATGGACTACTATTTTAATACATAAGTGTCCTTCATAGGATTATTATATATTTTTTGGTATAGCATGGCTTCACTTGTTAAATATTAACCAATATTCCTGTTCTCTGTGTATCAACTCTGACATTGCACAATTATGACCCCTAAACTCTGTGCATTACTTAATCTTGACTCAGAGCAGAGTACTCTCATAGTCTTTTTTTTTTTGTTTTTTTGTATTCTACCCCTTTAAGCCCCTCCTACTGTTACCACAACCACCATTTGCCCTCATTTCTCTACTAAGGGTGCAAAGGCATTTTGTTCTTATAACTTGAAAGTTTGCCTCTTATTTAAAAAGTCTGTGACCAATCGTTTGAAGGAGTGTTAAGAATGGGGGCTTGATTTTGTGGGTGTGATTAAAAATGGGCGTGGATAGGAGGGTGTTCCCAATTTGGAAATCTGGTAGTTCAAGCTCTCCTGGAAGAAATAGATTTTCTTCCAAACCCCTGTCACTTTTGCTAGACCACTTGGCCTGTAATAAATACATGATAATATATAAATAAATATATATATATATATATATATATAGATGTAGAGAGAGACACACACACACAGCTGATGGGGTAAGTAGAATGGGGTAAAGGGACACAGCGGCCCTTTACCATGTGATCAGCTGCGTCCAATCGCATCTGATCACATGTAAACAATCTTGCTATCGATATTCCTTGAAAATGAAAAAGAGCTTCAATTTGCGTGACCTAGGTGAGGTTTGGTGCGATAATATAAATAAATAAATCATCAAATATTATCAACAAATCAGTAAATGATATAAGTGATAAATAGTGTCGTTCATCCCCTAAGGGTTTTTTTTTTTTTTTTTAATTGCCCAATGACTGAATCCATAAATAAACAAACAGTGTTATGTGAATACATTAAACAAATGTCTACAGCGTATGAACACACAATTATATGAATCAGTGGTGGCTATGGTTATAAGTCCATATGTTCTGCAGGATCAAAGCAAAAAACTTCAAAGAATTCCTTCCCAAATGGTGGAAAATAAGAAAATTTTAACTTAACAGCAACAGCTTTTCTACTCCGTTCCCAGTAGATGCTTTGTAAAGAGAAACGCGCCGGAGGGAGCCAAGGACCAGACATAAGGTACAGTCTGCATGAGTAGCTGAAAATATAGAAGTTTATATCGATACACGTTTTTTTTTTACCTTTTTTAAGAAAAAACTTTTTTGTATGCTGCAGTGTTGCTGTGTTTTTTACATACCCCTTTGGTTGTTGGCCATGTGTGGGCTTTTTAATAAAGAACCTTTGATGTGTTAAAACCTATTGCACTATATAAGTTTTTTTTGCCCTATATGGTGGACGGAGGACGTTTTTTGGCGCATTCACGGCCAGTGAAACAAGGCGAGTAGTGTGGACGGAAAACAGCTGAGCATGAAGCAGGAGAGTGATCACCTTTGATTGGAGAGCAGATCGTCCTTGCTGTGGAAGAGAGTGCGATATCGCTCGGTGTGGAGGGTTCATTCTGATATATGCCCATTTGATCCTTGGATCTGGTAAGCGGCCATTTGGTCATTTGCCTATATCGCTTGTGGGATTATATGGGGAGGCTGTATTAGAAGATATAGAGCAAAGAAGAACTGTTGCCGTTCAGTTTGCTTATTTTCCACCATTTGGGAAGGAATTCTTAGAAATTTTTTGCTTTGACCCTGCAGAATATATGGACTTGTAATCATAGTCACCACTGATTCATATAATTGTGTGTTCATACGCGGTGGACATTTGTTTAATTTATTCACCTAAGACTGTTTTTTTATTTATTTATGGATTCAGTCATTGGGAAATTAAAAAAAAAAAGAATTCCCATTAGGGGATGAACGACACTATATGTAACTTATATTATTTACTGATTTGTTGATATTTGATGATTTATTTATATCATCTCACTAAACCTCACCTAGGCCGCGCAATTGAAGTTCTTTTTCACTTAAACTTAACCCTATATTCAGTTTTTTTTTTAGTTGCAGCACCTGACAATGTGTTATCACCTTTGAGTGTTTTTTCAGGTGGAGTTTATTTACTCCAAAAAAAAATTCACATACGTTTGTACATTGTTGCACATTGTTTATTTGAGGCCATTTGTACCTCGTTAATCAATTATCACCAGTTAGCTCAGATTTTTCCCTTTTAATCAATATTCCTTTCCTCGTGCGCTGTCACAGGATGAGGAGAGGAGAGCTGGTAACTGTCAAGCGTGACAGGGGACATTTACACTTATAATCAAAGCACTGATGAGTGCAGTGCCAATCAGTACCTCCTCATCAGTGCAGCCTCTCAGTGCCCATAATTTTTTGTTTGTTTAGCAAAAAACAAAAATCCATTGGTGATTTAATACAACCCAACAAAAGCTCTATCTTTCTGAATAAAAAAAAATTATAAAAATGTCATATGGGTACAGTGCTGCATGCCTGAGTAATTGCTATTCAAAGTGCGACAGCACTGAAAGCTAAAAATTGGTCTGGGAAGGAAGGGGGTGAAAGTGCCCAGTATTGAAGTGGTTAAGGACATTTATCAAAATATAGAATTTTGTGCAACCATGGTTCTTTAATGGCAGAGTTCCAAAACATGGATAGTGGCTCTTAAACAAATGGGAACGACGCATGTTGCTAGCTGACATTTGGTACTGTTTGAGTTTTGTAATGTGTGTTTACTTGATAAACACCTGTCTGGGCATACAAGGTGGTCCAAATGTTCCTGTGCACAATAAAATGTGCTACTGTGCTAAATCATGCTTCAAATGGATCTAGCCAAAATAAATTGAGTATCCAACAATAACATCTTGAATGACAATGCAACAAGCCAGAATCTGTCAGGTGCCATTAATTAGGCAGAAATGGTCTAACTGGACTCAATTAGAAGGAAAGTTAAAAAAACAAAACAAAAAAAACACAAAAATATAAATATCTGAAAAGATTTTTGGTTGGCAGTTGCACATTACATATTTTTAATAAACCTCAAAAATCACTGAATGAAGCTTTCATATGAGGTGGTGCCACTACTGTACACAGAGCAACCACACGTGTACAGTTACACATTGTTGCCTTTACTTAAAAATTCTTGTTTACCTGCTTCTAGAGCTGGAAATTGATCAATCCCTTGGCTCATGATGCTGAATTACAGCTGCAATAACAGGAGAACAAGCTTGCAGTGAATTCCACAGGCACCTTAAACACACATTACAAAACTCTACTTCCCTTAAAAGGTTGTTTACACCAGTTTTACAGCAGATTAGTGTGATATACAGCCAAAAGGAGCAGAACAGCGAGCTCCCGCGTATACAGTGTTATGTTTGATATGTGAAGCCCCTGATCATAATATGCTTCTAATAATTGCTGTATGTTGTAAAATCAACTGTATAAAGGAGAGCATCTGCCTGGCCCAGACAGATTCAGCACCAGCGAAGGTGGACAGGGCTTATGATGTATCTCAGTTACCCAATTACTAAGCATATAATGATTTTGCAGGCCTAAAATAGGTACAGAGTTACAAAGAGTTTTAAAAAATATTCAAAAATACCCAGCAAAACATTTCAAAATGTTTTTATAACTGCAAATCTTGTAATATTTGTCATTTTTGCTCACATTTGCCAAGAGCTTAAACTATAGCAAATTTAGGACTAAATAATGTTATTGGGTATAAATGCTGTATATTTTCCAGAAAGTACATCAACTTAATTTGTATGCTTTATCATCTTAATCACATCCTTTCAGTCTATACTTCCTTCAGTCATACTTCCTTCAGCTATTACTCTGTGCCCTAAAGACAAATTACTATAGGACTTGGCTTGATCCACTGCCTAGCAGAAGACGATTATAGACCACTAAGGTGCTTTTAGAGATGAGAGGGTGGGATGTATTGTAAAGACTAAGTTTGAGCAAAGGATCAATGCTCAAATATTTCACACATTCACTCAAACATTTAATAATAAAACATAAAAATTTACACATCTTTTGCACAAAAACTTGCCAATGCCTTAAACTGGCCAAACACCAGTAGAATTTCATTCCATTTTTGTTTATCATAAGAACATTTGTTCCATTTTGTAATCATTAGTGAATGTGGTTTTTGTATGGTTATGTCCATTTTCTCTAAAACTGAATGTTAAAAGCAAATGTTTTTGAAGCACTTTTGAACAACATTCACTATGTTATCAAACATACTTATGACAATTCTTGTGCCAATGATCACACGAATGTTCATCTGCACATCTACTAGTGTATGACCAGCTTTAGTCCGTGTGCTTGCAGAACCTTTACTCTCCCCAGTTACACAGTAAATGCTGAAGAAAGAAAAATTGCCACCAAGGTGAACTGTGATAGAGAAAGAGGCAAACAAAGATGGAGCAGCCAACTACTAAAATGCTGTAGGGCATTGCTCTCAAGTATTTCTTGGGGAATAGTATGTACAATTAAATACATACTGGATATAGGTATATATTTATTTTTTTGTCAGAAAACTACATCCAATTCGTTTCCAATGCCATCACTTCACAAACTGAGAGATTTTTCTATAATGAATAGATTATATTGATTTTAACAAACAGATCAGCACTTACAAAGACATTACATATCTCAAATAATGTAAATAACCTTGTACTGCAATATTAGATAGTAAAAGGGGGGAGAGGGGAATCCAGTGGAGGTGGTTCAGCTTCCTAAGGACAAACCCTTTGACTCTAATGAATCAAATCATTCGTTTGCAGGCCTAAAACAGGTACAGAAGTTGAGAAGAGAAAAACTAACAAATTTAATTCATAGGCCGCATGATGCAACAAGACATGGTTTGTTCCCCCATTCTCATAATGTCATGTACAGTGAGGGGAAAAAAATATTGGTCCCCTGCTGATTTTGTACGTTTGCCCACTGACAAAAAAATGATCAGCCTATAATTTTAATGGTAGGTTTATTTTAACAGTGAGAGACAATAACAAAAATATCCAGAAAAACGCATTTCAAAAAAGTTATATAATGATTTGCATTTTTTTTTATTAAATAAGTATTTGATCCCCTATCAATCAGCAAGATTCCTGGCTTCCAGGTGTCTTCTATAGAGGTAACAAGCTGAGATTAGGAGCACTCTCTTAATGGGAGTGCTAGCAATCTCAGCTTGTTACCAGTATAAAAGACCCCTGTCCACAAAAGCAATCAGATTCCAATCTCTCCACCATGGCCAAGACCAAAGAGCTGTCCAAGGATGTCAGGGACAAGATTGTAGCCCTAAACAAGGCTGGAGTGGGCTACAAGATCATCGCCAAGCAGCTTGGTGAGAGGGTGACAACAGTTGGTGCCATTATTCGCAAATGGAAGAAAGACAAAAAAAACTCTCCCTCGGTATGGGGCTCCATGCAAGATCTCACCTCGTGGAGTTTCAATGATCATGAGAACAGTGAGGAATCAGCCCGAAACTACACAGAAGAATCTCGTCAATGATCTCAAGGAAGCTGGGACCATAGTCACCAAGAAAAAAATTGGTAACACGCTGTGAAGGACTGAAATCCTGCAGTGCCTGCAAGGTCCCCCTGCTCAAGAAAGCACATGTACAGGCTCGTCTGAAATTTGCTAACGAACATCTGAATGATTCAGAGGAGAACTGGGTGAATGAGCTGTGGTCAAATGAGACCAAAATCAAGCTCTTTGCCATCAACTCAACTCCCTGTGTTTGGAGGAGGAATGTTTTCTATGACCCCAATAACACCATCCACACTGTCAAACATGCTTTGGGGGTGTTTTTCTGATATGGGGACAGGGCAACTTTAATGCATCAATGGGACAATGAACAGGGCCAGGTACCATCAAATCTTTTGTGAGAACCTCCTTCACTCAGCCAGGGCATTGAAAATGGGTCGTGGATGGATATTTCAGCATGTCAATGACCCAAAACACATGGCCAAGGCAACAAAGGAGTGGCTCAAGAAGAAGCATATTAAGGTCCTGGAGTGGTCTAGCTAGTTAGTCTCCAGACCTTAATCCCATAGAAAATATGTGGAGGGAGCGGCAGGTTTGAGTTACCAAACGTAAGCCTCAAAACCTCAAAGACTTGGAGAGGATATGCAAAGAGGAGTGGGACAAAATCCCTCCCGAGATGTGTGCAAACCTGGTGGCCAGCTAAAAGAAACATCTGACCTCTGTGATTGCCAAAAGGGGTTTTGCCACCAAGTAACAAGTCATGTTTTGTGAAGGGGTTGAATACTTATTTCACTCATTAAAATGCAAATTAGTTAATAACTTTTTTTGAAATTGTTGTTATTCTGTCTCTCACTGTTAAAATGTGCATTGTCAGTGGGCAAACGAACAAAATTAGCAGGGGATCAAATACGTTTTTTCCCACAGTGTAATCCAGTGACCTTTTCTCTGATATGTAGAACAGTGATAAATCCCTAGGGTTCGCTACTTTACTTGCGTACCATAGAACAGCCTGGGAAGATGGACAGCAGGGCTATCTCTGGGGTTTCTTGCCAGCCCATGCTTCAAAGTTGTTTACATAGACCTAACAGCTCATCACAGAGTAGGTAAATACACTGTCATGCGCACCCAAATATGGACCACAATACCCTCTTCCAGTCAGCATCTCCAGTATTGAACAGATACAGTGTAGAGTGGAGGTGCACCCATATAATCTGCTCAATATTTTACAGTAGAAAAAGTGAGTGAACAAGACTCACAATATTTGCATTGAAGGTCAGGAAGAAAGATTAGTCCTATGCTGAGTCAGAAATAGGGTGGCCCAATTTCCACTTGACCCTAGTCAATGATACCAGGGCGGTGAGAGAGACATAAAAGTTAATAAGTTCTGCAAGCCACTGGCCTAGTTGGGGCAGATCAGACGGTCAAATCTCATGTGTTTAACCACTTCCCACCCGGCCAGTGTACATATACGCCTGGGTGGGAGCTCTCTACTTCTGAGAGGACGTTCCTGAACGTCCTTCAGAAGGAGGGGGATCGCGCGCGTGCCCGTGCAGCAGCGCAATCCCGATGCACTCGTGTCACCCGGACACGACGCATCTCGGATCGGCAGGTGATTGGCCCTCCTGATCACATGACGGCCATCTCCAATCACGGCCATCATGTGATGTAAACAGACAGCCGGTTGCTAGGCAATCTGCTCCTCTCCTCACACAGAAGTCATCGCTGAGGAGAGAAGAGGAGAGCAGATCGCTGCAGCCGGCTGATGATCATTGAGTATGAGCTGTTTTTTACAGCTTTTTACTCACTGATCACCAGCCTAGTGTAAACACACAACACACAGTATAAACACAATGTCCCCACATATGTCCCCAAAACATACATGTCCCCAAATAATAAAAACACATGTCCCTAATAATAAAAACATGTCCGTGATCACCTGCACACATATGTACATGATCATTTGCGTACATATGTCCGTGATCACACAAACCAATTATTATACACTTAACCAAATTTTTTTTACCAAAGACATGTAGCAGAATACATTTTGGCTCAAATTTATGACAAAATTTGATTTTATTGGATTTCTTTTAAAATAGAAAGAAAATATTGTTTTTTTTCCAAATTTCTGCTCTTTTTTCACTTGTATCACAAAAAAAAAAAAATGGAGTCGTTAATAAATAACACCAAAATAAAGCTCTATTTGTGCAAACAAAATGATAATTTAATTTGGGTACAGCGTAGCATGACCGCGCAATTGTCCTTGAAATTGTGAGAATGATGAAAGCTGAAAATTGGGCTGGGAAGGAAGGGGGCGAAAGTGCCCTGTATTTTAGTGGTTAAAAACAATAGCCATCATGGTTTGCACAACTAGAGAGAGTGTTCAGGGGATGCCATTTGAGGAACTGAGGCTCCCGGTAGAAACTTAGGGTTTCCTAAGAGGGTGTTAATGGTCCCACGTTTGAAGAAATGTTGTATGTACGTATCGCATGATCACATATTTCCAGAAAGGGATTAACCAAGGGTGAGGGCGTGAGATTAAGAGGGTGGTCTAAAAGTCAGGAAAATCTAAGGATATAAGTAAGCATGGTGCGCCACTATGCACATCCACAGTTTGCTAAAAGTATGGGAGAACAAACAAACATGGCTGAGAACACCTGCTACATCATAGGGACCCCTCATCCATTTATATTTAACTAGAATATCATGATATAAACTAGTGGAGCATTGAGGCTGTATTAGTGCAGCAGAATTTAGAACACAAAAATAAGACACAAGGGACCGTATTTGGGATAGGTAGAGGAAACACAGCAAGATGTCTACCTCATAGAGGGAGATCCTACCAAAACATGAATGCTTCCTACAAGACCAGAGATTCATCCTTTGATGGGTAGCAGACAGCAAAAGCAGGTAACTGGGATCAAATACGGTTTCTCTCAGTTTGCAGAATTACAAACCCTAAGATAAGAGTTGTGAGTCCCTTTAAAGGGAAAAGAATGCAGCAAAAAGGTCTGTTCAGAGGACCCTAAAGAAACACTCCACCTTTCCAAATTGGTTGCATTAACCTCACAACTCCTGAAGAGACCAAAATAGTTTCAGTTCTTTAACCACTTCAATACTGGGCCTATTCTGGCACTTCTCTCCTACATGTAAAAATCCTATTTTTTTTGCTAGAAAATTACTCAGAAGCCCCAAACATTATACGTTTTTTTTTTTGGAGACACCCTAGTAATAAAATGGTGGTCATTGTAATAATTTTTCAAACGCCTTTTTGTGAATTAAAAAATACCAAAAAAGTAAAGTTAACCCAATTTATTTGTATAATGTGAAAGATGATGTTACGCCGAGTAACTAGATACCAAACATGTCACGCTTTAAAATTGTGCACACTCATGGAATGGCGCCAAACTTCGGTGCTTAATCTCCAAAGGCAACACTTTGAAATCTTTTAAAGGTTACCATTTACAGAGGAGGTCTAGTGCTAGAATTGTTGCACATGCTCTAACGCACACGGCGTTACCTCACATGTTGGTTTGAACGGTGTTTACATGTGGACGGGACTTGCGTGTGCGTTCGCTTCTGAAAGCGAGCTACCGGGGACAGGGGCGTTTTAAATTTTTTTTAAATGTTTTATTTTACTTAATTTTTTTTTATTTTTACACTTTTTTTGATCACTTTTATTCCTATTACAAGGAATGTAAACATCCCTTGTATTGGTTATCTATTGTGACAGGTCCTCTTTATGGAGAGATGAGGGGTCAATAAGACCCCACATCTCTCCTCCAGGCTGAAAAGCATGAGATTGAGAAAAATATTTCACCAATCTCATGCCGAGAGGCGCAATCACGGCATTGTTTACTTCCGGGATGACGTCACGCCCAGGCCTCCGACGGTCATAGAGATGACTGGTGACCATCTGGTCACCAGAAATCTCTATCATCGTCAGCCGGCACCGGCCGATTCTTTCTCCAGCCCCCAATGGCATGGGATAGCCCGGAGAAGTACCGGATGGCAGGGCCTATAAGATCAATCAAGTGGCGGAACTGCCACTATGATCATTCTCATCATGCACAGAACCGCCGGCTGGAAAGAATGATATCTGAATGATGCCTGTAGCTGCAGGCATCATTCAGATATCCCCACACAAAGTCAAGGACGTCATATGACACCCTAAGATACTGAAGTGGTTAAGCAGCAAGCGGAAGGCAATCCAAGGTTTAGTCATGAATAAGAGAAGGTCACCAGTGAACAAGATTAAATGAGTGATGCTGTCAATGAATAAGCTCAGAATTGAACTGAAGATTCAGAGAACATCTTTGCGAGAGTAGAAAATCAGTCCTATAAAACTCATATTTTCAGCTTACAGCACATAAAGTGAAATCATATTTTGAAATAAATGCAAACATATTAGTGGAGCCTGAATTTAAATATAGATAGATTCCTTAGTGCACTGAGACCCCCAGAAACAAGAACCCTATTATGCTAACACCAACTTTAGGAACCAAATTCAAGCTCATAACTGCCCTCTCCCATACCTCTCCATTTGTTGGAAAAGGTGCTCATCATAGTTTGGGTCCAATTGCAAGGAGAGTGGGTATGTTTGTGTGCATCCAATCACTAAATGGATGGAAGAACTGCCTCCTTATGAAGTAAGCTACAAAAACAGCATGTAAAAGTAATTAATTGGCAAAAGTCTGGGCATGGGGCAGCCATGTAAGGTTAATTTCTACTACATGTCGATTGTGTTGTTTGCACAATAGAGAGCCATTTGTTCCACCTATTTAGCAATCTCTACTTCACAATCAATAAGCAAGCAATTTTTTTTTCATGCTTATGCAGCTAAAATTGCAAGGATAGCTCTAGCCTTTGTTTACTGAAATCAGGGTAATGATACGTTTCGAAGTGATATTTTACTAAAGTGCTAAAGGTCTCTCTTTTTGCCTAAGACAATATACTGTACTCCGTTTATTCAATTTAAAACAGTTAACCTACATAACTTCTTTTAATTTGAAATGGTTACCTTCTAGGCACACATATTAAAATCAGTATTAAAAACTACAACATGTCTACCACAGCTAAATGTCTTCATCATTGCACATTCTCATATCTCCTATTCAGTATCCAGTTATATACTCTTGTAGAATCTAGGCAGTATGCTAGCCCCGCATCTATGTGGTCCATCTATTTGGTCCTGAGGTCTATGGCCACCCAACGCATTATTTGTGCTGCACTTCTCTGTTCCTTCTGTAGCTCCTCTTGTTCTTCAATTGTTTCCCAAAATAGGAAAACATACTGGTATCTTATTTGTGTGCAACCAAATTAGTCCTACTAAATAAGTTATGCATTAAATGGCATGTTTTATCTGCCAGAATTTGATCCTTAACCACCTCGCGCCCGCCCTATAGCCGAATGACGGCCGTAGAGCAGGCGCGTTCGTCCGGGAGGCTGTCCCTGGACGTCCTAATGTTTACTTCCGCAATGCGCGCCGCCACGGGCGCGCATCGCGGAAGTTCTGTGTTCGCCGTGTCCCCCGGGGACAGGCAAACACAGATCGCTGTAAACGGCCAATCACAGCGGCCGTTTACAGCGCGATCGGCGTGTCCAATGGGAGATGATCTCATATGTAAACATATGAGATCATCTCTCAGCGCCGCTCTCCCTCCTCACACAGACAGAGTGTGAGAGGGGGAGAGATGAACGGCTGCAGTGGCAGCCGTTCTGCTTTGCTTTTTGATAAAAATAAAAAAAGTAAAAAAAAAATAAAGTGCCATCCTCCCCCAGCAGTGCCATCCATCCTCCCCCAGCAGTGCCATCCTGCCCCAGTGCCATCCGCCCCAGTGCCATCCACCCCAGTGCTACCTGCCCCCAGTTCCATCCACCCCAGTGCTAACTGCCCCCAGTGCCACCTGTTGTCAGTGCCATTTGTCCCCAGTGCCATCTGTCATCAGTGCCACGTATAAGTGCCATCTGTTATCAGTGCCACATGTCATCAGTGCCACATAGTGCCATCTGTCATCAGTGCCACGTATCAGTGCCATTTGTCATCAGTGCCACCTGTCAGTGTCACGTGCCATCTGTTGTCAGTGTCATCAATGCTACGTATCAGTGCCATCTGCCATCAGTGTCACGCGTCATAGGTGCCATGTATTAGTGCCATCTGTCATTGGTGGCACGTATTAGTGCCATCTGTCATCAGTGCCACATATTAGTGCCACGTGTCTTCAGTGCCACGTATTAGTGCCACGTGTCTTCAGTGCCACGTATAAGTGCCACGTGTCATCAGTGCCACATATTAGTGCCACGTGTCATCAGTGCCACATATTAGTGCCATCTGTCATCAGTGCCACGTATAAGTGTCATCATTGCCACGTATCAGTGTCATCATTGCCACGTATCAGTGCCATCTGTCTTCAGTGTCACGTGTCATTGTCCTGGTGCTTCAAAAGTGTAATAAATAGTCAACAAGTTAGATGTGTAATTTATGTTCCTAGAACACATGATGGTGCTACCTGCATGTTGGGCCTCTCTATGTGGCCAGGCTGTGAAAAAGTCCCACACACGTGGTATTGTAATACTCAGGAGGAGTAGCAGAATTTTTTGGGGGGTGTCATTTGTGGTATACACATGCCATGTGAGAGAAATAACCTATTACAATGACAATTTTGTGGAGAAAAAAAAAATGAAAAATCTTAATTTTGCAAAGAATTGTGGGGAAAAAAATGACAACATCAAAAAGCTCACTATGTCTCTTACTAAATACCTTGGAATGTCTAATTTCCAAAAAGGGGTAATTTGGGGGGTATTTGTACTTTCCTGGCTTGTTCGGGTCACAAGAAGTGAGATAGGCCACCAGTACATCAGATGTGATCTATTTTGTGCGATTCGCACCACAGCTTGTAGACTCTCTAACTTTCACAAAGACCAAATAATATCCACTAATTTGGGTTATTTTTACCAAAGATATGTAGCAGTATAAATTGTGGCCAAAATTTATGAAGAAAAATTAATAATTTGCATAATTCTGTCACAGAAACAAAGAAATATGCGTTTTTCTTCAAAATTTTCGGTCTTTTTTCATTTATAGCGCAAAAAATAAAAACCCCAGAGGTGATCAAATACCACCAAAAGAAAGCTCTATTTGTGGGAAAAAAAAGGACAAAAAATTAATTTGGGTACAGTGTTGCATGACTGAGTAATTGTCATTCAAAGTGTGAGAGCACCGAAAGCTGAAAATTGGTCTGGGCAGGAAGGGTGTTTAAGTGCCCAGTAAGCAAGTGGTTAAAGTGCAAGTTTATTTTTATGTGTCACAAAATTTTCACACATCCAGAAATATTTTAATAATTAGTTAAGTGCTTAGAAATATTAAAACACATATAACAGGCACAAAAAGGGCCCCCTTAATCAGGGCTATACCTGCAATACGCTTGAATTTCTTTGTGCGCATTTGATGTGCTATTTCATTATGCAAAAAGAGTAAGTTAGATAATATTTAGACACATCAGCTAGATGTGTTGTTGATTTTACTTTTTTACTGATGTTTACAAACTTCTTTTTTTTTTACACATTGAATTTACATACCCGAGTAAGAAGAATACTTATCTGCTTAGAGAAAAAAAAGTGAAAGAAAATTTAGAGACATACATATATCCCCATATGTTGCCATTGTAGCTAACTATTTGAGAATTTTTCTATCTACACAACTGTTTCATAACAAACTGTAAAAAATGTTAAGGAAATGTTTAAGTTCTGTATATAATTGTATTGTATTTTGTATGTATTGCACACTGCCCTCACTGTGTACACAGCAGTAATAATGTTTTCAGTACATGTTTGCATTCTTTTGAGTCCTGATTAGAATTAGTCTGCCTATGTAACGCCCCTCATTACCTTAAATGTACAATTGTAATATTAATGTGATACCTACGTAATAATGTGTATAAAAACCTTCAATTGCGTCATAATAAAGCAGAACAGTTATTTGGAAAGATGCTTGTGTGTCTGTTCCCTACTGCAGTAGTTATTAGTTTGGAACCACTAATCAATATGAGGATAGGCGTTGCCTATCTATAAAATGTCCAGCCCAGGTGGCGAGCTTTGCCTAGGAGAGGATTTACAGGTGGCCCCGAGTATCCAAAACGAGGTGCTTGAGACGATCCGGAAAGTTCTGCTGATCAGCCGGCTGAAGTAGGCCTTTTGCTTACATTTGAGTTATCAGACTTCCTTGATTGGAAAGGCATTTTTGGGACAAAGGGTAGATATTTTACTCCCCTTAATTGAACTGTATTGATTGGTGGTTATATGTCAAGTTGTCACTGTCTACTGTCCTTCAGAGTGTTTTAGATAAGAAAGGGAAGAATAATGCTGTTCACAGGTATATGTAGTACATCTGCTAGATAAAGTCGTTTTGAAGCAAGAGGGTATAGGCATACGTAAAGACTGGACAGACATTATGGGCATTAAATTAAGTAAGGGAATGAAGGGTAAGAGACCCTCAAAAATGCCCAGCTAGCTAAGTTAAAACAGAATACTTTATATGTTGTCCGAGAGGGAAGATGGGATGAGCACTATGGCTGCCTGTCTGATCATAGAATTATAGATGCTAGAGTATGTGAAGTATGGGATTACAATACATGTGATGAAAAGGATATCAGAACAAAATAAGGAAAGCAGAAGTTATGCAGGGAAATAAAAAGAGTTAAAAGAAAGAGAGAATGATAAGCATGTATTGTGTACAAATGGGAAAAAAGTAAGAAATTTTAGAGAGATAGTCGTGTATGTGTGTGAATGCTGGAAGCCTTAGTTCTATTGCTTGTGTGTGTCATGTATGCAGATGTGACCCCCTCCTTTGCGCTCTCATGAAAGCATTTAGCTGGGATGAGAGATCAGTGATGAGCTGCAAGGACACCATGCCAATTTTCAGTTTTTTTAGACAAAACATTTATAACAAAATCAAAATGGTAGTGATAATACGGCGCGTACCCTAGAAAGTGAGCTGCCAACACAACAATCAGACTAATTGTACTATAAAATGTAACTAAACGTGTAGCACTAAAATGTATACAATTCACAAAAGCATATCAGAATGCGAGTGAGTGCAAATTGTGCCTTGGATGATAATGCAACACTCCGTGGTTTAGTGTGAAAGGGCAATATATATGTAAATGAAACACATATCTATATCTAATTGCGGAAATAGTAACTATACCTATATGCAAACTTACACATATATGAAAAATGTGAACATGTGAATATAGTGAATACCAAAATGTATGTATATGGTGAGATGCAACTCTCAGTTGCAAGAAATCGCACACATATACATCAAGTGTTCAAAGTAAAACTAGTTTAAAAAAAACGATGTGCTCTAAAACATAATGATGTGTAAATGTATTGCGCATTAGTGCAACACCAAAGTCTAATACAAATGCATGAAACACAAAAAAAAATAAAAAAATGGATTAACCCTGAAGGTTAATGGAACAATGTGTGGACAAATTCTAGAACACACAATTCCACTACCTGTATGTTGACGCTCTCAGATCAACACAAATAATCACAAGGTGATAAGCAAAATAAAAAAAAAAACGAATAATAAAGAATGAAGTATAAAAAATATATAAAGCAATCAAATGGCTGTAAAAAAGTGTCAGAGGCCACAATGTACATAGGAATACCAATGCATATAGAGTCTGTGTTAGAAATGAAAGTTCATACAGATGAATATAAATTGATATTAAGATTCTATCTGGATCTCTATATAGCCTCTTGATATTAAACCAACACTCTGAAGGATGCCTTTATGTATATAAAATAATGAGAGAGATGGGGTACTCTTACAATAAGCCCTTCCTTAGTTGAGAGTCAAAAAAGATTAAGATGAGGTTGTTAATTGGAATACAGCTGCCATAATATTTAACAAAGCCAAGATGGATCGGATACATAAGAAGTTTTTCTACAAAAATTAAATCTAAAGGTCTGATAATAACTTGATTTGTAGTCCATGATGTGAGAGTAATAATAAATAAAATTTAAATATAACAGACCCATCACATAAAGCCCACACAACCTGTTAGGATAGATGCTACCTGCAGTCAACTGTATAGTTTATGATGTGGCTGAGAGCTTTCTGTCATATACAGATTTTTGGTCCTTTTGTTTTTATTTTTTAAATACAAAAGCAGAATGTGTGTATTATGAAATGATGGGCCCCTTTTCCTTGTAAGTGCAGTGGTATAAGCAGAAGAATATTTTGGATTTATGGACATCTCTGCATGACCGCAGGATATCGTTATCATTTACTACAATATTGCCAGGAAAATTTTGTCTTTTTAAAACATGAAACTGAAGTTTTTACACAAACAGCATGATAGAAAACAAGCCATTGTAATATATTTATGCAAGCTGGACTCAGCAGGTGCTATTAGATAAAGTTACAGACATTATTTTGGTAAAATATTTAATTTTTATTGGTCCCACATTCTGCGCAGCAAATATACAGCTAACTAAATGTTTGTCTAATGAAAGGTTCAAAATATGAATTTGTTTATGTATAAATCTAACAATGAAAAATGCGTACATTTGAATCCAGACACCTTATTACCTCTATTGGAGGAGGCACGGAGACAAAGAAAAACCACATGTGCTAAATTACTGTTGTAGGAATCAGCTGCTGTGAGCCCAGTGCAGGACGCACTCCCTGAAGACTCAGATATTAAATTTTTTGTAGATTTGATCCCGATTTTATATGGAGGATGGCAATACCCATACTGAGTATGCAATTTATCACCCAGAAGGATACTCTGTATTCAGAGTCATTAGACCCTTTTTCCCCATCTCAAGAAGCAGAGCTCCATGTTTAAGCAAAGCCTGTGAGCTAAAAAAGAGTACATATTGATATAGATAATCGAGATATAGAGAGCTTTTGGTTCCATTTTAAAGGCCAGAAGTTTGTTTTTACTTCGGCAGGTAAACCAATTAAGCATGCATGCTAAGTTAATTGATTGGCTGTTTTCAGCCTTCCAGGTTCTTGCTGAGGTAGCTATATTAACATTAAAACTCACACATGGAAGCAGACCAGGTGACCAAGTATGCTGCATTTACAGCCCCGGACACTTGCTGGGTCTCTCACGGATTCCACCCTAGCTCTGGCCCAGTATAGCTGTGATTAATAATTAAGGACCCCAGAACGAGAAGAACAAGTGGTTCACAGGGGGCAACTTCTTATGAAACCGGACTTTGGAAAAGGTGATCATTTATGTCTGCCAGCCACTCTTTTCCCTCCAGCTTGACACATGGACCGTGTCATCAGTCACAAGCAGTTATGGCTGCCTTAGTAAATGAGCATGGGATAGAGCCAGGGATCACCACAGTTGTCTTTTTATAACATACCACTTCTTGTTTTACCTGTTACCAAAGGTGTTAACAAAAGTTGAACATCACTTCCAGAAATTACAAACAGATATATCCAGATCACCATGTCAGGATCTTAGAGTATGTATTTTGTCTGTATGTTTTCTGGATGTCCAGTCGCAAATGCTACTGCAAAGGCCACAGTAAATAGTGTTATCAGAAGAAGTTTGTAAGTACAGAGTGCCAGAATCTATAGAGAGTAACAGAGGAAATCATTATTATAGGCGAGTCCTTACTAGAAGTTTGAGGTTTTATTTTTACACCCCCTACGGTCTACAATGTAATGGAAAAAGTAGAGTAAGAAACTAGAAAATGTTTGCCTGAATGTTTTCTTATATTTTATCAAGCCCCTAAGGGGATGTTGGACTCTCTCCTTATGGGATTAGGTTTGGGAGTGCGTTACTCACTCGCTTATATTTTGTCTCAGCAGCTGAACTCCACCATTCGGATCTCACAGAGAACATTGCTGATCTTTTAAGGTTTTTGACAAACTAATTTATGTGTTTTCTCCCCAATTCCAGATCCTAAAAGTTTGGAATTCAATACAGCATCTATTACATGTACAGTTGTGCAAAACTCGAAGGAGTAGTCACCTGGATCCACACCAGACACTGCAAAAATGACTAAATTAAAGAAATCTCTGTGTTTGATTTGTTTCCCTCTTGCGATCACAGGCTAGGGTACTTTTCCTTTTGCCTCTCCACACACACTATATATATATATATATATATATATATATATATATATATATATATATATATATATATATATATAGAAAAGTAGTTTAGCTATGATGAAGTCATATTTGGCTTTTGTAAGTCTTCCATTTTATGTGGAATTGTCTGTGTTTATATATGCTGATAAGTCAGCATGCCAACAATTCAGCTAGAAGGCCATTCTGTGTACAGCCAGTACTCTGTAAATATGTCTGGTCAATCATTTGTTTTTCACAATGAAAAGTAAGTTTGTAATGAAAAAGAGTTTTTGCTTCTTTGGCCAGGACTACCTCCACCTGTGGAGGTTCCAGGTTAAAGGTGATAGCAGGTATGGTTAGTGATCAAAATATTGATCAAAAGAGAGGATTGTTAAGAAAATTTGTAACTTCTGTACATAATTGTATTCTATTTTGTATGTATTGCACACTGCCCTCACTGTGCACACGGCACTAATAATGTTTTCAGTACATGTTTGCATTCTTTCGAGTCTTGATTAGAATTAGCCTGCCTATGTAACGCCCCTTTTTACCATAAACGTACAATTGTAATATTAATGTGATACCTACGTAATCATGTGTAGAAAAACCTTCAATTGCGTCATAATAAAGCAGAGCAATTATTTGGAAAGATGCTGAGCATATCTTTTGTGTCTGTTCTCTACTGCAGTAGTTATTCATTTGGAACCACTAAACAATATGAGGATAGGAGTTGCCTATCTTTAAAATGTCCAGCTCAATTTTATTGTGTTTTTTTTAGTACTAATAAAAGGGCACCATAAATGCATTGGCTATTCCTAAACACTTTTCTAATTATTAAACGGTTCCTGGTCTTGTGACCAGGACCTGGTCTGTATTTATAGATTTTATCCCAAGGACCTATTTTAAGATCATGGTACACCAGAGAACTGCCTACAATCTTAAGTCCACACACTATGTCCATTGAACTGCATGTATCTGCACCCAACACATGTATGGTGGAAACAGGCACATATGTCAGGGCTGGAAAATGACAGGTCACCATGGCAACATATACTCTCTGGAGACCGGGTCAGACGGGCACTGAAATGCTGACGTTGTTAGCTGTGCTACCCCCTCTACTGGCTAGAAGGTGATGCTGTGATTAGAGGCAGTAAAGAGAGAGGCAGGTCTGCCTGGGAGGTACTCTTTATGGTCAGACCCAGGAATGCCATTTTGGTGTGTGCTTTACTAGAGTATGAGTGGAGCAGGAAGCTGCCAGTGGCTGGAGGCAAGAGCTGAGCTGTGACAAGTAACAAAGGGCCCTGGGGGGTGCTGTTGACAGGTAAGGGTTGTAGGGTGGATGTGATGGTGGGGGCACTCACTCACATTGCATGTGACAAGAAAAATGAAAGTGCTTTTCAGTTGCGGCGATAGATACAAGCCTGTTTAACAGTGCACAGCCCTTGAATCAAAATGAGCGTATGCCCAGACTCTCACTCAACTGAAAAATCTATCGCCTGCTAGATTTAAAGAATGTATATGGTCAGCAGTGATCAAACTACAAATCCATGAAGAGAAAAATGATGACCAGGTTATTAACACGCTGAGAGCTGTTCTACATGATTACAAATCTTAGAGACTAAAAACAAAGTCAAAGTTAGGTTCTTAGTATGGGAAAAAGACCCAGTTTAAACATTAATGTTGTTCTGTAACATGTAATTGGATGCCAAGCCATCACCCCTCTTCCTTCTCCCCCACTCAGACAGCACGCAAGGGTTCTTTACCCCAGCGCCAGCTGTCAGTTTTGAATTTTGAGGGCTGTGCATAGCCAGAGATCTGAGTGAATAAACTACAAGTCCAGTCTCCCGCCACAGAAGATGGACTTGTAGTTATGAATGACCACAAGTGTGGTGCACACTTGTAAGTACATTGATACTCTGTCCAGCTCTCTAATTGAAAGGCCATACCTTGGCAAGGAGATGGAGGGAGAATCTCCAGATACCTGTGTATTGTGATTGCAATGCTTTACTGGCTCATTTGTAAACAATAAAAAGAAACAAATAATAAACATATTGTTATCCAAATGTGTGTGCATTTAGTATCCATCTTCAAAGGTGGACTTAACCTTTAAAGCTGGCTAAGCTTCTGGGTGAGATGTGTCCATATCAACAATTTGGAATAAAGCAAAATTCCAATGGAGACACAGTGCACAGGCAGACTTTTAGGGAGCAGGGGGGGTTGGATCATGGAGAAGACAAGCAATATGGTCCTGGGAAAAGCCAGACAATGTTAAGCAACACGGTTTTGTTAAAAGGTTTGAGGAGGGTCTAGGCTGGGTAGCTTTTAATCAAAACCTGACAACAAATAAACAAGCATGTACAAATTTTATACATCTTTATAAAGCATATAAATGCATTCAGATGCATGCACATTCCATGGAATGAACTTTTCTCATGTATTTCATTGCATAGTTATGCAATGAAAACACATAATTTAATAGACTCAAAGCTGATGCCTTCCTTCACTTATAAATAAAACAGGCCTCCATCCCTTTAGAAACTGTTTATTTAGATTTGCTAATTAAAATTATGGCTAATAAAACAAAATAAAAATGAATGAAAAGAGAAATGCATTTGCATTTCTTTTCTTTAATACCCCAAGGGGGAAAATTAAAAAGTAACACTTTTCAAGAAGGATTTGGATAGCATGAACTTGCGGCATTAGAGTACACAAACCCATAAATATGTCCATCAAATGCCGCCTGCTGGGCACCAATTACGTTTTATTGTTTCGTTCACACGTCTGCTGTTTTGTGCATAATATTTCTGGGTCAATTAACTGGCAAATCAAAGGTTTTCCGACACTTTATGTTCTCTGCACTGGGCCACTAAAACTCTTGAAATATTTATTTCTTCGGAGCTCCACTTAACCCAATGTACTCCCTATTTATTCCAGCTAAAACAGTTGACCAACATGCTTTTTTCTAGGCACACACATATAGTATTAAAAGGTCTTCTACAGTTAATGGTTCTTAGTCTTGCAAATTCTAATATTTTTAATTAAGTACCCTGGCACATACCAACCTGAAATTAAGTTGACACGGTGGCCAAATGCTCTTAGCACGTTTCAGAATACTGTTATGCCTTCGCACGACAAATGGTGTGGCCAACAGGTACATGAATTTAGGGCAAGCGCCGGGTGCAGAGGCAGAGCATGATGGGGATTAACAGACACTAATTCCCCATTAGGTCTGAATTTCTTGTGATTGACAGCAGGTAGTAGGCTGATTCTTTAACAGACAGCCTGCTATTGGCTATATAATCTGCGCACTCACTGCTGTCAATCAGAAGCATATTTTTGGATCTCATGGGGAACTAATGCACAATTCCCAATGCACACATTCCTGAAAAAATAGCGGAATATGTAGATTGGATCAGAAGACAGTTAAAGCTAAAAAATGTCACAGGCACGTAGTGGATCTCAAAAATGGGTCAATCTCTTCCTGACCGTAGATCCCTCCAAAATTTTATAATGGAATGTAGTCAGAGGTTATTTGGCTATAGGTGGGTGGTCTTGAAGACTAAAAAAAAAATCAGGGAATGTGATGCTCTGACGCCTTACAGGCACATTCAGAATAAAGAATCCCAGTAATGGACAGCTGTACAGGAAACCAGTCCAGAGATTCAAATGCACAATTCTCAATGTACACGTCCCTGAAGAAATAGCTGTATGTGTAAGATGGTGCTGCAGTGACCATTGGCTGGAACCAGACAGTCAAAGTGAAAAAAACATCACCAGCATACCTCATACCCAGCATACCCATTGGCCCAAAATGGGTCAAATTCTTCCTGACTGTAGATAGATCCAAAATATGATGATGGAATGTCGTCAGGAGCCATTTGGCTATAGGCAGTCTTCATGATTGAAACAATCACTGAATGTAATGCCCTGACTCCTTATGGGCGCATCCAGTATTAAGAACCCTTGTAATGGGCAGGGGTGCTGTATGGAAAAACCAGGCTGGAGATTCCAATGCACAATTTCCAAAGCATGTCAATTACAAGAAGACTGTGGATCCCATGTTGAATTAGTCCCTTGGACTCCCCACCAGGTGCCACACATTATCAGCTTCACTGGTTCCTAGGAGTCTGTCAATTTGTTAGGTCCCTTACAACTAGTGGCAGGTGGCAAGAGAAAGGGATAGCAGCAGCACTGCGATTGCCTCTATATGCCAACTTAGAGCTGGTCTTAATTACCACCAGTTTCCTTATCTAAAAACTGGAGCGAATACTTTTTTAGTCTGGTGGAGCAAAAAAGTCTAAAATGGCACTGTTAAGAACTATCTGAATCTCCCACATGTGACAGTAAAGGTCATGAAACTGATGCCAGGGATTTTTTAAACTGCTGCAGGAGTACTTAAAGGGCCCTACTGCCAGAAAGCGTTGTAGGGGCTTTACTGAATTACCTTCAACATGTGCATAACACAAATGTACTTTTATCTGTGTCCATCAGAATTAGCCTACTAAGCATGCATTTTATTACTGCTGTGGTAGAGAAATTAAATAATTTCCTATTAAAGGCAAAGACTGATGTAAATAGTCCCACATTCTGCAGAAAACATTGCATTAAAGTGGTTGTAAACCCTTACAAACCACTTTGACCTACAGGTAAGCCTAGATTAAGGCTTACCTGTATGTCCAAGCAATATCTCCTAAACCTATATGGTTTAGGAGATATTTGCCCGAAAACGGGCACCGCTGTCTACGGCGCATGCGCCATAGACAGCGGCGCGCAGGCGCACTGAGCGCGGCATTTCCAAGAATGGAGCTGCCGCGCAATGTTGACTCCCGTGCGCATGCGCGGGAGTGACGTCATCGCGGCTTCGCTGAATGACAGCGGCGGAGCTGCGAGACGCCACCAGCAAGATGGATGCGGCGGACTACAGGGGACAGCGGCGACTTCGCTGGCTCCTGTGTCAGGTAAGTGACACATAATGGGCTACTATGCGATGCATAGTAGTCCATTATGCTTTGCCTTTGCAGGGAACGAAAGAGGAAGTAAACTCATCAGGGTTTACTTCCTCTTTAAGTGTCAGTGCTATACAGATGAAAAAGTTAAACACTTGTTTACTACCCTTGTTCTCACTTACACGTTTAGCTCTTTCACTGTCAAAATATCAGAAGAAACTTAACACCTGGAACACTTCCAGGAGTTTAGAATGCCTGTGTCCTCTATTGTGGGCTGTGGTTTCACCATCCAGCCCTAAGTAAAAACAGGACAAAGTATTGATACAGGAACAGAAGGCACAATCGTAGATCGTTGCAGGTGACACTGGCATCTGGCACTCTTGGATGTATGCTGGCTGTGAATCAAGTGTCCACAAATGGGGACAGGTTTCTTTTTTTCAGTGTGTTTAGGCTTCAAATTAATATTTTAAATATTCATATTTTTAACAGAAAGGTTGAAAATTAGGCATCATCAGGTGCCAGAATAAAGCTTTTTTTCAGCATAAAACCCATGACTATGCCAACACACCTCAAAATATGTATGTACCCATTCGGACTTCTTTCTGAATACATTAGTTGCCTGGATGTCATGGTCATTTAATGGATTAAATTCTAAGAGTCAAAATCTTGGAACAAATGCATATACAGAAGTTCTGATGTCATTCTGACTTCATTTATTGCATGCTTGTCAGTAAGAAAATAAGTCAAATGATTAGCATGGCAGCCAGGTATGAAGCATTTTCAGAAAGAGGGCAGCAATGGCAGCCATCATATGTTTCTCAATATAGTTTTTTTTTTTTTTAAAGACACTTCAGTGCAATTTTTTTAATGGTTATTAACAGAACAGGTATAAAAAAAACAATATGCATATACTTATATATGTATACTGCAATATTACTTTCTTGCAGCAGATGCTGAGCGGGGATGCTGAATGTTCAGTATAAAACAGATAGCCATTAGCAAGCACATCTACCAAATCTAAGTAGAACATGATCATAAATGCCAATCAATAACATGCAATTAGCGCAACCTTTAGGAATGAATCAACTATCCTGAAAAGAAAAACATAATTCACCTGTAGTTGGGAAGACCTCATTGAGCAGTGCTTCACTCAGACCTGGAGACCCAGAACCGTTCGTACTGAATGACCAGCTATGACCAATAGCCTGAAGCAGAAGAGTTTGAGCTCTTGTGGCTTGAATGGTCAGACTTGGAAGTTCAAAGATGTATTCTGTGACTGGAACATTGGTGCGCTTTGTCCTGCAGAAGAGACAAATGTTTATGCACAGCTGCTAAAAATATTACTTCTGCTTTCTAATAAGCATATACAGTGTTTCTATTAATTATTTAGTTTGATCAGATTTTTGGAAATATGCCTCATATTTTAGCAGTATCCACTCAAGTACATACCGTATTTATCGGCGTATAACACGCACTTTTTCCCCCTTAAAATCGGGGGAAAGTCGTGGGTGCGTGTTATACGCCGATCCCCACTGTCTGCGATCAAAAAAAACGAGCGCGGCCGAAAAATACAGAGCGCCGCCGAAAAATACCGAGCCGATTGCTCGGTTCCGCTCGTAGTCCCGCTCCGCTCGTAGTCCCGCCTCCCTGCTGTTTCGAAAAAGACCGAGCCGACTGTACTGTGTACTCGGCTCGGCTTGCAGTCCTGCCCATACTGGGCGGGACTGCGAGCGGAGCCCAGCCGAATACACAGTACAGACGGCTCGGTCTTTTTCGGCAGCGCTCGCTAGAGAAACAGCAGGGAGGCGGGACTACGAGCAGAGCCGAGCAATCGGCTCGGTATTTTTCGGTGGCGCTCGCTCGGTCTGTCTCGGCGGCGGGAAATTTAAACATGGGCAAGGCTGCAAACGGCGCTGGCCAAGCTGCAAATTACACTGCAAAGCTGCAAACAGCGCTGGGCAAGCTGCAAATGACACTGATCATTCTGCAATGATGGACAAGGCTGCAGATGCACACTGATAAGGCTGCATTGACTGGCAATTAAATGTAAGTTTTTTTTTTCTTAAACTTCCCTCCTAAAACTTTTTTCCTTAAAATGCCCTCCTAAACTTGGGGTGCGTGTTATACGCCGATGCGTGTTATACCCCGATAAAATACGGTAGTTTTCTCACTTCCTTAGATCCAGACTAAAATGATAAATATCTGTTGGCCTGGACAGTTCATTGGCACATTATAGCTTATAAAACGTGTGCACCACAAGCTTGGTTCACTTTCATGTAAAACCCATCAGCACACTGGCAGGGTGTGGAAAGGATTTCTATTGAAGTGAATGTCATCCACAACACACATGCACTAGTAGCAAGAAGCAGATATGAGAAGAGGTCGGTAGCTGGAGTAGTCAAGAAAAGGTAAGCATACTAAAAATTTACTTCCTCTATGGGTGGCTGTGGATAGAATTGTGCCCCCAGTAGTGCATTTTGCTGAACAGAGCTGTAATCGGCAGGAACAGATTATTATAACAGTGATTTACTGCTACGGGGAAGTCAAAACAGAACTGAAAGAACAGATTTGGAAGCATTGTAATTACAACCATTTTTACAAAGAGCTTCTTTGGAGTGGCCAATATTGGGAATGAAAGCCCAGAAGCTAAGCAACTCAACTCCTGAGCTTACTGCTCGACTCCAGCAGAAACTGACAGCTGGTAAGCTCATTGGGACCTGCAGGAGCTGTTGAGTTTTAATGGAGCACCAAGATGAATAGCTGTGGTCTCAGTGCCATCTTAAAACAGCACCAGGGACTTAAAGGAGAAGTTCACCTTTAACAAAAAGAAACAAAAAACGTAAATGCACTTTTTTTGCTGGTAAAAAAAAAGTGTCTTTACTACTTTTTTTTTTTAGGAGCCTGAAATGCATTGCACCAGTGAACGGCAGATCACTGATGCCATGCCGGTCTCATGCAGACTGTCAGTGTAAGCTGTATGCTTCGAAGGGGCAGAAAGCTTCTTCACACTGACAGGAAGAATCAATGAACTACCACAGCATTTAACAGCATCGCAAAGGCTGTCAGGAGTTGTAGTCCATCCATTCACAGAAAATTGTGAATGAATGATGCAGCAGGGAGAGCGGAGATCCACACGGCCGCATTTTCTTTAGATTTTGGCAGAGAGCAAGGGGAGTAGATTATGTGCCACTGCCAAAACGGGGGATTGGGGGGGTGTGGGGCCTGGTACATTTGTAACATGTTACACCCTAAACGTAAAAGGGGAACTTATCCTTTATGCGGTAAGGAAACCTACAATACTATTCAGCTAGAACAGTTTAAAAGTTGATAGACTGCAAAGGTTTTCTATACTTTTTTGCACCATTTAATCTAAACCTAGCATAATTGTAAAATTAGACTGCAGTGTGTGTGATCATACAATAATGCAGAAGCCTAACTAGAACCTTCAGGGCCCTGGAGCAAGCAACCATTAGGGGTCTTGCCTACCCCCGAACACTGACTGAGGCCCTTCCCACTGATCCCAGGGCCCTTTACTCCCATCATTTGACCATTTATTACATTCACAGTTGTCTTGGGGACCCCTATGGTGGTGGAACGCCAGAAGGTCCACTGCCGGTATGAAGTAAGGACTTAATGGACTGATGGACATTACTGACAAGTAAAGTTATGACAAAGCTCGCTCATCCCTTCCTGCCTTTTGCACATTGCTACTGGCTACCCAACATAGTGATTAGCCAATAAAAAGGTATGGGGGCAAGGTTTAGTGGCCTTGCCTGTCAGAAAATCTGGTATTGCACTGCACTTTATACTTACAGCATTGTTGTTCCCCCCACTCCCCTCCCATGACAATGTCTCTATACCTGACCACGCATGTAAAATGGCTCTCAAAGAAAGATTTTGAAATGGTTGATCTATAAAACCAACAACTCAAACTTTGGCTCCCAGCGCTCATAATCCAGAAGACTGCCAGTGAACAGACAATTCTATTTTACTTAAATGGTCAAAAGGAGGAAGCAAATTTCCGTTGAAATCGAAAATCCCTGTTAAACTGTCTTCCCTTTGGATGAACTCTTAACATAAAAGTGTTACATTTTGCTACTCTGTCCAGCCAGCAACTGCTCTTCCGAGGCTCACTATGTCCTAATAACAACTCAAGGAAGCCTGTGACCCCATGGTCCCTACACCATCACTTCAATAATTATAACTAAAACGTATTCTTCACACTGGAATTCTTGGCATACATATGTGAAATGGACTGAATTTCCTCCACAGGGAGACGAACATCTGTAAACTTCATACTAAGCTATACACCATATCGCTTAGATTTACTACAATGCAACAGTCAGGAGGAATAAACATCATTTTTCGGCATTATGTGCAGATGTCATCCAAAGACAGAATACTGAATTTTGTCCAAGCCATCAATAACTCTGACACACTTTTTAATATAAATATGTCCCATGGTTGTTCTAGAACTGCTTCTAAATATGAGTTTGTTTATGGAGATGCAATGCCACCTTTCCTGATCTAGGAGGTCAAAAGCATAACAATCAATCACAAAGATAATATAGAAGTTAAAGGACACAACAGCTTACTTAATAATAAAGAAGGATGACTAACTAAATGGGGTCACAAAGTAAAAAGTAAAACTGCAACCAAAATTTACTTCTGAATTTTCAGTAGTGTTAAAACATTTCTGGCATCTTTACTGTTGTCTTTGTCTAAACTAGGAAGCCTCCTTTCTTACACTTCTGATAACAGAAATGAAGGAAAAAACCTGGAGGCAGGGGGAAATCTTCCAATGCAAACAACCGTGTTAGTAAAAAATATCAAAGCTAGGTACTAACCCAAACAGATCACAAACTGGAGGAAAGATCTAACACTTGCTCGTGGCCATAAAAAGTTGTGGTTCAAAATGTGTGAAATAACAAATCTGAACATTTGTATTACACTTTAACAAAGCCAATCAGTCTGACAATATCTAAAAAATGCCAATGTTTATAATGAAATAGACATTCACTGCAATAAGATTTTTTGCTAAGATACCATTAAAGTATGCCCCATTTGCCCCTTTTTCTTAGGTGCTAGTAGGCCACTTTCCTTTGAGAAAGGTCAAGGTCAGGACAACAGACAAATATATTAATTTGCTGACATTCTCGCAACTTATCTGTGTTCATGTGTATATACAGTACTGTGCAAAACTTTTAGGCAGGTGTGAAGAAAACCTGTAACGTAAGAATGCTTTCAATGGTATACAGTATCTCAAAGTGAGTACAACCCTCACATTTTTTGTAAATATTTTATTATATTTTTTCATGTGACAATACTGAAGAAATTACACTTTGCTACCAAGTAGTGATTGTACAGCTTGTATAACAGTGTAAATTTGCTGTCCTCACAAAATAACTCAACACAGCCATTAATGTCTCAACCGCTGGCAACAAAAGTGAGTACACCCCTTAGTGAAAATGTCCAAATTGGGCCCAATTAGCCATTTTCCTTCCCCGGTGTCATGTCACTCGTTGCAAGGTCTCAGGTGTGAATGGGGAGCAGGTGTGTTAAATTTGGTGTTATCGCTCTCACTCTCTCATACTGGTCACTGGACGTTCAACATGGCACCTCATGGCAAAGAACTCTCTGAAGATCTGAACAAAGAATTGTTGCTTTACATAAAGATGGCCTAGGCCAAAAGAAGATTGCCAAGACCCTGAAACCGAGCAGCAGCACGGAGGCCAGGACCATACATCAGTTTAACAGGACATGCTCCATTCAGAACAGGCCTCACCATGGTTGACCAAAGAATTTGAGTGCACGCTCAGCGTCATATCCAGAGGTTGTCTTTGGGAAATAGACGTATGCATGCTGCGAGCATTGCTGCAGAGGTTGAAGGGGTGGGGGGGTCAGCCTGTCAGTGCTCAGACCATGCGCCGCACATGGCATTAAATTGGTGTCAAGCGTGTGTGCAACCAGGTGGGGAGTACAAAGACAAGTGTGTCTTTCCTACAGTCAAGCATGGTGGTGGGAGTGTCATGGTCTGGGACTACATTAGCGCTGCCAGAACTGGGGAGATATAGTTCATTGAGGAAACCCTGATTGCCAACATGTACTGTGACATATTGAAGCAGAGCATGATCCCCCTCCCTTCGGAGACTGGGCAGCAGGGCAGTACTCCAACATGAGACCGATCCCAAACACACCTCCAAGACGACCACTGCCTTGCTAAAGAAGCTGAGGGTAAAGGTGATGGGCTGGCCAAGCATGTCTCCAGACCTAAACCCTATTGAGCATCTGTGGGGCATCCTCAAACCAAAGGTGGAGGACTGCAAGGTCTCCAACATCCACCAGCTCCATGGAGAAGTGGAAGGGGACTCCAGTGGCAACATGTGAAGCTCTGTTGAACTCCATGCCCAAGAGGGTTAAGGCAGTGCTGGAAAAGAATGGTGGCCACAAAAAATATTGACACTTTGGGCCAAATATCGACATTTTCACTTAGGGGTGCACTCACTTTTGTTGCCAGCGGTTTAGATATTAATGGCTGTGTTTTAAGTTATTTTGAGGGGACAGCAAATTTACCGTATTTGCCGGTGTATAAGGCGACCCGGCATATAAGACGACCCCCTAATCTTACAGGACAAAAACGCTTTTAAAACTGTATTTACCGTATAAGATGACCCGGCTTTCGAGGCTTCCGAGGCTTCATATTTCTTCCTTCTTCCTGCATTTGCTGGAGCCAATCATGGCGAGTGATGTATTCTATTAATGAATACAAAGCCTGCTTGGATTGGCAGAGGCTGTAACATCATCAGCCCGCGCCTCTCTGACTCTCCAAGTCAATCCGAGCAGGCTACAGAGTAGCCTGCTCGGATTGGCAGAGGTCGTTACTCCAATCCGAGCAGGCTTTGTATTCATTTGAATACATCGCTCACCAGGATTGGCTCAGCGGTATATACTGTATGTAGCCGAAGCTACATACAGTATTACCGAACACCAAGCAGCCATCCGAGGGGCTGACCCGACGTATAAGACGACCCCTGCTTTTTGGCCAATTTTTTTACATGTAAAAGGTCGTCTTATACGCCGGAAAATACGGTACACTGTTATTCTAGCTGTACAGTCACCACTTAAAAATGGAAAAACGCAATTTTTTTTTTTTATAAAAATGGGATGGGTGTACCCACTTTTGTGAGATACTACATACATACACATATATATATATATATATATATATATATATATACACACACACACACACACACACACACACACACACACAGTATACAATTACCCTGGAAAGGACTGTTGTATTTCTCATAAAAACAAAGGGATCTCTAAGCCCTTGTACACACGGTCGGAGATTCAGACTACCAAATCCGTCTGAGTAATTCTGACGGATTAATTCCAGAAGAGATGTTGCATACACACGGTCAGACTAAGTTGTCGGAAAATCCGATTGTACATAACGTGATGACGTTATTTCATTAGACGGGCCTATGTTCAGGCTAGTAGCCAATAGCTTTGGTCTAGGAATTTGATCTGAGCATGCGTGTCCGTTGGAGTAGGCTACACATGATCGGAGTATGTCCGATAGGAGCATTTTGTCGGAAACTTTTACCGGCAAGTTGGAAAACTTGGTCTGTCCGAAACAGTCCGATGCAGACCACACACAGTCGGAATATCTGACAAACCGGTCCGATAGGACACACTCCGTCGGAATCTCCGACCGTGTGTACAAGGGCTAAGGAAAACCTTTACCCTGTTAAATAAAGTGGCAATCATCGCTGACCCCTTCTAATATTGCTTCTTTCCTGACTGTCATTCTGATATGCTGATCCATGGCTTTAGTGCTTTGAGTTCCTGTCTAGAAAAACCATATAATATTTTCTCAAGCATCATCAAGATACAGACCACCAAGCAGCTACCATTTTTTGGAGAAGTAGGTCAGTGATGGCAGGCTCCATATTTTCTTTAAAAGATGTTTCTTTAACCACTTGCTGACCGCCGCACGAACATTTACGTCAACAAAATGGCACGGACAGGCAAAAGGGAATACAGGTACGTCCCTTTAAATTTGCCGGCGGCGCGCGTGCAAACCTGCCGCAAGCTCAGTGAGTGTCGTCATGGGTCCCACGGACTCTATGTCCGCAAGGATACCCGCAATCATCTCACGGAGAGAAAGAATGGGGAAATGCTGATGTAAACAAGCATCTCCCCATTCTTCATAGTGACAGGGCACTGATCACAGCTCCCTGTGATTGGGCCCGGTGATCAGTGTCGTGTCACATGTAGCCCATCCCCCCCACAGTTAGAATCACTACCTAGGACACACTTAACCCCCTACAGTGCCCCCTACTGGTTAAGCCCTTCACTGACAGTCACATTTACACACTAATCAGTGCATTTTTAATCATACTGATCGCTGTATAAATGTGAATGGTCCCAAAAAAGCACCAAAAAAGTGTTTGATCTGTCCTCCATAATATCGCAGTCACGATAAAAAATGCAGATCACCACCATTACTAGTTAAAAAAAAAAATTTATTAATAAAAATGCCATAAAACTATCCCCTATTTTGTAGACTCTATAACTTTTGCGCAAACCAATCAAATGCTTATTACCAAAATATGTAAAAGAATACGTATCAGCCTAAACTGAGGGAAAACAAATAGTTTATATATTTTTTGGGGATATTTATTATAGCAAAAAGTAAAAAATATTGCGTTTTTCTCAAAATTGTCGCTTTTTTTGTTTAAAGCAGAAAAATAAAAACGGCAGAGGTGATCAAATACCAACAAAAGAAAGCTCGATTTGTGGGGGAAAAAGGACATCAATTTTGTCTGGGAGCCACATTGCATGACCGTGCAATTGATAGTTAAAGCGACGCAGTGCCGAATAGCAAAAAAATGCTCTGGTCTTTGGCCAGCCAAATGGTCCGGGGCTGAAGTGGTTTATCTTGTGGCTGTGCTTTTCTGAAATAATTTTGTGTAATAGCTTTTGGTCTATTAAACTAGAATCATCCCACAAAACGTATATGTGAAATAAAAAAAATGATATATATACACACACACACACACAAACACACACACACCAACATACATTTTTTTTCTATAAGTGATCACATAATCTCTGTTCTCAGCTGCATAAGGGGCTTGGGGAAGTGGGGGTGGAGAAATACCATTGCACTGCTCTCTCCACCAGTACACTGGCTGTGCAGGGGGTCTGTGCAAGCACAAGTCTGATCATTGGAGGACAGGCAGGCTGTGCTCCTAGCACAGCCAGAAAACTGACCATGCTGGCATGGATATCCCCCTAGCATAGTCAGTTTGGAATAGGAACTTTTGAACACAAGTACATGGAACAACAGCCACATATTAGGAATACGAAACGTTGGGGTAACATACTCTTTAATAAAGTAAAAATTGCTTACCATGTTTACCATATGGCTTCCACAACATTTTACCTCAAGCAGTACTGAACCCCAAAACATAAACGTATTTTACTGCAGCTAAGCAATTTGATGTGATGACTATATGTACCAGCTCAAAAAGTCTTTGCTGGAGCTTGACTTTAATTTGTTAGTCTAGTCTGTCTAAAAATTGTAGCGCATCTAACACTACACTCTACCCAGATTGACAATGCTGTTGTTAAAAGTTGTCCCTATCATTTCTCCATCCAGAGTAGAGACACTCTAAGACAAAAAATGTCTTACTAGCCATATCTTTGCATAAAAATAGAGGTTAAAAAAAGCCTAAAAAAAGAAAATGAATGCAGCCACTACATTTAAGGATTAGTAAGCTGCAATATAGTAAAATTTTGTTTCCGTGTTTAATACCAGTTTAACTTCTCTATCCTTAATTATTTGGCTTTGTGTGTTCATCATCATAAAAATGTATAGTAGATGAGATGTGCACCAAACTGCTAGCAACATTGAGGTCTGGCAGGCTTCTCACAGCTGTGTAGAGTCCACCGTATGTTTTTAGTAGGACTAAAAACTTAAGTAACTTTACAGTTGATCCAAACTACACAAAAGTAATTTGCGGTGTGAAACATTGACTAGTATATCAATCCAAAAGACCTACTTAAAACAAAAATAAACATAAAATATGCCTCCCAAAACATCAATAAACCATATACAGATAATTAAAAACTGTAAAAATGTATGAAAATCCAAAATCAAATATTTTCTTATACAGGATTTAAATAATCTCTGAGGAAATAAAGCAGCGAAGACTTCTGTTTTCTTTTTCTGTTCCTATAAAATAAGCAAAGGCACGTACCGCATTAGAAGCCGTATCATGTGTGCAGCAAATGCCTTCAATAAAACTTTCATTAATTGGGAATGGCATCATATAAAAGACCAAAAAAGGTCTGTGGCTTCTTGATGGTTAAATGTAAAGAATACTGTGAAGGAAATTTATTAAAGAGAATCTGTACTTTAATGATGTGAACAGGCAGCAGACTGTTAATTAAGGCACCCACAGGTACACTGCGCATTTTACATTGGTCTGCCATTTGTTCTTCTAAATTAAGCTTGCATTTCTAAAATACAGTACTGGGGTTTTGGAGCTTGTGCATTCTATATGCAAGGGATATTGACAGCAGTAAACCAGGCACAAGACAGGGACTCCCTGAAGCAGGCCAAGCAGGTTTGTCTTGCATTTTTTATTAAACAAGACAGCAGACAGATACAGCTGCAATGAAGGGGGGATTTGTATAGCAAGTCCATAGCATAAAAAAAAAAAAGCCACTAATAACTTATGTCAATTTGTGACCAGCAGGGTGCCCCCTAATGGTCTCCCCAATACAACCAGGCAGCTTTTTTTAGGGTTCTGTCAGCAGGCAACTTTTTTCACCCAGCAGCAGACTCTTTTAGCTGCGTTTCGCTGCTTCTATTCAAAATCAATGGTTCCCTATGGGAGCCCATTGATTTGAATAGAAGTCACACCAGAAATCGATTCATGATTTGACTTGTGGTGCGACTTTGTGTGCAGAGGATTTCGAAGGAGAATCCCCCCCCAAAAAAAGAAGGTGGCGGTCTGGTATGGATTTTAAGGGGAACCCCCACTCCAAAAAAAAAAGTAATAGGGTCCCGCCAAAATCTATTCCAAAACCCTTATCTGAGCATGCATCCCAGCAGATCAGAAAAGAGGGGGGAACGAGCAAGAGCCCCCCCCCCCTCCTGGATTATACCAGGCCACAAGTCCTCAACATGAGGGGTTGATGCTTTGGTGCAGGGGGGCCCTGCTTCCCACACCCCAAAGCACCTTGTCCCCATGTTGATGAGGACAAGGGCCTCTTCCAGACAACCCTGGCCAGGGTGCGGGCGGGGTGCTTATGAAAATCTGGAAGCCCCCACTTTTGCCGGGTCTTCGCTGCTGTCTTATATATTAGCATGGGACGGGACCACCCGCAGATGCCATCCAGAGGCCCGGTCCCATTGTGTCGTCATCACCCAAAGCATTGTGGGGCGATGATGTTAGTGGGTTCAGCCCTAACCCGCAGACCCCCAACAACCACCGGCCAGGGTTGTCTGGAAGAGGCTCTTGTCCTCATCAATATTGGGACAAGGTGCTTTGGGGTAGGGGGTGCAGGGCCCTCTGCCCCAAAGCACCCACCCCCTATGTTGAGGACTTGTGGCCTGGTATGGTCCGGGGGGGCGCGCGCTAGTCGCCTCCTTAACTGACCTGCATTCTCGGATAAGGGTTTGGTATGGATTTTGGGGGGACCCCATGCAATTTTTGTTTGTCGTGGGGGGGTTCACTTTAAAATCATACCAGACCGAAGGGTCTAGTATCATCTTGGGGGGAAACCCCACTCCAATTTTTTTTTTCATTTTGGGGAGGTTCCCCTTCAAGATCCTCAGCACACAAGTCGCACCGCAACTCAGATAATAATGAGCCGACTTCAGGTGCCACTTCTATTCAAATCAATGGGCATTCCATAGCGAACCATTTATTTTGAATAGAGGCAGAGATCGCCTGACAAGGCTTAACGCTCTGTATACGTTAAACCGCATTTAACAGCTTTTATGGGTGCCTACCGTTTATAGGACTGCTCAACTGTTATGGATTCACCTAGCAGAGAGGCTCTATATTATTTTATAATAGGTACTTGTGGGCATTTATGTAATATTTTGTTCAGTTCCATGGGTGTAATAGTTGTCTCCACCATGACACCAGGTTTAAGCCATGACCAATTGCACACCTCACAACTTGAGATTAAAACCCCAGAGCTACATCCCAGGGTTCTAATTTAGATTGTTTCCCATGATTTTAGCTTCAGGCACTCCCAGGATTCCTGCGGAATTACTTTTCCCTGCATTTGTTTTTCTTATGGGTTTCAACCTCCTAAGGCGATTTATATAGTATCATATTATTGTGCTATGAGACTTCTAAAGCCGCGTACACACGTAGCCGTCTGTCCGACGTACTTAGTCTGGCGGACTTCCCGCCAGACTGTCCGTCGGACTTTCCGAACGGGCTACTTGCCCACACACAGCACTTTTTCAGCGGACTAATACGGCGTACTAAGTCCGCCGTACTATCCGCCCTACTTTTGAAATGAACGGACTCGCCCACACAGGCGGAGGAAAGTCCGCTCATTTCGAGCGTGTCTCCAGGTAGACGGGGCCCGCGAAGGATACGTCGCTGGCCCTGCCGCCTGGTATGGACTTAAAGGGGAATCCCAACGCCGAAAAAAATCGGCGTGGGGGTCCCCCCAGGTCCACATCAGACCCTTGTCCAAGCACGCTACCCGGCCGGCCAGGAAAGAGGGGGGGCGAGCAAGCGCCCCCCCCCCCTCCTGAGCCATACCAGGCCGCGTGCCCTCAACATGGGGGGTGCCTTGGGGAAGGGGGGGCGCACGTTGGAGGGCAGTGGAGACATTGGGGATCTAGTAGAATTTTAGACTAAGGATTAGGCTATTCCCAATGGGGGAAAGATGTAATTTATGCCGCGTACACACGATCAAACAAGCGGGTGTAAAAGTCCGGCAAACTCAAGTCCGCCGGACAATCCCCACCATGTGTAGCCTACTTTTTTTACCCGAAAGTACGGCGGACTTAGAAAGTCGTTTTACACTCCAATGTTCCCGCCGGACTCGCATTTCGGCGGACAATCCGGCCGTGTGTATGCCAGTCCGCCGTACTTTTGAAATGAAAACTCATTTTGAGCACGTCTCCAGGTAGGCGGGGTCCGCGAAGGATGCGTCGCTGGCCCCGCCACCTGGTATGGACTTAAAGGGGAACCCCAACGGCGAAAAAAATCGGCGTGGGGTCCCCCCAGGTCCACATCAGACCCTTGTCCAAGCACGCTACCCGGCCGGCCAGGAAAGAGGGGGGGCGAGCAAGCGCCCCCCCCCCCCCCCCTCCTGAGCCATACCAGGCCGCGTGCCCTCAACATGGGGGGGCGCACGGTCCCCCACCCCAAAGCACCTTGTCCCCATGTTGATGAGGACAAGGGCCTCTTCCCGACAACCCTGGCCGTTGGTTGTCGGGGTCTGCGGGCGGGGGGCTTATCGGAATCCGGGAGCCCCCTTTAATAAGGGGACCCCCGGATACCGGCCCCCCCACCCTATGTGAATGAGTATGGGGTACAATGTACCCCTACCCATTCACCTGTAAAATAAAGTACAAAAAAAACACAACACAGAAGGGTTAAAATAGTTTATTGCACAGCTCCGGGGGGGGTCTTCCGTCTTCGGGGGTCTTCTCGCCGGACTCCTCCGCTATCTTCTTGTAGCTCTTTTACTAGCGGATGAGCCCGGCTTTCTTCCTCGCCGCCGCCCTTCTTCCGACTTCGGGGGTCTTGTCCCCCTCTTCAGTTCTTCTGCCGGGCCACCGCGCCTTCTTCTAGCTCTTTTACAGGCGGTGGCCCGGTCTTCTGCACCACCGCCTTCCATTCTTCTGTCCTTTTCTTCTTCTTCTTCTTCTTCAGATGTTGCCTCGCCGAGTCCTCCGCTCACAATGACGGGGAACGGGCACGCGGCGACTTATATAGGGACAAGGGGCGGGGTCTTCGGTTGATGTCACATGGGTTGATGTCACACGGTGATCCCGCCCCCTTACGATGTCACAGTCCCGGAGGATGCTGGGACTGACGCCATGTGACAACCCATGTGACATCAACCGAAGACCCCGCCCCTTGTCCCTATATAAGTCGCCGCGTGCCCGGTCCCCGTCATTGTGAGCGGAGGACTCGGCGAGGCAACATCTGAAGAAGAAGAACAGAAGGACAGAAGAACGGAAGGCGGTGGCGGCAGAAGACCAGGCCACCGTCTGTAAAAGAGCTAGAAGAAGGCGCGGTGGCCCAGCAGAAGAACCGAAGAGGGGTACAAGACCCCCGAAATCGGAAGAAGGGCGGTGGCGAGGAAGAAAGCCGGGCTCCTCCGCTAGTAAAAGAGCTACAAGAAGATAGCGGAGGAGTCCGGCGAGAAGACCCCCGAAGACGGAAGACCCCCCCGGAGCTGTGCAATAAACTATTTTAACCCTTGTGTGTTGTGTTTTTTTTTTTTGTACTTTATTTTACAGGTGAATGGTTAGGGGTACATTGTACCTCATACTCATTCACATAGGGTGGGGGGCCGGTATCCGGGGGCCCCCTTATTAAAGGGGGCTCCCGGATTCCGATAAGCCCCCCGCCCGCAGACCCCGACAACCAACGGCCAGGGTTGTCGGGAAGAGGCCCTTGTCCTCATCAACATGGGGACAAGGTGCTTTGGGGGGGGGACACCCCCCCATGTTGAGGGCACGCGGCCAGGTACGGCTCAGGAGGGAGGGGGGGCGCTCGCTCGTCCCCCCCCTTTCCTGGCTGGCCGGGTAGCGTGCTCTGACAAGGGTCTGATGTGGACCTGGGGGGGACCCCACGCCGATTTTTTTCGCCGTTGGGGTTCCCCTTTAAGTCCATACCAGGTGGCGGGGCCAGCGACGCATCCTTCGCGGACCCCGCCTACCTGGAGACGTGCTCAAAATGAGTTTTCATTTCAAAAGTACGGCGGACTGGCATACACACGGCCGGATTGTCCGCCGAAATGCGAGTCCGGCGGGAACATTGGAGTGTAAAACGACTTTCTAAGTCCGCCGTACTTTCGGGTAAAAAAAGTAGGCTACACATGGTGGGGATTGTCCGGCGGACTTGAGTTTGCCGGACTTTTACACCCGCTTGTTTGATCGTGTGTACGCGGCATAAATTACATCTTTCCCCCGTTGGGAATAGCCTAATCCTTAGTCTAAAATTCTACTAGATCCCCAATGTCTCCACTGCCCTCCAACGCATTTATTCGAGCATAGGATGCTGGAATAGCTGCATCCTTGGTTATGTTAGTCGAGCAATGACAGCCGTGATCTGGGAAATTATGTAATATACATCTTTTTAGCGGTTATTCATTGCAGGAGGGATTGGGGCATATTTCCCCGAGTCCCTCCTGCTTAAACTGGGGATGCAATTTCCCGTGGTTCCAGGATACCCCATTGAGCCCCGTAAAAGTGATAAGGCGGCTCTAAGGCTGATGGATCACTGATCAGAAATCCCTTTACTTGCTCTTAAAACCGGTATAAGTTCACAGCTGATGGTTTAACCACTTGTCTACCATGTCGTTTATACATGTACCTTGGTAGACAAGTGGTTAAGGTTCTGTGCTACCGGTGTGGCTATAGATGCTGGTGTATTTTCCTGACATTCATTATAACTAAAACTGCTACTTGGACAAGTTACAAAACCTCTTCAACATTGCAGATCAAGTCACAGTTGAATGTGATTAACTACTACTAGCTTTCTCTCTTATGTAATAATTGGGGTTATTTACTAAAGGCAAATCCACTTTGCATTGCAAGTGCACTTGGAAGTTGCAGTCGCTCTAAATCTAAGGGGTAGATCGGAAATGAGTGGAAGCTCTGCTGATTTTATCATCCAATCATGTGCAAGCTAAAATGCTGTTTTTTTTCCTTACATGTCCCCCTCGGATCTACAGCGACATTAATTGCAAGGGCACTTGCATTGCAAAGTGGATTTTCCTTTAGTAAATAACCCCCTATGTTTCTGGAAGGGGACTAAGACAACCTCCAGGTTATGCTCATTTCATTTCTTGTAGCATATGTGCCAGTGCTGCTCTTCCTTTATATTAGAGTAGTGCTTAGTGCTGCCTTAACATGGCGTGTGGCTTAAAATACTTGAACAAGGGACCGCTCTTTTTATTAGAAAGTTAGAAATAGGTTTTAATTACACTATTTTTCCTGGCTGAGGCTGAGTGCTGAAGAATTTTGTATTATGCACCTGGAGCAGCAGGGTGTAAGAAGGAACAAAGTGTTCTTGCACTTGCCAATTATCCTTAATTTATAGAAGCAGTCCCATGTTTTAAGTTTTAGACAAAAATTGATTCTGCCATTTATCAGTGGCCTTTTCAAAGAATATTTCTTTGCTGCAAACTATATTTAATATTATATATAAGATCATCTGGACCTTATAATGTAATATTGAGTGATAAGCATAGCTAAACTGCTGAAAAGAATGTACAGGCAGTCCGAGATTTGCAGGTTTGTTCTTAAGTTGAATTTGAACAGTTAAATGGCCAAAAAGGGAAGGGTTAATACCCCTGTAACATTTGTTTTGCGTCTGTACCTCTGTTCAGAAGATTTTACCTAACTTTCTGTCTCTGAGACAACTGGATTTTGAAAATTGTGGGTTGTTGTGGAAACAAGGTTGGGTAATTAAAGAAGAGCTCCAAATAGTGTAGCTGCTGACTTTTAGACCCCATTCACACCTGAGCGTTTTGTAGTTTGACGCCTGAAGCTACAAAACGCTGGAGGGGAAAAAAATCCATTATTCTCAATGGAGATGGTTCACATCTCCACTCCAAGTCGCCTGAAGCCCTACGCCTGAAGCTCAAACAAGTTCCGGACCCTTTTTTTGACGCGCGAATCGGGCTGATTTGGGCGCTTTTCTTCTTTTAACATTGGTGACCTTTTGCCCTGCACAAATTCGCGACAAATCGCTGTAAAAAACGCTGCGACTTGTGGTAAAAAAACGCCGCAAATCGCGTTAAAAAACGCTGCAAAGGGCGTGGCCTAGGCATGCAGGAGTGAGGATGCTTTCTCCCGGAGCTCCTGGTCCGTGACCCCTCCGCACGCCAATACCTCAGGCCGGTCGCACATTTCGGCATCGCCGACATCCCAGCACATCGGCGGAACTCTGCCAGCCGAGTGGAATCCACCGCTGCTACGATGGACAAGTATTTAGTCCCGCTGCAGCCTCCGGCCTCCACGCCGGATCCATCCAAGATGGCGCCCGCGGCCTCCGGCGCTCCAGGACATGCGGCGCAGAGAGAAGGTGAGCGGATTGCTATGCAGGGACACGACCTGCCTCCGTTCTCCCCGCCGAGTGACTTGTCCCCATGTCTCCCCCGCTCACTATCCATGGCCTCGCTGGACAGCCCGGACCACAGCGGCCTGCCACCCTGGTTCCCCCATAACTCCCAGCTGTCCCAGAGACCCTCTCACAGTGGATGCCTCACCCCCGGACCGCACGACCAGGCTGCTCACGCCTCAGCCACACGGGGGGCCATTCCGCTGCCTACTACACAGGCATTATTGGGGGACAAGGCCATTCTGACTTTACTGCAAAACCTTCCCACTAAAGATGATTTTAGTTGTATGGCAGCCAGGATTGAAACGACCTTGCGACATGAAATCGCAGGGGTCAAACGTGACGTGTCGGCTACGAACGAGCGGGTGACCACCCTGGTATCGGATGTAACCTCCCTGACCACTAAAGTTACTGACCTGAAAGTCGCTCATGATACCCTTGCTGACAGAGTCGCACAGTTGCAACTCCTAGTAGATGACCTTGAGAATCGCAACCGCAGACGCAACATCAGGATCAGAGACTTGCCCGAAGCCACGGGCCAAGCAGACCTCAAAGCCACAGTTACAGCTATATTTAACGCCTGTCTGGACCGCGCTGCTGCCACAGTAATAGCCATTGATAGAGTCCATAGGACCCTGGGTCCCAGGAACCCCACAGAGAACCGGCCACGTGACGTTTTATGCTGTCTCCACAATTACTCGGTTAGGGAGGATGTCCTGCAAGCGGCGTGGCGCAAAGGCAGCATTGATTTTGACGGGGCCCAAGTCACCCTTCTGCCGGATATTTCCCGCAAGACCCTCCAGATGAGACGCTGTCTGCGACCCCTCCTGGAACACCTAACTGAACGGAGGATACCGTACAAGTGGGGTCATCCGTTCCACCTCATAGTGCGCAGAAATGGGAGGCCTCTTGCGCTACGACACCCTTCAGAGGTCCCGTCCTTCCTGGAGGCTTTGGACCTGCCCTCGGTTCAAGTCCCCGACTGGTTGGCTCCAGTTGTTCCCCAGGGAGCCGTAGCCCCGACGAGCAACCCCTCAAACAGGCCGCAGAGTGCGAGGCGCCACCGCCGATCCCAACGTCAGAGGTCGCAGGCCCCTCAAGATCATGAACCCTGAAAGAACACAGTAATTTTCCGCTGTTCCTGTGTTATACCCTTTTTTTCTTTATTGTTTTCTTTTTCTCTATCAATATAGGTGGCTGGAGCATCCAGCTATGTTTATATACCTTGCAACGGGTCATTGCCCCCAGCGACCCCACAAGGGGAGAGGAAAGACATTGCAAGACCAGTGATGGACGCGGCGCTTCCTGGACGAGGCCCTGGGATACTGGCGGTACTGTTTGCCATTCTAGACACTGTTTATCTACAAGTGCCCTAGTCTCGGAGCTCTTTTTGTTTTTGGACTGCCTGGGGGTACCCCCCGGATGCCCCTGGACGGTGTTCCTGCTCCCTCCGCTTCTCCTCCCCCCCTTTTTTTTTGGGGGGGGGGGAGGGGGGGGGCGGGTGCCTGGGTGGTATAAAGTTATCTCTACTCTGTGTTGCAAAGTTAAATATGTTGGTCTAGTGCTCGCTTTGGCAGCACATATACTAAAATTGGAACGATACAGAGAAGATTAGCATGGCCCCTGCGCAAGGATGACACGCAAATTCGTGAAGCGTTCCATATTTTTACCATATCACCACCTGAGAAAATTACAGGCGGACCTGCTAGATTTTACATGGAACTACAAACGCCATAGAATCCCCCGCTCGGTAATGACAGCCTCTCGCTCAGCCGGGGGACTGGCGTTTCCGGACCTGGTAAAGTATTTCCAAGCGGCTCAGCTCCGGGCAGTGACCTCCTGGTTCACCCAGAGGTCGTACAACAGATGGACGGAAATTGAGAAGCTCTGGTTGGCTCCAGTGCACCCTAATAGTATGCTATGGAGCGCCCCAGCACTAACCCCCCGGGCCCAACTGCTAGGATCTATGTCCTACCTACAGGGCCTATGGCGCAAGCTTTCTAAGATATATGTCCTGGCTTCGGACAAATCGCTCCTGACGTCCTTCCTGTACCACCCTAAGATGCCAGACAGCCTGACGTGTGCGATGTCCCACCCGTGGTCTTCCCGGAATCTCTTTCACCTGGGGACCTTAGTGGACCCCAGATCGCGGAGAATGTTGTCTTATGCAGACCTTCAGTCCAAATTTGACCTCCCGAGACAGAGCTTCTACAGCTATCTGCAGATACGACACTTTGCCCAGACCATATCCTCTGATTTGCGCTTCTCCCCTCCCTCCGCTTTTGAGACCATAATCCTTGAGGGCACGGCCCAAAGGGGATTGATGTCGGCTATATATAAAATCCTTAATGCACCCCCGCTAGCTCCGGTAGGTAAACATGCCTACATGCTCAAGTGGGAGGAACAGCTGGGGGAGGAGATCACGGATGGGCAATGGCAGACGATATGGTCCCAGGCCTCGAAAAGCTCTCTATGCACGCTCTATAGGGAGAACGCGTACAAAATTTTATTTTTCTGGTACATGACCCCGGACGTCCTTCACGCCATTTACCCTACCACCTCTGACAGATGCTGGCGGTGCTTGACCCACAAAGGCACGCTGTTCCACATCTTCTGGCAGTGTCCCCTAGTGGTCCCCTTCTGGGAAGGGGTCCGGCGCCTCTTGGCTGATCTCTTGGATCGGCGGGTGGACCTGGATCCTAAGACCTTCTTGTTGGGCATCCCTCTCCCTACATTGACGAAGTCCCGCAAGAAATTATCACGGCATATCCTGACTGCGGCGAGATGCCTAATAGCCCTACACTGGAAAAAGGTGCTGCCCCCCGCTCTGGGAGCACTCCATGCTAGAGTTCAGGACGTGGAGTTGATGGAGAGGATGACCGCCAGGATACAGGACAGGCTCGAGGCCCATGATGTGGTCTGGAGTCCATGGAACTCCCGGGAGATCCAACTGTGAAAAAGAAGCAGAGACCACGCACGGTGACTATACCCCCTACCTTTCCCTACCCCTCCTCCCCCACACTCTCCTCCCCCCCTTCTCTTTACTTTTTAGCCTTTGCTAAACTCTCTTTCTTTCTTCTTATCCCTCTTATCTCCTATACTTCTCACCTCTGCTCTCGTTCTTCTTCTCTCTCTGTTGCTTAGTACCCCTATTTCTTTTTGCCAGCCTCTCTCTCCTTTTCTATCATGGCTGGTGTATGTACGTGCTTTGTTGTTCTTTTAGCACACTACTTTGTGGATGCTGTTTGTTATGAGAGATTGATACTGTAAGAAGAGGTCCATGACTTGATGCGGGGCTACTCCACTGGACCCTATGATGGGTAAAGCCATTCTTTATTTCTCAGGGTCGGCCCGGTTGTTCACGGGGGGCCCCCCCGGGCAGGCATTTGCCGGCCCTGGGGGGCCTACTGGGATGGGCCAAGAGGTGGGTGGTCCCGGCGGTCTACTCTTTTCTGTTCTAGCTGTTTTATTCTGATGTAGTAATGCATGACGTGTAATGCACTTTTTGAAAATAAATAAATATGTTAATTGAAAAAAAAAAAAATATGTTGGTCTAATTATGCACTGTTCTACTGTTGTTGACTGCCTGATACTAGCTGCAGTGATGTTCTATGATGTGTTTGATGTCGTAGTTACGATGCCAAAGACGCTCCGTGCACGCCCGACTGTGGCTGCATGGACCATGGGCTGCTGGAGGGGTACTGCACCGACGAGTTCCTCCCTCTGCAGTGCCTTACCTCTTCCCCCACTAGGCCCTTCTGCCCTAACCGTCAGGTTCTCTCCGATAGGAGCATTAGCATCTCCCCGATCTATCCTCCCCCCTTCTACCTTCTCCCTCCCTACTAACTACTGCTTTTCCTCTTTCTCCTTTTCTTCCTCTGTGTTTGAACTCTATTTCTACTACTGACTCTGGTGGGGACCTCCGGCCGGGTACCGCTGCCGTCATGGCCCTGAAGCTGGTTTCCTGGAATGTGAAAGGGCTGAATGTACCTGAAAAAAGGTCCAGTTGTCTCACGGAATTGTGGCGGATGAAGCCCCAAATAGCTTTCCTCCAGGAGACCCATTTCAGGACAGACCAAATACCCCGGCTTTATAGTAAGCACTTCCCCCTGGCTTATCACAGCACGTCACCTACCTCCAAATCGAGAGGAGTGTGTGTTCTTCTTGCTAAAAACCTGCCGTGGGCGCCTGTTAGCTGTCCAAGCCGATAGTGAGGGGAGATATCTCTTCATTAAGGGAACTCTCCATTCGCAAACCTTTACTCTGGCCAATCTGTACATGCCGAATGTGGACCAGCTGCCGGCCTTGGAAGCATGCTTGGATGCTCTGGCTGCATTCTCAGAGGGCACTTTGATCGTAGGAGGAGACTTTAACCTCACCCTAGACCCCCGCAGAGACTCCTCTTCGGGCACTTCTGCGATATCTGCGAGAACGCGTTCACACATAAGAGATCTGCTACACTCTCACCGACTGATTGATGTGTGGCGTACGCTCCCTAAACAGGATAGAGACTATACGTTCTTTTCCTCCGCTCATGGTTCTTACTTACGTATAGATATGTTCCTAGTCGCCCACAATGCTATCCCAGTGGTCACAGACGCTCAGATAGGCCACATAGCCCTGTCCGACCATGCTCCGATCTCTTTGATGCTGAAGCTGCAACAGGAGTCCCGTGGGCAGTCCTGGTGGAGACTGAACAAGTCTCTCCTGAAAGACCCTGAGACCCATGCAGACCTACTTAGGGAAATAGAAAGTTACTTTGAACATAACCGTGATTCTGTTTTCAACCCCCTCATGTTATGGGCAGCTCATAAATGCTACATTAGGGGCATTCTTATTAAACATGGTCATAGACTTAAAGTGGCCAAAACTGAGGCTCTCTCCAAACTTATTGCCAAGCTACATGCGTGTGAACAACGACACAAATCCCAGCCGACTGCTGCGTTGGAGGTGGAGGTGAGGGATCTTAGAGAACAAATCAGAGATTTCTCTCTCTTTCAGGCTAGAACCAGACTTATGTGGGTCCGCAGGACGTACTATGAATATGGAGACAAGTGTAGTAAGTCCCTAGCGAACTCCCTGCGTACCCAACGCAACGCGTCCTTCGTTCCGACCATAGCTTCCCCTTCGGGGGTTAAGCTTCATGATTCAAGGGAGATAGCAGAGTGCTTCCGATCTTTCTATGAAGCCCTTTATAACTTGCACCCCCGGGACCCAGGAGACGCCCTCCAGGCCAGCACAGCGGCCATTGACGAATACCTAGCTTCGGCAAACCTCCCGTCGCTGACACAGGAAGAGATAGAGCTTCTCTCGCAGCCAATCTCCCCGGAGGAATTGTCGACAGCGTTAAAAGACTCACCCAAGGGCAAGGCACCAGGCCCGGATGGGTTTACGGTCCCTTACTATAGGGCCTTCCTCTCTCTGTTATCCACGCCGTTTGTGTCAGCTTTTAACGCCCTATTGGAGGGCCAGACCTTCCCGCCAGAGCTGTTACAGGCCAGCATCTCGGTCATACCCAAACCGGAGAAGGATCCTCTTCTCTGCGCAAACTACAGGCCCATCTCCTTATTAAACTGCGACCTCAAGCTCTTCACTAAGATATTGGCGGAGCGGTTGGCGCCCATTCTCCAACGCCTGATACCTCTGGACCAGGTAGGGATTGTTCGCAACAGGGAAGCCCGTGACAACACGACCAGGACAATCAATGTTATAGAACGCGCCAGACGCCTTAAACTGCCGATTATGCTGCTCTCTGTGGACGCAGAAAAAGCGTTCGACAGGGTGAGCTGGCCTTTTGTGCTAGCCACCCTGCGAAGTCTGGGTGTACCTCCCCCCATGCTTTCATGGGTTACAGCCCTTTACTCGTCACCGACGGCGGTGGTTAGGGTCAATGGATTTGCCTCGTCGCGTTTCACTATTGGCAATGAAACGAGGCAGGGGTGCCCGTTGTCCCCCCTTTTGTTTGTCCTATCGCTTGAACCCTTGCTACATCATATCAGGCAGAACATAGACATCAAGGGACTGGACACCCCCTCGCATCACCACAAGGTCGCAGCCTTTGCTGATGACCTCTTGTTTTATGTCTCAGAGCCTCACATTACATTGCCGAATCTCTTAGCGGAAATAAGACGATATGGCACCCTGTCAAATTTTAAAATTAACTTAACTAAAAAGAAATCGGAGGCACTCAACGTCTCCCTGTCTACCAACGCCCAGACGAGTTTAAGCTCTAATTTTCCCTTTCGTTGGGCAACCGAGGCTATACAATATCTAGGTACCAAGGTTCCCCCGGACCCGCATCTGATTTTTCAATTGAATTTTCAGCCGCTCCTAAAAAATTTTGCCGTAGATCTAGAGAGGTGGTCAAAGTTGGCGACCTCTTGGTTTGGGAGATGTAACGTGCTCAAAATGAATGTAATGCCCAGACTCTTGTACCTCTTACAAGCCTTACCGATAAAAATCCCCCAATCATTTTTTAAAGCCATGCGCACCATCTTTATTCGCTACGTATGGCAGGGCAGGCCTCCAAGACTCAGCAGAACATTACTGCTCAGACCAAAAGACAAGGGAGGGATTGGCCTCCCAGACCCGGCATGGTACTATACGGCGGTACACATGAACAGAGTAGTCGACTGGTGCAGACACCTGAGGGATAAGCTGTGGGTTCGACTGGAATGTGAATCCGTACCATTTCCACTTGAGGGTCTGCCCTGGAGTGGTCTGAGCTGGTCAGGAGCAGCACGGGCGCACCCTCTCATTGAGCCAACGCTACAAGAGTTAGACAGATATTTTTTACGCTGACGGGCGTACCCAGCTTCCCTTCGCCCATGACTCCTATTATTGGACACCCACGCTTTGAACCAGGCATGACGGGAAAATCTTTCCGCCCCGACCTTGGCCAGGACTTGGTGCGGGCCTCTTCTTTTCTTGGCCCTGGGACGTGGACAGCGGTCTCCACTATGTACGAGGCGTTAGCAACCACGGCCCTGGGACAGTGGAAACTTGCCCAACTCTCCCACTTCTTGAAATCCTTGCCGAACAGTGGCGAGTTCCGCAGACCCCTAACATCGTTTGAGGAGATGTGCTCAGGAGAGGGACCGACCCGAGGATCTCTTTCCCTGTCATATCGCATCCTACTGGACCAACTCTCCCGGGGTAATCTGGTGTTCTTGGAAAAATGGGAGCTGGACCTTCGCATCCGGCTCTCGCCAGACCAGAGGAGCCGCGCGCTTCTATTTGCGCACAAGTCATCCCTATGTAGTAAATACCAGGAAATAGCTTATAAGATTTTGACCCGATGGTACAGGACCCCCACTGTCCTGGCGGCTATGTTTCCCGGTCACAGCCCTTTGTGCTGGAGATGCGGTGAACAGGCTGGCACGTTACTACATATCTTCTGGGAATGCCCACAACTGACCCATTTCTGGAGACAGGTTCTCAATATCATTTTTGACCTCACAGCTGTCGATCTCCAGAACAACCCGGCGGCGATCTTCCTCAATCTGACCCCACTCTCGAGCAAGAGGTACCACAAGTCTCTCTTAAAACATCTTCTGAGTGCGGCCAGGGCATGTATACCTAGCGTGTGGAAGTAGCAGGCCGCTCCAATGGTGTCTCACTGGTTTGCGAGAGTTTGCGACATCTACCGTATGGAACAGCTCACTTCGGCGTTGGGCGACAGGGAGGAGGAACACACTGCTCGATGGTTGCCCTGGAGCCTGTTCAGGTTTTCCGACGCTTACAGATCCTATCTATAGGCTCTGGCACGTATTCAGGGGGAAGGCCCCGGCCGTGGGAATCCATCAGAGTCCATCTTCTTTCTATCCCTTCTCGTATTCCACTCTGGTTCACTCTCCCCCCCTGTCTGCTCCGTAGCACTCTTAACCCCCCATAACTTTCACTCTTTCTACCCCCATCCCCTTCTCCTGACTGTTTGCTCCCCCCTCTTTCCCTATCCCCTAATCCCCAAGTATAATTAAAATACACGGTGATTGCTAGGACCATTCCGTTTTGCTTCCTCGGTTTCCCAGCCAGGGGTTGGTGACCCTCGGGAGAGTCCCGGCTGAGCTCCCTGCCCAATAGAATGAAGGTGACCGATGTCAGAGGCCCCTCAGCCTGGGCCTGGAAGGGAATCGCCCCGGGGACTGCCCTGATTTCTAAGTGGACACTGGGGTGCCAGATCATTAGACTAAGATAACGTGGTGGTTTAGCCACGGCTGGGGCTACTGCTGTCACAAATGGATAGGTTTACCCCGATCCCCCACAAAGTATTGATTGACTATATATTTTTGTTAAACTGGAAAACTGAGTGATCTATGTCTTTTACAGTTTATCTATGTATTACCTGCAATCCGTAAATAAAGAATAAAAAAAAAAAAAACGCCGCAAATCGCGGTAAAAAACGGCGCAAAAAACGCTTGAAAACGCTACGCTCAGGTGTGAATGCAGCCTAAATATAAGGTTACTTAACTGTCTAGGGATCTCGTGATGTCGGCACCCCGAGACGATTTGTCAATCAGCTTCAGGTGCAGGTGCCAGCATTTTAAGTAAGGCAAACCAGCAGTGAAGCTTTCATGCTTCACAGGCGCAGTTTTCTGCTGCGTATGCGCGAGTTGTGCTGTGCTTTTCAAAAGGTTCCGCCGTATTCTGGGACCTGTGTGTGTTCCAGAAGGAATCTGGGGGAAGGAGGAGGGGCCAGAAATGTTGTAGATTGCCACTCTTACCTGGAAGTGTAAGCGGGTATCTGTCAAAACCAGTGTCAATTGTGTGTTTCTCACACTTGGGATGTAGGTATCCATTGGAATTTTAAGTTCAAGGCACATATGGTTTTTATCACCCTTTGATATGTTATATTTGTCACAGTATTGTTATTATGTCACAATATTTATTACTTCTGTATGTAAGCAAGTTAAGGGTGGTATATGACTATGGGCAATAGAGAATTATCACCCCTCATTATATTAGGGTAGCGCCACTCGCCCCATCTCTCTTTTATATTATTTGTAAGCTCCTTATTGGAGAGGTGGGCAGCAACCCGTTCTAATCCTAAGCGCAGAGTCTAACATTTTCTTACCTGTCAAAACCAGGTACCAGCTCCCCCCAATTGCCAAATGTGGCAGTGGAGGAGGGGGAGGGTGCGAACAAGTGGAGCTTCCCCTTTTGGGTGGAGCTTCACTTTAACCTTCAGCGCAGACACATTTTCCCCATGATAACTCTTATGTCACGTACACACGACCGGACGTCCCGGCAGACTAGGTCTGACGGTCTTCCCGGTGGACTTTTGGCGGAGTTCCGACAGACTTTGTCAGGAAAGGCTGGCTGGGGACAGTGGTCCATCGCCTGTCTGTGCGCACCTGCGGGTGCCTGGGCGTGTCCGTGCGTTCGCGTGCGCGCACGGTTACCGGCGCCAGGCGGGCTATTTAAACCCAGTTCTCCCTTCAGATCTTGCTGCTTGATCTACAGCATTCCTGAGACTATTGCCTGAATCTGATCTATTCGTGTATTGACCCGGCCTGACCTGTGACCTATCCTGCCTTCTGCCTGCCTCTGACCTCCGGCTTGTCTACGACTCTGCACCTCGCGTCTCATCCTCTGGTCCATCCATGCTCATCCGTTACCGGCCCGGCCTGTTCCACGTTCCTGCCTCTGCCTGCCGCATTTGTTCCTGTACCGACTGTCTGGTTTGACCCGGCTTGCCCGACTCTTCTGTGTGCCTGCCCCTGAGTGATCTACCTGTTCCTGTTGTTCTCCTGCTGTCTACTGGTTCCTGTCTGCTGCCACTGAGGCCTGCTTGTCCAGCTACAGCTCCTGAAGTCAGCCTGACCCATCCTCCGGCTGTTGATCCTGCCAGGCACTCATGCTACCTTTGACTCCCGCGCCTCCTGTCACCACCATCAGGGGCCATGAGTCGGGGACGCAGATGTCTCCTTCTGCATTCCGGGCTGACCACTAGGTGCGTGACAGACTTTCCGAATGGACTTGCCCACGCACAAACGGACTAAGTCCGTTTATTTTGAACGTGATGACGTAAACGGGACAAAACAAGGAAGTTCGATAGCCAGTAGCCAATAGTTTCCCTTGCATCATATTTGGTCCTTCAAACCAGCACACAGACCAACGTTTTTTTCCGATTTTAGTCTGTTGGAATTGAGTCCTTCGGATAGATTTGAAACATGTTCTATTTCTAGGTCCGTCTGATTTTTTTTTCTGAAAAACGATCGGATTGTCTGACAGACTAATCCCTTCGGACCTAGTCTGCCGGAAAGTCTGGCCTTGTGTACGGGGCATCTCCTCTCAGTTCACATTGCCTCCCTCGGTTTGTAAGTATGAGTCGTTTGTAAGTCAGATGTTTGTAACTTGGGGACTGCCTGTATATGTTAAACACAACTGCATATAATAACCAAAGACAGCACTATGCATGATGGCTTTCATTTCACCACTAAAGTAGCAATATGTTCTTGTGTTATTTATGGTTTGTAGTGATCATTTTATTCACAATATCATCTGTAGTGATGGACGAACTTCCGACGGGACGTTTCGCGAACGCGAAACGCGAACGGACACAAACGTTCGCGAAAACGACCGTTCGCCGCGGGCTCCATTGACTTCAATGGGAGGCGAATTTCGCAAACCTTTAGGTCGAATTTGCGGCCACGGGGTAATTATTAGGGGGTAGCACGTAGTCCCACCACCTGGACAATAGCATAATACATGTATGAGGTGAATTTGGGATCGATAACTACAAGCATTTTTTTTTTATTTGGGAAATTGTTCTGACAATTCAGGACTATGGAGCTAATGAAGGCAATGGAGGAGAGGGAAGGTCAGGGACCAGGGTAGGCAAACAAGAGGGTGCAGGAGATACAGAGCACTGACAGCAGCACCGTAATACAGAGCACTGACATCAGCACCGTGACATACAGCGCTGACAGCAGCTCCGTGACATACAGCGCTGACAGCAGCTCCGTGACATACAGCGCTGACAGCAGCTCCGTGACATACAGCGCTGACAGCAGCTCCGTGACATACAGCGCTGACAGCAGCTCCGTGACATACAGCGCTGACAGCAGCACCGTGACATACAGCGCTGACAGCAGCTCCGTGACATACAGCGCTGACAGCAGCTCCGTGACATACAGCGCTGACAGCAGCTCCGTGACATACAGCACTGACAGCAGCTCCGTGACATACAGCGCTGACAGCAGCTCCGTGACATACAGCGCTGACAGCAGCACCGTGACATACAGCGCTGACAGCAGCTCCGTGACATACAGCGCTGACAGCAGCTCCGTGACATACAGCGCTGACAGCAGCTCCGTGACATACAGCGCTGACAGCAGCTCCGTGACATACAGCGCTGACAGCAGCTCCGTGACATACAGCGCTGACAGCAGCTCCGTGACATACAGCGCTGACAGCAGCTCCGTGACATACAGCGCTGACAGCAGCTCCGTGACATACAGCGCTGACAGCAGCTCCGTGACATACAGCGCTGACAGCAGCTCCGTGACATACAGCGCTGACAGCAGCACCGTAAGCAGCCCCAGGAGGAAGTCAGCACAGCACAGGGATGGTGTGATCCCCTCATAATAAGAACCCCCAGGAGGAAGTCAGCACAGCACAGGGATGGTGGGAGCCCCTCATAATAAGAACACCCAGGAGGAAGTCAGCACAGCACAGGGATGGTGGGAACCCCTCATAATAAGCAGCCCCAGTAGAAATATGACACCGCTCAACCTCTTCAAAGAGGAGGGTAGGGGCATATAGTACGGTGTGCTTTTTTGGGTCAGGGAAGTGAGCCAAATGAATTAAGAAGGTCTGTGTGCTTGATTCCAAAAATTGTTTATAGACATATACATGGTCTACTGATCACATGTGTTGAATTCCTCCGAGATCCATGCCTCATTCATTTTTAGAAATGTGAGGTAGTTAACACTGTGGTGAGCTAGGCGAGTACGCTTATCGGTCACAATCCCCCCTGCTGCGCTGAACGTCCTTTCGGACAGGACACTGGATGAGGGGCAAGCCAACAGTTCGATTGCAAATTGGGCAAGCTCTGGCCAGAGGTCAAGCCTGCCCACCCAGTAGTCTAGGGGTTCATCACTCCTCAGAGCGTCCACATCGGCCGTTAACCCAATGTAGTCGGACACCTGACGGTCTAGGCGTTCCCTGATGCTGGATCCGGATGACACCTGTCGATGGGTCGGCTGAAAGAATGACCTCATATCCGAAGTCACCAACACATCTTCAAACCGGCCTCTTCTTGCAGGCGCTGTTGGATTGGTACCCGCAAATCCTTCTCTGGGAGTGGGAATTGCTCCTCTGCCAGCGCACGCAAAAGCAGAATGCAGCATTTCTCGAAGCAAGGCCTGGAAGTGCTGCATTCTGACAGCCCTCTGCGACGGCGGTAACATTTCCGCCATTTTGTGTTTGTACCGGGGGTCTAAGTACGTTGCCACCCAGTACTGGTCCTTGACCCTCATGCTTTTTATACGGGGGTCCCTATTAAAACACTGGAGCATGAAGGCCCCCATTTGCACTAAAGTGGAAGCGGTGTGGTGGCCTGGCTCCTGCTCATCATCCAGGATAATGTCGTCCTCTTCATTCTCCTCTCCCCATCCTCGCACAACAGGGATCCCAGAAAGGTTTAAAGCATGCTCTTCTTGCTCCTGCTCATCCGCCCCGGCACCATCCTCCTCTGACTCCTCATCAGACTCCTGTTGTTGACTTGTCTCAGATAGAGTAGCCCCCCCTGGGAATTCATCCAGCATTGCGACTTCCTCATCTTCCCGCTCCTGCTCCTCCACAGCCTGATCAATGACACGACGCAATGCACGCTCCAGAAAGAAGGCATAAGGTACCATGTCACTGATGGCGCCATGGCTGCGACTGACCAGTTTGGTGATCTCCTCAAATGGCCGCAGAAGTCTGCATGTGTCGCGCATGAGCAGCCACTGGCGCGGTGAAAAAAAACCCAGCTCCCCAGAACCGTTTCTTTCGCAGAGTTCATACAGGTAGACGTTAACTGCACGTTTCTGCTGGAGCAGCCTATCAAGCATATAGAAGGTTGAGTTCCATCGCGTCGGGCAATCGCAAATAAGACGTCTGACCGGCAGATGGTGTCGCCGCTGAATGTCAGCAAGGCGAGCCATGGCCGTGTAAGATCTTCTGAAATGGGCCGAGATTTTCCTTGCCTGCCGCAAGATGTCCTGGACCCCAGGGTATTTGACAAGGAATCGCTGCACGACCAAGTTTAAGACGTGTGCCATGCACGGCACGTGCGTGATTTTGCCCTGTTTCAATGCGCTAAGCAGATTGGCACCGTTGTCACACACCACTTTACCAACTGTCAAATTGAGCGGTGTTAGCCACTCATCTGCCTGTGAACGCAAAGCTGAAAGGAGTGCCGGGCCAGTGTGGCTCTTTGCTTCCAGGCACAACAGACGCAGCACGGCATGGCAACGTCTCACCTGGCATGTGGAATAGGTTCTGGGGAGCTTGGGCGGTGCAGTGGAAGAGACGCTAGCAGCGGAAAAGGAGGAGGCAGCTGAGGAGGAGAGGGAGGAGGATGGAGTAGGAGGAGGAGAAGAAGAGTCAGGCCTGCATGCAATCCGTGGCGGTAAAACCAAATCTACACGGGTGCCACGGGTTACATGCTTGACGGCCGTCAGAAGGTTCACCCAGTGGGCAGTAAAACTGATATACCTTCCCTGCCCGTGTTTGCTAGACCACGTGTCTGTGGTCAGATGTATCTTGGCACCGACACTGTGTGCCAGAGATACATTCACTTGCCGCTGAACATGGCCATATAGCTCTGGGATGCCCTTCTCTGAGAAATACTTCCTTCCTGGGACCTTCCATTGTGGTGTTCCAATGGCCACAAATTTGCGAAAGGCCTCCGAGTCCACCAGTTTATATGGCAGTAGTTGGCGGGCTATGAGTTCTGACAAGCCAGCCGCCAACCGTTGGGCAAGAGGGTTATCCGGCGTCATCATTTTTTTACGCTCAAACATTAGGCCCACGGAAGCCTGCCTTTTTGCAGAAAAATGTGAGCTTGGCGTGATGGAAGGTGGAGTGGAGGACAATTGTGAGGAGAGAGGAGAAGGAGAAGTAGAAGACGAGGCTGGACGGTGAGAGCCTGCAGTGTGGCTTTGTGTGTTCCGTTGCTCCCACTGGGCTCGGTGATGGCTGCTCATGTGCCTTCTTAAGGCGGTCGTCCCTAGGTGAGTATTGGGCTTACCGCGACTAACGCGTTGACTGCAAAGATTGCAGATGGCAACGCTATTGTCAGCAGCGGACACGTTAAAAAAAGCCCACACTGCGGAGCCATGTGCCGGTGTCCTGGGAGCGCCAGATGTGACCGTACATGGTCGATGACTCGCTCCTGATACATTTGCAGTCTGCTTTGTCCCTGCTGTGCAATGTAAGTCATTGCTGCTTCTCCTCCCTATCTGCTGGTCCATATCTCCCTCTGAACTCCCCTCCTCTTCCTCTCTTGTGGGCACCCACGTGACATCACTAGACACGTCATCATCAACGTCACCTTCCCCACCGCTATAAGTAGAGTAGGCAGCAACACCGGGGACCAACCTCCTCCTTGGGCTGATCTGGGTACTGGCGTCAGACTGCTGAGTAGCGCTTGTTGCTACCTCCTCTTCCTGATCCAATACCAAGAGTGGCTGCGCATCAGAAATGTCCTCTTGATATGGATCGGAAAATAATTCCAGTGACTCAAGCGGAAGGTATGTGGTGGTGGTGGTGGTGGTCGTGTTGTTGGTGGTAGTGTCTTTGGGGGTGCACATAGCAGAGAGTGAAGAAGAGGGTGCAGATCGAGAGGATGAGGAGGGTGCAGAAGAGTAAGGCTGAGCGAGCCACTCAACCAAGTCTGGTGCATCCTTTAAAGTAATTGAACGCACCTTCTGCAACTTCCCACTTTGGCTCAAGCCTGTTGCTCCTGCCCTACCCCTACCACCCCTGCGGAAGGGCCTGCCTCTTCCTCTGCATGTCATTTTTTAAATGACCCTGTGACAAAACTCTTAGTCCCTATACCGCTGAAGGACTGCTGCAGTATAGGTGAGCGGTCAGCAGTGGTGCACGTCAACCCTATCTATTGTGGACCTATAGCGGTCCTTACAGAACAGCAGACTGTACCGCACTCAAGCCTATGTACCGTAGCACCCTATACCAAGTTACCAGTCCTTATAAGAACTTTTGTGGACCAAGCAGGTTGTGTATTAGTGTTTAGCAGACTGTACGTCAGTCCCTATACCGCTGAAGGACTGCTGCAGTATAGGGCAGCGGTCAGCAGTGGTGCACGTCAACCCTATCTATTGTGGACCGATAGCGGTCCTTACAGAACAGCAGACTGTACCGCACTCAAGCCTATGTACCGTAGCACCCTATACCAAGTTACCAGTCCTTATAAGAACTTTTGTGGACCAAGCAGGTTGTGTGTTAGTGTTTAGCAGACTGTGCGTCAGTCCCTATACCGCTGAAGGACTGCTGCAGTATAGGGCAGCGGTCAGCAGTAGTGCACGGCAACCCTATGTATTGTGGACCGATAGCGGTCCTTACAGAACAGCAGACTGTAACGCACTCAGGCCTATGTACCGTAGCACCCTATACCAAGTTACCAGTCCTTATAAGAACTTTTGTGGACCAAGCAGGTTGTGTGTTAGTGATTAGCAGACTGTACGTCAGTCCCTATACCAATGAAGGACTGCTGCAGTATAGGGCAGCGGTCAGCAGTAGTGCACGGCAACCCTATGTATTGTGGACCGATAGCGGTCCTTACAGAACAGCAGACTGTAACGCACTCAGGCCTATGTACCGTAGCACCCTATACCAAGTTACCAGTCCTTATAAAAACTTTTGTGGACCAAGCAGGTTGTGTGTTAGTGTTTAGCAGACTGTGCGTCAGTCCCTATACCGCTGAAGGACTGCTGCAGTATAGGGCAGCGGTCAGCAGTGGTGCACGTCAACCCTATCTATTGTGGACCGATAGCGGTCCTTACAGAACAGCAGACTGTACCGCACTCAAGCCTATGTACCGTAGCACCCTATACCAAGTTACCAGTCCTTATAAGAACTTTTGTGGACCAAGCAGGTTGTGTATTAGTGTTTAGCAGACTGTACGTCAGTCCCTATACCGCTGAAGGACTGCTGCAGTATAGGGCAGCGGTCAGCAGTGGTGCACGTCAACCCTATCTATTGTGGACCGATAGCGGTCCTTACAGAACAGCAGACTGTACCGCACTCAAGCCTATGTACCGTAGCACCCTATACCAAGTTACCAGTCCTTATAAGAACTTTTGTGGAACAAGCAGGTTGTGTGTTAGTGATTAGCAGACTGTACGTCAGTCCCTATACCAATGAAGGACTGCTGCAGTATAGGGCAGCGGTCAGCAGTAGTGCACGGCAACCCTATGTATTGTGGACCGATAGCGGTCCTTACAGAACAGCAGACTGTACTGCACTCAGGCCTATGTACCGTAGCACCCTATACCAAGTTACCAGTCCTTATAAAAACTTTTGTGGACCAAGCAGGTTGTGTGTTAGTGTTTAGCAGACTGTGCGTCAGTCCCTATACCGCTGAAGGACTGCTGCAGTATAGGGCAGCGGTCAGCAGTAGTGCACGGCAACCCTATGTATTGTGGACCGATAGCGGTCCTTACAGAACAGCAGACTGTAACGCACTCAGGCCTATGTACCGTAGCACCCTATACCAAGTTACCAGTCCTTATAAGAACTTTTGTGGACCAAGCAGGTTGTGTGTTAGTGATTAGCAGACTGTACGTCAGTCCCTATACCAATGAAGGACTGCTGCAGTATAGGGCAGCGGTCAGCAGTAGTGCACGGCAACCCTATGTATTGTGGACCGATAGCGGTCCTTACAGAACAGCAGACTGTAACGCACTCAGGCCTATGTACCGTAGCACCCTATACCAAGTTACCAGTCCTTATAAAAACTTTTGTGGACCAAGCAGGTTGTGTGTTAGTGTTTAGCAGACTGTGCGTCAGTCCCTATACCGCTGAAGGACTGCTGCAGTATAGGGCAGCGGTCAGCAGTGGTGCACGTCAACCCTATCTATTGTGGACCGATAGCGGTCCTTACAGAACAGCAGACTGTACCGCACTCAAGCCTATGTACCGTAGCACCCTATACCAAGTTACCAGTCCTTATAAGAACTTTTGTGGACCAAGCAGGTTGTGTATTAGTGTTTAGCAGACTGTACGTCAGTCCCTATACCGCTGAAGGACTGCTGCAGTATAGGGCAGCGGTCAGCAGTGGTGCACGTCAACCCTATCTATTGTGGACCGATAGCGGTCCTTACAGAACAGCAGACTGTACCGCACTCAAGCCTATGTACCGTAGCACCCTATACCAAGTTACCAGTCCTTATAAGAACTTTTGTGGAACAAGCAGGTTGTGTGTTAGTGATTAGCAGACTGTACGTCAGTCCCTATACCAATGAAGGACTGCTGCAGTATAGGGCAGCGGTCAGCAGTAGTGCACGGCAACCCTATGTATTGTGGACCGATAGCGGTCCTTACAGAACAGCAGACTGTAACGCACTCAGGCCTATGTACCGTAGCACCCTATACCAAGTTACCAGTCCTTATAAGAACTTTTGTGGAACAAGCAGGTTGTGTGTTAGTGATTAGCAGACTGTACGTCAGTCCCTATACCAATGAAGGACTGCTGCAGTATAGGGCAGCGGTCAGCAGTAGTGCACGGCAACCCTATGTATTGTGGACCGATAGCGGTCCTTACAGAACAGCAGACTGTAACGCACTCAGGCCTATGTACCGTAGCACCCTATACCAAGTTACCAGTCCTTATAAAAACTTTTGTGGACCAAGCAGGTTGTGTGTTAGTGTTTAGCAGACTGTGCGTCAGTCCCTATACCGCTGAAGGACTGCTGCAGTATAGGGCAGCGGTCAGCAGTAGTGCACGGCAACCCTATGTATTGTGGACCGATAGCGGTCCTTACAGAACAGCAGACTGTAACGCACTCAGGCCTATGTACCGTAGCACCCTATACCAAGTTACCAGTCCTTATAAGAACTTTTGTGGACCAAGCAGGTTGTGTGTTAGTGATTAGCAGACTGTACGTCAGTCCCTATACCAATGAAGGACTGCTGCAGTATAGGGCAGCGGTCAGCAGTAGTGCACGGCAACCCTATGTATTGTGGACCGATAGCGGTCCTTACAGAACAGCAGACTGTAACGCACTCAGGCCTATGTACCGTAGCACCCTATACCAAGTTACCAGTCCTTATAAGAACTTTTGTGGAACAAGCAGGTTGTGTGTTAGTGATTAGCAGACTGTACGTCAGTCCCTATACCAATGAAGGACTGCTGCAGTATAGGGCAGCGGTCAGCAGTAGTGCACGGCAACCCTATGTATTGTGGACCGATAGCGGTCCTTACAGAACAGCAGACTGTAACGCACTCAGGCCTATGTACCGTAGCACCCTATACCAAGTTACCAGTCCTTATAAGAACTTTTGTGGACCAAGCAGGTTGTGTGTTAGTGATTAGCAGACTGTACGTCAGTCCCTATACCAATGAAGGACTGCTGCAGTATAGGGCAGCGGTCAGCAGTAGTGCACGGCAACCCTATGTATTGTGGACCGATAGCGGTCCTTACAGAACAGCAGACTGTACTGCACTCAGGCCTATGTACCGTAGCACCCTATACCAAGTTACCAGTCCTTATAAAAACTTTTGTGGACCAAGCAGGTTGTGTGTTAGTGTTTAGCAGACTGTGCGTCAGTCCCTATACCGCTGAAGGACTGCTGCAGTATAGGGCAGCGGTCAGCAGTAGTGCACGGCAACCCTATGTATTGTGGACCGATAGCGGTCCTTACAGAACAGCAGACTGTAACGCACTCAGGCCTATGTACCGTAGCACCCTATACCAAGTTACCAGTCCTTATAAGAACTTTTGTGGACCAAGCAGGTTGTGTGTTAGTGATTAGCAGACTGTACGTCAGTCCCTATACCAATGAAGGACTGCTGCAGTATAGGGCAGCGGTCAGCAGTAGTGCACGGCAACCCTATGTATTGTGGACCGATAGCGGTCCTTACAGAACAGCAGACTGTACCGCACCCAAGCCTATGTACCGTAGCACCCTAGACAGACCAAGTTACCAGTCCTGATAAAGAGCTTTGTGGAACAAGTGAGTTGTGAATGATTAGCAGACTGCAGCAGAAGGGCAGCAGTCAAGTATAATATTCTTTCTATATTTGGAAGAAAGAATATTATACGTGTACAAGCCTATTACCGTACCACTGATACCAGTCCTGAAAAGAACCTTTGTGGAACTAATAGTAACAGCAAGTCTTTAAAATTATCCTCACTGCCTGACACACTGCTTCCTGCCTGTCCCTATACAAATTGGCAAAAAAGAGTAGGCTGGAACGATTAGCTGGAACAGCTCTTTTGTGGACCTGATAGTAACAGCTAATGATGATGATGATGATGATGATGAAGAAAGACTAATCTGGCTGAGCTGTCCCTAAAATAGCAGCATACAGCGCTCTGTCCCTTTATCTAAACTGACAAAAGAAACTCAGGCTGCTGACCTAACACCTATACCAGTCCTGAAAAGAACTTTTGTGTACCAAATAGCTAGCGTTTTCTCTGTCCCTACTCCACACAGGATCCTTTCCCTACAGTGACAGAAGAAAGAATGTAAAATGGCCACCGGATCGGGTGTATTTATAGGTTAGGGGGAATGTCCAAGTGTCCATGAGCTGTCATGTCTCAATTGGTTGTCCTGTAACACATGATAAACGTGTCACGAAAGGTTAAAGTTCTTGTATACATTAAACACGTAAGTCCGCCGGGGCGAACGACGGAAAAAGGCGTTCGAACCCGCGGACGGCGAAAGTCGGAAATTCGCCGCGAAACGACCGCCGGGCGAACCGTTCGGCCATCACTAATCATCTGACCTCTAACACTTAAAATATCCCATTTTTTTAACAGATTGGAAAATCTGTTTCTGATATTGATAGAGTGAGATCTCATCCTCACTTGCAAGGGATGCTGTGTATGGTCACCGCTAAACTGTGAGCTCATGTGGCCAGCTTTCACATTCCTATTGCTTTAGGTAGTTATGTATAGTTTAAAGTCATTGCTATACCCCTTTATAGTGTATATTCACTTTGCACAGTACTGCTGGGAATGATGGCTCTGTATTAGAGAATAATAAAGATTATGACATTACACATGCCTGTAACAGCACAAAGCACTGTACACCATCATGGAAGCTATACAGCACAGGTTAGAAAACAATCAATTTGAAGAATTTCCACAGGGAAAAATAAATTGTCATGTAACTAGCTGAACAGGAATCTCATTAAAGTAAGGCTTGGACCAGCTCCAGGGCTGTATCAGGAAAGGAAGGATAACAGTAGTAGTGAGCAGCTGAAGGGATCTGAAATGGCTTGTATAAAGATGTTCAGTTTTCTTCAATAACAGACAATAAGACAAACAAACGAAAGCAAAAGCATTCCTTAATATTTAACAATATTGTTTATATGATTTACAGTGCCTTGAAAAAGTATTCACAAACCTTGAAAATTTCCACATTTTGTCATGTTACAACCAAAAACGTAAATGTAGGGCGTGGCTTAGCGGCGAATGTAGGAAGACGTGCTTACCTTGAGCTCCGCCGGCCATCCGTGATTCCATCCTTCCAGTCTGCCCTGAAACGCCGTTTTCGGGGCCCCTACCTCCTGCCACGCTAGGTGAAGCATCCCGGACCACCGCGGTACATCCCGGGACCCTCCCTGTGATGCCCAGACGCCATACCGGAGGGAAGGGGATGACGGACCCCCCAGGCCAAGATGGCGCCGGTGCGCGGCGCGCAGCCAAAGACCAATACAAGGAAGCAGCACAGAAGCTCCTCTATGGCGGTAAATCATACAAGGATGCCCTGGCGGGCCAGCCCTCTCCTCAAGCTACCCCTGGAGGCTCTCCTGAGGCGGATGACACAGTTCCCTTGGAGGATGAGGATGGATTGTCTGCAGCATGGCAAACAGTGAGTACACCCAGGGACAGTGCTAGGCCTGAAACACAGACCATCCCCTCCCCAGCGCTGGAAAATGAGCCTACACTAAGGGACATATTCACTGCTGTCACCTCCTGTAATCACTCTATTGCAGCCCTCTCTGAGGACATTAAAGGGGTTAAAGCTGAAATAACGTTTGTCCGCCATGACATGCAAAAGCTCAGGGAGAGAACAGCTGCATTAGAAGGCAGACTGAGCACAGTAGAGGATGACCTGGCCCCCATGCAAAGGGATCTAAAATATAATTGCCATCTTACTGAACAGCACGCTATGCGACTTGATGAGATGGAAAATCGCATGAGACGCAATAATATTCGCGCTGTGGGGATTCCGGAACGTGTTGAGGGTAAAAACCCGGTAGACTTTATTGAAAATTGGTTGCTTGCCACCTTTGGTAAAGAAGCCTTGTCACCGCTTTTTGCAGTGGAACGTGCCCACCGGGTGCCGTCTCGCCCCCTACCTCCGGGCAATCGTCCCAGGCCCTTCTTGTTTAAACTCCTCAACTATAAAGACAGAAACACCATTCTTTCTAAAGCGCGGGGGTTGTCGGACAAGATGGAGATTGAAAATTCCAGGATTTCACTATTTCCGGATTTTTCAGCAGAACTCCAGAAAAAGCGTGCAACATTTCTTGAAGTTAAGAGACGCCTTCGGGACCTTAACGTTCAATATGGAATGCTATATCCAGCCAGACTCAGAGTTACGGCACTGGGTTCAACGCACTTTTTTGATCGCCCCGCGGCGGCAGCACAGTGGCTTGACCAGGAGTACAACGCACTCAAAGCCGCCAAACTTCAAAGATCTCCTCCACGCTAACGGCACATTTCAACAGGCTGACTGGACTTCCACTTTTACAAGACCGGCAGAAGGCTGAGGTTTGTGGTTCCACTGTAACCCTACTAGAACTACAACATGTCTGCATATGTGAAACCCCGCTTGTCATCTGGGAGAGTCCTCTCTGGGTGTTTCCATGGCCTTCCCCCAGCCCCCAAGTTTCGGATGGGGCCTATTATTCTGCTATCTTCCCCGTGTGTGAGCCCCATGGGCTTTAATACAGAAGATGCTACGGTTTTTTGCTGTTTAACTGTTTTTCTTTTCTTTTTCTTTTTGATTCATTTTTTCTCTCTCAGGATCGCAACGGACAAGGACTATTTTCCGACCTGTCTGCACCCATCTGGGCGCCTCTTCCTAGCTGCGACAGCTCCTGTCGGACTTTTTTCTCTCCAGTCTTGGGACATCTCAGGTGATGCGACTTCCCAGTCGCTAGTCGCTGATAAATGTGTGTTAATTGCCTTTTTCCTCCCTGGTGGTTTACGACTGTTATTATGGTTACTCCTACTTGCACTTATGTTTTGTATTTCTGATGGCTAAGATTAGATTTCTCTCTTGGAATGTTAGGGGACTGGGCAGTCCGGTGAAGAGGCTGGCGGTGCTTAGGCACCTTAAAGATATGAAGGCTGACATTGTGTGTCTACAGGAGACACATTTTGCTCCTGCTGGTACTCCTAGCCTGGGTTCTAGACAGTATATCCACCAATACCATTCCACATACTCTGCCTATGCAAGAGGAGTGAGTATCCTAATTAAACAGCATGCACGTTTCTCCTGCTCCCAACAGGTTATTGATCCGGGGGGGAGGTACATTTTTTTGCTGTGTAAGCTTGCTACTATACAATGCATTATTGCCAATGTTTATATCCCGCCGCCGTATTCGGCAGAGATTCTTAGGCGCCTAGCTGGGTTTATGGCACAGTTCCCTGGCATACCCCTGTTGGCGATGGGTGATTTTAACAACTATGTCAACGGTCTGTGGGATAAGATTCCAACTCCCCCGGTAGTCCCCTCACGCCCTAATGGCGATACTCCTTTTGCAGCTCTGTTAGCTGAACTCGGGCTGGTGGATGTCTGGCGGAAAGCCCACCCCCACTCCCGTTTATATTCCTGTTGCTCCCCAGCGTTTGGGAGCTTGTCCAGAATAGACCTGGGACTGGGAAACTCCGCCCTCCTCCCCCTAATTAGAGATTCTGGTTATGGGGTTAGACATATATCCGACCACTCTTCTTTGTGGATTGAGATGTCCCTATCTACTGACCACGCACCTAGGAGTTGGAAGCTTAACCCCTTTTGGCTTGCATTATTCCCGCAGCCTGACCCCATTACAAGTGCTCTTAAACATTTCCTGCAGGACAATTTAGGCTCGGCAGCTATAGATGTAGTCTGGGATGCAACTAAGGCCTTCCTTAGGGGACAATTTATCACTACTATAACTGATATAAAACGGAACACTAAAGCTTGGGAAATGGAGGTCAGTAGAGCACTTAGGGAGTCGGAGCAGGCCTATGTTGACAACCCCTCGGAGGACACTAAGAGGGCTTGGTTGGGAGCGCAATCTATGTCTAGACAAGTAACTTTACAACTGGCAGAAAATAAAAGGTTTTTCCTCCAACAAACACACTTTGAGGAGGGGGAATCGACGGGCCATATGCTGGCTCTGCTGGCGAGGACCCAGGGTTCCACGCCTATGACTCACTCACTGTGCGATTCGCAGGGAGTGACCCATTCGGACACCTCTGGGATCTTGCGGGTATTTCGATCCTTCTATGCAGACCTGTACTCCTCTAAGGTGCAGCCCGGTGATGGGGAGATTGGGGACTTTTTAAATGGGTGTGATATTCCATGCCTGTCTGCGTCGGACGGAGAGCTGTTGAACGCCCCCTTAACGGAGGAGGAATTGGCTTCTGCACTGGAACACTCTCATAATAACAAAGCTCCGGGGGCGGATGGTCTCCCATCCGAGGTATACAAGCGTTATGCTGGGGTTCTTTTGCCAACCCTTTTAAAAGTGTTTAACAACGCCTTAGAGACGGGGGTCCTACCTGCCTCTATGAATGAAGCAATCATAATTGTACTTCTGAAACCGGGTAAGGTAGCAACATCACCGGACGCATATAGGCCAATCTCCTTGCTCACGACAGACGTTAAACTTTTAGCTCGGGTCTTGGCAACGAGATTATCTCTGGTAATACACAAACTGATCCATAGGGATCAATCAGGATTCATTCCATCACGTTCCACTGCCCTAAATATTCGCCGTTTATTCTTGAACCTACAGGTTCCTGTGGATAACCCCGGTAATCAGGCCATCCTCTCGTTGGACGCGGCTAAGGCCTTTGATAGCGTTGAGTGGCCTTATCTGTGGAAAGTGATGGAGCGGATGGGGCTGGGCAGCACATTTATTAGTTGGGTCCGACTGTTATATGCCAAGCCTACGGCAAGAATCAGAGCTAATGCGGAGCTCTCCGACCCATTCGTGCTGCACAGAGGCACGAGACAGGGGTGCCCTCTGTCGCCCCTGCTCTTTGCCATGGCGCTTGAACCACTTGCAGCCAGAATGAGATCGGCTCAGGATATTGTGGGTTTCTGCAGGCCCACTGGAATGGATGTGGTATCGCTCTACGCTGATGACACGCTTATATACCTGGGGGACACCCAGGGCTCCCTTACGGCCACCATGAACCTGATTACCCTATTTGGTACATTGTCAGGTTTTAAGATTAACTGGGACAAATCTGTACTGATGCCCTTGTCCCCTCTAACGGCTCCCTTACCCCCTTGTGCAAACATGATCCAGACGGTTACATCCTTTAAGTATCTGGGGGTGCAGATATCCCCCGAGGTGACGGAATATGCCAAACTGAATCTTATGCCATTGTTACTTAAGTTCAGAGATAAATGTAAGATCTGGTGTAAACTACCGTTATCGGTGGTGGGCAGGGTAAACCTCATTAAAATGGTGTGGGCCCCGCAGCTGCTCTATGTTTGTCATAACTCCCCGACTTGGATCCCGAAACGTTGGTTCGATAAAATTGACTCTCAGTTTAGGGAATTAATATGGTGTAGAAAGACGGCCAGACTTAGTTTACTTACCTTGCAATATAATAAGGACGAAGGGGGGCTGGCACTTCCACACGCTAGGATGTATTTTTTTGCTTCGCAGCTCCAGCACATGGGTGGGTGGGGGTTGGATGACCCATTGGACCCGATCCGAAGGATACTGGCTGACACGGTCGCCTCGGACACAGCATTGTCTAGATTGGAGGCAGGCTTCCCTCATATGGACAGGGGTTCCCCCGACTGTTATACTGCTGAATACACTGTGGTCATATGTTAAAAAACTGCTACGAATACGTGGCTTCCTTGCCCTCACCCCTATTTGGCGGAACGCAAATTATGGTGAACTTTTTAAGCTCAAGGGATTTGGTAACTGGAGTGGGAGTGGTCTTCAGTATCTCTCGCAACTGTATAGTGGACGGGTACTGAAGTCCTTTATGGAAATACAAGCGGAGTTTGACATCCCTCGTAGGGATTTCTTTAAATATTTACAGTTACGTCATGCGTTGCAGACACAGGCACGGAGTGTGCAGCTCTCCCTAACAGACCATCCTGTGGTGAAGGAGATATTTATGCAGATTGACCGTAAAGGCATGATCTCTAGGGGGTATGCTATGCTTCTTGACGCGGTGCAGGACCCGGCACGTCTTCCATGTCGGCAGAGGTGGGAGGCGGACCTGGGGCCCATGGACGCGGAGACCTGGAACCTCTGCTTGTCCTCCGCTCCGTTGGTGTCGGTATCGGCCTCCCATAGGCTCTCCCACCTATATTTACTACATAGGACCTATAGAACCCCAGTTAAACTGCACAGTTGGGGTGTTAGAGGGTCTCCCCTTTGCCCTAAATGTATGCGGGACCATGGGGATCTTATGCACATGTTCTGGAGGTGCCCGAAACTAAAACGATATTGGGCGGGAATTTTTGACACTATATCCTCAGTGTTCTCTGTTGGTATCCCGCGGTGCCCGGTGGTCTGCCTGCTGGGGGCCCTGGATGAGGAATCACTGACACCCTCGGCCCATACAGCCATTATCAGGTTACTATATGTAGCTAGAAAATTGATAGCGAGACTATGGATGACCCACAGGGTTCCCACCGGGCGGCAATGGATAGAACAGGTGAACCAGATGCTGATCAGAGAAAAGATAACATACCAACACAGAAACGCACCGCACAAATTTAATGCCATGTGGGGGGGGTGGCTTGAGGTCCCGGGACTAGCTCCCCACCAACTTATACAGGACAGACTTTTACAGGGTTAACTGAAGGTCCTAGGACCGGTATATGGAGGTACATAAAGGGTCATGTTTCCAGGATGGGTCTAATTTTATGTCTCTCCCTTATCCGGTAATTGTACGGGGTGTAGGGAGACACCAACGGGACTGTGTGCTGGGCTGTGGGCCGTAGTATATATGTAAGGTACCTATGCGGCTGTTTCTTGATGCGGAGTGGTCTATGAGAGAACGATACTTTTGTTACTACTTTTGGTTCCTTTTTTCTTTTTCCTTATCTCCTTTCTTCTTTAATTTTTTGGTTTTATTGATATTTTCCATGTCTCAACAGTTTTCAAACCGAACCTATTTGTATCTCTATATTCTCTGTATACTTTTGGATGTAAAAACCAATGCTACTGTAAGACTGTACTTTACTCCTATGTTTGGTTTGTACCATAAGTGCTTTACAATAAAAACTTATTTGATTTAAAAAAAAAAAACGTAAATGTATTGTAGTGGGATTTTATGTGGTAGACCAACACAAAGTTGCACATAATTGTGAAATGGAAAGAAAATGATAAATGGTTTTCAAGTCTTTTTTACAAATATATATCTGAAAAGTTACATAGTTGCATAGTTAGTCAGGTTGAAAAAAGACACAAGTTCATCCAGTTCAACCACAATTTTTTTTAATATATATATATATATACACATATATATATACACACACACACACACACACACACACACACACACACACATATATATATATATATATATATATATATATATATATATATAAAATATCATACCAGCCCATATACCCAGTTCTATACCCACAGTTGACCCAGAGGAAGGCAAAAAACCCCAGCAAAGCATGATTCAATTTGCTAAAGCAGGGGAAAAAATTCCTCAACTTTACCTATAAATGTTAGTACCCAGTTATATTATGTACACTTAGGAAATAATCCAGGCCTTTCTTAAAGTAATCCACTGATCTGGCCAAAACCACCTCTGCAGGGAGTCTTTCACATTTTCACAGCTCTTACTGTGAAGAAACCTTTCCGTATTTGGAGATGAAATCTCTTTTCCTCTAGACGTAAAGAGTGCCCCCTTGTCCTCTTTGTTGACTGTAAAGTGAATAACTCGACAGCAAGTTCACTATATGGACCCCTCATATATTTGTACATGTTGATCATATCCCCCCCTTAATCTTCTCTGATCAAGAGTCAATAAATTCAGTTCCTCTAATCTTTCCTCATAGCCGAGTTCCTCCATGCCTCTTATCAGTTTGGTTGCCCTTCTCTGCACTTTCTCCAGTTCCCCGATATCCTTTTTGAGAACTGGTGCCCAAAACTGAACTGCATATTCCAGGTGAGGTCTTACTAATGATTTGAACAGGGGCAAAATGATATCTCTCTCTCTCTCTCTCTCTCTCTTAATACAGGAAAGGACTTCGCTTACTTTGGAAACCGCAGCTTGGCATTGCATGCTATTATTGAGTTTATGATCTACCAAAACCCCCAGATCCTTCTCCACTATGGATTCCCCCAGTTGTACTCCCACTAGCATGTATGATGCATGCATATTCTTAGCCCCCAAGTGCATAACTTTACATTTCTCAACATTAAACCTCATCTGCCACATGGTCGCCCAATCAGACAGAGCATTGAGGTTGGCTTGTAAATTGGAGACATCCTGTAAGGACGTTATTCCACTGCATAGCTTGGTGTCATCTGCAAAGACGGAAATGTTACTTTTGATCCCAGACCCAATATCATTTATAAAGATATTAAAAAGTAAGGGTCCCAGCACTGAACCTTGGGATACACCACTCATAACCTTAGACCACTCAGAGTAAGAATCATTAACCACTACTCTCTGAATTCTGTCTTTTAGCCAGTTTTCTATCCATTTACAAACTGATATTTCTAAACCTGTAGACTTTACCTTACACATGCCCCGTGTGTGCGGAACTGTATCGAACGCTTTTGCAAAATCCAAGTATACCACGTCCACCGCCACCCCTCTGTCCAAGGTTTTACTTACCACCTCATAAAAAGAAATCAGGTTTGTTTGACAACTTCCGTCTTTCATGAATCCATGCTGTTTGTTGCTTAAAATATTTTTTTCCTGCAAGAACTCATCTATGTGGTCTTTTATTAATCCCTCCAGTATCTTCCCAACTATAGAAGTTAAACTAACGGGTCTATAGTTACTTGGTAAAGACTTGGTAAAGTGTGGCGTGCATAATAAAATTGAATAGAACCAACTGCCTTCAGAAGTCAACTACCGTATATACTCGATTATAAGCCGAGATTTTCAGCCTCTTTTTTGAGGCTGAAAGTGCCCCCCTCGGCTTATACTCGAGTCATCGCCGTCTGACTGCTCGATCAGCGTATCGAGCAGACAGACGGCGGACATACTACAATTTGAAAGCCGCGCCTCCGCCTCCGCCTCCGCCTGTGATAGGCGGAACACTGAATTTCCCAGCAGCCTGTGTTCCGCCTATCACTGACATCGTCTCATCCTCGTCCGTAGTACGAGGATGAGACGATGTCCGTGATAGGCGGAACACAGGCTGCTGGGAAATTCAGTGTTCCGCCTATCACAGGCGAAGGCGGAGGCGGAGGCGCGGCTTTCGAATTGTAGTATGTCCGCCGAGGCGCCGACGAAGAGCGGCGATCCTGGCAAGGCACGGGACGGAGGCAAGGCAAGGCACGGCACGGGACGGGACGGAGGCAAGGCACGACACGGGACGGAGGCAAGGAGGCAAGGCACGGCACGGGACGGAGGCAAGGAGGCAAGGCACGGGACGGAGGCTCGGGACACAGGTAGGCTGGACACACACACACACACACACACACACACACAGGGATGGATGGATGGAGACACACACACACACAGGGATGGATGGATGGATGGAGACACACACACACACAGGGATGGATGGATGGATGGAGACACACACACACACAGGGATGGATGGAGACACACACACACAGGGATGGATGGATGGATGGAGACACACACACACAGGGATGGATGGATGGATGGAGACACACACACACAGGGATGGATGGATGGATGGACACACACACACACAGGGATGGATGGATGGATGGACACACACACACACAGGGATGGATGGATGGATGGACACACACACACAGGGATGGACGGACACACAGGGATGGACGGACACACAGGGATGGACCGACACACAGGGACGGACACACACACAGGGATGGACAGGCATGTCTCACCCTCGGCTTATACACGAGTCAATAAGTTTGCCAGTTTTTTTGGGGGTAAATTGGGGGCCTCGGCTTATATTCGGGTCGGCCTATACTCGAGTATATACGGTAATTTGTAAATAGAGAGTCTACCTGTGTGTAATTTCATCTCAGTATAAATACAGCTGTACTGTGAAGCCCTCAGAAGTTTGTTAGAGAACCTTAGTGAACGAACAGAATCATGAAGGCCAAGGAACACACCAGACAGGTTAGGGATAAAGTTGTGGAGAAGTTTAAGGCAGAGTTCGTATATAAAAAAAAAAATACCAAGCTTTTAACATCTCACGGAGCACTGTTCAATCCATCATCCGAAAAATGAAAAAGTGTGGCACAACTGCAAACCTACCAAGACATGGCCATCCACCTAAACTGAGAGGCAGGGCAAGGAGAGCATTAATCAGAGAAGCAGCCAAGAGGCCCATGGTAACTCTGGAGGAGCTGCAGAGATACACAGCTCAGGTGGGAGAATCTTTCCACAGGATAACTATTAATCATGCACTCCACAAATCTGGCATTTATGGAAGAGTAGCAAAAAGAAAGCTATTGTTGAAAGAAGTCCTGTTTGCAGTTTGTGATAAGCCATGTGGACGACACAGCAAATATATGGAAGAAGGTTTTCTGGTCAGATGAGATTAACTTTCCCGCCTAAAAGCAAAACACTATGCGTGGCAGAAAAAGAACACTGCACATCACCTTGAGCACACCCTCCCCACCGTGAAACATGGTGGTGGCAGCATCATGTTTTGAGGATGCTTTTCTTTAGCAGGGATAGGGAAGCTGGTCAGAGTTGATGGGAAGATGGATGGAGCCAAATACAAGGCAAAGAAGATTCAGAAAAGATTTCACCTCTCTAGATCAAATGCATGCCACACTTATCAGATATTTATTTATAAAAAATGTTGAAAACAATTTATCATTTTCCTTCCACTTCACAATTATGTGCAATTTTGTGTTGGTCCATCACATAAAATCCCAATAAAATACATTTACGTTTTTGATTATAACATGATAAAATGTGGAAAATTTCAAGGGGCATGAATACTTTTTCAAGGCACTGATGACATATAGTGGGACATGGAAGAGTCAGTGAAACAAGTATACTCAAAGATGATCTACTATTTGCACCTTGCAAAGAATATTAACAATGAACGAACAAACACATAAGCATCAAAGACTAGATTAGTTATACAGCAGACAACTTTCACATCAGGAGAATCTTTAATTTTCTATGCTCTACTCCATAATGGCTTCCTCCATTTTAGGAATCCCCAGCATCATTGTGTTAGATTAATAAAGCCAGGATTTTAAAATACTATAGGAGAAACCTATGAGGTATTATGATCATTTGAATCTTGTCCTGCCATGAGTGTATGTTGCCAGCACTACAATTGCTAATCGAAAAAAAGGTTTCCGAAGGGGGGTAAAGGATCATTCATTTAATTTTAGAAGTCATATTCACAATTTAACTATAAAGTAGAACATCTAAAACGTGAGTCTAACATGTTGTAGTCCCAAACTTCATGTACATTTGGAATAAGGAGGCTCAGTGACAGTAGATCAGCCATGAAATAATGAGCAGAACAGGGCTTGGAAACAGAACATTGACAGAGGAAGAGGAGTAAGATGAGGGGAAAGTCTGTGAGCCAATCGATGCAAGAATGGGGGACATGCTTCCTCCTGAGACTGAAAAAAAGTTTTTTTTAAAACTAGGATGATACTCCTAAATAACTATAGATTATAAATGGAGAAGCCTGTCAGGGTTGGGCTCTCAGCCCTCTCTTCTCCGCACTCATGTTGCTCTGCTGTCTGTTAATTGCCAGCACTCATAGCTCCACTGTGGCTCACCTGGTGATCATTTCCTGCTGGTCACTCCAGCCTACAGTCAGCCCCTTCTTGTTATTTAACCGGTTCCCGAACAGCTCAGGTCCAGAATGGCACCCCTGCACGAAACCCTGCATGGAGTAGGAACAGGGATATATCTGCTCTCCTACTCAGTCCTATTCCCATACAGTTAGAACACACTGAGGGAACACACATTTAACCCCTTGATCATCCCCTAGTGTTAACCCCTTCCCTACCAGTGACATTTACACAGTAAGCAGTGCATTTTTATAGCACTGAGTGCTGTATTAATGTCAATGGTCACAAAATGTGTCAAAGTATCCGATCTGTGATTTTTAGTGGTATTGCGATGGACAGATCACCGCCATTACTAGTTAAAAAAAAAAACACTATAACTTTTGCGCAAAATCAAAATATGTGTATCGCGATATTTTTTTGCCAAAAATATGTAGAAGAATATATATTGGCCTAAACTGATGAAGAAATTTGTTTTTTTGGATATATTTATTATAGCAAAATGTAAAAAAAAATTTTTTTGTCAAAATTGTCGCTCTTTTTTGTCTATAGTGCAAAAAAAAAAAAAAAACACAGAGGTGACCAAATAACACCAAAAGAAAGCTCTAATTTGTGGGGGGGGGGGGGGGAGGACACATTTTGTTTGGGTACAGCGTTTGTAAAAAAAAGTGCTTTGGTCAGGAAGGGGGTAAAACCTACCGGGGCTAAAGAGGTAAACTTAATTTCTCCTGTGCCTTCTCCTTGGTCAAACATATCTTGAGACTCTCTGCTATGTTCCTGTTGAAGACTTGCCTGGCTGACGTCCCTTCTGGTTCCTGATCCTGACTGCTGCCTCTGACTATGCTGATCTCTGGCTTCCCGATTTACTGGCTTGTTCTGACTACCCGCTTTTGCTACCGTACCCCTGGCTATGTTTCGACTATGTTTTCTATTTTTTACCATTATAGTAAAAGGTGTGATTTTAACAGCATTTTCTGTCTCCGTCTGATTCATGGTTCCTGACAAAGCCATAGAGGATGGAATTTTAAGGCACCGATTAACATTATATATGAATTCTGACTACATCTGCCCCTCAGTCTTTTTGATGTTTTAGCAGTGAAGATTCACAATGGTCTTGCCCACACTTGATCCTCTGCAATGCCCCACATACAATCTGATATACTCACAAAAGCAAGTTGAATGTGGGAAGACTTTCAAACTTAAAAAAATTATAATGCTGTGATAAATAGTAGGGATGTTCTGAAGAGAAAGATAAGTAAGCAGTAATATTACCCATGCTCACTTAAAGACTATTTTATGAAATGGAGTCTTTCAAATAGAACAAACTTGAGAAATCATCTCCTAATGCACATCAGTTAAAAGCAAAAGTAAAAAAAAAGCATGCTATTTAATCCTTTGAATTTGTATATTAGTCTATAGACCTGAACATTAAAGTGATTGTAAAGTCTTGTTTTTTTCCCAATAAAAATAACAAACATATACTTACCTGCTCTGTTGCAGTGGATTTGCACAGAGCAGACCAGATCCTCCTCTTCTCAGGTCCCTCTTTGGCTCTCCTGGCCCTTCCCTCCTGTTGAGTGCCCCCACAGCAAGCAGCTTGCTATGGGGGCACCCGAGTTGATTCACAGCTCGCTGTGTCCATTCAGACACAGGGCCCTGGCCCCCCCTCTCCCCTGATTGGCTAAATTACTTTGACAGCCACGGGAGCCAATGGCTCCACTGCTATGTCTCAGCCAATCAGGAGGAGAGTCCTGGACGGCTAAGACACACGTGGACATCGCTGAAGAGAGATGGAGCTCAGGTAAGTAATTGAGGGATGCTGGGGAGGCTGCTACACACAGGTTTTTTTTTTTATCTTCATGCAATAGAATAGAATACATGAAGATAAGAAACTGTCTGCCTTTACAACCCCTTTAAGGCCTCAAGTACAATTGCTGTTTATTCTGCTACTTCTAGGACATTTTTTTTTCCTACCTCTAAATGCCCCTGCATGTTAGCCTATGTTTCCATGCACATATGCGTTTAGAGGCAGGGAAAAAAAAACACTGCCAAAGTATCCAGGGGCAGCAGAATTTGTGCAAAAAATACTTGACGCACCTAAAGACAACTAAAGGCGCCAAAGCGCGTGAATACTAATTCATTTCAATGGCCAAAATAAATTATTATTCTGGCCAATGAAATAAATGAATGTCCAAGCACTTGATGCATATAAACAAATTGCACAAGTTTTAAAGCAGCAAACAATTTTTCTACCAAAACTCTGGTGCCAGGAGAAAAGGAGCCTAGGAGAGCTAGCAAAACATCCAGTGTGCATGAGGCCTAAGTGGAGGTAGCACTTGAGGAAGGGAATTTACTAAGTCTGGAGCAGCCAGAATCTGGAGCAGATGTGCATAGTAAACAACCAGGTTCTAACTTTCTGTTTCCAAACTTAAAGTGGTTGTAAACCCTTACAAACCACTTTGACCTACAGGTAAGCCAAGATTAACGCTTACCTGTAGGTCCAAGAAATATCTCCTAAACCTAAACGGTTTAGGAGATATTTACAAAAAGAGAGGCACAGCTGTCTGCGGTGCATGCCGCTGCTAACTGCAATATGCCGTTAGTGGCGGCTCCCGTGCGCACGCACGGGAGTGACGTCATCGCTGCTCCAGCACTGTGAGTGGCCGGAGCAGCGATACCTGGAAGAAGATGGTCGCTCCGTGGAAGAGGGGACATCGGTTACATCGCTGGCTCCTGTGTCAGGTAAGTGACACATAATGGGCTACTATGAGATGCATAGTAGCCCATTATGCTTTACCTTTGCAGGGAAACAAAGAGGAAGTAAACCCATCAGGGTTTACTTCCTCTTTAACCACTTGCTTACTGGGCACTTAAACCCCCCTCCTGCCCAGACCAATTTTCAGCTTTCAGCGCTGATGCACTTTGAATGACAATTGCGCGGGCATACAAATGAAATTTTTATCATTTTTTTCCCACAAATAGAGCTTTCTTTTGGTGGTATTTAATTACAGCTGGGAGTTTTATTTTTTGCTAAACAAACAAAAAAAGATGCAAAAAAAATATAAAAAATCATGTTTAATAGTTTGTTATAAAATTTTGCAAACAGGTCATTTTTCTCCTTCATTGAAGTGCACTGATGAGGCGGCACTGATAGGCTGCACTGGTGGGCACTGATAGGCATAGTTAAGGTGGCACCGATAGGCACAGATAAGGTGGCACCGATAGGCACAGATAAGGTGGCACCGATAGGCACAGATAAGTTGGCACGGATGGGTGGCACTAAGGGGCACTGATAGGTACCACTGATAGATGGGACTGATGGGCACTGGTAGATGACACTGATGGGCACGGATATGTGGCACTGGGGTGCAGCACCGTTGTTGAGGCAGATTGCGGGCACTGATGGGTGGCACTGTGGGCACTGATGGGTGGCACTGTGGGCACTGATGGGTGGCAATGTGGGCACTGATGGGTGGCACTATGGGCACAGCCGGGTGGCACTGAGGGGGGGGGCACTTATTGATGAGGTGGCACTGGCAGGGGGCAGGTGGGCACTGGCAGGACTGGCCGTGATCAGGACTGATGTCCTGATCACGGCCGCCGGTGATCGGCTTTTTTTCTTGTCAGCGCGAGGAGGAATAATAGCCGATTACCGTCTCCGTTGTATCACATGATCTCCGTTGTATCACATGATCAGCTGTCATTGGCTGACAGCTGATCACGTGGTAAGGGGTCGGAATCGACCCCTTGCTCGAATCCGTGATCAGGTGAGTCTCAGCAGGCCGCTCGTGCACGGGACGAGGTCAATAGACGTAGTCCCGGCAAAGGAGGTCCACGCTGTAGCCGTCATTTGGCTATAGCGCGGATCTCAACTGGTTAAAGTGACTGTAAACCTCTGTAATGAAAAATGAACAAAGAATTCCTTCAAAAAGTGCATAGGTGCCTCAATCCATAGCACCAAGTGTGGATTCTGGCTGCTCTCTTCTTCCTCTGCTTTCTGCACGAGTCATTGCTGACAGTTTTCCCCCTCCATGGAGAAGGCCATGAATCTAGAACCTGGTTGGTTACTATGCACAGTTGCTCTGGATGCTGTCTGCTCCAGTTTTAAAAAATTCTCCCTAAGGCGTTTAAGAGCAGTTTCTCAAGGAATAGTAAACTATATGATATGACAACTTGAAAGGTCACTTTAGCACACCTTAAAGCGGAACTAAACTCATCGTTTGTCCGCTCTGGTGCATTGGCAATCCATACAAAATTAATGGGCTGCTTTAACCCAACACACTGTAATCCGTGACATAATACAGATTACACACAAGCTGCTCTGACAGATGTTCAAGTCTGCACAGGAAAAGCCACTTTAAGAACACCCCAAGTTTGAAAGTCTAGCTTAGACCTTCTAAAAAATAAATAAAATAAAAAAACTCAGCAAAAGTAACTTGTTTTTGAAACCATTTTTCCTGACAGATTCCTTCAACCAGCAAGAATGAACAAGCACTAATTTTCTAACAAGGGTACTTGTTAGCAGTCACTATTTTTTACTACGTGCGCCTCTTAAAATGGCAAAAAAATAAAAATAAAAAAACAACAACAAAAAAAAAATGCCCAACTGAGGCAAAGAAAAGAAACCACTTTCAAACAAACTTAATTATTCAGTCAGACAATGACCAAGGCAGCAAATATGTTACAGCTGTTTAAATATTTAAACTCTGGAGATCAACATATACGATTCTCTGAAGAGCGGGACAATAAACACAACTGACTTTTGGACTACTCGTGGCATAACCTCCTAAATAGACATACAACTGGTATTAAAGATGCAAATGATGATACAAAGTTGTTACACTCTCCTATATTAATTTTATTATATTGTATAACATACAGTATATAGACATTTGGAGGCTTACATTGAGACAAGTTAGTATCACAGTAAGGCTTCTTAGAACAGACAGTATTAACATGTCTCATTGCATTACATGTACTGAAAAGAAAACTATTTCTCATTTCAGGACAGTGGTTATCAGGCAGTGGCAGTTTTTTTTTTTTTGTTTTTTTTTTTACTTAATGCATGGAATGCATTTAGGTCAAAAAAAAAAAAAAAAAAACCTTCAGTGTTTACAACCACTTTCATAAGGAATGACCGCATTACCAAATCAAAATAATTTTAAGTAAAAAGTGCCATGTATTTGCCATGAACAAAGCAAACAACATTTTGCTCCAACGTTCCATTGTAAGATTTAAAACCTAGGCACATAGTTTCTCACTAGCCAGACCATTTTTGGATGATTTCAAGCAATTAAAGACTTGACAGTATGTGCTTTTTTTAGTCAGGTAGAAGCTTCCAAGTAGACCTGCCGGGAGATCAAAGGATCTGGTCTACGCTAAATGTAAGCTGATAAACAACACATTTTTCCTTTGTTGGACCATTCTCTCTCAACCAGTCCCCCTTTCAATTTTTTTTGGGCTACAGCCTTTTTGCAAGAATCTAACAGTATTAGATGTAGATGTAAACCCTAACTTAATGAGATTTAGCTTGGTTAAGCACGGTGTATAGAAATCCTTTGCTGGCGTGCAAGATCTAACAATAAAGAAGCTGCAGAAGGTCAACAGCACTCAGATGCAACAAAGACAGCATTGCATGTCTCGGGGTAAGCTACCTGATGTTGACGGGGATTGATTCATGTGTAAAGTGCAATAAAATGACCACTTGGTTCAGTCAGAAACTGGTGTGACAAAGTGATTATGCAGTCGCTGAAAAAGGATGAAAGCATTTGTTACCCCAACGCTTCATAGTCCTGATATGTACCGTGCCTTGAAAAAGTATTCATACGCCTTACAAAGATTCTCAATTGGATTTAGGTCTGGACTTTGACTGGGCCATTGCAACAAATGAATATGCTTTGTCCATTGTAGCTCTGGCTGTATGTTTATGGTCATTGGTTTGCTGGAAGGTGAACCTCTGCGCAAGTCTTTTGCAGACACTAACAGGTTTTCTTCTAAGATTGCCCTGCATTTGGCTCAATCTGTCTTCCCATCAACTCTGACCAGCTTCCCTGTCCCTGCTGAAGAAAAGCATCCCCACAATGTTTCACGGTGGGGATGGTGTGTTCAGGGTGATGTGCAGTGTTACTTTTCCGCCACACATAGCGTTTTGCTTTTAGGCCAAAAGGTTAAATTTTGGTCTCATTAGACCAGGGCATCTTCTTCCACATGTTTGCTGTGTCCTCCACATGGCTTCTGGCAAACTGCAAATGGGACTTCTTCCAATCGCTTTCTTTTTGCCATTCTTCCATAAAGGCCAGATTTGTGTAGTACACAACTAATAGATGACCTGTGGACAGATTCTCCCACCTGAGCTATGTATCTCTGCATCTCCTCCAGAATTACCATGGACCTCTTGGCTGCTTCTCTGATTAATGCTCTCTATGACTGGAGTGTCTTTAAACTTCTCCACAACTTTATCCCTGACCCGTCTGGTGTGCTCATTGGCCTTCATGTTGTTGTTTGTTCCCTAAGGTTCTCTAACAAACCTCACAGGACTTCACAGAACAGCTGTATTTATACAGAGATTAAATTATACACAGGTGGACTCTAGTTATTAATTAGGTGACTTCTGAAGGTAATCGGTTCCACCAGATTTTAGTTAGGGGTATCAGAGTAAAGGGGCTGAATACAAATGCACACCACACTTTTCAGATATTTGTAAAAAAAAACAAAAAAAAAGAAAAAACAAACATTTTCCTTTCACTTCGAAATGATGTGCCACTTTGTGTTGCTCTTCATTCAGTCTGACAGAGCTTGAGCTATTTTGCAAAGAATGGGCAAAAAATGTCACCTTCTTGATGTGCAAAGCTGGTAGAGATTTACCCAAAAAGATTTGCAGCTGTAGTTATATCAAAAGGTGGTTCTACAAAGTATTGACTCAGGGGGCCTGAATACAAATTCACGCCACACTTTTCAGATATTTATTTATAAAACATTTTTAAAACCAATTATAATTTGTCTTCCGCTTCACAATTATGTGGCTCTTTGTGTTGGTCTATCACATAAAATTCCAATAAAATACATTTACGTTTTTGGTTGTAACATGACAGAATGTGGAACATTTCAATGGGTATGAATACTTTTTTAAATGCACTGTACCGCTATTCCATGGAATTGTAAGAGAAAGTATCCTGTTCTTTTTGTAATTTTTTCCTTTATGTGAATTCCCTGGTGTTCCTGCCAGTCCCTCTATCATCCTATTATAAACCAATGCCAAATTGGCATTGGTTATGATGCCAACTATCCAAAAGGCCAGTGAAGGTAAAGCTAGCACACACCAACATAATCAGGTGCCAATCGGCAGACCTTTTTTTGTCATCCCCTTTGACAGAAGCCGGCCGAACAGTTGGCTTCTGTCTGACTGGCTGATGTACACATGGGCTGTATGTTGCCCGACATTTGGATCATGTGTTTATTCTACTCAAAAGACCAAATATAGCCAAATAACAAGAAACTGGTTTTAACCATTCCCTACAAAATAAAGAATAAAATCAACATATGTACGATGCAGTTAATTAATAGAATGTTTGTTTTTCTGTGTCCTCCTGTAACATAGTTTTATTAGCTGTCAAACCTGCCAGTAGTTCCATTGTTGTTTTTCTACTTCTTCTAACAGGCAAAGCCGTCCTGCAAAACTGATAGTTACAAAGTCCCAGTCACAGCTGTTAAATGGTTAGAGCAGCTGTCAATCAGCTACCAGAGGATATATTAGATAAAAGCACTACTATCTGTAGTTCAGACAGGAGACTGACCACTTCCTGCCAATTTTATGAGCTTGTGGCCAGCCTATTAACCACTTAAAGAACTTAAATATAGGAGATACACCCTAAAAAGGTCACAGTTTTTTGAGAGTTTGAACTACGTTGATCTATTCTCACAGTTTCTGTTGCAGTTCTCCACCGCAACTACAAGCAATTACAGGCTGACAAAATGACAGCCATGAATTGCTTTGCATCACATGCAGCCACTACTGTGTAGTCCAGTGATGGCGAACCTATGACACGCGTGTCAGTGCTGACACGCGTAGCCATTTGGGGTGACACGCACAGGATTTCATGCGATTCATCCTCGGCTCCTGCACGGCCGCCGAGGATGAAAGAATCTGTGCTGGAGGAACGCGGGGGGGCGGGACGTGTGATCTCCCCCGCCCACACTCACTTACTGTATCGCCGCCGCCCCTTTCTGAGCGCAGGGGCTGCTGGTAAGGCGTGCGTGCCGTGCGCACACACGTCATCAGCGCGGCGAGGGAGGACCCGCAGGAGAGGAGCGCGGGAACAGTGCGCGCCTCTCTCCAGTCAGGCCAGCACAGAGAGTCTACTCCTGGGACTGTCAGTTACGACCGCACCACAGCAGGGAACAGCGGAGTGCCAACGGGAACTGTGAGCGTCATTAGCAGCAACTATTGGGGTGCCATGGACTTGCCCACAATAACTGAGATAAGTGAGGGGGAGGTTGTGTTAGCTTGTTAGGCTAGTTAACCCCTAATTGGCTATCTATAATTCTATCTGCTGTCACTGGCCCACTGATGGAGCACCCAAAAAATAAAAAACAAAGGTTAAGTAAAGGGAGTGGTAGTAGCAGTGGCCGACCCTTTCAAGAGACATGGAGCGAGATGTATGGCATTATAGAAAAAAATGGCAGATCATTTTGCGTTCTATGTACTGAAACGGTAGTAAGCAGAACGTGGAATATAAATAGACATTTTGAAACTAATCATTCCCAGCTCTTGGAAAAAAGTGAGGATGATAGGAGGGAATACATTTCCAGGAAGCTACACCTTTATAAGAGCCAATCTAACTCCATCCTTAAATTTATAAAAGGCTCTACAAATTTAAACTCTGCAAGTTTGAGCATTGCTCACTCCATAGCTCAGCATGCAAAAGCGCTTAATGAGGGAGAATTTATTAAAGAAACTCTCCTAAGATGTGCGCCAGTTCTATTTCACGATATGCAGAATAAAGATGCAATTATTAAGAGAATATCTGAGTTACCACTCAGTAGAAATATCATAAAAGACCGAATAATGAGACTGAACACAAACGTACAACAGCAATTAAAGAGAGACATAAGGAATTGTAAATATTTTTCCATCTCTCTTGATGAAACTACTGATGTCACATCGCATGCTCAGTTGGCCATTATTGGTCGATATTCTGATGGTCACACAATGAGAGAAGAGTTGATAAAGTTAGTATCAGTGCCAACAAGTACATCAGGAAGCGAAATATGTAAGGTTGTTATGCAAACATTCTGCGACCTAAGCATTGATATATCTAAAGTTGTGTCAGTGACGACAGATGGTGCCCCAAACATGGTGGGGAAAAACGTTGGATTTGTGAAATTGTTTACAGAAGCTATTGGACATGCGATTGTGCCTTTTCATTGTATTATCCATCAGGAGGCTTTATGTGCCAAGGCAGGATTCACTGACTTAAATGACTTAATGTCAGTTCTAACAAAAATAGTTAATTTAATAGCTGCTCGCCCCCTTCACAAGCGAGAATTTTCAGCACTTTTACAGGAGGTTGATTCCACCTACAGTGGACTGCTGATGTACAATAATGTAAGATGGTTGAGCCGAGGAAAGGTTCTTGAGCGCTTTGTGGAGTGCTTTGAAGAAATTAAGGTATTTCTTGAAGAGAAGGATCTGGGAAACTTTCCTCAGCTCAATGATGATAAGTGGGTCAACACCCTGATGTTTTTTACAGATCTCTCTGTTCATGTTAATGAACTGAACTTAAAGTTACAAGGTTTTGGCAAAAGTATTGATGTTATGTTTGGATACATAAAAGCTTTTGAAAGTAAAGTAAAAATTTTCAAGCGGGATGTAGAAACTAAAACGTATAAGTATTTTCCTCGAGTACAAAAGCATTTTGAGAAGGCCAGTGCAGCTGTACGAAATGAAGTGGAACTCTTGCATATGAAGTACCAGCATGTTTTAGACTCGTTACTTGACCAGTTTACTGATAGATTTAGTCAATTTAGAAGCCTAGAACAGACCATGAAAATAATTACCGTATATACTCGAGTATAGGCCGACCCGAATATAAGCCGAGGCCCCCAATTTACCCCCAAAAAAACTGGCAAACTTATTGACTCGTGTATAAGCCGAGGGTAAGACATGCCTGTCCATCCCTGTGTGTGTGTCCGTCCATCCCTGTGTGTCCGTCCATCCCTGTGTGTCCGTCCATCCCTGTGTGTCCGTCCATCCCTGTGTGTCCGTCCATCCCTGTGTGTGTGTGTCTCCATCCATCCATCCATCCCTGTGTGTGTGTGTATCCGTGTGTGTGTGTGTGTGTGTGTGTGTGTGTGTGTGTGTGTGTGTGTGTGTGTGTGTGTGTGTGTGTGTGTGTGTGTGTGTGTGTGTGTGTGTCCAGCCTACCTGTGTCCTGAGCCTTTGTCCCGAGCCTCCGTCCCGTGCCGAGCCTCCTTGCCTCCGTGCCTCGCCGCCGTGCCTCGCCGCCGTGCCTCGCCGCCGTGCCTTGCCTCCGGTCCCGTCCCGTCCCGTCCCGTGCCGTGCCGTCCTGTGCCTTGCCTCCGTCCCGTGCCCTCTTCGTTCGTCGGCGGCCATTGTAAAATTCAAAAGCTGCGCCGCCGCCTTCGCCTGTGATAGGCGGAACACTGAATTTCCCAGCAGCCTGTGTTCCGCCTATCACAGACGTCGTATCATCCTCGTCCGTAGTACGAGGATGATACGAAGTCCGTGATAGGCGGAACACAGGCTGCTGGGAAATTCAGTGTTCCGCCTATCACAGGCGAAGGGGGAGCCGGAGGCGCGGCTTTTGAATCAGAATGGCCGCTGTCTGTCTGCTCGACACGCTGATCGAGCGGGCAGACAGCGATGACTCGAGTATAAGCCGAGGGGGGCACTTTCAGCCTCAAAAAAGAGGCTGAAAATCTCGGCTTATACTCGAGTATATACGGTAAGTATCCTGATGTAGTAGTCTACAATAGTTTGGAATTAAATGGTTTCCAATGGATGCAAATAGATGATTTGGAGATGCAGCTTGCAGAATTTCAAGACAGCATCTGGGCTCAGGTGTTTGTTGACTTGAGGTCAAAGCTTGAGAATCTGGAAAGGGGCCGCTTGGAGAATAAAGATGAGTGCCACTACGAACAGGAAATTTGGAGTGCCTGGAACAGACTACCAGACACTTTTAGCACCCTGACAAATATAGCAACAGCTTTACTCACAATTTTTCCTTCTACGTACTTTTGTGAGACCTTATTCTCAGCATTAAATAATATCAAAACCAACAAAAGAAACAGATTGACAGATGAGGTTAGTAGCGCTTTCTTGGGCCTGAAGTGTACAAAATACCAACCTTCAATTGAAGATTTAGCCAATGAAATTCAGCAACAAAAAAGTCACTAATAGGCAGGTTAGTTAAAGAATTCGCCCTCCCCCTCACTTATCTCAGTTCACGGCAGGGCTGTGGAGTCTGCTGCTTCCAGCTCCACGTCCTCATCAACATGCCGCTCCGGCCCGTCCCCACTATGAATATTCATAATCATCGCCCTCGCGTCACTAGGAATATTCATAGCAGGGGCGGGCTGGAGCGGCATGTTGATGAGGACGTGGAGCTGGAAGCAGCCGACTCCACAGCCCTGGTTCACAGCACCCCAAACAAGTTCAATAATATCAAGGGCAACATACGAAATTGACTGATGAACAAAGAAGTTACTAAGCAGGTATGTTAAATAATTTGTTTTTGGTTTATTAAATACAATTATATATTGCAATTATACATTTTTGTAGTTTAAACTATAAATTGCGCAAAAATTATGTTTTTTTGTCGAAGTGACACACCACGCGAGTTATGCTCGATTTTTTGCCGATTTTTGACACACCACACCAAAAAGGTTGCCCATCACTGGTGTAGTCAAATGGTATTTGCAGATAATATGCAAGTGTTATTCAGGAATATAGTGTAACAATGTGATTTTGTGACTTTTGATCTGTATACGACATCAGTTAAAAAAAACTTTAGACGTTTTTTTTTTCACATTTATAAATTACATTTTTCACTTTTCATTAATTTGGTTTGTTGTTCTTTTTAGAGCTGCATAAAAATAAAATGTGGAACCTGTAATTAGCAAAAAACTCTCTCATGCTTTGTTACCAGAAACATCATCTTAAGTGTCATTTTAAATGGGACACATGCTGGCACAATCAACAGCTATTTTTTAAACAGGCAAGTGGGTGGTATTTGCCGTTTCACAAAGCAGCTAAAAAATGCTTTGTAAAATTTGTCAGTCTGCAATAACCTACATTTCTGGACATTACTAATACTTCCTTTTAAAGCACTGTGGGCAGAAATCATGAAGCTGAGATCGAGTATTAACTTGCTATAACTTTTAACAGTCACATTAATCTTGTGTAGACAGATTTTTCAGTCTCATGCAGGACCCCTACAACAGGAAATTCTTAAAGCTGCAGAAAAACTCTCCACAAAATGGATTAAAAGACTGTGAAAATGGGAATACATTGCAGACATTACTCAGATCTAGTTGAAGACAGACAGTTACATCAAAGTGTGTCGGAAGGCAGCTTGAAAGGCTCAAGATTTACCAATTTTCTCTAAGGCTGGATAGAGATATTTCCTCACCTGTTTCTTGGTCAGCTATACGGTCTACACAGCTTTTACTTCCCACTTTGCAGAGTTCAAATGTATGTACAAGACCTGCCATACATGGCTTTATTTTCTCTTTAAGCCCAAATCAATCGAGTCTCCTTTTCATGATAACAGTGTGGATGGAGGATTCTCCACTGCCAGCTGTTGTATACAAGAACAATGACTACATTGAACAGGATGCATTCATTGTTTGGCTGATATGTTTCTACCTGGCTGGAGAAAAGTCGATTAAAAAAATCAAAGTTAGCAGGGCCCACTAGGACAGTGAGGTGAAGCAAAACATGCATATACAGACCGGGATGAAATAGTTTTTATTCTTGGCTATGTGCCACAGCAAAGTGTTGCGTGCATTTGTTGTTGTAAAGAATCAGCATGAATGCCAGAAAAGCATTGGGGGTACAGTGTTAGCCAGCACTATAGAAGAAAAATATTTCAGGTACTTATTTCAGATGATTGCAAAATGAGCAAGCAGTGTAACCAGGCAGTGAGAAAGGTGAACAGAATTCTAGGATGCATCACTAGAGGGATCACCAGCAGGTGTCCAGTTCTGGAGACCTCACTTACAAAAAAAATATTGAGAAGCGACGAGTAACAATAATGGTGAAAGGCCTGAGAAATAAAACCTATCGAGAGCAACTTCAGGTACTTAATATGTACAGTCTTGGAGGAAAGAAGGGAAAGGGGAGACATGATTGAAACATTTAAATGCATCAAGGGGGTGAATAAGGTTCAGGAAGGCAGTTTTTTTCCAATATAAAACCAAAATCAAGAACACGTGACATGACCTAAACTAAGAAAGTACTATTCCACTGAAAGGGTAGTTGATACTTGGAATAAACTACCATCAAAAGGCAATGAGACTGTAAATGGCTTCAAACATGCTTGGGATAAACATAGCTCATTAAGCAGACAAAGTAAAAAAAAAAAAAAAATAAATACAATAAAAAACAAACCCCTTTGCCCCCACCCAAAAAAAAAAAAAGGGCAGACTAGATGGACTACTCTGTCTTTTTTTTTATGTTTCCAGATCAAACCTTCCCTTTTCAAAACAGAAAATGCAACAATCCTTTCACTATGTACCCACATGTACAAAAGTCAGGTAAAATTGCCACATCCGGTCCAGACGTGTGGTGTTAATCAAACAGGTAGATAACTTGTTGCTTACTGCTTTTAATGAGAAATCTGTTCTATTAAAGGTAACCTTGGAGCAAAGCTGTGGTATGCCATTCAGGGTAAACTAACAGACCTTGCTGTAATATCCTTCAACCCCAGCAGCATGTGCTTACCTTTCCTAACTGCCTTCATTTCCCCACTTCTCTGTTCTGCACCTGGAATCAAAGGAAATGTTGGGTCTTCTGGGTATGGAGAAGCATGAGACAGTTAAGTTAAAGTAGAACTTAAGGCAAAACTCTTTTTTTCATTTTGGATAGAGTAAGGGATTATTATAACACCTGACAGGTTTTTTTTTTTGCCATCACTTTCCCGTCACTTTCTGTCCCATAGCCAAAATATGAAGTGAGAGGAAATCCCTGCAAAGTAAAGGAATTTCTTGGGGCCCCCCCAGGTCATCAGAACTAGTGTCCCCATTGGAACATTCTTCCTCTATTATGTTTCTGGGGATAACCCAAAATTTGGGGATTTTATTTAAATTTTACTTTCAAAGATAATGGTAAACAGGACAAAGAGAGAAGTTGAATCACCCTAAGATGGATCTCACACCAAGCCGCCCATAGCGTCGGCGGTAAAACGCTGCTATTTTTAGCGGTGTTTTACTGTCTGATTTGCAGCGCATTTCGGCCACTAGCGGGGTGCTTTTAGCCCCCACTAGCAGCCAAGAAAGGGTTAAAAACTCCCGCAATACGCCGCAATAGCGGCGTTTTGCTGGCGGTAATGCAGCGCTGCCCCATTGATTTCAATGGGGAGCAGCAGTGGAGGAGCCGTGAATTCACCGCTCCTTCACCGCTCCAAAGAAGCTGCTGGCAGGACTTTTCCTGACGTCCTGCCAGCACACCGCTCCAGTGTGAAAGCCCTTGGGCTTTCACACTGGAGTGAATGGAGCAGCAGTTTGAGGGCGGATTGCAGGCGCTATTTCTAACGCTATAGCGGCTGCAAAACGCCCTCAGTGTGAAAGGGGTGTTATGGGGGCACAGACAGCAAACAAAAAAAAACCTGATAGGTGTTCAAATCACTCTCCACTCTATCTATTAGTAAAAAAAGGTTTTGCTTGTAGTTATACTTTAATCACCACTGTCACTAGGTGAGTCCATAGCCCCATACTGGCTTACAGCTGCAATGACTCATAGCTTGCACAGGACTTTGCTTTTACTCTCGGCGGCTGAACAGAGAAATAGGGAGTCAAAGAAAGGTAAGGTATATCCCTCTGAAAGTTTAACTCTTTTTGCTTCAAGCGTTCAATCTCTAAAACACCAGCGAGTCAGTTTTCTGACAAAGCCAACTTTTGCATGTGATCCTCAATTCAATGACGTATTATCATGATACTTATTGGCAACCTAAAGGCATATTCACACTATAATGCTGTAAATGCTCTTAACATGCATAAAAAAACAACAACTGCAGTGTTAAATTTTAAGGCATCACGTTATGACTTTTTTTTTTTTTTTTTCAGCGTAGACTGATGCAATGGTGTGAATGGGCCCTGAAGCTGACCATACATGGGTGATTTGTATTTCCGATCAGCCAGTGTGCGGATTGAAAAAAAAAAAAATTATATATATATATATATATATAGAATAAATAAAAAAGCTGTACAGATTCCCCCATCCAAACAGGCTAGGTAAATAGAGGAATCATCCCCACTGTGCTATTTTATTCTGACAGCGAGGACTTCCCTGCCGTCAGAACACAATGATCAGCACTGCAGTGCTGATCGAACAAATATTTACCAACAAGCCCATTTATGAGAAGTTGATCATTAGATTGACTTCTCAGAAACAGCCATAGATGGATAAAAATTTGTCAGGTCCCTGCTGAACCATCCAAATTTTGATTCATCTATGGCCAGCTGAAGTGTCAGTGTACATGAATTACATGGCCAGCACAAGGAGTAATGCTGACACCATTACATCTACACTTTCTTTAGAAGGTGTTGGACAATCACCATATGCAAAAACAATTCAGGTAGCAGGAAGCTATCTCTGATATCAAGTGAACCAACAGAAGCTACACTGTTCCATACTGAGCTGTACATATCATTTACTGTTATCCTACACACTGCACATATCTCAGCAAAATCTGATCTTCACTTTGATGTTCTTCAGTGTTTCTGGAAGTTCACAAAAGGCTCATACAACTGATCTGGTACCTCAGTAATTACAACTTATCTGACCAAAGCAAAGGATGTCAGCATGAGTGTAAACATTTTTTCATCATTCATCCTGAGAGATAAGGCTTAATGAAAGCTATTGTATGGTGTAACCCTTAAAACAAACAAGGAAGTGACATGAGATAAGACCAGGCATGTTAGACTCCTAGCAGGGCAGACAAATGCAATCTAGTGAAAGCAAAAGGCCCAGTAACACCTTCCCTTCATTCTGCACCTTATCAAAACCAGCAAGCAATGAATTCATTACATTTAAACTAATTAATTTAAAAGGAAAATGCAGGATTTATCCGATGCTCAAAGCTGTCCTCTGCCACCTCTAAGACTGAGAACTGAGCAATTACATGACTGCTGAACCGGATTGCAGTCACGGGTCTGCTCTGAGTAGAGAGCAGTGACTGCCCAACCTGCGCTCATATGAGTGATGGGCTGTGAGGGGTGGGAGTGGCTGGCTTAAGCTCTCTGTAGCATGCCGAGACACTAAACCAGCTGCCAATCAGGAATTTGGGTGGGTCCCGACATTATTGTCAATATCCTCTCTGTGACTGGATTAGGTCTGTGATGTTAGCCAACAGAAGACTTTAGCTTGCGCTTGGGCTGATTCTAGGTCACAGGAGTGCAAAAGTAAGGGCACTCCTGTGACCCACAAGAGAAGAACATACTATGCTTTTATATATATACACACAGTGGATATAAAAAGTCTACACACCTCTGGTAAAATGTCAGGTTTCTGTGATGTAAAAAAAAAAAAAAAATGAGACAAAGATACCGGTAGATCATTTCAAAACGTTTTCTACCTTTAATGTGACCTATAAACTGTACAACTTTAGCAACACATCTCAAAAAAGTTGTGAAAAACTGGCAGGTGGTTAGTGGTACTAACAAGCTGGAAGAACTAATTAAGTGGCAACAGGTCAGTAACACAATTGGGTATAGAAAGAGCATCTTAGAGAGTCAGAGTGATTCAGAGGTAAATATGCAGAGGTTCACCAATCTGTGAAAAGCTGCGTCTATGAATTGTCAAACAAATTCAGAATTTTCATCAATGTAAAATCGGAAAGACTTTAAAGATATCATCAATTACCAGTGCATAATATCATCAAAAAATTCCAAGAATCTAGAGAACTCTGTGTGCAAGGGATAAGGCTGAAACACAATACTGGATGGCACTGTATTAAAAGGGGCATGATTCTGTGATGGACATCACTGCATGGGCTCAGGAATACTTCCAAAAATCACTTCCTGTAAAGAAAGTTCACCATGCCATCCAAAAATTAAAGTTAAAGCTCTATCATGCAAAGAAGAACCCATATCGGAACATGATCCATTAACACAGTTGTCTTCTCTGGGCCAAAGCTCATTTAAAATTGTCTGCTGCTATTTGGAATAAGATTCTGTGGTCAGAATTGAAATTTTACATTATTTTAGGAGCCATGGGCGCAGTATCCTCCAACCTAAAGAGGAGAGGGCTCTTCCAGCCTAACAGTGCTCAGTTAAAAAGCCTATATTCTCTCACATATGGGGGTGCATTTGTGCGTATGGAATGGAGAGCTTGCAAATCTGGAATAGCACCATCAATGTGGAAAAATATACCCAATTTTTTAGAGCAGCATATGCTCCCATCCAAACAACGTCGTTTCAGGGAAGGCCTTTCATATTTCAGAAGGACAATACCAAACTGAAGACGCCAGGAGCATAACTGGCCTGTCTGCAGTCCAGAACTTTCACAAACTGAAAATAGATGGTGCAACTTGAAATTAAAAATACAACAAAGATCCAGGACTGTCCAGCAGTTAGAATCCTTTATCAGTAAAAATAAAAGGCATGGAAACCTAATAGGATTAGCGCCGTACTCTCATCTCACCCCAATACAAGGTAGGGTTCAGTGGCTAGCTTTACTAGATCAGGCAAGAATGGGACAAAACGCCCCTTCCAAAACACCAGCAACTGGTCTCTTCAGGTCCTAGACATTTACAGAGTTTTGCTAAAGCGTTCCACCCAGAAATGGAACCTCCACAGATCAGATTCCCATCCCCCCCCTCCCAATGCCCCATTTGGCAGCTTACAGGGGGGAGCAGATACCTGTGAAATCCAGGTATCTGCTCCAACTTCCAAGAAAAGAATTGCCGCAATCTGTGCCGTGGACTATACAATGTCTGACCCCTCCTCCTTCCCGCTCTGCTGCACTCTAGGAGACACACAGGTCCCAGAAGACAGCAGGACCATCCACAAAGCATAGCGTGACACATGCATGTGCAGTAGGAAACAGGCTGTGAAGCTGCAAGGCTTCACTTCCTGTTTCCCTTAGTAAGGATGCCGGCACCTGCACCAAGAGCAGAGGGATGGATTGGTTTGGGGTGCTGACATCGTGGGCTCCCTGGATAGGTAAGTAACCTTATATTAAAAGTTAGCAGCTACAGTATGCCATATGTGTAGCTGCAGACTTAATTTTTTATTTTTTCCCCAGGCGGAACTCAGCTTTAAAAAGGAGGTGATGCTTCACCATGGTAAACATGGCACTTTTTTGCTGACATCAATTTAAAAATTGCCTTGTTTTTTTCTTAAAATGGTACATTTTGTCGGGTTAAATGTATGATATGTTTTAGATTTTTTTCTAGTGTGAATAAAATATGGGGTTCAGAGATTTGCAAATCATTGCATTCTGATTTTATGTATATTTTAGCAATTTATTTTATTGGGGTTGTATAAAATATAAGTGTCCAATCAATCTATTGGCTTAAGGCTCTTAAGCAGGAACGCTGCAAGTCACCCCACAGCCTACAGCAAATCAAGGGCACTGCAGGACCTCTGCCATAGAGCTGCACGATTAATCATTAGGAATCAAAATCGCTCTTCTATTTCTCCTCTTGCGATCTTAACAAAGCATTTTCCAGATTCTTTCTATGCAGAGAATTCTCTGCTCAAGCTGACAGCTTTCGAAAAAAAAAAAAAAACAGGCAGTATGCCAAGTATCACAACATTACTCAGCCCTGAGCCAACCATAAACATTTGATCTAAAGAACAAAGTACAAGGAATGAAGTTTCAAGTTAAAAGCATTATTTTTTGAAAATTACTTAGAATCCCCAAACATTATATATATATATATATATATTTTTTTTTTTTTGCAGAGACCCTAGATAATGGTGGTTGTTGCAATATTTTATGCTGCACTGTATTTGTACAGAAGTCTTTCAAATGCAATTTTTTGGGGGGAAAATACACTTTAATGAATTAAAAAAAAAAAAGTGTAACAGTAAAGTTAGCCTAATTTTTTTGTATAATGTGAAAGATGAACTGTGAGAATCGTGGTCTTTATTCTAAGCAAAAAAATTGTGATTCTCATTTTTGCCAGAATCGTGCAGCTCTATTCTGCCTATGATCTGCCATACTGCCAAGTACAAATGCACAGGTCTCACAAGGGGTACTTACAGAGCAACTTCAGGGAGCAGGGAAGGAAATCTGACCATCTGCAACCTTGTCATTGTACAGCAGCAGGGTGCCCATGGATAATTATCCTGCAAGAATTGTGGTGGTGGATCGACTTAGGAGAGGACAAGATGGCTGAGAAGGTGGTGCATGCATGTGGTTTCACAAAAAGTGTGGTGACACAAAGGTGCTGGGCACCAATTTCAAAATGACCTACACGACTGGAGTTATGGTGCCAACCCTGGTTGGGGTAACCAAAGCAATAATACCAGGCTCCCATAAAAGGCAAAGATCTTAACATAGCAAAGCAGCGGTGGGGAAGGCAGCCTGCAGCCTCATAACACAGACAAGCTGGAGAGTGCCAGGCAGGACCTAGGCAGGATCCAGGAGAACATGCTCCATCCAGGCAGTCTTTGTCTTCTCTGGTGGGCAAATGAGCCAAGAAGTCTTCAGGATCGGGGTTTCACTAGTGGGTGTGGCGGGGTCTTAGGCCTATAAGCCACATTAAAGACCTGCCCTGCATCTTCTACATAGTGGGGTCTCCAGCCTCCGAGGGTATGCCGAGGATCAGCAGACCTGGAAATCTACATAATGAGCTCTCTGACTCTGCAGTAAATGGAGGACCTTGATAGAAGTAGGAGGCTTTGTAGTAAGGGTTATGCTGCTTTTTTAAGCAGAAAAGACACTTATTCACTTAAGTTTTGTTGCTAATTTTCAGTCTCCTGTAGGCAGTAGTATAACCATCTTGTCCCAGAACTATCTTTATGTTGCCCAAAGAACAATAAAGAAATGGCATTTACCCAGTTGTCATTACTCCAATCTAACAAGCCTACGAGCATCACTGTACTAAAAAGGGAAACAGTTGTCTTTTATCTTTTGTTAAATAAAAGGCCATATTTAGTTATATTCTTGTCAAACCAATGCACGGAAAACAAATCCCCAAGTCTGTGGGCGTTATTAAAGCAAAAGACTAAAACAATCAAAATCACAAACATTTGAATGCAATAAACCATAAAACACAGATGCCAGGGCCATTCAACAACAAACATAAAAAATAACATCTCCCTCCCCGACTGAAAACAAATCTGCACGAAGTACAGAGAGACAAAATATTTTCACATAGGCCTGTTTACCAAAATGTCACGTTTGCTTTGTGCTAGTTAATAATGAAAAACGAATTGTGGGCCGCAGCATCGCAACTGCTTAAAGCAGAATGTGTGCAGGACTATGCCGCACAATCTGAACGCTCCAAAGCTGATTTATGTCAGAAATAAAGTTGGGATTTTCGCTGTTAACTCAAAACATACCACCTGAGGGATTCCATAACAGTTCATAAAATGTCTTTTTTTTATAATAAAAGAAAAAAAGTAAAAAAAAAAAAAAGCTACATCAGCCTGCGTTGCAAGCTCCCCCCCAACCTTTTAAAGAAAAAGGAAAAACATATGTAGCATCATGTGTGTACTGTTAGAGGGAGAGATGTAAAATCTGAAACGGCAAATAAAGCAGGTGGTATAATTCTGAAGAGTGACTCAGAGTTTAATGGCATTACCAGGTTATTCTAGCAGACTAATTCTCACTCACTGCATGACTTCAATGAAGCTCTCAGCGCTCACGCTGACTTCGATTTAGTTCAAGTGCTATTTGATGTGTTTCATCTGGAGTTTTATTCACTTCAAACTACACTTCATTTAAGCAGACTGCTGTTGCACTCATTTATTTTTCTACTTTATTACTCTTGCGTTGCTATTGTGGAGTTTACATAACAGAGAGGTGCGCTGCGCTGTTTAGGTTTACAGCAGAGGTGTCAGCATTGCTGACAGATACAGAATATGGTGAGGAGATCTCTTGTGGCAAACAGAAAGAAGACGTGTGGAAGGAACGTACCGAGTGTAGTTTCTCTCACATGCAGATTATGTTACTGTGCAACCATGATGGGAAATTACAGATAAAACAGGAAAAAATATGACCTGCTCATGTTATAATTTACCTTTAAAAGCTGGTATGTCATCAGTGTAACTGGGGTGGTTTTGAGACATGGAAGAAATAGGTGCCACAACCAAAGCCTGTCGGACCCTGCACAAACCATTGCTTCAAACGTACAGTGAAATAGTCCAATACTTCCATATAAATGTATGCTCAATGTTAAAGCCTATGTTTAGGTTGGCAAGTTGTATTTTTATTTTTTTAAATCAGCACAAGGGACAGTAGTTACATTTATTGATGTGTCCCTTGTGCTGATGCCAGCTCTCTTAGTTGAAAGCTGAAGTCCTCTGCCACCCATACCCTTGAAGGCATAATCTTCTGGTGCTGCAGGTGGTAATACAAGCATTGAAACTGTCACAGGTACTGGTCAAGAGTGCCGACTATGCTCACCCTTTCAACCCGTTTCCTATAGCTTCTATGAGTGAAAGTGCTCTGTGAATGGAGGAGGTTCAGTGGAGTTCATAGGATGGACCCATTCACTCAATGGAGTTCATTCATCCAACCATTCAATTCAGCAATTTTAAATCAGGGACACTTTTCATTAAATTTAAAGCGGTTCTTCACCCTAAAGGGGAAGTTCCGCTAGTATTATCCCTCCCCCCCTCCGGTGCCACAATCGGCACCTTTCGGGGGGGAGGGGGGTGCAGTTACCTGGATAATCCAGGTAACTGCACCCACTTCCGGCCAGACCGCCGCAGACCCCCGCATCGCTCCGCCCCCCCGTTGTGTTCTGGGAAACACAGTTCCCAGAGACACAGCGGGGAACCAGCGCAGCGCGACTCGCGCATGCGCAGTAGGGAACCGGGCAGTGAAGCCCTCATGCTTCACTTCCCGATTCCCTGACAGAGGATGGCGGCGGTGGCTGCAGCGAGACGAGCGATCGCTCGTCATCTGCCGCCGACATCGCTGGAACCTGGGACAGGTAAGTGTGATATTATTAAAAGTCAGCAGCTGCAATATTAGTAGCTGCTGGCTTTTAATATTTTTTTTTTCGGTGCAGCTCCTCTTTAAGTACCTTTGCTTGTTGTTTTTTTTTTATTACCTAAACAAAGTATTTATATTTACCCTGTATTCCAAAAACTGTTTTTTTGAACATGTGACCAGCAGCAGAAGACTAGAAGCTCCTCGTGCTCATCTTTCCTTACAGACTGGGAATGGTTTGGGTCATGTGACAACTGTATATCAATTAGGAAAAAGGTACTTACCGTGTTTCCCCAAAAATAACACAGAGTCTTATAATAATTTTAGCTACAAAAAATGCATTAGGGCTTATTTTCAGGGGATGTCTTATTTGTCCCCTGTCTTCGCTCCCCCTCTCCCTCCATCAGCTCAGGAGTCTGCATCTCTGTAATCCCCAAAATAAACCCTAGTTAAAGTCAGTGTAAAATCATTTAATCGGCTCTGTAAATAGATTACATAATGTCCAGTGTGTGTCTTTATGGAACACTGAAGAAAATACCTTATTTACAGTGCCTGACCTGCTGGAGCTCTTCTTCCCCACTCCCAGCACTGCAGTGGGAGTGGCCGCTGATGTCAGCTGGGAGGGGAGGAGGAGAGATCAGACGAGTCACATGAGTGCCCATTGACACTGTAAATAGGGTATTTTCTACAATAATATTAGGAGAACAGGGACGCACTGGACCCCTGCTGTAAGCCGCATCCAAATTAAGTGTGAAAACTGAACTGTGCTGACTGAAAAAGTAGTAAACTATTAGTAGAGACTAAACTATGTTTGTTTACTTTGTCTACCAAAGCACCATGTGAACCCAGATTCACAGCATTATGTACCGTATATACTGACTTAAGCTTCAAAGTTAGAGCTTGGGCTGCCCTCTTCTGTTTCTTCTATCATACATGTACATCAATCAGTGCAATGTAAGGCTATATTTTTCATTTTCACTTGACTGTACCCCAAATTCAACACTTCATTTTCTTTTGGACAGAACAAGGAAGAGTTGAAATTTCCTTCCATCCAATTATTTATGCTGCCATGTTGTCATTTGTGCATTTAATTGCTCCTATGAAAAGACACCCAAAAAAAAAAAAAAGCACCTTTTTGGTAATTAGCAAAATTCGAGTATTGAGGCCTTTATTGAACAGAACTTCACTCCATGATGACCAGATTTTGGTGCTCTGCGGCTATTGTAAATATTTGAGTAGCTGGGTACAAATGTAGTCACCAGAGAGAAGAGACTTTAAAATGTCTAGAATTACAGAAGAGGAAATAAAATCCAAGGAGTTGCATATCTTCAGCACCTAGCAAGCAATCAGTCTCTAAAATATACATGTCAGTGTTTTATTGGATGGTGTGCAGGAGGCACCTCAGCAGGGCAGGAATTACACACCTTCTAAATAGAATTCCAGAAAATGTAATGACACTAATAAGTATTTTGAAAATAACATTAAAAGCAATTACTTAATTTTCCCCAAAATCATAAGAGGAATAAAAAAAAAACACGTCTTACCAGTATTGCTGCAATCTCAGGAGTTTTCCATACAAAGCTGTACTAAATGCAGGGATAACTGGGACAGGGCTGCAGTAAGATCCTTTACTGTCAATAGAAGTGAGGCCAGCTTGGAAGCCAAACACCTGCAAAATAGATCAAACACATATTATACCCATTTATCGATTGTAGCTTTAGTGTGTTATCACAAGCTTGTATGATCTAAGCTTGAATTCTCTTAACTGTGGCCCGAGGGCTGGAAACAGCCCTTTGCTTGCCTTTATCCGGCCCTTCCTCCCATTAACATGAGAAACGATTCTGCCAACTGACAACAAGGGGGCACCATTTCTACCACTGACAACAATGGGGCATCATTTCCCCCCAATTATACTAACGATGGGGCACTACTCCCCCCCCCCCCCCCCAATACCAAATGTGGCAATGTTTACTCCCACTGATGCAAGGAAAATTTCCACTCCCGCTGGCCCCAGTCCGGCCCCCCTATAGTCTGAATGACAATAAACTGGCCTTATGTTTACAAAGTTTGGAGAACCCTGATCTAAAGCTAAGGCAACTTCTAATTTCTTAGCAATATCAGGCTAAAGTGAATATAAAACCTGACAACTAACTTCTGTCGTTTGGTCTGATAAACATACCATTGAACAAGTTTTGTTAGGTCTGTTTGATGTGTTCAAAAATAGCTGTTGATCTTGCTGGAAAACGTGTGAGCTGATAACTTCCTGTGCTCTCTGGTTGTGCTGACTGTACTAATTACATTGATTTCTGAGGACTATAGAACCATACCGCTCAATGTTATAGACAATCAGAGAGGTGGGAGTTCACAATCCTACCTTGGATCTGTTTTCCTGATAGGCAGAAATACCAGGTGTCATCTGAATGTGGTTTGTCAAGGTTACAGTTAATAAATAAATAAGGAAATATGCAAACAAGTATTTCTCCAATGTTTTAAGGCTGCAGGTTCCAGGTTTGTCATCTGCCCTGGAACAAGCATGCAACCAGTGAAGTCTAAAATTTTTCATCACCCAGATATTTCCCCTAGATCAATGATTCAATTAGGTATTGCAGACAGTATGACCACCTAAAACCTCTATTTTTATAAGCAAAGTCAATAAAGACACCTATCTTGCATTCATTTTCAATTATTTATTTTAAAGTGTATGTAAAATGTAACAAACTGCTCCTACTAGCTTTCTTTTGGCCCATTAAACATACCAATGAAAGCGTTTTAGTATAGCTGTTGGCTAAATAAAAAATTAAAAAGTACAGGTTGTTACTGCTAGAAATTCAGTAAAATTTCAAGATCCCATACACTTTGCAGTGTTTGCTCAAGTGTTACATCAGCCCAGTTCAGGTCTGTAAACAGAACACCTTCATTGTATGGTGATGAGAGGAGAGGTAGGTGTTCTTTAGTCCTAAAACATGCCTTCTCCATAGATACAGAATTTGCATAGATACAGAATTTGCATAATTTCTGCCGTTGTCAGGCTACAGTAGAAATTATGCAAATGGAAAAATAATGAGGGAAAAAAGTAAAGGAGAAAAAAACGGAAAAAAGAAAACGAATGCAGCCACCACTTCCCACAAGGTTTACTCACTTTCCTTTTGGCAAAACTGCAGTCTGTGAACAATCATCAAAATGAATGTTACGCCTTCATCCAGGCTACTGAAGTAGTGACATCCCTAATTAAAATCTAATTTTCATGTCAGGCTAGAGTGTTCCTCTAATATATGGCATTCAAATCACTAGAGTTCACTCTTTAACTTCCCATTGTGCAAGTATAGTGTTGCTGATTTATCACATTGGGGATGTCTTATACAGTATTGCTCTGCACATCTGTCCTAGAACGACCTGTTGGGGTCCATAATTGGTTCCATACCCTCCTACACATGAGCATTTATGCTTCCTTGTGACGACTTCATTCAAGGTCTTTGATGTTTTAACTACATACCGCAATGATCTGTGGATATAGTTCTTTGTTGCCCTTTACAGGTCAAAAAATATATATTTTTGGGATCATGATGTGAAATTCTGAATAGAACGTTTTCCTTCACGTTGCAGGTCACTGGTTTCTGAATGTATTGAAAGACTTTATTCTACAGCTACTTAGAATGGAAGCAAAGGATTCTGGGTAGACAACTTGTTCTCTGTCTGCCACACATCCTAATATCAACCCAGGATGCAAGAGAGTACAGCAATTGCTCACATGCAATGCACTTATGACATATGTGATCCATTATCTAGTATACTATGGTAAAAAAAATAAAAAAAATTATTAGGCACTAAGCCATCATAGTCCATATTTTATGGTCAAGAGCCCTGTATGTATATTTCAGATGAGGCAGGTCACAATGTAGAGTGTTCTTTTATATTCCTAATATCCTGACTCTACAGAGAGAGGCACATGGCATAAATAGTATTCAGGGAACTATGTGATATCTTATCTAGTATAAATAATTCAAACAATGATTTGTTAGGCAAAAATTGATGGAAATGGTTAAGACCTCTGTCAGTTTTTTTTTTTCTTTTTGAGGTCTGTAGACCATTGAAGAAGTTTCATATTGCTTCCTGTCCAGGAGATAATACAGAAAGAAACCAAAAAAAACCCGGTCCCTGACCGGTGGTCCCAGTCAGGGATCAGCACTGCTGGAGCTGAGGGATTCTCCTAGCTGCCAGGGGAAGAACTCCTCCAGTGAGAGTGGGGGGGGGGGGGGAGCGAAGGGAAAGGAAAGACAGATTCTGGTGGTAGGGGACTCAATTCTTAGGAGGACAGAGAGGGAGCTAAATTAAGGAAAAGGACCTCCAAGGTAGTATTCTCAGGAATACTACCGGTACATCGAGCCACACCAGAAAGGAAGAGGGAGATTAGGGAAGTAAACAAGTGGCACAAGAGCTGGTGCAGTAAGGAGGGGTTTGGATTCCTGGAGGACTGGGACGACTTCTCAGTCGATAAGCTATACTATAGAAGGGATGGACTGCACCTAAATGAGGAGGGTGCAGATCAGCTGGGCTTAAGGATGGCCAAAATTTAGAGAGGTTTTTAAACTAGGCAATGGGGGGGAGGGCCAAGAGATAGCGTGGAGCATATTCCAGAGGGTAATATTAGGGGCATTAGTGGTAGGGTAACCAAAGCACATAAACCCAAGGTAAATATAGTAGCAAGTCCTAGCTGTAATCTTGGAACACCCAAGAGGATAGTATGTGACCGGTCAAAATATATTAATGCATTAAAATGTTTGTTCACCAATGCCAGAAGTCTGCCAAGCAAAATAGGCGAGTTGGAAGCTCTGGTGCATCAGGAGAGCTATGATGTAATCGGTATTGCTGAAACTTGGCTTCATTCCTCACATGACTGGGCTATTAATATTCCTGGCTATGCACTCTTTCAGAAAGACAGAGTAAAAAGGAAAGGTGGAGGGGTCTGTTTGTATGTGAGAAGTAATCTCAAAGCGAGTGTGAAAGAGGACCCGGTGGACGGAGAGTGTGATGAGTCTGAAGCATTATGGGTGGAACTGCATACAGATGTGCGTAGTTCAAAGTTAATCATTGGAGTTTGTTATAGACCACCCAATGTTAATGAGGAGGTGGAGACTCAGCTCCTTGCACAGATAGAAAGGGCTGCAAGGGCTGAGACAGTGATAATAATGGGAGATTTTAACTACCCAGAAATTGACTGGGGTAATGGCACTGCTGGGACAGTTAAAGGGCAAAAATTCATAAACCTATTACGGGACAATTTTATGGTCCCAACTAGGAATGATGCTCTGTTGGACCTGGTAATCTCAAACTATGCAGAACGTATTACTAATGTTCATATAAAGGAACACCTGGGTAGCAGTGACCATAACATGATTTCATTTGTTGTTAGCTGTAAGCAAAAATCACATATGGGAAAGATAAAAACACTTAATTTCAAGAGAGCCAATTTTCCAAGGATGAGGGCTGCTCGCCAGGACCTAGACTGGGAGAGAATATTGGCATCAATGGGCACAGAACAGAAATGGGAATTCTTCAAAAAGACTTTTTGTGATCACAGGGCAAAGTATTTTCCCATGGGCAATAAGTTTAAAAGGCTAAAAATAAAACTGATGTGGCTCACGGCCAAAGTAAAAAAAAGCTATAAACTATAAAAAAGAGCTTTTAAAAAATATAAAAATGAAGGAACGCTAGTGTCATTTAACCATTACAAAGAATATAACAGAATATGTAAAAAGAAAATCAAGGATGCAAAAATTCAAAATGAAAGACAGATTGCAAAAGATAGTAGGACAAACCCCCAAAAATTCTTCAAATATATTAATAGTAAAAAGGTCAAGCCTGAGCATGTAGGCCCTCTGTCACAGCCGGGTGCCCACACTTGTAATGACAGCGCTGCGGACAAGAGGGGGAGAGAACCGAGGCTTTGGGCGGCCACATCGCCAGACCGTGGGACAAGTGAGTGTCTGTTTGTTAAAAGTCAGCAGCGACACTTTCTGTAGCTGCTGACTTTTAATAAACTTACAAACGATTGAAACTCCGCTTTAAAGCTTATTAAAAAGCTATAAAATTATCGTGATAAATTTAGTTCTATGTTTACATCAATATTTCTCCTATCACTAAGTAACTAATTATACATGTTAAATTTGAAAAGTAAGAAAAATAAAACATGAAATGTGTTAGATTGTGATCACAAAAAAGTATCAGATATACAGCACCGGCACTTGCTGGTTTTTATAAAACTAAATAGAGTTTTAGAGGGTGCACATAACACAGAAAGCTTAAAAAAAAAAAAAAAAACTTCTCTACCTAAAGCTAAAAAATAAAAGTTTTATACTTCGAAATCAAGAAAAAAGGGCGGAGCTGATCCTCTTTTACCTATACAAACTAGTTAATTAGGAAATTTGCTTTGATATATGAGTGCTTTGGATTACAATCATGTTTCTGAAACAAATTATGCTTGCAATTCAAGGTTTTATTGTAATTGAATCTTAAACCTGCAAATGGCTGATACGTGTTGTAACAGTAATGAAAAAAAGCAGACTTCAAAATACATGAATGCATACCTGCATAGACGCATATACCATGTGCGTGTTTAATGTTTTTTTTTTTTTTACTTTTATTAATAGCCATTTCATTACACATTGGGACCATCACAGCATCTATCAGCATTGTAGAACTTAACAAATGACTTGTGTCAACAGCCTAAAATAGAAGTTGGCAATCTCTTGAATTCTAGATGCATAAAGTTCCTGAGCAGCAATGCAATTTTGGAAGGAAAACTGACATATCCAGCCTCAAGGCCATTAAACAATACAGCCTGAGGGAATTCTAGCATGCCACCTTTAAACAGAGGCTTAAAGTGGAAGTAAACTCCCCTATCGTTTTCAGCCAAGGAAGCTGCCATCTTTGCCTCTGTTTAATCTTCAACTGCTATGGTACTGCACATGTGATTCATTATGACACCAGCCATTGGATGGTTTGATAGTTTGGCTGAGAGCATAACCAATGTGCAGTTTGCATTCCCGGCATGCCTTTTTTTTTTTTTTTTAACTGTTTAAATCGATGGGTTTACTTCCACTTTAACACACAGGTAACTTGCTTCATGACAGATTGCCTAAAAGGTCAGTTTAAAAGTAATATTATATTTAGAGGTGGAGCTTGGAGGCCAGAGCAAGCTCCTGGACAGTTATGCACCTTGGATATTACTCCCATAATTCCAAATTATTTTCTGGCCACTTGTGGTTTTTCCCACTAAAATGTGCATATTACAGTATCTTCTGTTGCATTCTCCATAAAATAAAAAGAAAGTCTAAAAAGGAAAGGGAAGGTTTGCCTGGCTGCTACAGGCAGCTCAGACACTTATAAATATATATAAGGGCAATACAATATAGGGTAGACCAGGTACTGAAATTCTGAACAGATCATAAGTAAACAGTGAGGCACCTTACCTTCAGGTAGCAGTGTGCATAGCAGTGGTGCAGTAGGTTATCTGAGGGCTGGCTCAGGCTGCTTACTGTCTGAACTAATTGCTCTGCATACATTGGCACCGAATGCTCAAAGTTGATTTTGTCAGCAAGTACTCTGATGGCAGGCAGAGGTCGTATTGGCTGAAAACTTGTTGTGTTTAAAGTACCCGCGGAATGCTAAAAAGAAAAAAACACACACACTTAATTCATCCTGTTAAAAGCACCACTGGGTAAGTAAAAAAGCAGGCTGCCAAAACTAATACCACATTTATCAAATGCTTTAAAGTGTACCCTGTTACCTGCACACAGGGAAGTTATTTTGCACACTAATCTGATTAGAGAACTAGAAACTAATAACATTACTGAGCCAAGACAGGTCATTTTGCCAAAGAAATGTTTCTAGGTCTGGTGAGCAATATCAGCTCTACACACAACAAGCCTATGGGGGGAATTCAATGTTGACACCTTTCTTGCAGTATGGTGCCTTTTAGAGCAGTTTTTTTTTCTGTTATTAGCGGTATGACCCCTTTAGCATGGCCTGTGCCTAAATTGTGAAAGTTTTGCACTAGTTTGGGTACCAGTGCTGACATGTGCACCAGATTTAAGTAGTTCCGCAACTTTTAGAAGCTGTTACTATGCCTGCGACTGATTCAAAAAGTTACCACCGGTTTACAATATCTACTTTCACACTGGAGCAGCACTAGCGGTAAGGCTCTGCTAATTTTAGCAGTGCTTTTCTGCTGTTATAGCGGCGCTTTCGGCTGCTAGCGGGTGCTTTTAACCTCCACTAGCAGCCGAATAAAAGGTTTAAAAGTGCCGCTGCTGAAGCACTTTGCAGGCACTTTGGCAGCGGTGGCCATTGATATCAAGGGCAGGGGCAGTGAAGGAGCGTTGTGTACACCGCCTTTAAGATGCTGCTTGCAAGACTTTTTCTAACGCCCTGAAAGCACACAGCTCCAGTGTGAAAACAATCGGACTTTCACACTGGTGCTGCAGGGGAGGCATTTTCAGGCACTATTTTTAGCCCTTTAGCGCCTGCAAAACGCCTCAGTGTGAAAGTAGCCCAAGTAAACTTGCAACAATTATGACCAAATTTAACTACTTCAATACTGGGCACTTTTACCCCCTTTCTGTCCAGGCCATTGTTCAGCTTTCAGCATTGTCGCACTTTGAATGATAATTGCACGGTCATGCAACACTAACCACATGAGTTTTTTTTATCATTTTCTTCACACAAATAGAACTTTCTTTTGGTGGCATTTAATCACTGCTGGTTTTTTTTATTTTTTACGTAACGATCGAAAATTCTGAAGAAAAAACAAAACAAAAAAAAAAAAAAAAAGCTTCTCTTAGTTTCCGTCAGTAAATTTTGTAAACAATAATTTTTTCTCCTTCACTAATGTGCACTGATGAAGCGGCACTTACTGATAGGTAGCACTGATATGTGGCACCGATAGGCAGCACTGATGGGTGGTACTGGTGGGCGGCATGGATAGGCAGCACTGACAGGCATCATTAATGGGCACTGATGGCACTTTACTGTAATCAGGGCACTGATAATCAGTGCCCCAAATACCTGTCCTGGTGTCCCCTGCGAGGAGATGACTCTGATCGGCTCTTCTCGCCACACACACTGTCCCATGTGAGGCGAGGAATGCCGATTACGGGTACTTCCACATCTACATCTACATGTGACCGGCTGTGATTGGACACAGCCGATCACATGGTTAAAGAGCCGCGTCATCTGCTCTTTACAGAGAACGAGCAGTGCGCCCCTGCGTCTGGGGCTGCTTTGGGGCGACGTCATGTGACGTCGTCCCAGAATGAGAGCAGCACCGACCCTTCCTCATTTATGGTGGATGGGCGGCAAGTGGTTAAGTTGGCGTACAGAGAGATGACAATGCTCATAGTTGGGCATATGTGCTGGGAAGCTGCCATAGTAAATGCTTTTCTGGTACTTTTACCTACAGGTAGGCATATAATAAAGCTTACCTGTAGGCAAAATGAATATCTCCCTAAATGTGCACCGTTTAGGAGATATTTCAGTGGAAACTGGCGACGTCCCCGATGCATGCGCTTTGAAGGGACTACATACTAATGCCATCTCTTTAGAGCTTTGTGCTGCAGCCATCACTCCCGTACTCATGAACAGGAATGACTTCGTTGCAGCTCAGCCATTCAAGCACCTGGAGCATGTGAACCTGAAAGGAAGGCCAGGTGAAGATGGAAGCCCTCTCAGTGGCGATAGCGCGCCATGCATACTAGCACATTCTGGTATTACCTTGCAGGGAGATTTTTTTTTTTTTTGGTGGAAAGTTTACCATCATTTTAATATGGTTCTAGTCTCAAAATAGATTTTTTTACCTTAATGCATTATCTGCATTAAAGTAAAAATCTCCCCACCACCTAATCTACCCACCCCCATCCCAAGACACTTACCTGACTATGATACCGATCCAGCGATGTCCCAGCTGCAGCACCTCTGCTCTCTCCTCCTGGTCTCACAGGAGAGCGGTAGAAGCCATGGGTTTATGCTGCTGTCTTTTAAACTCTTGTAAGAAGGTAGCGGAGGTGTGGCTTACCAAAATTGTGCAGCTTGGTAGCGCATGCACATGGCTTTCTGAGAGGGCACTGGTGGAAGGAGAAGCAAACAGTGCTGGTGGGGGACTGAAAAAGAGGAGGTAAGGGACTGTTCTGTGCAATACTGTTGCACAGAGCAGGTAAGTAGGGATGCACCGAAATTTCGGCCGCCGAAACATATCGGCCGAAAATGCCCTTTTCGGCAATTTGCCGAAAGAGAAAAACGGCCGATAATGGAGCCGAAAATGGGGCGGGGCCAGGGTAGGGGGCGGGGCTCCGCCCCCCGCCCCTGGTGCGCCCATCATGAAGAGCTATATCACGCTATAGTGCAGGCAAGCCGTCTCCGCCGCCTGTTTGATCACAGCGCGGGAACATCACAGCTTTCAGTTCAATAGCTGTGTGTTCCCGGCCGCGCGCCATCATGTACAGCCCCTCCCCCTTGTCAGGGCACTTTGATAGACAGATCACCCGTAGGATTGGACGGATGATCTGTCTATCAAAGTGCCCTGACAAGGGGGAGGGGCTGTACGTGACGGCGCGCGGCCGGGAACACACAGCTATTGAACTGAAAGCTGTGATGTTCCCCTGCTGTGATCAAACAGGCGACGGAGGCGACTCTCCTCTTCTCTCTTCTGTTTTCTCTTCACAGGTTGGCTGCTATGAGGGGACACACACACACTGGCTGCTATGAGGGGACACACACACACTGGCTGCTATGAGGGGACACACACACACACTGGCTGCTATGAGGGGACACACACACACTGGCTGCTATGAGGGGACACACACACACACTGGCTGCAATGAGGGGACACACACACACACTGGCTGCAATGAGGGGACACACACACACTGGCTGCTATGAGGGGACACACACACACTGGCTGCTATGAGGGGACACACACACACTGGCTGCTATGAGGGGACACACACACACTGGCTGCTATGAGGGGACACACACACACACTGGCTGCTATGAGGGGACACACACACACACTGGCTGCTATGAGGGGACACACACACACACTGGCTGCTATGAGGGGACACACACACACACTGGCTGCTATGAGGGGAGACACACACACACTGGCTGCTATGAGGGGAGACACACACACACTGGCTGCTATGAGGGGACACACACACACACTGGCTGCTATGAGGGGACACACACACACACTGGCTGCTATGAGGGGACACACACACACTGGCTGCTATGAGGGGACACACACACACTGGCTGCTATGAGGGGACACACACACACTGGCTGCTATGAGGGGACACACACACACTGGCTGCTATGAGGGGACACACACACACTGGCTGCTATGAGGGGACACACACACACTGGCTGCTATGAGGGGACACACACACACTGGCTGCTATGAGGGGACACACACACACTGGCTGCTATGAGGGGACACACACACACTGGCTGCTATGAGGGGACACACACACACTGGCTGCTATGAGGGGACACACACACACTGGCTGCTATGAGGGGACACACACACACTGGCTGCTATGAGGGGACACACACACACACTGGCTGCTATGAGGGGACACACACACACTGGCTGCTATGAGGGGAGACACACACACTGGCTGCTATGAGGGGAGACACACACACTGGCTGCTATGAGGGGAGACACACACTGGCTGCTATGAGGGGAGACACACACTGACTGCTATGAGGGGAGACACACACTGACTGCTATGAGGGGAGACACACACTGACTGCTATGAGGGGAGACACACACTGACTGCTATGAGGGGAGACACACACTGACTGCTATGAGGGGAGACACACTGACTGCTATGAGGGGAGACACACACTGACTGCTATGAGGGGAGACACACACTGGCTGCATTGTATCAATTGTATCATGTGTCATGTATCATGTGTGCAATTTCTGACCCTCTCCTGTACCACGTCCGCAGTCTCTGACCATCTCCTGTACCACGTCCGCAGTCTCTGATCATCTCCTGTACCACGTCCGCAGTCTCTGACCCTCTCCTGTACCACGTCCGCAGTCTCTGACCCTCTCCTGTACCATGTCCGCAGTCTCTGATCATCTCCTGTACCACGTCCGCAGTCTCTGACCCTCTCCTGTACCACGTCCCCAGTCTCTGACCATCTCCTGTACCACGTCCCCAGTCTCTGACCATCTCCTGTACCACGTCCCCAGTCTCTGACCATCTCCTGTACCACGTCCCCAGTCTCTGACCATCTCCTGTACCATGTCCCCAGTCTCTGACCATCTCCTGTACCATGTCCCCAGTCTCTGACCATCTCCTGTACCATGTCCCCAGTCTCTGACCATCTCCTGTACCATGTCCCCAGTCTCTGACCATCTCCTGTACCATGTCCCCAGTCTCTGACCATCTCCTGTACCATGTCCCCAGTCTCTGACCATCTCCTGTACCATGTCCCCAGTCTCTGACCATCTCCTGCACCATGTCCCCAGTCTCTGACCATCTCCTGCACCATGTCCCCAGTCTCTGACCATCTCCTGCACCATGTCCCCAGTCTATGACCACCTCCTGTACCATGTCCCCAGTCTCTGACCATCTCCTGTACCATGTCCCCAGTCTCTGACCATCTCCTGCACCATGTCCCCAGTCTCTGACCATCTCCTGCACCACGTCCCCAGTCTCTGACCATCTCCTGCACCACGTCCCCAGTCTCTGACCATCTCCTGTACCACGTCCCCAGTCTCTGACCATCTCCTGTACCACGTCCCCAGTCTCTGACCATCTCCTGTACCACGTCCCCAGTCTCTGACCATCTCCTGTACCACGTCCCCAGTCTCTGACCATCTCCTGTACCATGTCCCCAGTCTCTGACCATCTCCTGTACCATGTCCCCAGTCTCTGACCATCTCCTGTACCATGTCCCCAGTCTCTGACCATCTCCTGTACCATGTCCCCAGTCTCTGACCATCTCCTGCACCATGTCCCCAGTCTCTGACCATCTCCTGCACCATGTCCTCAGTCTCTGACCATCTCCTGCACCATGTCCCCAGTCTCTGACCATCTCCTGCACCATGTCCCCAGTCTCTGACCATCTCCTGCACCATGTCCCCAGTCTCTGACCATCTCCTGCACCATGTCCCCAGTCTCTGACCATCTCCTGCACCATGTCCCCAGTCTCTGACCATCTCCTGCACCATGTCCCCAGTCTATGACCACCTCCTGTACCATGTCCCCAGTCTCTGACCATCTTCTGTACCATGTCCCCAGTCTGACCACCTCCTGTATAAATTTTTTTTTAAAAAACAGTCATTTTCGGTATCGGTGCTGTTTCGGTATCGGTTTCGGTTTTCGGCCTAGTGTATTTTTCATTTTCGGTATCGGTTTCGGCACCAAAAAACCCATTCGGTGCATCCCTACAGGTAAGTATAATATTTTTATTTTACGGGGGAAGAAAAATTATCCTTTAGTAGCACTTAAATTTGATTGCTTGCCACACAGCATTTGTGGGTAGTCAGCCTCAGTGCAGCCCCATCCATGTGACAGATTTATGTATCTATACCCAACACTCTGTATGAATTGCCCAGTATTTGGGAAATGGGTACAGGTTATGGGCATATGGATAGGAGATTTCTAAACACAATAAGTACAGTATATATTCAATGAAATAATATAATTGTTCCATTCTTTACTGCACTAATGGTTAAACGATAGCCTTGAGCAGGAGAGTGTATATTTCTAATTACTTCATTTTTTTAATATAGGGTTTTGGAGGTCAGCTAATATGATTGGATTTACTTTCTGGCTCCTTGTTGCCCTCACTTCCATTTAAATAATGTAAAACTCTGAACAGGTAGTGCTGATTGCAGGAGCAATTCTTACATCACACACACATAATTAGCAGACCCTATGTGGGCAGAGGACATGTGTATCTTAATATATTTGGAAGATTAAAGTCAGGTTTAAGGAAAGTAATACTACTGGACATGATAGAGAGAACCTAACCTAAAGAAACCTTTTATATGAGCATGCCCAGAAGCAGAGGGAGATGGAGATGAATTATGTTGTTCTGCTTCATGGCTTGTCAGGCTTAATCAACCTGCCTACATGCCATGCAGGATATGAATAAAACTAGAGTGGCGATGAAGAATTTATTTGGGGTCAATAATTACATGAAAATCGATATCAGTCACCTTGTAAGATACACAAATGGACTTCTACACCCCAGTGGAATTTGTAAAGATTAAATTGCCAATATAAATGATAACGATTATAGTTTCTTAAATTCTACCACAAACCATGAACAGTAAAATAAGGTATATTGTAATAACTTTCTCCATGGGTTACTGTTCCTGTTCTCTCCAGAGTCAGGCCATGTGGCAAAATATGAAAATACACTATGTTGTCAAAAGTATTGGGACACCTGCCTTTACACGCACATGAACTTTAATGGCATCCAAGTCTTCATCTATAGGGTTCAATGTTGAGTTGGCCCAACCTTTGCAGCTACTACAGCTTCAACTCTTCTGGGACTGTTCGACCATTCTTCCAGAAAAGCATTTGTGAGGTCAGGCACTGATGTTGGGTGAGAAGACCTGGCTTGCAGTCTCTGCTCCAATTCATCCCAAAGGTGTTCTATTGGGTTGAGGTCAGGACTCTGTGCAGGCCAGACAAGTTCCTCCACCCCAAACTCATTCATCCATGTAGTTATGGACCTTGCTTTGTGCACTGGGTGCACTTGTCATGTTGGACCAGGAAGGGGACATCTACAAACTGTTCCCACAAAGTTGGAAGCATGAAATTGCCCAAAATGTCTTGGTATTCTGAAGCCTTAAGCGTTCCCTTGACTGGAGCTAATGGGCCAAGCCCAATCCCTGAAAAACAACCCCACATCATAATCCCCCCTCCAACAAATTTTTTTGGACCAGTGCACAAAGCAAGGTCCATAAAGACATGGATGAGTGAGTTTGGGGTGAAGGAACTTGACTGGCCTGCACAGAGTCCTGACCTCAACTCAATAGAACACCTTTGGTATGAATTAGAGTAGAGACTGCATGCAAGGCCTTATCTTAACACAATTCTAAACCTTGTGAACAGACTTCCCAGAAGATCTGAAGCTGTTATAGCTGCAAAGGGTGGGCCAACTCAATATTGAACCCTATGGACTATGACTGGAATGCCATTAAAGTTCATGTGCGTGAGTTAATTAAAACACTCTCCCATTAAAAATAATTCAATGAAACTTTTCTTGGCTGTCAGCTGTCAGTGGCAGCTTTGTTGCCGGATAACTATCAGTATCAATCAAAATGGTTCCCAATCATATAATCGATGTAGCACCTCGATGTTTAGGCAGGGTTGCTAGTAAATTTACCTGCCAAGTATAGTTGCCTTGGCCAATTAATAGGAGATCAATTCATTCCACCCTAATTCTGAAATTGCTACACTTTTCTCTTCTGTCACTAGATGGACGGGTATCTGGTTGCATTAGATAGGACAAGGGCATTGCAAGGACAGATTAGGAATAGATGGGGTGTGTCAGCCCATGGGCAGGGATCTTCTTGGGTCCTTTGGCCTGCTGGGAGAGCCTATTTATGTGGGTGAGGTCAGGTGATCTGTGTTCTGTGCCACCTGGACAGCTGTCTGGGTGGACATGTGATATACTGCCCTGGGCTGCTAGGCCGGAGCCTGAGGCCTATCCCGGGGATATCTGGCTGCTAAGCTGTCTGAGGGCCTATACAGAAGCAAGAGAGCAGCGCAGGGTTGGGACTGTGGTTTGCAGTCCAACTAAAGTGACTGTTCTGTCGGCCGGAGAACCTGTCATGAATGGAAGGTAGAGGGGAAGCTGTCGCCACTAAGGGGCCATCCACCTTCTTACCAAGGACCACCATGAGTAGCTGCAGCAAGTACCATAGCAGTATTCTCACCAACCGGGGACAGTGAAGAATTGGGAAACTTCAGCAGGTGTCAAGCCAGGGACCCAGCCAGCAGAGGTGATGCTTGCAGGGAAGTCTTGTGTGCCAAGCCAGGGACTGAGCAGGCCAGTGGGGTGACACTCAAGGAGTATCTCTGAGTGCCAAGCTAGGTAGCCAGCAGGGACGCAAGGGTGACGCTTGAGGAAGATACTCAGTGTGAAGATTGGAAAAGCTCAGGAGATCCAGCGGCAGTGGATCAGTGGGTCTAAGTGATAGACTGGGAGCTCAGTTGAGTGAAGATCTAAAAGGGATATTGTGTAGGAAGTGAAAGAGTTCATTACAACTTGGTTAGAAACTGTTCAAGATTGTTGCCATAGGAGACAGCGTGTCTACACATACAGATGTGGTGTCTGGCTGGGTGCCTTTCCCTGCATGGCTACCTATAGAAGTCTCGGAGTCTGCTAATTAACATGGCAACTACTAAAGGGTGTCCTAGCCCTAACCCTCTCTCACAGTTCTGTTCAAGTGAAAATAAATCTCTGCATTCAAGAAGTGTCTGGTGCCCATTAATCTACCTTGCATCATACCCACCATGCCACGTAACCCACTTTACACAGAAGGGTGTCAGCTGTCCCTGACTCAGGAGGTCCCCATTAGGCCTGGAGATTTGGATAAATCATTATGCTATGAAGATGGGCAAATTTGTCATAGATTTATGGTTGACTGGCACATACCGATGGAGCCAAATTTGGTCTGGGTCTCTGGAACATAAGTAAAATGTAAACTAAATGGAAACACTGAAAACTGCATCACGTTGCATCCCATAAACAACTTTTTAAACTGAATGATATTGTGCATGCCAGTTGCATTCAGTGTGAAGTCAAGAGTCAGGCCACTATATTAATGCAGTTTCACCTTAGTTAACCCACCTAGTAAATTTAAATTTGTATCTTTAGTTTTAGGATTCAAAGTAATAAATAACACCAAATCTATGTGTGTTTCTCTTCACTGCACATACCTCCTAAATTGCTGATCCACCCTACAAATGACCTGTGCCTCACCACATCTTCCATTACCATTAATCTATGAATTTTCTCAAGCTGCGCCCACCAAGTAGAAGTCCCCACCTCACTCCATTAGACTTATTCTTCAAACTCTTTATCACTGCCTAAAAACTATACCTACAGGGATGCATTCAAATAAATTAAACTTTTTTTGTGACCTGCAAGCAATTTTAGCAACCCTTCCCTAATATTTCCAGATGTTCAATATAGCATATGACCTCACTGTACCTGCTATTGAAGCATTCTTGCATACTAGTTCAAATCATGAGAGTTCCCTAGGGTAACAATATATTTGAACTGCAACCCACTGATGATACCCAGCTGGAAAAGAGTTATATACTCCGTGATTCAAATTAGCAACTCTGTAAGCTGAAGACATTGCACTTCGCATTTTCAGGTAATACATGACAATACCTAGCCAATATTGAGCAGGTTTCCATCAGCATTACAAACTCGAAGAATGCAGCTATCTTCTCAAGTGAAAGGATACAGATTGTACAGACTATGAAAATTACTGCATTTTATTGCAAATTACATAATCGTGATGAAATACAGATTCTCCGTGTCAAGCAGCTGCTGCCGCAAATAGGTCTGTAATTATCTTCTTACGTCAAACTCACAACTACCGAACAAGAGTTATTTTATGACCCTGGCTCTGGAGTTTTTTGGAGAAAAATAATTAGATGCAATTAAGAGAAAAGTGACTCCAAAATGCATCTATTAACAAACTATTGAATACAGAGTCTGCCAAATCTTCTACATATAGCGCTACATGTTGCTTTACTTTCTCCTTAATTCAACTAATGGAATTATATTAAAGAAGATTGTCTCTCATTATAAAGGAAGAAAAATTAGTCTTTCTACTAGATGAAACTTTAGTAAAAATATGAATCTGTTTAAGTAATGAATGCAGGCAGAACATGACACACTATGAAAAACAGTGGCAAACTGCAACTTTGGCAGAAACAGATTTAACCTGTGGTTTATATGTGGTGGCCCTACAAAGCCTTATGTACAGTATGTTTGGTTCTGAATGAATGAATATACTAAAAATACTCAAGCGCTGGTGCGGTGAAAACCCTAATAATAATGTGAATCCAAATAACTATATGAGAAATAATAAAAGCTGCACCAATATCGGTGATCTCTCACCTAAATAGATAGCAATAAAATGAATATAAATATAATCAGTGCGCTAATATAAAAACGAAATATCACACATATCCCTGCTGTTCCTCTGTGCTAGTTTGATATATATCTGAATAGAATAAATATAAATAAATATTAATTGACCGTGTGAAATAAATAAGAATAAAGATAAATGAATTAATTGTGAATAAATAAATTCTGTGTAAACAAATTCCGTGTAAAAAAAATTTGATAAATTTCACATATAAAACTGAGAATATCTCTGCACCTGATATACGTAATAAAAATCAGAATTCAGAATTAAAAATATAGTAAAATGCACCTCTCTGAATAAACAACGATCCAAAGACTCACAAATATTGATATCCAAAGGAATCAAAATAAATTTAATTGAATTAAGTCCGGTGTTCAACACTCAGTCCCATACACATTGCCCGCAAACACCAGGCTGGGACAGCTAGCAAAGACTATCCCGCTATGATACGTGTGTTCCTTTAATCTTGATCCACAATCCTTTGGCTCTCATTCACCATAAGAAAAAACTGAAAAATGGTGCACTACTGCGATATTTAAGATCGGCTATTTATGCACATATCTATGGACTCACAGACCCATTATGATACAGGCATACAGTAGCATAAGGCAAAACGTCAGGTTACACTCCTCATCACAGCCTTTCCGTGTCTCCAAACATTAGCGGCTTGATGACACTGGCTCCTCCTCCCGACGCGGTGCGTCGCAGGTCACGCAACATTCTCAAGGGAAATAAGCCTGGTGGCACTCGTGGGGGATTTTAAAGCCGCTTTTGTTTTGCGGTTGCCATAGTGACTACAGGAATCATTTTATCATCATGCCGTTCCCTTCAGAGCCTTACACACAGTGTGTTCCCAAAAACGATACAAACATTTTTAATACAAATATCGCCAATTATACCATTCGTTTGCCTTACTAAATACAAACATACAGATCATATATTAAATATAACTAAGACTTACAATATATCACTGATACCTACAAAACATAAAAACGTTTTATTAAAACAGCGCTAAAAGGTATTGTATTGTTTACTATAATTGCGCTAAACTTTTAAACTCAAAAATTTAAAACCACTCATTGCCATCTCACCCTCATAAGCTCCTTTACCCCCCTAGTGATTGGGTGATCGTATAGGACAGTGATGGCGAACCTTGGCACCCCATATGTTTTGGAACTACATTTCCCACGATACTCATGCAGTGTAGTAAAGCATCATGGGAAATGTAGTTCCAAAACATCTGGGGTGCCAAGGTTCGCCATCACTGGTATAGGATTATAACCACAAATATTTTTATTACGTATATCAGGTGCAGAGATGTTATACGTTTTATATGTGAAATTGATCTAATCTTTTTACACTGAATTTATTTATTCACAAATAATTTATTTTTATTCTTATTTATTTCACACAGTCAATTAATATTTATTTATATTTATTTTATTTGGATTAATATCAAACTAGGACAGAAGAACAGCAGGAATATATGTGTGATATTTAGTTTTTATATTAGCGCACTGATTATATTTATATTCGTTTTATTGCTACGGAATGAATACACTTGCTTTAGAAAGAAAAAAAAGCACATACCTTATGCCCCATTATAACAGACAGCAAATGTCCAAGCAGGTTGAATTCAGCCATCGTGACTGTGATGGAACACTTCAACAATGTGACGCAGGTAAGTCGTGTTGGTATGTATTCCTCCAGTACTGACACCTCTTCTGGACTAGGTAAAGTCTTACATTCTTCAAGTGAAGCTGGAGAAAAAGTATAGCAGTGTTGTTGGCAGGTAATATAAAATCTATTTTTTTTTTTTAAAAAAGGTTCCTAAAACAAGTGAACATCTGATTTGTAGTCTGCAGGGCACAATGGTCTTATGTCCTTCTTGTGTTTAATGTAGAACTCTTGCCCGTCATTAAAAAATAAAATGATATGCAGTAGCACTTTTTTTTAAGGCTTTAATAATAGCTTTCACCAGTCCCTCTGCAAAGCATCAACAATAACTGTTAATCTTGGTTTAAGTCAACCTCATGCAGATTCCTGTGATAGGGTAACAATGCTGATGCACTGCTTATGAGTTCAAAGCAAAGTTATCACTTATGTAAAGCTGCTTGTGCTATAGTAAGGCTGGCCATACATTATACAGTTCTTGTAAAACTTTCCTTTAGATTTACCAAAAACATATAATATGAGGTCAAACTTAAACACTCTCAATTTGTAATGCAATCAGGCAGGCACTTGTACTACATAGTTGAAGGTAAATCTAAAAGGAAATCAAATAATAAAATTGTTTAACGTATTGCCAGCTTAAAGCGGTTGTAAACCAATCAACGATTTTTGTTTTGTTTTCCCTGCAAGGTAAAGCCATAATGTGCCAATATGAATCGCATACTAGCATATTATGTTAAACTTCCCTTAAAACGAAGCTGCTGCCATATTCACACGTCTTGCTTTTGGGTTTGCGGACTCTGGCTCTTTGACTGCCTGGAGCCGCAATGATGGCTGGAGCAGGTCACGGCACGGATGGCCGTTCCTCCAGAGAGCATACACCAGTGATGTAACTGGCTGCATGTGCAGTAACTATCTCCTAAACGATGCACGTTTAGGAGATATTTAAACTACCTATAGGTAAGCCTCATTTTAAGCTTGCCTATAGGTAAAAGTCATGCATGGAAGTTAATTTCCACTTTAAGTTGAAGGGGGTGCGGCTATCAGCATCATCGCTAATGGTTCCCAAGGCTATATCTTTTCAATCACACCACATTTAGCACTGCTCACTACCTTCTGGATTGGTAGCACTGCCTCTGCTGCTGAAACACTCCCATGGTGAGCCCCAGTGTCTGTGAGGGGTAGTGCCTGAGTCACAAATGAAATAGTGTTCGTCACGCTCAGAGGAGGTAAGGAAGTAATTTATAAATCTTGTGTACCACATAGAAACTAGAACTGGTAGCTCTTAAGACTGTCACACAGGAGCCTTTAGGTTTGCTGTTTTAGGGTTTTTCTGCATAAAAGGCACGTTCAATGCTCATCATACATAAGGACAGCATACATTAATAGCCAGAATCTACATATTAAAGCATCTGTGCCTGTACCAGTGCATACCAGCACACAGTCCCATATGCTAACTGTGGTTTTACAGAGGTTCTGTATGCTCATGCATGCTATATAGCCCCCAGCCCCACCATTGCAACCCTGCACATGACTCCTTTTAGGACGGTCTATCAGACAAAAGAACAAACACATTGGCAGCTAGAAAATACATTGGTGTAGTGTAGAGTTTTGACTCTATTTGTCCATAGAGATGCATGCCATAACACACTCTCTCTGTACAACCTGCATTGCAGTCCTACTCTATCCAGGCACTTATGGTCAGGATTTCCTCACACAGCCTCATATTCTGTAGTCATAAGAGTAGGCCTTCAAAAGATCACTCAAAGAGTTATAATGAACCCAGTAAGATGGAAAAAAAAAAAAAAAAAAAGGAAGCGGCTACCACTGATTTCTTTTTAAAAGGTGTAGGCTTTGCATTATAATTTCAAACCTGGCTTTGTAATCTGGGAAAATATGCAGGGGGATCATTTAGAGTCTACAGACTTTGCTGGCTAAATGTATTTGTTCCAGGCCAGTGAATCATCAGGTAGCAAAGCTAAGATTGGTATGACAGCCCAGTTCTTAAATCTTTAAAAAATTGTCAGAAAAAACATTCCCAGACTGGTTTAACAGAGGGTACGATTTAAAAAACTGATGATACAGCCTTTTGGTCTGTCACACAAAAAAGTTTGGCAAGCATATTTCTGTATAGCAGTTTTTAACGTACCACTATTGAAATGTTATATCTTCAAAAATTTAGATGAAAATTAATAAATTAAGTTTGTTGAAATGGTAGAGCGGTTGACCAACAGAGCCATCCAGAATACTAGGCCAAGTACAGCTATCACAGATTTGCGCAATGGGCGTGTTAAGCTGACTACATGGCCCTTTGGTGTGAACCCAGGGAAGGTAAAGTATTGACATGAGAGATTTTATACTTTAGTGATGCTGGGTTGTTTCAATGTACTGTATCTTTACATAGTGAAATGTACATTCACACCATGCTCTTGATCTCTTAAATTAAAAACACAATAAAAAAATCTGAAAACAAAAGAAAAATACCAGGGCGGGAACAACTGTAAGCCTCATATTCATGATCGAAAGAGCACGCCACCATCTTCATGATCCTATGTACTGAACTGCTGTCAAGTCTTAAGTCGATGGGACCAATCACAAGCCTCTTTATGGACATCTCTTTGACATTGCTGATCTCTTCTGACTTTAATGCGGGGAATTCTTGCTGGCTTACAGATCCTTCGGAAATAACAAAAAAAAAAAATGAAGCTTAGTAACCCATCATTACTGCATTGTTCAGATACTATTTTAGTCCTTAGTCATGTTATAAAATATGCCTTTCTTACTAAAATAAGAAATTTTATGCACCTTTAAACTAAATTTATCAAAATAAAACTTGGTAACATAGATTCAACATTTTGAAAGAGTCTTCATATTATATAAGAAAACCTAACTGGTTGCGTCTGGAGGAATATTTTTATTTTTACTTTTTAAATGCAAGAAGCCCACTGAAAGCAAACTAAATAAAATGATTCAACATATTAAGGGCAGTTGACCATGGTACATCATGAAACTTGTAGCAAGAAAGCTGATTTACAAGGGATGAACTTTACCACACATATTTATCTAGATGGCCTACACTGCAGCACATTCCCAGAGTAAAACAAAATCTGTAGTGCCGCACTCTACAGAAGACCACTTTCTTTTATTGGAAAATCACATCACAGCTCAACTAGTCTGTTGCTATTGGTAATAGCCAGCACATGTGGCTTCCCAGCCGAAGAGACAGTTTACAAGCCTGCAGGTGAGCTCCTGGAGCGGTGATATCCCTTCTCCTTTATATTACGTTTCCAGAGTACACAGTAAAAGAATGCTCTCAGTATATAAGCAGAAATACATGTATTTCAAGGGCTCAATCTATAATATGCACACTGGTTCCTTGGGCATGCACCAGTCTATACCAGGATTTGTGAGTACTATACACAAAACTGTACCCAAGTATTCACAGAGCAGTAGCTGGCTTTTAAACTATAAGCCCTGCCCTATAGAATACACTGGGTCAAACAGTTGAACTGGCAGTTGGACAGCCAAGTCTTGGGAGAGCTTCTCTACCAAAGTCCTACTGTGTGTATCAGGAGTGCTGACAGCAACTCCAGTAAAAAGGAAGCATGCAACTGAATGAAATTTTTTTTTTGTGAGCAGATGGTAATCATGCCAATTTTTACACAGACAATGTTGTGATGCACAATGGTGGCACATATTTTCATTGAGATGACTACCTTTTTTGAAAAGGCAATGGGTCCTGTCAGAATACTTGTGAAGTTTATCATATCTGTAAAATATCTGCTTTGAATGTGTGGATGGGGAATTGATTTGTTTTCTTTTTATAAACCTGCTGGTTTAACCCAAGAAAATGAATCATGTATGACCTACCTTACACTAACAAAGTAAACATTTAAGGTAATATGTTGGACAGAGAGACAAGAAACAGGTGACTCCTTAGGAAGTGTTTGTTTCTGAAAAGAGGGCAAACAAGAGTGAAATAAACTTGTACCTTTGCCACTAGTACACTCCATTGTGTATAGGTAATCCATGTAGAATGCCCCAAACCTCTGCATTCCGGCTATCTCTGTGTAGGTCTCCTATCAACAAAGAAAAGCAAACAGATCTAACTCAAGCACAAGAGAAGCCCCAGATTATAAGCAGCACAGACAAAGTATTTGAGGTGTAAGCATGTTTGGGTTTGAGTGTGAACACAAAAAAAAAAAAAAAACGAACCTCTACAAAACAGTTGTTATCCAAAGCACTTACCTTTTCAAGACAGGTAATGAAACGTCTATGGCCCTTTGTACAAAAGACAAGTCCAATCAAACAAATATTGGTTGGTTAATAAATACCTTTAACTGAATGCATGTGTTTTATGTTTAATTTTCTTAATGCAAATATAACAACAGGTAGAAAAAATGTTGTAATTCTACCTTTTTTGGGTGAATCTTTCATTATATGCCTAAATGTTGGACAAACTATCATGGTGTGTGTATATATATATATATATATATATATATATATATATATATATATATATATATATATATATACATATATATATATATATATACACACACACACACACACATACACACACACACCATGATAGTTTGTCCAACATTTAGGCATATAATGAAAGATTCACCCAATCACATTGTCTGATTTTTTAAATAATTTATTTGCAAATTATGGTGGAAAATAAGTATTTTGTCACCTACAAACAAGCAAGATTTCTGGCTCTCAAAGACCCGTATCTGTTGAAGGACACCAGAAACCAAATTGTAGACCTGCACCAGGCTGGGAAGACTCAATCTGCAGTAGGCAAGCAGCTTGGTGTGAAGAAATCAACTGTGGGAGCAATAATTAGAAAATGGAAGACATACAAGACCACTGATAATATCCCTCGATCTGGGGCTCCACGCAAGATCTCACCCATCTCAAGACCACTGAATGATCACAAGAACGGTGAGCAAAAATCCCAGAACCACACAGGGGATCTAGTGAATGACCTGCAGAGAGCTGGGACCAACTTAACAAAGGCTATCATCGGTAACACACTACGCCGCCAGGGACTCAGATCCTGCAGTGCCAGACGTGTCCCCCTGCTTAAGCCACTGCATGTGCAGGCCCATCTGAGGTTTGCTAGAGAGCATTTGGATGATCCAGAAGAGGATTGGGAGAATGTCATATGGTCAGAAGAAACCAAAATAGAACTGTTTGGTAGAAACACAACTCGTTGTGTTTGGAGGAGAGGATGCTGATTTGCAACCAAAGAACACCATACCTACTGTGAAGCATGGGGGTGGCAACATCATGCTTTGGGGCTGTTTCTCTGCAAAGGGAACAGGATGACTGATCCATGTACATGAAACAATGAATGGGGCCATGTATCGTGAGATTTTGAGTGCAAACCTTCTCCCATCAGCAAGGGCATTGAAGATAAAACGTGGCTTGGTCTTTCAGCATGACAATGATTCCAAACACACCGCACGGGCAATGAAGGAGTGGCTTTGTTAAAAGCATTTCAAGGTCCTGGAGTGGCCTAGCCAGTCTCCAGATCTCAACCCCATAGAAAACCTTTGGAAGGAGTTTAAAGTCCGTGTTGCCCAGCGACAGAACCAAAACATCACTGCTCTAGAGGAGATCTGCATGGAGGAATGGGACAACATACCAGCAACAGTGTGTGATAACTTTGTGAAGACTTACAGAAAACATTTGACCTCTGTCATTGCCAACAAATGATATATAACAAAGTATTGAGATGAACTTTTGATATTGAAAAAATACTTATTTTCCACAATAATTTGCAAATAAATTAGTAAAAAATAAAAATAAAAATCAGACAATGTGATTGTCTGGACCTGTTTCCACATTTTGTCTTTCGTAGTTGAGGTATACCTATGATGACAATTACAGGTCTCGTCTTTTTAAGTGGGAGAACTTACACAATTGGTGGCTGAATAAATACTTTTTTGCACCACTGTGTATACACAAACACAAACACACACACACACACACACACACACACACACACACACACCAAATACTACCAAAAGTGTTAGTACGTAGGGTTCAATTTTGTTTTGCCAACCCTTTGCAGTTATAAGGCTGTCCACAAGGTTTAGAAGTGAGTCTATGGAAATGTTTGACCATTCTTCCAGAAGCGCATTTGTGATGTGGACAAAAAGGCCTGGCTCGCAGTCTCCGCTCTAATTCATCCCAAAGGTGTTCTATCCGGGTTGAGGTCAGGACTCTGTGCAGGCTAGTCAAGATCCTCCACCCCAAACTTGCTCATCCATGATGTGTGCCACCATTTTTACCAACAGTCTTTATAATGCATGTCAATAAATGAAAAAAACTGACAAACATTTGGTCTGACGCATGTCAGTGCACTGCATATATGTGAAATAGCATCACTTAAAACAATGGTAAACCTCTACACATGTGTTGATGGGAATATGGGAATTACCTTGGTGTCAGATGCTCCTTGTATTTACTCCCAAAAGAACAACTATCGTTTGTATTTACCTAGCCACAACATTTTGCATCCTATACTATATAAATCTGCTCTTAGGATTTAAAATGTGGACTCTGCCTTAGCATTTTATACTTGAGCAGGCCCAATTCAAAGAATAAAGGAGGAACAATTTCCAATGCATGTGTCCAAAACAACTGAAAGCAACATGGCAAGCAATACTTCAGAATAGCGCAGCGAGGAAAAGAAGAATCGCTGAAGCAAAGATGTAGAAGAAGGGAGAAAAATGTGCCTTGCTTCTGAAAGTATTGAAAAAAAAAAATGGACTTTTACTTTAGTTGGAAAAAAGGTTGAACCGAATAACAAATCCTTTAACAAGCTAAACAATTCATAAATATATGTTGTTAAATTGTACATGTAGAGTTCCTTAGAAAGAATCATTACAGATGGGTTCGCCTCGGGCCCTTCTAGGATAGTCTCTAGTTTTGCCTCCTTTCTCTCATCCCTATACAGCAGACCTGCCTCTTTTGATCTGGACAAGGCTGAGAGCTTTTTTGAAACACTTAGCCTTCCTTCGCTGTCCTCGATGGCCCAAGACACCGTGAACACACCTATTTCTGAGTCGGAGGTCGCCCAAGCTATTAAATCTTTCAAGCCATCCAATATCCCAGGTCTGGATGGCTTCACTGGACTGTATTATAAAACATTTGCAACTTTGCTCACCCCTTACCTGACTTTTTATTTCCATTCCTGCCGTGATGGTGCAAGGCCCTCTACGGACTCACTTAAGGCCCACATTTCTATGATTCCCAAGTCAACTGAGGAGGCCACTGACCCACAATATTTTCATCCTATTTCTCTGTTGAATGTGGACTTGAAGGTTTTGGGGAAAATTTTAAGCACACGTGTCAATAAATCCCTTTAAGTCCTCAGTCACAGAGACCAGGTGGGCTGTGTGCCCTGCCGTCACTAAGAGAACGTAATCCACCTTATCCTTAATCAGCGTAAAATTCCAAGTTCTGTGCTCTCCTTGAATATTTACAAAGCGTTTGATTCGCTTTCTTGGGACTACCTCCAATATGTTCTGACTCCATGGGAATGTAGGGCACACTTCTTATCGTGGATTCAAGCCCTATATTTAATCGCTGTCAGTGGCAGGAAATAATAGGCAGGTTTTTTCTGCGACTTGTTTCCTATATTTCGGGGAACCAGGCAGGACTGCCCCATTCCCCAGCACTCTTGGCACTGGAGCCACTGGCGGAGGCAATCGGGGCCATTGTTGACATTTCAGACGTACCTTATGATGGAGCCCAGTATAAAGCCAATTTTTTTTGCAGATGATGCTCTTCTGTTTCTGACAAACCCACTCATCTCCCTTCCCAACTTGCAACTTGTATTAGACCGATTTTCAGCCTTCCCCGGCCTTTAAATCAACCCCTCTAAAACCACAGCGCTGAACATCAACCTCCCTCCTGATGTGGTGGAGCATCTTCAGAAGTATTCCCATACCGTTGGGCATCTCAATCTATTGAATACTTAGGCATCAAACTGACGTCCTCCTACTCTTCGTTGTTCTCTGCCAACTACCACCCCTTGCTGCATGCCTTGACCTCCCTCATGCATTCCTGGCAATTTCCCACCCTTTCATGGATAGGAAGGATCTCTGCAGTCAAAATGACAATCCTACCTAAAGTTTTCTATTACTTTCGCACACAGCCAGTTAGAGTACCCTCTTTCTTTCTTTGCAAAATCAGATTCTCCAATTTATCTGGGTGCTGAAATGTCCTAGAGTCCCTAGATCTACTCTTTATACCCATAGGCTGCAGGAGGTCTGGGGGTCCCCAATGTCTCCAAGAACTATACAGCAGCGCACATCTCCCCATTGACTATGCTTCACGCAGCTACGGATGTCACTCCTTGGGTGTTATTTGAATTGCCTAACTGCGGTTCGTTCTCAATACAAGCTCTGCTCTGGCTCCCTCATAAATTGCGCCCCCTGAGCCCCATGCTATTGCATGGCCTGCAGACATGGAATTCAGTTCGCTATTCTGGAAATTTGATGTCTCCTTTTTTACCACTGCTCCCTATTACTCACAATCCTCTTTTCCCCGCAGGCCTTGAGGAGCCTCTGATATTCTGGGAGGCTATACACGAGTTCAAAACTTTCTTTCCTCCCATTCCTTTCTATCATGGGAGACTATCCGAGAAACACACAACGCACCAATCAGGGAACACTACCTCTTCCTTCAATTGAAACACTGAATTTTGCCCTACGCCACATGTCCACTTACCCATTTTAAAAGACTTTCTTCGAATATGCATGTCAGCATGCCCCTGGCCTCATTACAGCTATCTATGCTTCTTTGAATGGATGCCCGACATCCGCATACCTCTCCTACATGGCCCAATGGTAAAGGAACCTCCGGTCCCCCATAGACCTAGAAGACTGAAGTAAGGCCTGAAAAATAGTGGCCAAATGCTCATGTAATACAAAACACACTAGAAGCAGCATATAAGGTCCTTTTTTCCGATGGTACCGAGTCCCAGCCCGTACAGCTCATGCTTTCCCGGGGAGTGGTGATAGTTGTTTCCCTAACTGTGGACAGCAGGGGGATGTCGATGTCATAAATACCTGGTGGTCCTGCCCAAGACTGGTGGGGTTCAGGTCTAGAGTTTTTGGCTTACTTCAGACCCTTTCCCATCCAACAGTTCATAGGGATGCTAAGTTAGCCCCATTACATTGTCCAATACTGGGTTTATACCCTCCACGCCAGAAGCCAGCCACATACCTCTTTATTGTGGCTAAACAAAACTATAGCTCAAGCCTGGAAGACCTAATGCGTAGCTTTTCAGGGGGTGAAGACACATATGACTGCTATTATGCTTCAAGAACGAATGTCGAGGGGGTGTGGCTTGGCGCGCAAAGGAGATGGACGCTTGATACAACAGCTCCGACAGCATCGCAGCCTTAGTCGGCCTTTCTGCACCCAGATAGCTCTAACATGAGCATGAAAAACCATGGGACACCCCGCACAAGATCCCGGAGACTAGCAGCGGAGTACCAGGGAAGAAACATCTCAGAGCTCTTCAAAAATCCCCCGGCGGCCAGAAACAACATGCCTGGAGTCAAGATGCCGGCGCCACGCGTGGAGGATGACTACAGTGAGGACTCGCAGTCAGCGATAGAGGATGACGGTAGGGGCACCCCTCATTCGGATTCTCCCCCTCACATTTGCTGGGATGTCTGGCTTTGCAGCCGACATCAAAGCGATCTTTTCGGCCGCAATAACTAATCTTAAATCCAGCATGCTAGTCCTCACGGATAAAATGATAGTGGCAGGGACGGCAGGGAGACACAGAGACAAAGCAAACCACAGACTTGAAAGAGTGTCATGCTCGCAAACCCAGCATTTTATTTAAATTAATAGACATCTTGATGATTTAGATAATAGAGGAAGGAGAAACAATATCAGGGTCAGGGGGATCCCTGAATCTGTAGAAGCAGATCAGATCACACCGGCCCTGGAGAGGGTATTCAACAGCCTGCTGGAAAGGCCTGAGAACACAGCCATTGAATTCGTCAGAGTTCATAGAGCCCTTAGAGCCAGAGGTCCGGAAAATATGCCTCCTAGAGATATAATATGCTGCCTACAAAGCTTTCCCTTGAAAGAAAGCATAATGAGAAAGGCCCGCAGGAATGATCGGATAATCTTAAACGGCGAAATGATCATGCTTTTCCATTACCTTTTCCAAATCACCCTTAAGAACTGGAGGGCTTTGAGGCTTTTATTAGACAGAGGGAAAAGGACCTACGCTACACCTGGCGATTCCCATTTTCTTTACTAGTCAGCCATAATGGAAAACAATACTCTCTGCGATCCCCAGATGATCTTCCTGATTTCTGCCATGCATTACAGCTAGGCCCAGTGGAAGTGCCAGATTGGTACCAGGAATTCATTGTACCACCACTGGACAGACCTAAACTTGCCTCCCCATTTATCTCTCCGGATAATCACCACATGAAAAAAAATGAGACTGTCCCGCCCTGGCAGTTCGCAAGCGGGCACTCAAAGCAGCAGGTCTCACTCCTCAAGAGGACATGAGGAGACTTAACCATAGAGACAACACTCTACAGTGTTACTCACCAAACCCTCTACGCCTGTTCTTTGTCACAATGAAACTTGTGGCTAATTGAAGTGACCCTGACTTCACCTAGTTGCAGACATACACAGCGCTGGTTAAAGTGGCAGTTAATATTTCACTATCGGATGATAGTACAAGTTGCATGAATGGACGTTGTCGACTCATCTGGGAATGGACACCCCACCAAAAGTGGCCCACTGCCCCTCCGATCCCTCCACACCGACCTTTGATAAACTGCAACGTGAGGAAGACTTCCCATCAGATCACTCTCCTCCATGTATAACAGAGGATCTCCCACACCAAACTGAATAATACCACAGAAAGATGCTCTCATTCAGATAAGTGCATCCAATGTGCAAACCTGTATTGCTAGGGCTGTAATACCTTTTAATTTTACAGGTTCTACCTATGCCGTTAAGCACGTGTGGACTCATTGCCACAGATAATCGCAAAGTGCCTTTCTAATTAAGATACTCCCTCTCCCAACGAACTGTATTCCACCACAGAAGAAGGCTCTCATCCTGATAAGTGCACCCAAAGCGCTAACTTGTATTGCTAAAGCTCTAACCCCTTTTTTTAATTTTACAGGTTCTACTTATGCTCTTATGCACGTATGGACTCAATGCCATAGATAGTCGAGAAGTGTCTTTCAGATGGTTTAGGTCATAATCAATATATTCCACTTTATTAACAGGACGTGGGGTGGTATCTGGGTCCACCCCTGCAGAAGGGGATCTCCCACATACAACATTACCGTGGGGTAACCATGTCGGTTTAGGGAGTCACAGAAACTTTACACATTAGAAGAAGGGCTCTTCTTCTCCTGCCTAAAGCTAGGTTACCGCAACTTTAGAATTTAGAATTTTGACTGTTCAGAATTTTATCGTTTTGAGGTTATTGATTTTAGGCCTAACTGGTGCAGAAAATGTAAATTGAACCTCGTCTATGCTTCTTATGCCACGTACACACGTAGCCGACTATCCGACGGACTTAGTCTGGCGGACTTCCCGCCAGACTGTCCGTAGGACTTTCCGAACGGGCTACTTGCCCACACACAGCACCAGAATTATAGACTGGCACTGCCACTACAAATTTAAGGATTGGGTGGATTCCCAGACCTCGACCTTCAGGTCTCACCCCCTCATAGGCACTACACTCGCAATCTTCCACAAATTAACGAGACTCAACAATTTCTCCTCACACTTAAGCCTTTTAACACCATTATACAACAACCCAGACTTGCCTCCAGGCCTAAGAAATAAATTCCTCCACTCACCGATTTCAGATAAACTATTACTGGCCACACAATGTTTTAGCAACGACGGGTTCAAAGATTTCTCAGTTCTCAAGACGGATAGCCAAACGCCTGACCTACCACTATGGACATATTTCCAAGTCCGCAGCTACCTCAACAGTCAATCAGTCCGGTCAAACTTGAATAGACAATTGACAGAACTGGAGAAAGTGTGCTTAGCAGACGAACCAATTACTAAAGCGACTTCGCTAGCATATCACTGGATTCAGGGGGGGAGGTGCCCGAGAGGAAAGTGATCTCAGAGAGCGATGGTCCAAAGAACTAGATGTCACACTTACGAGCAAAAAGTGGCAGAAAGCATGTATATTTGCGCTTAGATGCTCAATCAGTACCAAAACCCAAGAAACGGCATATAAGCTGTTAACCCATTGGTATGCCACACCCGTTAAGTTACACTCATGGTTTCTGATAACTCCAGACACATGTTGGCGTTGCCAGGAAGATAGAGGCACTTTGGTACATATTTGGTGGCACTGTCCAGTTCTGCAACCCTTTTGGTCTGAGGTTAGGAACCTTGTATTCCGGATTACGGAGACCAGGTTAAAACTTGACGCTATGTATCGCATTTCCTGATTAAAAAATAAAAAATTTCACTCTCCAAGCACCTTCTGAACGCAACTAAAGCATTGATCCCGCTTCATTGGAAGTATTCCTGGACACCGTCCATCTGGGATTGGCTACACGAAGTATCAGAGATCCGGGAGATGGAGGAGACGGTAGCTCAGTCCACAGAGACTGTTGACAGCTTTCATAAGATGTGGTCTCTCTGGTATGTGTTCAAACACTCTCAGGCATACACAGACCTCTTAGATGCCCAGTAACCAGACTTGACATAACCACATGTATAAATAACTGCATCCAATTACCTGTATCATAGCTCAACCTTTTAAAGGTACAAGAATACGAAAGCAGACGGTGATCACTAAGATTATACATACTCTCCAGGACCTTTTCTTATTTTTCTGATTCTATCTAGACTTTTTTTTTTCTTCGTACTCAGATGCCATGCTAATTTTTCCACTATCGGTTAGATTTCTAATAACATCCTAATTGGCCCAATATGCAATACACTCGGGTCGAGTGGGGCTTCTCGGCAGCCCCAAGTTCCTTTCCTGTTCCTGAGGTTCCTTCAGTCATTCATTCTGCTAAATTATCATATATTTCTCACTTAACTTTGACTGTTGTTCAACATCTAACTGTTCATGAATGTGTTGCTATTTGGAGCTATGACTCCAACTTTATTTATTCTGCCATTTTTTCAAATAAACTTCGATGCAAAAAAAAAAAAGAACGAATGTCCAGTCGTGTGAATGACTCGCACGCCAAATTTCTCTAAGTTTGGAAACCATGGGTCTCTTATGAGTTCCTCTCACTCCAAGCATCCTTTTTGGACCTTGTCCGATTTCTACCTGTGGTACTCCCTAATTTGAGTTATCCCCTTTCCCTTCCCTCCTCTCCTATCTACGACTCTCTCTTTCTGCATTTTTGCTTTCCTTGCCTTCTCCTGAGTTTCTCACTATTCCAGTCCACGCCGTTGCCTCCTATTGGGGGGGTTGAAGGAGAAGAGCCTCACCTCCGCTGACAACATGTAGATTTTGGGGACATGGCATTTTTTACACTTTGGTTAAGTACAATTATGATCTTTATTGCTCATTGTACCCATTTTCTAGCCCACGGGTGATTAACAAGCTTGCTTATGAATCTCTTGTTTATGTCCAAAAACCCAATAAACATATTGAAACAGAAAGAATCATAACCTGGACATCAGAAGGGGGATATTGCTTCCATGTGCACTAATCTGGGTCTACCCCCATTTTTTCACATTAAACAAGGCAGATGAAATGCAAGACAAGACACAAACTATTACAAGAATTAAAATTTAGAATTGCTCTGTCAAAATCAAAAAACATTACATATTTAATTTGTGTATATACATTTATATATACATACATACATACAAACATGCACACAAATAGGAATTTAGATATTCAACAAAAAGGTTTTAAAATTAAAGAGAGAGGGCGGAAAAGAATAATTTTGGTTTACCACACATTTTAGCAGAGTGGGTTCCCACCACATTCCATATGTGTCTGGGGCCGTCATAACCCTGCCATGTTCAATTTGGCCAAGGCTGATGGGCGTTAGGGAAAAATTACCAAGCTGAAAACGAGACCATTCTTTTTCCATGGAGTTGCACAGACACAAAACGACAGGATAGTTATGATCAGAGACATCAAATAGACATGAACACAGAACTCTGACCGTGGATAAAGCAATTTTCAATGAAATTACACACACAGGCCCTGCCAGGTAGGATGCCCCCATTTGCACTCTGAGTAATGTGACAACATGGAAAGCAAAAGGAAAATGTTTTCTTAGGGATCAATTGTGGTCATGATTCCTCTCCGCTTGAGTTTGTGGTAGACACGCTATTAGGAATGAGGTTCATTGTTCAAGCCCATATGTCTATGTATGGTGAGGAATCTTACTTGTATTGTCTGAATGTTTTGAAAGATGAAAATAAAGTTGCATTGTTAATCTATTGCACCATTTCAGTATGCAGTAAGATTTACAAGTTAGGCAAAATTACATCCTGCTTGCTAAGGATTGTAAGGATCCTAGTGGACACCTCATGGCCCAGGACCCTGCTCTGTCTGATTCATGATATCTATAAAACATGTGCAACTTTTAGGCCCCCATTAAGACTTTTCTGGTGCAGTGCAATAATTGCTTTTACGTCTATATACTAGAACAGACCAAAAATGCACCAAACAATTTTTCCACAGCATAGTAGTGTTGTTAAACGTGTGATCTTTTAGAGTATTGAGGAGCAGCAACACATACTGTAATTGCAAAGCTGGCCTTAAAGGGAATTTTTATTTATTTTATTATTTTTATATATGTACATAGGGTAGTTAAATTTACTCATATATTTTTTTATTAATACTATCTAGCAGTGTAGCACAGTGATGGTTAATTTCTGCTCCCCTTAATACAAAGTCCCTGAGTTTGACCAGATGAATATGAATAAGTGCAGTTGGCCATTAGTATACTATATACAGGCAGAACAAACTGAAAACTGACCGTGATACTTTTTTATATTTGCGCAAACATACAATTTTTCAGGACAGGGATTTAGGTTATGTCCCCTTCTTCAAAATCCCAGCAGTCTATTTCCAGGCCAAACAAATGCCCACATACATTCCTAATATTCAAGGTTCAGGGCTCTGAAATAAAAACCGCAGCTTTTCATAGCTAATACTCAGATCTCTCCTGACTTGGTAGGATGTCTCTCTATAAAATGGATATCCTCCCCAGCTTTCTCAATTTATTCCAAACCCTCTCAATTTGAGTGCTCTGTCTCTTATCACAAATTGGGTTTGTCCCAATTAAAATTCCTATGGCATCCCTGCCCAGCATGATTGAGACATGACAGACTAACCATGCATCAAGAGGATGATGGGTCGGGTTTATCACATAAAATTGTATTATGCAGCTATATTACCTAAACGCATCACTGTTTTTTTCTTAACTGTAATAAATTGTGTGTCTCCACTGAAACAAGACACTTATCCCTTCTTGAAAGCTCCATTTATTAAAATGTATGCAACTCCCATTTTAGGCAGATAGTTCTGATCAGTGGCTGCTATCAGTTTTTTTGAGCAGTCTGCTGAACAGTTGTGCTATAAGTTCATGGTCACTGAAATGACCATAAGCTTTACGTAGGAGGAGGAATGTCAGGTCCATACGGCGTATGAACCTGGCAAGCTGGAGGCAGTGCTATAGGTCAGTACGCTGTGCGGACCTGGTAGCTAAAGGGTTAAACTGAGAAAATATACCATATTAAGAAAGTAATTTTTAAATTGATGGAGCTTCAAAAAAGCTTGGACAGGGCCATGTTTATCACGGTTTAGCATCTCCTATTCTTTTAACAACACTCTGTAAATGTCTGAGAACTGTGGCCAGTTGCTGGGGGTTTGGCAGAGGAATGTTGTCCCATTCTTGCCTGATATACGATTTTAACTTAACATGCCTTCTTTGTCGTATTTATCATTTCAAGAGGCGCCAAATATTCGATTGGTGAAAGGTCTGGACTGCAGGCAGGCCAGTTAAGCACCCCGAGTCTTCTATTACAAAGCTATTCTATTGTCATAGTTGCAGTTATGTGGATTAGCATTGTCCTGCTGAAATATGCAAGGCCTTTCCAAAAAAAAGATGGATGGGAGCCATATGCTGCTCTAAAAACTGGATACATCTTTCTGCATTTATGGTGCCATTCCAAATGTGCAAGATGCCCATTCATATGCACCCCGATACCATCAGAGATGCAGGCTTTTGTAATGAGCGCTGAGCTGATAACAAGCTGGAAGGTCCCTCTCCTCTCTAGTTTGGAAGGCACAGCTTCAATGGTTCCCCAAAATAATGACACATTTTGATTTTGAGGTGTTTCCCACTTTGCAACAGAAATTTTTAAAGAGCTTTGACCCAGAAGACAGCGTCATCTCAATCATGTTCAGATTTGGCTCCTTCTTTGCATGATAGAGCTTTAACTTGCATTTTTGGATGGCACAATGAACTGTGTTCAAAGACCGTGATCTTTGCAAGTATTCCTGAGCCCATACAGTGAGGTCCACCACAAAATAATGCCTGTTTTACAGCTTTCAGAGTGCGTTAAAGACCCCCCGAACCATATATTTTCTGAAAGCATAGGAGCAGTAGAATAAAAAGAAGGTGCTACTGATTTTTAAGGCACCACAATATTTGCGCATACTATTACTTCCCCCCTACCTGCAAACGAAGCCCACGATGTCCCTGCTGGATGCCGCATCCATCTTTGCCCCTCTTCCTTCCGGGGCTGTAAACTCCGGCTCTGTGACTGGCCAAAGCCGCTTGATGTGCCAAAGTCGGAGGTGTGCGGGAACCATCAGTCACGGCACGAGCCCCTTAGAAATGGCAGGACTGTGCCCTTTTTTCAGTGTGCGCATGCGCCACGGACATCGGCGCAAGCGTATATGGTAACTATATCCTAAACCGTGCAGATTTAGTTAAATATTTACAGTACCTACAGGTAAGCCTCATTATAGGCTTAGCTGTAAGTAAAAATAGGACTTTTTTTATAGCTTATCTGTAAAATCCTTTTCTTGGAGTACATCATGGGACACAGAGCCGAAGTAATTGCTTAATGGGTTATGGGCCACCTTCAGGTGTTGACACTGGTATACCCAATTAAGGACGTTCACTCCCTACATAACCCCTCCTCCTTCCAGGAGCAAAACAATATACTTAAATCCCAAAAGAGGGGAGGGACCTCTGTGTCTGATGATATACTCCAAGAAAAGGATTTACAGGTAAGCTGTAATAAAAATCCCAATGTCTTTATCATACATCATGGGACACAGAGCCTAAGTAATTACTTAATGGGATGTCCCAAAGCAATGCTAATTGAGGGGAGGGAGAGACAACCTGCAGGGTACCCCAGACATGAGGACTTATACTGCTGCCTGCAGCACACTTCGCCCAAAGGCGATAGCCTCATACCTCCTTAAAACCACCCGATACATTTTTGTGAATGTATGCACTGAAGACCAAGTTGCGGATCTGAGCCATGGAGGCCTGGTGACACACCGCCCAAGAAGCACTAGCCGCCCTGGTAGAGTGCGCCTTAACTTTAAAAGGGGGACTCTTACCCCTTAAATTATAATTTTGAATTATTACTTGCCGAATCCACTTAGCGACAGTGGATTTAGACAATGTCTGTCCTTTCTTAGGACCCTTTCTTAGGACCCTCTGGCAGACATCAGTTCTTTTTACGACTCTGAGCAGTTGTCTTTAAATAGATTCTGACTGATCTCACCACATCAAGTCAACGTAGTGATTTTTCTTCCCTGGAACGTGGTTTCGGAAAAAACAATGGCAGGACAATATCTTAGTTCAGGTGAAAACCCGAAACCACTTTTGGCAAAAAGCCTGGATGAGGGCATAACACCATTCTGTCCTCATGAATAATCAAATATGGCTCTTTACCAGAAAGAAACACTGACAAAACTACGTTCAAGTCTCAAGGGCTTAAAGGTGATTTAATTGGCGGATTTATCCATTTCATAACCCTTGCATAAAACACCGGACTAAAAATGGGTAACAGGCGGTCTTTGAAATAAAATCGATAAAGCTGAGACCTGACCCTTAAAAGTACTCAAGGCCAACTTCAAGAATTCTGCCTATGATATATCTCAGAGGGTGCCAACCCTTGGATACACACGAGGAAACATAAGCCTTCCACACTCTATAATGTATAGTTCTGGAAGATGGTTTCCTTGCATTAATCAAAGTAGAGATAACTGACCCGGAATACCCACGTTTCTTCAGAATGTGGGTTTCAATAGCCAGTCTGTTAAATTTAGTGATTGTAAAGTAGGACGTTCTATCGGCCCCGGTGAGAGAAGGTTTGGCCTTAGTGGAAGGGACCATGGATCCCTTCACTGCCATCTTTACGATTTCTGCATACCATGACCTTCTGGCCCATGCTGGTGCTGCCAGAAATACGTTTTTCTTTCCAGCTTGATCCTGCAAAGAAGTCGAGGCAGCAATTGAATAGGGGGAAATGCAGAGATCAGTGAGAACTGATACCACAGTATCCCCAATGCATCTGTTCTGCATGCGAATGGATCCTTTGTTCTGGACACAAAGTTTACTAACTTTATGTTGAACTTTACACAAAAAGATCTACATCCGAAGTCCCCCAGCTTTGACAAACAACCCGAATATTTGTCAGGGTGAAGAAACCATTCCGCTGGGAATAATCTGCTGGCGACTTAAGTAGTCCGCCTGCCAAATCTCTATTCCTGGAATTAAGACTGCCAATAGGCATGGAATATTTCTTTCTGCCCAAGTTAGAACATGGTTCACCTCTCTCTGCGCTGAGAGACTCTTGGTGCCTCCTTGGTGATTGATATAGGCCACAACCATTGCATTGACTGATTGGATCCCGACAGGACAATCCCTTAACCTGGAAGTCCAGGCTTTCCGAGCCAGACGCACTGCACAAATCACTAGGATGTTGATGGGCAAGACTCTTTCAGTTCTTGAACAATGTTCTTGGACAGTTGTCTCTGTCCTTACCACTTTTCAGATAACTGGTCTGAAGGATTTAGCTTTTAGCAAATACTTTAGTAACCACCAATTGAGGCTTTGGGGCACCCTCAGGGAGGGCCACATTGGCAAGTCCAAAGCTTGGATCATTTTGTTCCAAGCAAACAGAATACTGTTTTGCAACAGTCTCAAATGAAAAGTGGGGATAGGGAACGGTTTCGAATGAAGCCACCACCTTTCCTAACAACTTCATGCAAAGGCAAATGGAGGGATCTCCTTTTGACCTGACACTCCGCACCAATTCTCTTATGGAGTTGTTTTTTGCATGTGCAAGAACACCCTTTTCTGGGCTGTATCTATGAGAACACAACCTAGACTTTTCCAGGTAACTAGTTGTAATGCGTACACCTTACTCCGAACACACCGATTGGTCTATTAGCATAGATCATCTAGGCATGCCCTGTGCCCTTAACCTGGCTAGAGGTGGGGCTAGCACCTCTGTGAACACTCGGGAGTGCTGTAGCTGGCCCAAAGGGAAAGGCTACAAGCTCAAATTCTGCTGTTCTACTTCAAACGGCAGAAACCTTTGGTGAGCGGGAAATATATGGTCATGCAGATATGCATCCCTGATGCCGATGGACACCAGAATTTTTCATCCTTGTAGGATAGAAACTACTGACCTGATCGACTCTATAGAAGGAGCCGATCTTCAGGAACTGATTTAGATTACTTTAGATCTTTAGAATGGATCTGTTTAATCTCTTCATGGATCTGTACATGTACAGGAAACGCATGAAAAGGGCAGTGACGGTTTTAAGGTAGCTAAGAAGAAACAGAACTATCAGCTGACTCTACTAGAGGTAGCTTGAAAGAGGCACGAACCATCTCTGTAAGAGATTTGTACAAGCAATCTCTCAGATTGCATGGCTGAAAAAAGGTTCAACTCCAGTTGCCTACTCCGCAGAGGAGTAATCGGTTTGCCTTTCTTCCTGATCACCTGAAGGTAAACACTCATCTACCCACTGTTAAGGGGTCTAAGGTGGAAGCGGGGGATCTAACACGCTTCCTATCCTTTTAGGATACGGTTAAAGTCGCTAATTTTTCTTCTAGGCCCAGCAGAGCGGAGCAAAAACACAATTTCAATCATGTATACGGGGCTGAATGTTTTCTCCTCTAGAGTCTGACTGTGGAGGTCGTCGGCACTGCCTAGAGGCAGTTGCCCCTGGCGCAGGGGAAGCAGTCTATTTAAATAAAAGGACGTTTATACCTTCTTTTGGACAAAAGAGTACCTTTCTTGCTAGAAATCATTTGGATGTATTTGACCATCTCCTTTGACCATCTCCACCCCAAATAGTCGCTCCCCATGAAAAGGTAAACTAGTCAGAAGCTCTTTTGCAAGATGCTTCGGCTGACCAACTTTTTAACCACAGGGTCGTACGCATGTGTTTTAGCACAAGTGCATGGCGGGACGCTTGGTGAATAGTGTCTTTCATGGAGTCTATAGCAAAACATAGCACCTTTGGTAGTTCGGCTAACTCACAGGCCCTGTTGTGCAGGGACCTCCCTAAGGGCCTCGTTGAACTGGTCCTTTTGGTGAGTGACAGATGCCTATTGCAGCGACTGCAGGCTGAGAAATGGCACCTGCCAAGGAAAAATCATTTTTTAACAAATATTCCAACCTTTTATCTGTTGGATCCTTAAGCATCTGTGCACTGTCTACTGGACAAGTTAAATTTGTATTGATGCTGGAAATAGCAGCGTCTACTGCTGGTACTTTCCATCTTTTGTGAATTCCTCCTCCATGGGATAGAGAACTGAGAAACTCTTTGGAGGGAGAAAATGCTTATCTGGGTGAACCCATTCAGCATAAATAAGCTTTTCTAGGAATGCATGGACCGGAAACGCATGAAAAGCTGTAAAGGTTTTAAAGAACCCAATGAAGAGAACGAACTTTCAGCTGACTCTGTTAAGGGTAGCATGAAAGTGGAACAAATAATCTCCGTAAGAGTTTTTACCATGAATCTCTCGATTTCGAGGTAGCATAAGGTTCAACTGTTTCCACCACAGAGGAAAATATTGGCATGTTTTTCTGCGTGATCGCCTGGAGGTAATACTCCATCCTGTGCACACGGTTCCCTTGGTAAAGGGTTTGCGGCGGGGAAGTGGGGATCTAGCACGCTTCCTATCCCCTTAGATGGAGGATGCAATTAAAGCTGCTAATCTTACTTATAAGCCCTGTAGGGCAGAGGAAAATGCATCTTCAGTCACGTATACAGGGGCTAAAGTGTGAGAAGCAGTTGCACCACCAATAGGTTCCAGTGAATCACCCCGGCTTGCCATATCTGGTATCTCCGGAGAGGATAACAGTGTGGAGGCATGACTGGAGTTCCGAGTGCCTGGGGGTGGCATTTTTCGCACCCTTGTGGTAGTCTGGAAGCCACAATTCTAAGCACAAAAGCAGAGGGACTTTAAGACAAATATACTATTTGCTGAGCAATAGTCTAGCAATAATGTTAACATACAGATCAATTTCTGATGCCGACAATTTTATTTCTTGTACTGGAATTGCCTGTATATACATACCGTTTATGTGACCCAGTGCTCCTGAGTCCTGTGTGATAGCTTCTTCACTTCAGCTGCTCTTGATAGAGACTTTGTCATGAGAGCTTCAGCTTTATACAGAGACTTCAGGTGTAAGCCTGATTACTTCCCAGTAAGTGCGCAGTGTGCTCCACGTGGATGCCGAGTCCTGCACACGGCACCATCTGTCTTAGACCACGCCCCCTTTCAGTGACTTGCCCTCTTCCTTTCAAATTAACACGCGTTCGGGACTGTAATGCAGACCTGAAGGAGGAGGCTGCCGCCGCCATCTGGTGCTCCTGCCAGTTTCACTGTATGGGCGTACAAGCTTTAACCACCTCAATACAGTGCAGTTACACCCCCTTCCTGACCAGACCAATTTTCAGCTTTCAGCGCTCTCGCAGTTTGAATGACAATTACTCAGTCATCCAACACTGTATCCATATGAAACTTGCGTCCTTTTTTCCACACAAATAGAGCTTTCTTTTAGTGGTATTTAATCACTAGTGGGTTTTTTATTTTTTGTGCTATAAATAAAATAAAACGTAAATTTTGTGAAAAAAATGCCTTTTTCTTTGTTTCTGTCATACATTTTTGCTAATTAGTCATTTTTCTTCATAAATTTTGGCCAAAATTTATACTGCTACATATCTTTGGTAAAAATAACCCACATTAGTATATATTATTTGGTCTTTGTGAAAGTTATGGAGTCAACAAACTATGGTGCCAATCACTGAAAATTGATCACTTCTGATCAGGCCTTCAGTACATCAGGTGTACCTCATTTCTTGAGACACTAACAAGTCAGTAAAGTACAAATACCCCCCAAATGACCTCTTTTTACAAAGTAGACATCCCAAGGTATTAAGTAAGTAGCATGGTGAGTTTTTTTAAGTTGTCATTTTTTCCCACAATTCTTTGCAAAATGAAGATTTTTTTATTTATTTATTTATTTATTTTTTACTAAATTGTCATATTATCAGGTTATTTCTCACACACAACATATGCATACAACAATTTACACCCCAAAATACATTCTGCTACTCTTCCCGAGTACGGCGATACCACATGTGTGAGACTTTTACACAGCCTGGCCACATACAGAGCACTAACATTGAAGTAGTACCTTCAGACGTTCTAAGAGCAAAAATGACGCATCTCATTTCTCAACCACCTATTACACTTTTGAAGGCCCTGGAGTACCAGGACAATGGAATTTCCCATAAAATGACCCCATTTTGGAAAGTAAACAGCCCAACGTATAATCCGTGAGGCATAATGAGTCTTTTGAATGGTTAATTTTTTTCCAGAAGTTTTTGGAATATGTGGAAAAAAATTAAAACGCATTTTTTTTTTTTTTTTTTACACAAAATTGTCAATTTATAAGATATTTCTAACACATAGCATGTACCGTATATACTCGAGTATAAGCCGAGATTTTCAGCCTCTTTTTTGAGGCTGAAAGTGCCCCCCTCGGCTTATACTCGAGTCATCGCTGTCTGCCCGCTCGATCAGCGTGTCGAGCAGACAGACAGCGGCCATTCTATGATTCAAAAGCCGCGCCTCCGGCTCCGCCTTCGCCTGTGATAGGCGGAACACTGAATTTCCCAGCAGCCTGTGTTCCGCCTATCACGGACGTCGTATCATCCTCGTACTACGGACGAGGATGATACGACGTCCGTGATAGGCGGAACACAGGCTGCTGGGAAATTCAGTGTTCCGCCTATCACAGGCGAAGGAGGAGGCGCGGCTTTTGAATTTTACAATGGCCGCCGACGAAGAGGGCACGGGACGGGACGGGACGGGACGGGACGAAACGAAGGCAAGGCACGACACGGGACGGGACGGGACGAAGGCAAGGCACGACACGGGACGGAGGCTCGGGACGGAGGCTCGGGACACAGGTAGGCTGGACACACACACACACACACACACACACACACACACACGGATGGAGACACACACACACGGATGGATGGATGGATGGAGACACACACAGGGATGGATGGATACACACACACAGGGATGGATGGATGGATGGAGACACACACACACAGGGATGGATGGATGGATGGATGGAGACACACACACACAGGGATGGATGGATGGATGGATGGAGACACACACACACAGGGATGGATGGATGGATGGATGGACACACACACACACAGGGATGGATGGACGGACACACAGGGATGGACGGACACACAGGGATGGACGGACACACAGGGATGGACGGACACACACACAGGGATGGACAGGCATGTCTCACCCTCGGCTTATACACGAGTCAATAAGTTTGCCAGTTTTTTTGGGGGTAAATTGGGGGCCTCGGCTTATATTCGGGTCGGCCTATACTCGAGTATATACGGTATATAGCAAAAATTACACCCCAAAATACATTCTGCTACTCCTCCAGAGTATGGCGATACTACATGTGTATTACTTTTACACAGCCTGGCCACATAGAGAGGCCGAACATTGAAGTAGTACGTTCAGGCGTTCTAGGAGCATAAATGACACATCTCATTTCATTCCTACCCATCACACTTTTGAAGGTCCTGGACCACCAGGACAGTGAAATTACCCACAAAATTACCCCATTTTGGAAAGCAAACACCCCAACGTATATTCTATGAGACATGGGCTGCAAATAGGTACTCGGGTACTCTGATGGCCTGGTGACAGGTACTCGGGTACTCTGATGGCCTGGCCAAAATTTATGAAGAAAATTACTAATTAGCAAAAATTTATGACAGAAACAAAGAAAAAGGCATTTTTTTCACAAAATTTACATTTTATTTTATTTACTCGGGTACTCTGATGGCCTGGTGACAGGTACTCGGGTACTCTGATGGCCTGGTGACAGGTACTCGGGTACTCTGATGGCCTGGTGACAGGTACTCTGATGGTTTGGTGACTGGTATTTGGGTACTCTGAAGGGCGGTGACAGGTACTCATATGGACTGTGACAGGTACTCGGGTACTCAGATGAACTGTGACAGGTACTCGGGTACTCAGATGAACTGTGACAGGTACACGGGTACTCAGATGGACTGTGACAGGTACTCGGGTACACAGATGGACTGTGACAGGTACTCGGGTACCCTGATGGACTGTGACAGGTACTCGGGTACCCTGATGGACTGTGACAGGTACTCGGGTACCCTGATGGACTGTGACAGGTACTCTGATGGACTGTGACAGGTACTCGGGTACCCTGATGGACCGTGACAGGTACTCGGGTACCCTGATGGACCGTGACAGGTACTCGGGTACCCTGATGGACCGTGACAGGTACTCAGGTACCCTGATGGACCGTGACAGGTACTCGGGTACCCTGATGGACCGTGACAGGTACTCGGGTACCCTGATGGACCGTGACAGGTACTCGGGTACCCTGATGGACCGTGACAGGTACTCGGGTACCCTGATGGGCCGGGACGGGTACTCGGGTACTCTGATGGGCCGGGACGGGTACTCGGGTACTCTGATGGGCCGGGACGGGTACTCGGGTACTCTGATGGGCTGGGACGGGTACTCGGGTACTCTGATGGGCTGGGACAGGTACTCTGATGGACTGTGATTGACAGGTACTATGAGGGGTGGTGACAGGTCCTCTTTATTGGGGGGGGGGCAGGCAGGCAATCAGTGTGATTGGTGTACACTAGGCGGTAACGAGATGTTACCGCAATCTCCTACTCACACATGATCGGTGTGTGAGGAGAACAACCTGGTAACATCTCATTACCGCGGTTTGTTTACATTTTAGTGATCGGCTGTGAAAGGATCACAGCCGATCACGTGGGTAAACAGCCGGCCAATGGCTGTTTACCAGTGTCAGTGAGGAGCAGTGTTCCCGGGGAACACGCCGCTACCAACGTGCACGCGCAGCGCGCTCACGATCGCGCCGTGCACAGTCGGGGTGTGACCATCTGTGACCGGCCGTGACTTCATCACGGCCGATCACGTGGTAAACAGCCATAACGAATGGCTGTTCACCCCCTTCGGTGGTGAGCGGTGTCTCCGTGACACGCCGCCACCGAAGAAACAGGGATGCGCGCGCACGATTGCGCGCATTCCCTGTTTAAACGGGAGGCCGTCATATTCAACACTCTCCTCTTTTGAATTGGCTACTAGAGAAGAGGTTGCAAAACTTATCTCAGATGCTCGCCTAACCAATTGTCCCTTGGACCCTGTTCCCTCACAACTATTAAGGTCATCCTCTAATTCTATCATATGCTCCCTCACACTTAAACCCTCACTGGACCCCACCAACCTGACCAACTTAAGACCTATCTCATTGCTCCCATTCACCTCTAAACTTCTAGAACGCTTAGTCTACAACCGCCTTAGCTCCTACCTCAGTGAAAATAACCTTCTTGACCCATTAAATTCTGGCTTTCGCTCAAAGCACTCCACGGAAACTGCCTTACTAAAACTCACTAACAATCTACTAACTGCTAAAACCAACAGCCAGTACTCCATACTCCTACTACTTGACCTCTCTGCTGCCTTTGATACTGTTGACCACCCGCTCCTTCTCAATAAACTACATTCCCTTGGCCTCCGAGATTCTGCTCTTTCCTGGTTCTCTGCCTATCTATCACAGTGCTCCTTCAGTGTCACCTACAACTCTGAATCCTCCTCTCCATTGTCTCTTTCTGTGGGGGTCCCCCAAGGCTCTTTTCTTGGAACCCTTCTCCATTTACACCTCCTCCCTTGGTCACTTGATAACCGTCCATGGCTTCCAATTCCACTTATACGCCGATGACACCCAAATCTATCTGTCTACTCCTCACCTCACTCCTTCAATCTCCTCTCACATTACTAACCTGCTAACTGACATATCAGCATGGATGTCACACCGCTTCCTTAAACTAAACCTCTCTAAAACTGAGCTATTAATATTCCCACCTGCACATGCCTCCCTCCATGACTTTTCCATCAAAATCAACAACGCAACCATCAGGCCCTCCCCTCATGCCAGGGTATTAGGTGTAACCGTAGACTGTGACTTGTCATTTCAGCCCCAAGTCCAATCGTTGTCAAAAGTTTGTAGATTTCACCTCTGTAACATCTCTAAAATTCGCCCCTTTTTAACAAATGAAACTACCAAGCGCCTCATTCACTCCCTTGTTATATCTCGCCTTGACTATTGCAACTCCCTTCTCATTGGCCTGCCTCTCCATCTCCTCTTCAGTCTATCATGAATGCTGCTGCCAGACTCATCCACCTTACCAACCGCTCAGTGTCTGCCAAGCCTCTCCTCCAATCCCTACACTGGCTCCCAATCACCCAGCGAATTAAATTCAAAATACTAACCACAACATAGAAAGCCATTCACAACTCTGCCCCGAGCTACATCACCAATCTTGTCTCCAAATATCACTCAAATCGTCCCCTCCGTTCTTTCCAAGACCTCCTACTCTCAAGCTCTCTAGTCTCCTCCACCCATGCTCGTCTCCAGGATTTCTCCAGAGCCTCTCCAATCCTCTGGAACTCGCTACCTCCACTGGTCCGGTTATCCCCTACTCTTGCTACCTTCAGGCGATCCCTGAAAACTCATCTATTCAGGGACGCCTATCACATCTCAAACTAATCTCCTACCACTTCCATCAGCTCATTCCCAACAGTTATAACCTTTTGTACCACCTGCCTCACCCTATTAGATTGTAAGCTCTTCTGAGCAGGGCTGTATTGTCTCCTTTTTAGATTGTAAAGCGCTGCGTAAATTGCTGGCACTATATAAATCCTGAATAATAATAATAATAAGGTATGTGTATCTTTATTCCCTCTAGAGGAGATTTTAAGTCATTACAAGGTTTAATATATGGAAGAAAGGCATAGGTGGACTTTTTACAGCTCTTAAGCTTCTTTCCTTAACTTATCCTCGCTGCAGAAAACTGCTGAAACGGACAGATCCCAACTTCACCCATCACAGCGGGCTGCGTTAGTAAACCTTCAAACACCGGGTCCCTTTTAAAAGGGGTTCCCACTCCTTTGGACCTGTATAGCATCCCTCAGGTTTAACCCCCCAACTTCAGGTAATGTAGCAAGACCAAAAAGAGTCCTGGTTCCTAGGGTGCAGCCCTCAAACAGAAGCATTACCGGCAAAACCTTGTTCTTCAATGCGAGGACCAGGTACCATCCTGTGGCCTCAGTGGCGTGGATGGATCCAGTTGTGGAGGTTCTTTCAAATCCAGCATGGATCCCTCCTGGAGCTCCTCAGAGCACATCTTAACTCGCGACCAACACCTTAGACACTGGCGAAAAAACTGATGTGCTCCTGGAAGTAGGAGTGGTTACATAGGGAGTGAACTTCCTTGATTGGGTATACCAGTGTTAACACCTGAAGGTGGCCCATAACCCATTACGTAATTACGTGGGCTCTGTTTCCCATGATGTATGAAAAAGAAAGTGGTGTAACTAGGTTTTTATAGCCACTTTAAAGGCACTGTAAAATAGCTAGGGTCTCATCAAAAAAGGAATTCTAAGGGTACTTTCACACTGGGGCGGTGCCAGCTTTAGCGGTAAAGCACCGCTAGGCTGAGTGGCACTTTACCGCTGTTAAAGCTTTTCAGCTGTTAGTGGGGCGCTTTTTTTTCCCCAATAACTTTTTTATTAAAGTATATTGTACAATACAGGAACATGTTGCCAACAGACTTATTCAAAGCTTACAGGCTTATGGAATTATAACAACTTCTATGTAAAGAAGCTCCAATCGTGCATACAATCATTGACAACTCCTTAAGGTATATGAGTGACCAGAAGTGCACGTATTCACGTGTGTAGGAAATTCTTCTCATTTATTCATGCGCACTCCTTTTCACTTTTAGGATTGGCTATCTCAAATAGAGCATAAACAATACCCTGCAGGTTGCGTATCGTATAGGTTCATGTTTCCAGTCTATTGAACTAGTATCCATATGCCCATGTATAGTCGAAAAATCATACAGCAAGAAACACAGTTATAGAAGGTGAAAAGAAAGGATAATAGGGGAGGGAGAGGGATGGGTAGGGTGAGTGCCCAGCCGAGACAGAGCCATATGGTACATCTAACCTTTATTTTTTTATTATTACTCAAAGATCTAGTTACCCTTTCGTGACATCATTTCTGCATATGGTAAAGAGAACTTGAAGGTGAGCCAGCAGGACCATATTTTAGATGCCAGCTCGGCTTTGTTCCTAAGTTTAGGCGTACTATTTTCCATCTGGTAAATTCAATCTACCTCCGTTAGCCATAGGCCAAGGGAGGGGATTTTCTTCTGTTTCCAAAATTTCGGCGTTCAGTAGGTGGGGGGTGATGGATTTCCTATATGATCCTACTGGCTCATCTGTACAGTGGAATAATATTTGCCAAGGGTCATCCTTTATTTTACTACCTTGTATTTACTCAATCCAATAAATGATATTGAGCCAGTATGGTCTAATGAAAGGGCACGACCACCAAATATGGGCGTGTGATCCAACATATCCGCAACCCCTCCAGCATAACTCTGAGATAGGTGGAAAAGTCTTGTTAAGTATGGCTGAAGTGTAATGCTATCTTGTTTAGTGGGGCGCTTTTAACCCCCACAAGCAGCCAAAGAAAGGGTTCAAAGCCACTCCCGAACCACCTCAAAGATGCTGCTTGCAGGACTTTTTTTTCCGTCCTGCAAGAGCACCACCCCAGTGTGAAAGCAATCAGGCTTTCACACCGGGGATGCATGAAAGGCGCTTTTCAGGTGCTATTTTTAGCGCTAAAATGCCTGAAAAGTGCCCCAGTGTGAAAGGGGTCTAAAACTACTAAGATCCACAAAGAAGGAGCAAAAGCATTACATGTGGCCCAGAAAACATTAATTTGACATAACGAAAATATGGGTAACCAGGGCAGTCAAATGAAGGTTAATGAGTACATTCAGACAGATGTGATGACTATTGCCAATAATCATCTGCATACACTTTTTTTTTTTTTAACTACTGAGACTACACCTCATATCTAGTTCTTACACTATACATATATAACAACGTCAGATGTTTAGAAATAAATTGGAGACATTTGGACTTTGGCCCCAACCCACTCTACTGGCAAAACTACAACCATTTTACAAAACTCATCCCTTTGCGGGTGTGCTGCATCACTGAATTATACTGACCTTATGGGTAGAAGATTCTAATATAAATTCTGCCCGAATTCCATTATTTTCTGGACTTCTGTAGTCAAACAGCGAGTTAGTAAGATAGGTGTTCCCTTTGCTGCTTAAACTCTCCCCACAGGTAAAGAAACAGGCCTCCTACAATTAAAAAAACAACATATAACATACATAATACTAATAGTTAATGCTATTCGATCACATAATGACCAAGTGTGCATAAAAATAAGATTTTAAAACAGCTTACCTGTAAAATCCTTTTCTTTGAAGTACATCACGGGACACAAAGCCATAGATAGTAGTTACTATGTGGGTTATAGGTCACCTTCAAGTGATGGAAATTAGCATTAATCAAAGTAGAAACTACTGAACCTGACAGCCCACAGTCTTTCAGAATGTGAGTCTCATTAGACAAACCGTTAAATTTAGCGTTTTTAAGGTAAGATGGAATATGGACCTTGCAAGAGAAGGTTTGGCTGCAGTGATGGGATCCATGGGTTCTCTACCATCATCTTTATGATCTCTGCATTCTAAGATCTCCTGGGACACAAGAATCACCTCCTTCCCTTCCTGCTTGATCCTGCAAAGAAGGCGCAGAAGCAGCAGAACAGGAGGGAACACAGACACAACGTTGTCTTTTTGTTGAACCTGGACTCAAACCGATCCATGTCCAGAATACCTCATCTTTGACATATTGAGAGAAAGATGTCGGGGTGAAGAGACTATTTTCAGGAAACAACTGTTGGAGACTTAAGTAGTCTGCCTATAGGCAAGGAATGTTGCCTTCTGCCCAGAATAGGATATGATTTACCTCTCTCTGAGTCGCACGACTTCGCGTGCCCCCTTGATATAAGCCACTGTTGTGGCATTGTCGGATTGGATCCTGACGGGGCCAATTCCATAATCTGAGCGTCCAGGCCTTCAGTGCTGCCCGAATCTCTATAATATTGATGGGCAAGGTCATTTCTGTTTTGGACCATTTTCCTTTGACAGATGCTTCTTCCAAGACTACTCTCCAGCCCAGAAGGCTGGCATCTGTTGTCACCACCATCCAGGTAATTGGTAGGAATGACTTTTCTTTCTGAAGATTCTTGGATATCAACCACCAACTGAGGCTTTGACGCACTTTGGGGGATAAACGCACTGGGAAGTCTAGAGCTTGGACCTTCTTTTTGCAAGTTGACAGGATACGGTTTTGCAGCAGTCTCAAATGTAACTACGCATAAGGAACGGCCTTGAACGAAGCTACAATCTTTATCAGCAAAGTCGAATAGAAGGATTCTTCTTTGCTTTGACCACCTGAATCAGTTCCCTTGGGCAAGAACACCCTCTTCTGAGCTGTATCTATGATCAGGCCCTAGTACTGCAATCTCCTTGATGGTTTTAAGTAGGATTTCTCTAGGTTGAGAATCTAACCTAGGTATTCCAGGTAGCTGACTGTGGTGACCAAACTCTGGTTGAAGCAGGCTACTGACTGATCTATCAAGAGTAGATCGTCTAAATAAGCTAGAATCGTTATACACTGAGCCCTTAATCTGGCTAAAGGGGGGGCCAGAACCTTTGTAAACACTCGAGGTGCAGTAGCTAGACCGAAAGGCAGAGATATAAACTGAAAATGAAATTTTCTATCTCAAAGCATAGATATTTCTGGTGAGCTGGGAAAATAGATACATGCAGATAAGCATCCTTGATGTTGATTGACGCTAGCAGTTCTCCATCTTGTAGAATGATCGGATTGACTCCATGCGAAAATAGCGGATATTCAAAAAACGGTTTAGAGCTTTTAGATCTATAATGGGTCTGACATGCCCGTTTGGTTTTGGTACCGTAAAAAGGCTAGAATAAAACCCTAACCCTCGCTCTTCCATGGGGACCACCGATATGACTTTTTGAGACAAGAGATGATCCAAAGACAGAAAGACTTTTTCATGGTCTCTGGGAATGGATCTGAGAAAACGAGGAGATAGGAACTGTCGGAACTCTAGTCTGTAACCTAGAGATATTGAGGAAGCCACCCATTTGTCTCAACAATGTTCCTGCCAGACCCTTGAGAACTGCGGAAGTCTTCCCCCCACTCAAGTGAGCGGGGGCGTCCCTTCATGAGGTTTTAGTATTTTGTTTAGCAGGTTTCCTCCCCCAGGGTCTCTTTTGATCCTGATGTTTACCTCTTGAATTTGATGGTGGAGGCCGTCGGGATTGCCTAGAGGCAGATGCTCCTGGCACAGGAGAAGCTTGTTTAAAATAAAAACGCTTAAACTTCTTCTTAACTGGTAAAAGGGAACTTTTTCCATTAGAAATTCTTTGGATATATTTATCCAGATAGTCTCTAAACAACTGTTCACCATGAAATGGAAAACTAGCCAAGAGCTTTTTGCTTGGTGCTTTGGCTGACCAATTTTTCAACCACAGAAGTCTACACACATGTGCCAGCCCGAGCATAAGCCGTGAAGCTCGGAGAATAGAATCTTTCATAGCGTCTACTGTAAAACATAACGCCTCTGATACCCCAGCCATATCTTGGGCCTGTTGATCAGGAATAATCTTGAGCATCTCTTTAAACTGGTATTTTAAGGACTGACATAACCCAATCGTTGCCAGCGCAGGTTGAACTAATGAACCTGCCAGAGAAATTATTTTGAAATAGGAATTCCAACTTTTTATCTGTTGGATCCTTCAGAATTTAAGCATTGTCTACAGGACAAGTCAAGTTTTTGTTCACAGAGGATATAGCAGCATCAATTGCTGGAATCCCCCATTTCTTATTAAATTTCTAAGAAATTTTTTAAACTCCAAAACCCTGGAATCAGGGCTCCAAACTAATAGCACCTCCGCCAGTAATACTTTATGGCCTTAATACCAAAAATACTGGATCCTGGGGTCCAGCTCTCAAAAAAGAGAAACATTTACAGGCAAAACCTTGTTTCTTCAGACACGAGGCCTGGGTACCATTCAATTCGGCCTAAAAGACACTTTGAATGGATCCGGCTGCATGGCTAGCCCCAGCAAGGATTGCTCCAGTGGAGAACAGCAGAGCACATCTTTACTCGTGACCAACACCTTAGACACTGGCAAAAAAAAACAGAGGTACTCCCAGTAGTGGGAGGGGTTATATAGGGAGTGGACTTTTTGTCTTAGGGTGTGCCAGTGTCCATCGCCTGAAGGTGGTCTATAATCCACATAGTAGCTACTATGGCTCTGTGTCCTGTGATGTTGGCGCAACGCTGCGCTAATCACAGGCAGTGAGACATTGCCCGATCTCTGCAGCCGTGCATCGGGCAATGCCTCACTGCCTGTGATTAGAGCAGCGGTGTGCCAACTTCCTGGCGGGTTATGCACGTGGAGCATGCGAACACGTCTGAACTCACCCTTAAGTATACGATAAGAAAACACCACAGTCATTTCTTAATTTAGTAACTTGCATTAATACATAGGTATATTTACATGCTGTCACACTGGTCATAGACAGAAATGTCATTTAGATGATAAGGGGTTGATTTACTAAAACGGGCAGCTGTGTATAGTAACCAATCAGCTTCTAACTTCAGCTTGTTCAGTTAAGCTTTGACAATAAAACCCAGAAGCTAATTGGTTTCTATGCAGAACTGCACCAGATTTTGCAATCTCCAGTTTTACTAAATCTCCCCTTAAACCCTGGTTCACATTGATGCGGGATTGAAATTGTGTGAGTTCAGCTGAACTTGCACGATTTCATTCCCGCATGTCAGCCTGACAATTTCAGGAAACCACTCAGATAATTGAAACCACACCTGAAATTGGCAAAAGTAGTAAAGAAACTACTTTTGGAAATCGTTGTGGCGCCGCAAAGTCAGCATCACACCAATTCAGATGGTTCCATTGCGAGCAATAGCTGCCGATTTGGCATGCAATTTGACATGTCAAATCTTATCAATGTGAACCAGGGCTTAGAGTCCATTACTGCCTGTCAAATTACATTACAACTTACTTTATGTATTAGGAAGGATAAAGAAGATAGAGTTAGTGCCACCTTATATCAAAGGGGACTGTAGAAAATTCTATCATGCATGCTGGCAGTGGTCAATCAACATCTAATTAACAATATCCTCACAGAACAATAGTTATATACCAGGTGTAATTGTATATAAGACTGCTCTTTTAATAACTGCAGTTGTAATAGGAATCAGGTACTCTCGAGCTACCCAAAAACTGGTGGAACACCAACTTTAATGGAGTCCTTTATTAAACATAAAGAATTTGAGTTTTGGAGTACACATGAGAAGCCAAGAGCTAGTTACCTATACTTTTTGGATTCAACCACCAGAGAAAAAAAAAAAGAAAACAGCTATGTGCAGGAAAAAAAACTTGGTTCCTGATCACCACCACAATCAACCCAAATACATTTCCAATAGCCCTTACTCATATATTGTACATTCCCTGATCAGCAGAGACAGCTCTCAGCTTTTCAGGATGGTCTGGTAGCTTTAAAGAGGAACTTTACTGTCTCAATCAACAATGACTATTTGTAATCCTTATACTGCTAGAATTAGTAGATCGATAGGAAAGGATAGCAAAGGTACTTGTTTTAAACTTTTTTTTTTTTAGCATTTCGTCAGTTACTTTCCGGTTTCCAGGCCAAAGTAAATGAAGTCATAAAGTACATCACAAAAGACTTCAGGAGGAGTAAGGGTTTTCTCAGCGGAGTACACACTCCTGCTTTCATGCCTGGGCAAAGTGTAGATGAATTCCAGGCAGTAACTGCTCTATGAATTATGAGCGCTTACACAAGATAGCCTCAACCAGAAATATTAGCAGGGTTTTTCCCAAGTGATTTCCCAGCAAAATAAAGCATGGAGACATAGATGGGAGATGCAAGTATGCTATGAATATTAAAAACGAATTATATAAGGTATTTGGTTTGTGGTGCTCAGATACAGTGTACTTCCACTTTAATGCTGGTCACAACTACAATATGACCAAATTATGTCTTCATATGGCAAACCAGAGATATAATTACGTGAACTTTAATAATAAAAAGAAAAAAAACTATTTTTAATACAAACAATTGAAAGCTACATAAATGTAATTCCCTTCATGTCTTGCATATACAGCATTTGACATGTAGCATAAAATTGATACACATTTGTACTTACAGAATCAGATCTATTTGTATTTTCCTCAAAATCTTTTATTCCCATAATTCCTTTCAAACATACGGCTTGACTCCCCACAAATCCAACCTGGCAATCAAAGAAAGGTTCTCCCTTCATTAGTACCTGTGGGAAAAATTGAATTCTATGTGAATTTTTGAAATGTATGCATTTAGTTACTACAAGCCATTTGCATAGTTCCAGATCTTCCACTGTCACTTGGTAAGCTAAAAGAGAGCTGATCCACCATTAGTAAGCATAGCTTTAGCAATGTGCTTTGGTATCACAAAATAAATTGGGAATAATGCCATGTAGATCAGTAAAAGGTAAAAATCAACTCTATGAGACAACATTCAGTAGGGTATGGTGCAGCAAGAATGGTATCATAATGGCACGTCAAAGACTTATGAATCCTTTATACATGTTCCTTATTCTGCCCATCTTCATTAGGCTCAGATATCCCCAGAAACAAATCAGAGAAGGGTATATGGAAAGAAGGGTATGTGGAAATATTTATGCCTTACTCCTCTGCTGGATTCAGCTGGTGGAGCTCTCCTTTAGCAATGTATTGTGTTTTGTGTGTTTGCATGTTCAAAAACGTGTCAATCTTCTATAACACATCTCTTCTATTGTAATGGATGTGATCATGAGTGTTATAAGTGAAATGCCTATTTCTGGTACTCTTATAGGTATAAGTGCTTATCTTTCATTATCAACCTTAATCATACACATTTAATCACAATTAAGATGTCTGCCAGCTTCTCCCTATATGTGAAACTGCAAGAGTTAAAAGAAAGAGAGCAACGTCAAAGAGAAGAATTGCGCCTGTTCTCGGCCACCTCGTCAGTACACCCAAGGAGAAATGGGGGCTGGGAACAAGACTCTACTTTAGCTACCAAAGCTTGCTTTTCCCTTTTTTAGACATAACCCAGCTAAAAAGCTTATACTCCGTCACAATAATGAATATGTATAATTTGTGTTTTGTACACGCTGTCTTTTATCTAATTTTTGATTTGATAGTATGATATCCGGCTATAAGTATATCAGCCGGAGTTCAGGAAATAAAAAGCAGAAGTATCTGAATACTGAAACAAGTGTGTGTCAGTGTCTGACTTCGAGTGTGCACACTCTTATATTAAGGATTAATTTGGCCAGGGGGACAGAAACAAGGTACCGAGCGGTTTCCAGTTCGGGTCCAAAACACTATGGACACCAACCAGTCCTGCTTTTAGATACAAATCCATGTTACACAACACACAAACTGAAAAAAAAACAATGGTATACATTCAAACACTGGAAAAATGCTCAGTAAAATAACCAATCCTGTTAATAAACAGATCAGAATCAGTTGCAATTAACCTCACACAGTGGTGCTGCACCAACAAATTTGCTTAGCTCTGAGTGTGGAATGATGGCTGTACTTGCCAAGTCATTTAACTCTCATGTTACTGTTGTCTGTAAGTGAAAAGATGACCTCCTGACAGCTTACAATGTCCATACGTTTTAAGTATCACTCATTATGGTCTGTCACCAATAACATATAGAAAACTATACTAACACTTAACATCTCAGCACATTCAGTGCATCTCAATTTACTGGCTGAATCCTAAAAAAAATATGACCCCTTTTAGTAGGAAATTAGCACAACTAGGCCACTATAAAAGAGAAACAAATGGATAAAACAAATAGTTTTCTAAATTCTTCAAATTATACAACATGCCACAAACCCTGGGCTTTATTTTATTCTACAGGCTTGCTTACCCCGAGAACTGAGCAATCAAAGACAACTAATTTCTTAGTTCTTGGGTCCGCTCTGAGCACAGAACAGTGACTGCCAGTCACCACTCTGTGCACTGCCTCTCCAACAGTCACTGGAGCTTCAGACTGTAGAGGAAGCAGAAGCGGCTAGACCCAGGCATTATTGTCAGGATCCCTACAGAACCTGCTCCGACTCTAATGTCCACTGTCGGCTGAATCTGGGTCCCAGGAGTGCAGCATTAAGTGCACTCTGGTGAGCCACATGAGAATTATGGGCAAAATAACTCTGGCCATACTTCTCCTTTTTACATAGTTACATAGTTGATAAGGTTGAAAAAACATCCAACATGTGTGCAAGTGCTTTCATGTCAGTATTACATTGTATATCTCTGTATGTTGTGGACGTTTAGATGCATATCTAATAATTTTTTGAAATTAATCAATGCTCTCTGCTGAAACCACTGCTTGTGGAAAAGAATTCCACATCCTTACCGCTCTTACAGTAAATAATCTTCTACACAGTTTAACCACTTTTCTTCTAATTTTACTGAATGGCTGCCATTCTTTTCAAATGCCCTATCATGGAAAAGTATTATCCCTATTGTGGGGTCACCAGTATGGTACTTGTACATTGAAATCATATCCCCTCTCAAGTGTCTCTTCTCTAGAGGGAATAAGTTCAGTGCTTGCAATCTTGCCTCATAACCAAGATCCTCCAGTCCCTTTATTAGCTTTGTTTGCCTTCTCTGGACTCTCTCCAGTTCCAGTACATCCTTCCTGAGGACTGGAGTCCAGAACTGGACAGCATACTCCAGGTGTGGCTGGACCAGAGTGTTTTAGAGTGGGAGAATTCTTGTTTTATATCTGGAGTTAATTCCCTTTTTAATGCATGCTAATATTCTATTAGCTTTGCTTGCAGCAACTTGCATGCCATGGCTGAGCCCGTCATCTACTAGGACCCCCAGATCCTTTTCCATCCTAGATTCCCCCAGAGGTTCTCCCCCTAGTGAGTAGATTGCATTCGTGTTTTTGCCACCCAAATGCATTATTTTCCATTTTTCTACATTAAACTTCAATAGCCATGTAGTTGCCCACCCCACTAATTTGTTCAGCTCTTCTTGCGAGGTTTCCACATCCTGCGGAAAACCTATTGCCCTTCTTAACTTCGTATCGTCCATAAATGCTGACATTGAGCTTTTTATCCCATCCTCCAGATCATTTATGAATAAGTTAAATAGGATTGGTCCCAGGAAAGAACCCTGGGGGACTCCACTCTCCACACCGGACCATTCCGAGTACTCGCCATTAATCACTACCCTCTGAACTTGCCCCTGTAGCCAGTTTTCAATCCATGTACTCACTCTTTGGTCCATGTCAATAGATCTTAGTTTGTACAGGAAATCTTAATAGGAACTGTATCAAATGTCTTGGCAAAATCCAGATAGACTAAATCTACGGGCCTTCCTTTATCCACAATGGGTGCCGCCAATATTGTGTCAATCTTACTGTTAGCGGCGAGATTGATACCCGCGAGCCCCGTCACGGGAGCCAGCGCCGAGCTATGTTGCTCCTCCCGCTGGCCGCCCCCAATACATTCCTAAGGAAGCGCGCAATCTCATGGGAGCGGCAAGCGCGAGAAGCACAGTTAACAGCGGTGATTTCCAGTGCAATCCCATAGCACTGGAAACACAATATCGGCGGGACCTACTGTAGATGGCAGCTCACTTCTTCTGAGAAGGTTAATTGATTGGTTTGGCAAGAACGATTTTTCATGAATCCATGCCGATTTCTGCTAATTATACTGTTTTTATAACTAAAATCTTGTATATAGTCCCTTATTATCCCCTCCAAGAGCTTGCAAACTATTGACATTCTGCTAACTGGCCTGCAGTTCCCAGGAATATATCTGGGTCCTTTTTTAAACATCGGCTTTTCTTCAATCAACCAGTACCATACCAGTCAGTAGACTGTAAAAATTAGGAACAATGGTCTGGCAATTACTTGCCTAAGGACCCTCGGATGCAAGCCATCGGGTCCCTGTGACTTATTTATGTTAAGTTTTTCAAGTCTAATCCTAATTCTATCCTCCGTTAGCCATGAAGGTGCTTCCTGTGATGTGTCATGAGGATAAACCTTGCAGTTTTGGTTACTAAAGTTTCCCTTGTTGAGACTGAGGAGAGGAATACATTCAAAACCTTTGCCATCTCTCCATCCTTTGTAACCAGATTTCCTTCATCATTCTTTATGGGGCTGATATGATCTGTCCTCCTACTTTTACTATTAATGGGATATTTTTTTACTCTCCTCCGCTACATGCCTTTTGTGTTCTATCTTAGGTGCCCTGATTGCACCCTTTCATTTCTTATTGCATTCTTTGTACAGTTGGAATGCTGATGACCCCTTAGCCCTGTAATTTTTTTTAAAGACCTTCTCCTTTGCTTTTACATGCATTTTTAAGTTGGAGTTAAGCCACCCAAGACTTTTATTAGCTCTTTTAAATTTAATACCCATTGGGATGCACTGGCTAATACCCTTATTTAATATGCTCCTAAAACACACCCACTGTTCCTCCATGTACTTTGTTCCTAGGATTTTATCCCATTTAATATCTTCTAGCAAGGAGCGTAGTTTATGGAAGTTGGCTCATTTGAAATTCAGTGTCTTAGTATTCCCCTTGTGTCTCCTGTTTGTGTGATTTATACTGAAACTAATTGACCTGTGATCGCTGTTTCCTGAGCAGCAGCTCACTCGGGTCTCTTGCTCCTTATTTGCTAAGACAGCAGTGGGAGCCATAACAGCCAGAGAGCCAATAAGGAGAGTGCGGGGGCAGGGCCGAGCCACGCCCCATCGGTGAGTGAACAGGTGGAGCAGTAGCTCAGGAATGTGTCTGCTCAAGTGCCCCCATAGCAAGCAGCTTGCTATGGGGGCAGGAGGGAGTGGCTAGGAGAGCCATCAGGGACCCAAGAAGGAGAATCAGGGTTGCTCTGTGTAAAACCAACTGCACAGAGCAGCTAACTATGACAGGTTTGTTATTTGCTTGTTTGTTTTTTTATTTAAATATCAATTGTAATATTTAAACCTAGAACATTATGCTTTGTTTAAGTCCATCTAACCATACAGAGAGGTCGAACTGTTTTCATGCTCGTCTGGTTCTACCCTGTAAATCCATATTTTACAGCTACCAACAAGAGGATAAATTAAACATTTGTATTATAATAACAACAACACACCTTTAATATAGCTTGGATGTTGGAAGTGAAATATATTTGAATATGCAAAGCCATATTTTAGGTTTGCAGTGAAGCTTAAAATAGACAGGCTTTACCTCAATTGTTGTCCCTTCTTGTTCCCATCGTATGACTTCTCTGGATTTCACCTTCTGGGGGCTGTAATAGCTGCTTTCGGCTTGCATTTCAGTGAGCTGAAAAACAATACAACACACACACCTTCAATCCAGCCAGCACCGGCATTAAAGAGTGGCAATCTGTCATTACTAGACTGCATTGATGAAGACAAATTAAAGTTCACTGTTGGCCAAAGTGTATTATTGGACAGGAAACAGGTGCAAACTAAACAGCTGCAAGACATTAAGCACACCACTGCATAGGAGGCTGAAGTTAAATACGCCAAGTGTAATGTAAAGCAGGGCAGGAGCCAGTCCAGTCAACACACTGCCTTTCATTTTACTTTCACCTCTTCTCTCAACGCAGCATTTCTGCATGGGATGAAAAATGGCGGGGCATCTGAAACAACACTTGTGTGGTACATGGCTTCTTGCATTCCGCCACAGTCTTGTGATTCGTGAATGGTGGGGATTGACTAGCTGACAAAAGGTTAAACATTAGTCAATCACTGAGATCTTCTTAAAGATATTTACGTCTAGATCTGTCATGACTTTAGCAGCATATAGGCAGTAACAGTTATGGAAAAGAAACACGTGGGCCTCTACACTGTGAAAGCCCATGTGTTCCTGGTTAGCAGAGTACCAACTTACAAGCTACTCAGGTAAACTGAGAACGGAGGGCTACACCCAGCAAAATACATTTGGCTTATAGATTCACAGCTTCTCCTAATAATAGTTTTGGCACCGCATTTTCGCTGGCCACATCATTTATGACCTTTGCTGCCAGGAACCCAATATAGTTAAAGACCACACACTTGCAAACTTCATTGTGTTGCATTTAACTGAGCCCTGAATTCTCAGCCGTAGATAACTGTTGACCACTAATGTGACAACATGGCTGACAGCAACACCTTAACCTTTCCCACTGGGCACTAAGCCATAACAGAACAAACAGGTGATATTTAATATACAAAAAACTGTCATTTTCCTGATCAATAGTACTTGGAACTGACATTTCCAGGCAGATTTTTTGATGTAACCCTTTTGAGTATGGTAGATTGTGATTCTAAAAAACATTATTTTAGGTACACTTTATGTTCACAAAGGTAATGTTATAGCTATCCTGATAACATTATTTTTTAGTTATGTTTAGTTTAGTTTAGGGGTGTGTTCAAGTTAAAGTAAACACTGCTATAGGACAAATATGAATCTTGCCATTTGTAACTTAAAGTAAACACAGACTGCCTGTAAAACTAGGACATTTTGCATCAACACTACTTGCTGCAGATCAATGACTCAGAAGCCAGTGGGTAAGCATACCAGGCAGACAAGTTGTTTTTCTGAAATGGCAATACTTGTTTAATCCTCACTGCAGTTCTGTTAGTGCTAGTTTACACTTGCTTCAAACCATGTTCTCGGGCACACTTTGTTAAAGCTCTCTGAAGACCAGTCAAAACCTCCATCACTAAATAAAATGGTTCACTTACAGTCCTGTTTGCACCTTGTGCTTGGCTTTGGCCTTGCTTAAAAAAAATATGGATTTTTATAACAGCTTACCTGTAAAATCCTTTTCTTTTGAAGTACATCACGGGACACAAAGCCATAGTAATTAATATATGGTTATAGTCCACCTTCAGGTGGTGGACACTGGAACACCCTAAATAGGAAGTTGTACCCCTTTATAACCCTTCCCACTACTGGGAGTATCTCAGTTTTGTAGCAAAGCTATACACGTGCATACTAGAAAGAAGAGCGGGACCTCTGTGTCCAGTGATGTACTTCAAAAGAAAAGGATTTTACAGGAAGCCGTTATAAAAATCCTATTTTCTTTAATCATACATCATGGGACACAGAGCCATAGTAATTACTATGTAGGATGTCCCAGAGCAATGCCAACTGAGGGGAGGGAGACACAGCCAAGTAGGGCACCAGGAGATTATAATGCTGCCTGCAGTACACTGCGCCCAAAGGCGACATCCTCATGTCTTTTTACATCCACCAGATAGAATCTGATAAATGTATGGCTTGAAGACCAATTTGTGGCCTTGCAGAAATGAGCCATGGAGGCTTGGTGAGGCACTAACAGCCCAAGAGGAGTGCGTTTTGATTTGAGAGGGTAGAACTACCTCTTTAAACAATAAGTTTGAACGCTTACTTGTCAAATCCATTTAGAAATAGTAGATTTCGATGCTGCTTGTCCTCTTTTAAGACCTTCAGGCAACACAAACAAAATAATAGTTTTCCGAATCTGAGCAATCGCCTTTAAGTAGACATTGACTGCTCTCACCACATCAAGAGAATGTAGTGATTTTTCTTCCAAAGAACAGGGTTCTGGAAAAATGAAGGTAGAACAATATCTTTGGTAAAAAGTTAGGATGAGGACGCAATACTACCTTATCCTTGTGAACAATAAAAAACATGGCTCTTTACAAGCCAATACTGATACCCTTTCTTGCAGCAGATATGGTTACCAGAAAAAATAGTTTCCCTTGTCAAAAAAGGACCAAGGAAATATGTCGTATCGGCCCAAAAAAAGTCTGTTTTGTAATGACGACAAAACTAAATAATTGAAGTCTCAAGGGTTCAGGGGTTACCTAACAGGAGATTAAGCCGTGTTACCCCCTGAATAATGTTATGAACCAAAGAACGAAAAGTTAGAAAGCACTCAAGGCCAGCTTTATTTCTCAACCCATCTGCAGAAAAGTCAAGGATACTAGGTTGAGAATCCGACCTAGATATTCCAGGTAGTCGAATGCGGTGACCATACTTTGGTCTAAGCAGGCTATGACTGGTCTATCAAGAACAGATAGACTAGGTAAACCATAATCGTTATACCTTGGGCCCTCAATCTGGCTAGAAGAGGAGCCAGAACCTTTGTAGTCTAGGTGCAGCAGCTAGATCAGAAAGCAGAGCTACATACTGAAAATTAAGATTTTCCACTTTGAAAGTAGATATTACTAGTGAGCAAGGAAATAGGCATATGGAGATATGTATCTTTGATGCCGATTGAAGTTCTCCTCCTTGTAGGATAGAGATAACAGATTGCATTGACTTCATGCAAAAAAATAGAGATTATATTCAGGAATTGAATTTTAGATTTTTGAGATCCAGAATGTCCATTTGGATTCAACCAAACCCCAACCTCTGCTCTTACATGGGGGCCATCATTAACACCTTTTGCCAAAAGATGGTCCAATGCTTGAGAGAAAGATTTATTTTTCTCTGGATCCTTAGGAAAATATGATCTTAGAAAATGAGGAGACGGAAACTCTTGGAACTGCAGTTTGTACCTTGGAGCTATAGAAGAAGTCCACCATTCATCTTGACACTCCTTCTGCCAGATCCATGAGAACTGCACAAGAATTCTCCCTATTGAGCAAGTGGGGGCACCTCCTCATAAGGAGGCTACAATATCTTGTATGCTTCCTCCCCCAAGACCTCTTTTGTCCCTGGGGTTAACCCTGAGGATTACCCTTTGAACCCGACAGCAGAAGCCATTGTGACTGCATGGAGGCTGTTGCCCCGGCATAGAAAAAGAAGCTTTGAAATAAAAATACATTTACTCCTTCACTTAAATGGCAAAAGGGGTATCTTACTTTTACTAGAAATTCTTTGGATATATTATCCAAAATATCCCCAGATAGCGGTTTCACAGCAAAAAGGAAGACTAGCCAGGAGCTTCTTGCATGACACTTAGCGAAGGGCGCAAGGCCTAAAAGGATACAATTTGTCATAGCAACTATTGCAAACATAAAGCTGCCTCCTGGACCTGTTGAGAAGGAGAACCTTGAACACCTGTTTAAGCTAGTCTTTCAACGATTAACCAATTACTGTCACCACAGACTGAGACACTCAACCTGCCAGAGAAAAGTGTTGTTTTTATAATAGGAAGTCCAACCTTTTATCTATTGGATCCCCAAGTAGTTGAGTATTGGGCCGAATCTCCCACATTTGACACCTCATAAGAGGAGTCATCAGCATCACCACGGTCCGGGAATTCGTCTTCTCCTGCCTTTAGTTCCTCAGTCTGAGGGTCCTAGGAAAATGGAAGAGAACCTGTTGCATCTTGACCACACTGGAATGTGATTAAAAGTCACTAAACTTTTTTTATTTTTAAACCTACCATGGCTGAAGGAAAAAAAAAAAAAAGAGTAAAATGAACAGGGGCTGCAGTGTTGAAAACAGTTGAAAACATTTCATGGCCAAGATGCTCACTCTGACCAGCCACCCCCTCTCAGGGTAGGATGCCATTTGTAGAGTAGACTTTCCAGAGCTTGAGGGAGACCCTTTTAGCTTCCTTTTTGGGAATGTTTCAACCCCCCCTTCTGAACATAGCCCAATGCACAAAGCAGAGGTACTACCAGAAGAAATTGCATCCATTGCTTGGGCAATAGTCAGCCACTGCTATTAATGCTCAGCCTGATGCAATAGTAAATGTGTCAAAAGGAATGCCTGTGTCACCAAACCACTTTCATGCCTTGCAGCAATAACAATAGTGCTTTTAAAAAACACACTCTCCCGCGCTGGACGTTGTAGGAGGCCAACGACATGCTAAGCCCCGCCCCCTGTCGCCTACAGATCACCCCTCCTCTCTTTTTTTAAAAAAAGAGCTTTCCCGCACGAGGGCGGGCCTCTGATCCTATGGGATCATACAGTGAGGGGAAAAAACGGCAAAGAGGGAGCCTGGAAGCCCGTTGAGTAGGTCAGCTTGCCATTCAGGTTTTTTTGTTTGTTTTTAGTTTTTATCCTGACGGTTCTTCCTCGTGAAAAGGGGGAGAAAACAGCACAGGTGGGGGGTGTCTGGTGGGGAGGACCCCCCAGACTTACCAGAGGTCTGCTGCTGGGTTCTGTTAACAAACCTTAAGAGCTGGCTACCCTCAGGGAAACTCACAATCCTGGACCTGTAATAGCACCACCGCCAGTAACATTTTATGGCCTTAATAACAAAAGTACTGGATTCCGGGGTCCAGCTCTCTAAAAAGAGAAGCGTTTACAGGCAAAACCTTGTTTCTTCGGACATGAGGCCCGGGTACCATTCATTTCAGCCAAAAAGACACTTTGAATGGATCCGGCTGCATCGCTGGCCCCAGCAAGGATTGCTCCAGTGGAGCACAGCACATCTTCACTGGTGACCAACAACTTAGACACTAGCGAAAAAACAGATACTCCCAGTAGTGGGAGGCGTCATATAGTGAGGCAACTTCCTGTTCAGGGTGTCCCAGCGTCCAGCACCTGAAGGTATACTATAACCACATAGATGTACGATTAAAGAAATTATACCCCATGTAGCTTTAGCGGTGTTTCAAAGCATCTTCAAAACCCCCATAGAAATCTATGGCAAAACTTGCTTGAAGCACCTAACGCTTCCAAGAGGCTTTAATTCAGCTTTAGCTTCACTATGTGTTGGAGAAATTGCAGGCATAAGATATTCACACACACACAGTGCACCTGTCAAGCTTCAACAAAGCTACAAAAGAGCTTCACTGAAGCCTCACTGTAGCATCACCAAAGCGTCAAAAACGTATCCATAAAAACATGTTGAAGCGGTAGGCGCTTTAATGTGTGTTGAAGACAAAGCAAATGTAAATAAGCTCTTAATGTGGATGTAAACCTGGTTTGTGAAATTTGAGCTGGGCACATCAGTGTTTTGTTATCTCTCTTCAAAGAACTATGTCCCATAGCTGTCTCCTGCTCCATTCTTCTGTTATCAGCCTGATAACTCCTGACAAGTGCTCAGTAAAAATATTATAAAACCAGCCAGAGTTTTGTGTTGGGGAGGATGCTATAAATAGATTAGCAGAGCCCTACCTATGAGGAGAGGGGGTATGTGCCTTTCCTCCAATCAGCTGTCAATCAGATGTCTTGGCTGTATACCCAGGCTTCACTGCAGTGCTAACCAGGAGAAGAAAATCGCCTAACACAATCTGAACTTTCTAAACCATATACAGTGGTGTGAAAAAGTGTTTGCCCCCTTCCTCATTTCCTGTTCCTTTACATGTTTGTCACACTTAAGTGTTTCGGAACATCAAACCAATTTAAACAATAGTCAAGGACAACACAAGTAAACACAAAATGCAATTTGTAAATGAAGGTGTTTATTATTAAAGGTGAAAAAAAATCCAAACCATCATGGCCCTGTGTGAAAAAGTGATTGCCCCCTAAACCTAATAACTGGTTGGGCCACCCTTAGCAGCAACAACTGCAACCAAGCGTTTGCGATAACGTGCAATGAGGCTTTTACAGCGTCCTGGAGGAATTTTGGCCCACTCATCTTTGCAGAATTGTCCTAATTCAGTTACATTAGAGGGTTTTCGAGCATGAACGGCCTTTTTAAGGTCATACCACAACATCTCAATAGGATTCAGGTCAGGACTTTGGCTAGGCCACTCCAAAGTCTTCATTTTGTTTTTCTTCAGCCATTCGGTGGTGGACTTGCTGGTGTGATTAAGATCATTGTCCTGCTGCAGAACCCAAGTTCGTTTCAGCTTGAGTACACGAACAGATGGTCAGACATTCTCCTTCAGGATCTCTTGGTAGACAGCAGAATTCATAGTTCCTTTTATCACGGCAAGTCTTCCAGGTCCTGAAGCAGCAAAACAGCCCCAGACCATCACACTACCACCACCATATTTTACTGTTGGTATAATGTTCTTTTTATGAAATGCAGTGTTCCTTCTACGCCAGATATACTTGGACACACACCTTCCAAAGAGTTCCACTTTTGTCTCATCGGTCCACAGAATGTTGTCCCAAAAGTCTTGGGGATCATCAAGATGTGTTGTGGAGATATTGAGACGAGCTTTGATGTTCTTTTTGCTCAGCAGTGGTTTTCTCCTTGGAACTCTGCCATGCAGGCCATTTTTGCCCAGTCTTTTCCTGATGGTGGAGGCATGAACGCTGACCTTAACTGAGGCAAGTGAGGCCTGCAGTTCCTTGGACGTTGTTGTGGGGTCTTTTGTGACCTCTTGGATGAGTCGTCGCTGCGCTCTTGGGGTAATTTTGGGCGGGCGGCCACTCCTGGGAAGGTTCACCACTGTTCCATGTCTTCGCCATTTGTGGATAATGGCTCTCACTGTGGTTCGCTGGATTCCCAAAGCTTTGGAAATGGCTTTATAACCCTTTCCAGACTGATAGATCTCAATTACTTTCTTTCTCAATTGTTCCTGAATTTCTTTGGGTCTCGGCATGATGTGTAGCTTTTAAGGATCTTCTGGTGGACCTTACTGTGTCAAGCAGCTCCTATTTAAGTGATGCCTTGATTGTGAACAGGTGTGGCAATAATCAGGCCTGGGTGTGGCTATAGAAATTGAACTCAGGTGTGGACAACCACAGTTATAGTATGTTTTAACAAGGGGGGCAATCACTTTTTCACACAGGGCCATGATGGTTTTGATTTTTTTTCACCTTTAATAATAAACACCTTCATTTACAAATTGCATTTTGTGTTTACTTGTGTTGTCCTTGACTATTGTTTAAATTGGTTTGATGTTCCGAAACACTTAAGTGTGACAAACATGCAAAGGAACAGGAAATGAGGAAGGGGGCAAACACTTTTTCACACCACTGTATAAGGTTGAAGACAGCAGATATACATGTAAAACTTATGTAGGGAGATTAGTTTCATCCCTATGTATCATCTAAAGCTGTTCACGTCACTGGATAGAGGGGAGAGTTTACATCCACTTTAAGGTTAGGCTGACAATTACCTTTTGGGGTTATAAGGACTCTGCAATAGAAACATTTTTTGGAGAGTTCATACTCTGGACTCTGTAGAAGAAGCTCTCCATAGGATTAAATAGAGATCCCAGAGTGCATCCAATGATTCAGCAGAGAAGATCTGGACAAGCAACAGCAAATTCTAGCACTTACTGGGGCTGGGGACATAGGGATTAACAAAACACGTATTACTGCAGTAAAAGTTCATTTAAGTGGTTCTAAAGGTTTAAAATAGAACTATAGGCAAAACTTTTTTTTTCATTTTGAATAGAGCAAGGGAGAGTTATAACCTGTCAGATTTTTGTTTCCCCATCTGTCACATTAGGGTGATTTCTCCTCACTTCCTTACCTATAACCAAACAGGAAGGGAGAGGAAATCCCTACAAATTAATGGAATTCCTTGGGGACCACTAGGTCACCAGAACTAGTGTCTCTATTGAAAGATTTCACCTCTTTTACTTTTTTGGGGACAGCTCAAAATGTGGAATTTTCTTTTACTTTCAATTTCATAAAATGTTCATCTTTTGATAAGGGTAAATAGGACAAAAAGAGAGGGTGGATTTAATGGGGAACAGACCGCAACAAAACTGCCTGGCATTTCAATCCCTTCCTACTCTAACAAAAAGTAGAAAAAAAAAAGTTTTACCTTTAGTTATACTTTAAGTTTTTTTTTTTTTTCCTTCATGCATTCTCTACATTAAGGTAAAAAAACCTTCTGTGACCAGGATCCCTCCAGCCCCCTAAATACTTACCCGAGCATGATCTTGAACCAGCGCTGTGTCCAGGAACAGCAGCTCTCTCCTCTCTCTTTCCTCTCTTTCCACAGATCAGAGAGGCAGCAATGGGAGCCACTGGCTCCTGCTGCGGTCAATCAAATTCTGTGACGAGGGAGTGAGGGAATGGGGCTGAGCCCGTTCTATGGGCACAGGGCCCGTACAAGTACCCCCATAGGCAGCAGCTTCCTATAGGGGCACCCGCCGAAGTTAAAGAGCCAGGAGTGCCGGATGGGAGTTTCAGAAGAGGTTTGGCCTCCATCATTGCACAGAGCAGGTAAAACATATTTATTTTTAAGAAGATTTAGAATCACTAAGTTTGACAAAGTTGAGGAGACAGTAAGCATTACTTATATTTTGGGGTTGCAGCACATTTCCCAACTCGCTCTGGCTGCCCTGTGGTAGCTGTGACCTGCCACTGGCTTACAAGAACAAGCAGTGCCATTCCCTATCAACAGAGAGGTAGAAATTAATGCTGCAATTTATACAACTGAAGATTTGTCGTCCCATGAGACTTTTCCGCATTACTATCTGAGCACAAGATTCTAATAATGTCACACAGAGCGTGATGTGAAGCCAAGAAGCTATGAAAAGGAAGTTAGCTTTATATATAGCACAAATTCCCTCTTTCCTCCTCATCAGCTGTCAGCAATTATTGCAGAGGAAAAGCAATTAATTGATTAAAAGAACTCAAACATTACAAGAACAATTTTCAACAGTATTAGGAAAATGTTACGTTTAATTTGGCATGTTTTTCTCTTTGCGCTGGAAGGGTATCAACCACTCCAAATGCTAATGCAGAAATATAACCCCCTTTTTTTAATACCAAAAAATAAACCACAAATTAATTCCATACATTCTTTGCTAGAAACGAGAACAATGAAAGCTAATGTTTTCCATCTCAACGCAACATGTGAATCTCATACAGAACATTTCATTGCAGATGTAACTTCTCTTTCCTGTTCAATGTTTGTTAATTTGTTGCAGGTCATCCGAGGGTAGGAGGTGTTAAAAGGCAGCAGAACTGCTACTCATAATGCAAATTACAGTGTGGGAAGAGAGCTTGTTAATCAGAGACAGAACTGGAAACACTGAGATTAGCTGTGTGATACTACAAATATATTGAGTACCCTTTTTTCTCTTATATTCACTGACTGACAAAGCTCCTCTCTTAGCCATTGGGTTGTTATGCTCACCACTAGGATAATACTAGGTATTACTTGTTATGTAACACTCAGAACTCTTCAGTTCCGCCCAGGGGGCGGTCCCTTGGGTAACAACCCTCCAGCCTGCAATACAGTCATCAGCTTTATTTTGCCTAGTGAAAGAGAAGGACCCATCGGTCTGTACTTTTTTCTGCAGAAGCGTGACTTTTTGCGCAAGATGATTGATCCTGTGATCTGCTATCAACAGCCAGCTGGGTGAAAGGCTGGATACCCTTACCCTTGTAGTCTCCCAAGTCCGGCCAGCGAGCGTGTGCAGGCCACAGCTACGCGCTAGGCAGGCCACGACGAAACCTCAGCTCCAGAGGTGATCATGAGCTTTTATGCACTGGAGCACACATATGACAGGGCTACTGATGTCTGCGTCACAGTGTGCTAGGCCAAAAGCCACCCTGTACTGATCAGTGAGTGGGTCTGTGATGGAATGTCTCCCAGCTCTGCAGGACTGGTAAGTACAGCTCTCCCTGTCTTGGTGGGGCAGAGCAGCTGGGCATTCCCTGGGAGGTCGAGTCGGGGGTCCCTCACCTCCCTGTCTTCTCTCCCTATCCCTTTCCCCCTCCCCCCTCCCTGGGGGGATGCTGCTGAGCGGTGTGTGTGTGTGTGTGTCTGTGCAGGGGCTCTCCAGGGGTGCTCTCATCGGGGGGGGAGATTGGGAGTTGGCGCTGGCTGGCTGAGTCCTGGGTCCTGTTTTTCATGTCCCTGGAGATGACTGAGGCTATGCTGGTGTCAATGGGTCTGCGATCTGATTTCCACAGGATACAAGATAGAGTTTCTCTCTTGGCCGCCAAACAGATTCTTCCCCTCCAGCATATCTGTATCCCCGGCTAATCAGGAGGCCCTCTTGGGGGCAGTAAGGGACCTGCTGAGTCGCGGCTGGTTGTACCGGTTCCAGAATCGAAACGCTTCCAGGGATTCTACTCCAATCTGTTTGTAGTTCCCAAGAAGGAAGGGATACATCCAATCTTGGACCTAAAAGCCCTCAATCACTTTGTGAAAGTGCAGAGGTTCAGAATGGAATCAGTTCGCTCAGTAATTGCTGCACTCCTTCAAGCTCGCTGGCATCCTTAGACATCCATAATGCGTACCTATACATACCAATATGCCTTCGGCATCAAAAGCTTCTGCGATTTGCAGTCGGGGAAGCCCACTACCAGTTTGTGGCTCTTCCTTTTGGTCTGGCATCAGCCCCCCCGAGTCTTTACCAAGGTATTGGCTTCAGTTTTAGCGTTGCTGCGGCAACGTGGGATCGCGGTCGTGGGATACCTAGACGATCTCCTCCTGAGGGCATCTTCCGCCTCAGAATTAGAGGAGGATGTGGCGATCACCATACAGACCCTGCAAAAATTTGGGTGGCTGTTGAACCTACAGAAGCCAGTGATTGTACCGACCCAGCGTCTGGAGTACCTGGGCTTGCTGCTGGACTCCAGGGAAGCAAGAGTTTTTCTCCCTTCAGACAAACTGCAGACTCTCAGATCCGCAGTAAAACTGCTGATGAACCGAAAGTGGTCATCGCTCCGCTTCTGCATGCAAGTCCTGGGACTCATGGTAGCCTCCTTCGAGGCAGTACCATATGCCCAGTTCCACACCAGAGTCCTGCAGAAGGAGATTTTGACAAGATGGGACAAATCTCAGTTGTCCCTGGATCGAGAGATCCAGGTGAGCCAGTCAGATTCCCTGAACTGGTTGCTGAGGTCCCCCCGTGATTCCGAACGGGAAGTCGTTCCTACCTCTGAAGTGGACCGTGATCACAACAGACGCCAGCCTATCTGGCTGGGGTGGAGTGATGGGAATTCAGTCGGCTCAGGGCCTCTGGTTGACGGAAGAATCCAAGTTGCCGATCAATCTGCTCGCGCTAACAGCGATCAGGCTGTGTCTCTCCACATGGTCGATGAGACTACAGGGGCGTCCGATCAGGATCCAGTCAGACAATGCCACGGCTGTGGCATACGTCAATCACAAAGGAGGAACAAGAAGCTCAGCCGCCGCACTGAAGCACGCTCCCATACTTCAGTGGGCAGAGCAACACGTACCGGCCCTGTCGGCCATTTACATCCCGGGTAGCGGAGAACTGGCAGGCGGACTATCTAAGTCGCCAGATGCTGGACCCAGGAGAATGGGTGTTGAATCCGGAGGTATTCAGGCTACTGTGCCTGAGGTGGGGCAAACCAGACGTGTATCTTCTGGCCTCCCGTCTCAATCGGAAGGTGCAGAGATCCGTGAGACGCGCTGGTGGCTCCGTAGGATCAGTACCAGCTGATCTACGCTTTTCCTCCACTGAAACTGTTACCACGTCTGCTCCACAGAGTGGAAGCCAAGGGGATCCCAGTGATTCTGGTCACCCCAGATTGGCCTCAGCGACTTTGGTATGCAGATCTAGTACGCCTGGTGGCAGACACCCCTTGGCGACTGCCGTTACGAGAGGATCTTCTGTCTCAGGGTCCGATTCCCCATCCTGCTTTACTATCGCTGGCTTTAAAACGGCATGGCTATTGAGAGCCAGGTGTTGAGGAACCGGGGTCTGTCAGACACTGTGATCCCAACTATGTTGAGGGCACGGAAATCTTCTTCTCGGAAGATAGATCATCGTACCTGAAAGGCTTACATCTCCATGTGTGAGGAGAAAGGATGGCATCCACACTCCTTTTCTATATCAGGATCCTGCTGTTTCTTGAGCAAGTAGACCAGAAACTGGTGTTAAGCACCATTAAGGGGCAAATATCAGCCTTGGCCTTTGTTCAGGGGGTGCAACATGTAGTCCCTCCGGTGCGTCCACCGTTACCCCTGAGGGATCTGAACCTGGTGTTACTGGCGCTAAAAAAACACTATTTGAAAATATCAGGGAGATTCCTGTTGACTCTTTCCCAGAAAGTGGTCTTTCTAGTGGCCATCACATCGGCCAGGAGGGTTTCGGAACTGGCGGCCTTGTCCTGCAACTCGCCTTATCTGGTTATCCACAAGGATAAGGTGATGTTGCGGCCGCAACCGTATTTTCTGCCGAAGGTGGTCTCGGCTTTTCATATCAATGAGGACATTGTGTTACCATCCCTTTCCTAAGCTGAAACTCCCTAAGGAAGTGGCCCTTCATGCTTTGGACGTGGTTCGGGCTCTGAAGGTGCATTTGTCTGCCACAGCTCCCTTTCGGAAGTCAGACTTGCTGTTTGTTTCGGTGGCTGGTCCAAAGAAAGGCATGGCAGTCTCGTCGGCCATCATTTCCAGGTGGATCAGACAGATTGTAGTGCAAGCCTACGCCTTGAAGGGACAGGTGTCCCCCTTTCCAGTCACGGCCCAGTCCACAAGCGCAATCGGAACGTCTTGGGCCTTCCGACACCAAGCGTCTGTTGCTCAGGTGTGTAAAGCGATGACCTGGTTGTCTGTCCACATGTTTACCAAGTTCTACAAGGTAGACATCAGTGGCTTTTTTGGCCGCAAAGTTTGCGGGCAGCAGTATTGTTGCAATTGAATATGCAATATATTTAATTTTTTCCTAGTTTTTCGATAAAAACGCAGTACCATTAAGATAATTCGCTGTTGCATTACATTCCGCAGTTTTTGGTGCGGTTGTGGGTAGTCACTCCTGTTGAAGGCACCCTGGTTTTGTGGTGGATTTCTCCATGCACGTTTTTTGTGAGTAAAGTTTCACCAATCCCCACTTGCCATGGTGGATGAAGTTTCTATGCCGTTTACCCACCCCTCGTTTGCCACTGCTTGGGGATGTCCCAATGGCTAAGAGAGGAGCTGTGTCGGTCGGTGAATATAAGAGAAAATGGGATTTTATGTGCTCACCATAAAATCCTTTTCTCTGTAATTCACCAACTGACAGAGCACCCGCCCCTCCTTTTTCTCTTTACGTTATACTGCTTGTTGACGTACTGATGACTGGATGGCAGGCTGGAGGGTTGTTGCCCAAGGGACCGCCCCCTGGGTGAAACTGAAGAGTGTTACCTAACAAGTAATGCCTAGTATTCTCCTAGTGGTGACCATAACAACCCAATGGCTAAGAAAGGAGCTGTGTCGGTCGGAGAATTACAGAGAAAAGGATTTTACGGTGAGCACAAAATTTTTGCTCAAAAGACTGTAATCTTTCTCCAGTCTGCTACAGGACTATCCAACACACAGTGCACCCACAATCCAGTGTAAATATAGATGTTTTTATCTATCACCAAGAGCATCTAACCCTCCTTGGAAAAACTCTGATCTCCCTATCCTGCTACAGGCCTGTCCAACAAACTGCAAATATGCCTGTAACACTGTTAAAATAGACAGTAATTTTCAGCAATCAGTAGCACCCAACTCTCCCTGCAAACAGTCTTCTCCAATCACAAATGACAAGGTTTGGGACCAACTTATAGTTGACCCCAATCTCATCCCTAGCAACAAGCTATCGATTACTCAACCACATTATGCTTTGCAATAAAGTCAGAGAGGTAATAAATACTGCATACCTACCTTAAAAGTTACAGTGAGCTTTGTGCAGTAAAAACCTATGGAGACAACTGGATCTTTGGACAGCTGAGATTTTGTTCCTTGGAATGCATTTCCATCTTCTGATCCCATGTAGCCACCTTCTCCATCATCATCATTACCGGAACTTACAATAGCAGGAACAAAAGACCAGGCCCATGACACCCAACCCTGCTGTTCATCATCATCTTGCATAGAGTACAGCTCTTGAGCTGGATACTGTACTCCTGCTACCAGCTCTTCCTCTGTTCCTGTAAAATATATACAATGAACCATTTACAACATGTGCTGTGTGCACAAACTACATCCTCATATACATGTTATAAAATGCATGGGTTTAAATGAATGGCATGTTCTAATTCATTCCTACAAGGATTTGACTTTCTCCCTTACTCCCTTGCAATGAAGGTGCAAAGCCTTTGTCCTTCCAGCACCTCTGCCATTCAAAGCAGCCAGGCTCCCTGCTTAGGAGCAGAAGTAATGGCTTAAATAAACAAAAGTTTACAGTAAATCCTTGCATCCTCACTGATAATAAACATGCTGAATATTATTTGCAATAAACTTTTTTTTTCCTTAATTTTTTTTGGGGTGACCACATGATCACACTGCTCCGTGTGCCGTGTCTCAGTGAAAGGCTCAATAACAGAGCCATAGGCTCAATTCAAACGATTTCCAGTGGGACTTTGGAGCGCGATTTTGATCTGTCTTTACATTCTATGGATCAAAGCCCCATTGAAAGTCGAACCAAAGTCATGCATGCACCTTTTCAAAGTCGCACTGATTTGAACAGGCACCACTGAAAAAGAAAGGGGTGCGATTTCTCATGAGACTTTGATGTCCAAAGTTGCATGACAAATCGCACAAGTGTGAATTGAGCTTTATTCAATAAGCCATGATGTCACCCACTGTCTTCCAACACAGCTGTGGGGTGGGGAGTGTTCATCTACCAGCGACAGGAAGTCTTCTCATAAAAGACAGCAGGCAGGGCTGTGTGATCTGTGTGATGATACTACCGTAAACCTATATTTTATTATATATATATATATATATATATATATATATATATATATATATATATATACACACACACACACACATACACACACATACACACACACGCTATATATAAGTGTCCCCCTTTGTTCAGGAATAAAAGATGAATGGTAGGACCTCTGTTGACAATTATTAGGTCTAAGGCTAGTGTGAAGAACTTTCAGCTTCCTGGCTGCTTGAGTTGTATGAACACTTGAAAAGCACACTAAAAAATAATTCAGATGATGTGCCACAGGGCAATATTACATGGATCAAACCCCTTGCTTGATACTACTCCCAATGCAGACATTCCTTTTAGTTTAGTAATATTAGGCCTGACCTTCTCTGATTCCATATTATTTAAACTGTCAAATGTTATCTGATGAAATATATATTATTCCTAATGCCCAGTACACACGGGCGGACTGTATGGCCTACTTAGTCCGCCGAAACACATTTCAGCGGACAGTCCGCTCGTGTGTGGGCTTCAGCGGACTTTTTCAGCATGCAGTATGGCAGACTAAGTATTTCGGAATGTTCGAAATACTGTCCGTCGTACTCGCATTTCGGCGGACAATCCGCCCGTGTGTATGCCAGTCCGCCGTACTTTTGAAATGAGCGGACTTTTCCCGCCCGGAGAAAAGTCCGCTCATTTCGAGCGGGTATCCAGGTAGGCGGGGACCGCGAGGGAGACGTCGCTGGCCCCGCCGCCTGGTATGGACTTAAAGGGGAACCCAAACGCCGAAAAAAAATCGGCGTGGGGGTCCCCCCCAAGTCCACAACAGACCCTTGTCCGAGCACGCTACCCGGCTGGCCAGGAAAGGGGGGCGAGCGAGCGCCCCCCCCCCTCCTGAGCCATACCAGGCAGCGTGCCCTCAACATGGGGGGATGCCTTGGGAAAGGGGGGCCGTGCGGCCCCCCACCCCAAAGCACCTTGTCCCCATGTTGATGAGGACAAGGGCCTCTTCCCGACAACCCTGGCCGTTGGTTGTCGGGGTCTGCGGGCGGGGGGCTTATCGGAATCCGGGAGCCCCCTTTAATAAGGGGGCCCCCGGATACCGGCCCCCCACCCTATGTGAATGAGTATGGGGTACAATGTACCCCTACCCATTCACCTGTAAAATAAAAGTACAAAAAAAAAACACAACACACGAGATAAAATACTTTATTGCACAGCTCCGGGGGTCTTCCGTCTTCGGGGGTCTTCTTGTAGCTCTTTTGCTAGCGGAGGAGTCCAGCTTTCTTCCTCGCCGCCGGCCTCTTCTCCCGACTTCGGGGGTCTTGTCCCCCTCTTCGGTTCTTCTGCCGGGCCACCGCGCCTTCTTATAGCTCTTTTACAGGCAGTGGCCCGGTCTTCTGTCACCGCCGCCGCCGCCTTCCGTTCTTCTTCTTCTTCTTCTTCTCCAGGAGATGTTGCCTCGACGATCTCTCTGGCCGGAATGCCAGGGACGCACTGCGCGGCCACTTATATAGGGACAAGGGGCGGTGTCACATGGCTTTATGTCACATGGGTTGGTGTCACATGGTGACCCCGCCCCCTTACGATGTCATAGTCCCCATGTGACCAACCCATGTGACATAAAGCCATGTGACACCGCCCCTTGTCCCTATATAAGTGGCCGCGCAGTGCGTCCCTGGCATTCCGGCCGGAGAGATCGTCGAGGCAACATCTCCTGGAGAAGAAGAAGAAGAAGAATTAGAAGAAGAATGGAAGGCAGCGGCGACAGAAGACCGGGCCACCGCCTGTAAAAGAGCTATAAGAAGGCGCGGTGGCCCGGCAGAAGAACCGAAGAGGGGGACAAGACCCCCGAAGTCGGGAAAAGAGGCCGGCGGCGAGGAAGAAAGCCGGACTCCTCCGCTAGCAAAAGAGCTACAAGAAGATAGCGGAGGAGTCCGGCGAGAAGACCCCCGAAGACTGAAGACCCCCGGAGCTGTGCAATAAAGTATTTTATCTTGTGTGTTGTGTTTTTTTTGGTACTTTTATTTTACAGGTGAATGGGTAGGGGTACATTGTACCCCATACTCATTCACATAGGGTGGGGGGCCGGTATCCTCATCAACATGGGGACAAGGTGCTTTGGGGTGGGGGGCCGCGCGCCCCCCCTTCCCCAAGGCACCCCCCCATGTTGAGGGCACGCGGCCTGGTACGGTTTAGGAGGGGGGACGCTTGCTCGCCCCCCTTTCCTGGCCGGCCGGGTAGCGTGCTCGGACAAGGGTCTGTTGTGGACTTGGGGGGACCCCCACGCCGATTTTTTTCGGCGTTGGGGTTCCCCTTTAAGTTCATACCAGGCGGCGGGGTCAGCGATGTCTCCTTCGCGGGCCCCGCCTACCTGGAGACGCGCTCGAAATGAGCGGACTTTCCTCCGTGTGTGTGGGCGAGTCCGTTCATTTCAAAAGTAGGGCGGATAGTATGGCGGACTTAGTACGCCGTATTAGTCCGCTCAAAAAGTGGTGTGTGCGGTCAAGTCCGTTCATTCGAAAGTATGACGGACTGTCCGTCGGATTGTCTGACGGACTAAGTTGGCCAGACAGTCCGCCCGTGTGTACGCGGCTTAAGAATTAGGGCAATACAAATCATGAATGACAATTCATTGGTATAACTTCAGAGTAAACAAATCAAGGCTTCTACATCATTTACAACTGCCTGAGTTCACAATCTCTGGTTGCTGAAGTAATACAGATAAGAAGTCACACAATACACCAGTCGCAGTTTCCTCTCTGTGCAAGTGCATTTTTGTGGTGGGTTGCATTTTAAGCAAGTTATAAAGCGTGTTTGGATAAAAGAACATCAAAGATGCAGCACACATCTTTTTTTTTTTCCACACACGCACACACAAAAAGAGGCACTGGTATGAATGGGGCCTAGCTCCAGCCAGTGCTTTTTATTATTTTATTTTTTTTTACAAAGTGGGAATCGGAGACTGTCAAGTTTCATTACAATCAATACTGATCAAAGAAAAAAAATGGGAATTTTAAAACGGCTTACCTGTAAAATCCTTTTCTTGGAGTACATCATAGGACACAGAGTATCAAGTAATTACTTGGTGGGTTATAGGCCTACCTTCAGGTGTTGACACTGGTATAACCAATACGGGAAGTTGACTCCCCTATATAACCCCTCCTCTTTCAAGGAGCACTCAGTTTTTGTAGCCAAGCAATAGAAGTAATATACTCTCACCCCATAAAACCCCATAAAACAGAGGGGCGGGAGCTCTGTGTCCTATGATGTACTCCAAGAAAAGGATTTTACAGGTAAACGGTTTTAAAAATCCTATTTTATTTATCATACATCATAGTCTCAAGTAATTACTTGGTGGGATGTCCCATAGCAATGCTACTTGAGGGGAGGGAGACACAACCTGTAAGGTAACTCCCAGACCTGAGGACTTATACTGCTGCCTGCAGCACACTGCGCCTGAAGGGGATATCCTCATTCCATCTTACATGCACTTCATAACATTTTGCAAATGTATGTACTAAAGGCCAAGTCGCGGCCTTGCAGATTTGAGACCTGGAGGCCTGGAGATGCACTGCCCAAGAAGCACCAACCGCTCTGGTAGAGTGCACCTTAACTTGAAAAGGGGGAATCTTTCCCTTTAAATCATAAGTTTGAATTATAACTTGTCAAATGCACTTAGTGACAGTGGATATTAACGCTGCCTGTCCCTTCTTAGGACCCTCTGGCATTAGAAATAAGACATCAGTCTTATGAATCGGAGCAGTTTTCTTAAATACATTTTCACTGCACTTACTACATCAAGACAATGTAGTGACCTTTCTTCCCTGGAACAAGGTCTTGGGAAAAAACCCTGGCAGGACAATATCTTCATTCAGATGAAAGCCTGAAACCACTTTTGGCAAAAAACCTGGACGAGGGCGTAACACCACTCTGTCCTCATGAATAATCAATATGACTCCTTACAAGAAAGAGCAGCCAATTCTGAAATCCTCCTTGCTGAGGATAATGCAAACCAAAATATCAGCTTCCAAGAAAGACTAAGGGAACATGCTTCAATGGTTCTAATGGCTGTTTTTGTAACACTGACAAAAATAAATTTAAGTCCCAAGGGTGTAAGAGTGATTTAACTGGCGGATTAATCTGCAGCACTCCTTGCAAGAAATCCTGGACTAAAGAATGCATAGCAAGCAGTCTTTGAAATAAAAATTGATAAGGCTGAGACTTGGCCCTTAATAGTACTCAGGGCCAACTTCATCTCTACGCTTAATTGTAGAAAGGTAAGAATTCTGCCTATGATATATCTCCGAGGGTACCAACCCTTGGACTCACACCAGGAAACATAAGCTTTCCAGGCTCTATAATACATAGCTCTAGAAGCTGGCTTCCTAGCATTAATCAAAGTAGACATAACTGGCCTGGAAAGCCCACGTTTATTCAGAATGTGGGTCTCAATAGCCAAGCCGCTAAATTTAGCGTTCGTAAAGTAGAATGGAATATCGGCCCCTGAGATAGCAGGTCTGGCCTTAGAGTGGGAAGAGCCCTGGACCCTCCACTGCCATCCTTACGATCTCTGCGTACCATGACCTTCTGGGCCATGCTGGTGCTACCAGTATTACCGATTTTCTTTCCAGCTTGATCCTGCAAAGAACTTGAGGTAGCAACTGAATCGGGGAAAAGTGCATAGATCAGAAAAAAAATTATCCCACGGGATCGCCAACGCATCTGTTCCATATGCGAGTGGGTCCCCTGTCCTGGATGCAAAGTGGACTAGCTTAGTGTTAAATCTGGACGCTAGAAGGTCTACGTCCGGAGTCCCCCATCTTTGGCAAACAGCCTGAAACACCTTGGGGTGAAAAGACCCTTCTCCTGGGAATAACTGCCAGCGACTTAGATAGTCCACCTGCCAATTCTTTACTCCTGGAATTAAAACTGCCGATAGGCATGGGACATTCTCTTCTGTCCAAGTTAGAATCTGGTTCACCTCTCTCTGAGCTGAGAGACTCTTGGTGACCCCTTCTGATGAATATGTGCCACAGCCGTGGCATTGTCAGACTGGATCCTGGCAGGACAATTCTTTAACCTGGAGGTCCAGGTTTCTAGAACCAGATACACTGCCGGAATCTCTAGGATGTCGCTGGGCAAGGCTCCTACTCCCCAGCCTAAAAGGCTGGCATCTGTCGTTACTACCTTCCATTTAATTGATCTGAAGGACTTTCCCTTCAGCAGGTTCCCAGATAGTAACCACCAACTCAAAAACTCTCAAAGCTCTAGCTTGTATCCTAGAGACACTGTGGAGAGAGTCCATTTGTCCTGAATCTCCCTTTGCCAGACTTCTGAGTACATCAGATGTCTCCCCCCCCCCAACCTTGGTGAGGGGAAATGCCTCTTCATAAGGAGGTCTTGTATTCTGCTTTGCAGACTTGTAGCCCCAGTTCTCCCTTTATGCCTGGTCTGATGGCAGAGACCAAACAATTTAAATGAAAGACGCTTATATTTTCTTTTGACTGGCAAAAGAGTACTATTTCCGCTGAAAATTGTTTGAATGTATTTATCCAAACTATCGTCAAATAATCATTCTCCCTTAAGGCCGGGTTCACACCGCTGCGATGCGGGAACGCCACGAATCCGCGGCGTTTTCCCGCATCGCACACCTCCCGCCGGCAGTTCACACTACCCTATGCGGACGGCTGGGAGTGTCAATGTTATGTTAATGACACCCCCAGATCCGTCCGCATATCGCAGTGCGATCTGCCGACTCGCACAGGAATCGGATCGCATGGTGTGAACCACCATGCGATCCGATTCTGTTGCGGACCAAAAAAAGGGTCCCGTGCGAGTTTGCTGCGGGAGCGCTGCGAATTCAGCCATACTATCTGTATGGCTGAACTCGCATCGCTACGGAGATCGGATGTGATTTGCGGTGCGAATCACATCCGGATCTCCCCCCGCAGCAGTGTGAACCCAGCCTAAAGGGGAAACTAGTTAGAAGGTTCTTACAAGGCGTCTCAGCTGACCAACCCTTTAACCAAAGGGTCCTTCGCATATGTACAAGAACAAAGCAAGGCGTGATGCCTGGTGAATAGAATCCTTCATAGCGTCTACAGCAAAGCATAATGCTTTAGGTAGCTCGGCCAGTTCCTGTGCTTGTTGTGCAGGGAGCTCATCTTGAGAGCATCTGTGAACTGGTCCTTCAAGGACTGACAGATGTCTATAGCTGCAATTGCAGGCTGAGCAACAGTACCTGCTAAGAAAAAAAGGATTTTAACAGACCTTCCAACTTCTTATCTGTTGGATCTTTAAGCATAAGCGCATTGTCCACTGGGTAAAAAAAAAAAAGTCATTGGAAATCGCAGCGTCAACTGCTGGAACTTTCCATCTTTTAGTGAATGTTTCTTCCATAGGATAGAGCTTTGCGAGTCTCTTTGGAAGGGAAGAAATGCTTATCCGGATGATGCCATTTGGTATAAATAAGCTTTTTTAGTAATGCGTGGACGGGAAATGCATGCTAAGTATGTAAAGGCTTCAAAGAACCCAAGGAAGTGACAGGCCCTTCAGCTAACTCTGTTAGGGTTAGCATGCAAGTAGAGCGAACCATCTTTGCAAGCCTCTGTACTTCAGACTGTGAAGTAGGGATCCTTGGGAACTTCAAGTATTGTTTCCTCCGCAGAGAAATAATCGCATGTCTTTCCTCCCGATCATCTGAGGGCAATACCCCATCCTGTCCCCATAATTCTCTTGGACCCACCACTGACTGTACAGAGTCTAAGGTGGGGGAGGGGGATCTAGGACGCTTCCTATACACTGGATGGAGGATGCGATTAAAGCCGCTAATCTTCCTTCTAAGCCTTGCAAGGCAAAGGAAAATGCATCTTCAGTCACCTCTACAGGGGCTGAAGTGTGTGAAGCAATTGCACCACCGCTAGCTTCCAATGACTCACCCTGGCTTGCCATGTCTGATCTCTCCGAAGAGGAAGACAGTATGGAGGCATAACTGGGATTCCCAGCGCCTGGGGGGTGACACCTTAGGTACCTTTACGGTAGGTCTGGAAGACATAGTGCAAAGCACAAGCAGAGGTACACACAAAATAACAGTTCTTTTGCTACTAAGTAACAATAGTTTTCCCTGTCTTGAAATGCCTGTTTACACCCTTACGTGCCCAGAGCTCTGGTGTTTCTTAGTGTGACAGACTGCCTCTCTTCAGTTAAAAAGTCTTTCTGAAATGAGAGTGGTCTGTGATATAAAGCCTCAGGTGGAACCTGATCGGCATCCTCAGCGCTACCCCTCAGCTATGCGACGAGTGCATCCATACACAGTGCCACGTGACCTTGTGGACATGCCCCTCTGCGTTCTCAGGCCCTGCTAGGGACCCGAATGGCCAACACAAAGTAAGGTGAACGTACTATACACCTCTACAAGGGGGGAGGGGGAAGAGGGGAAGGGGGAGGGGAAGAGGGGAAGGAGGAGGGGAAGAGGGGAAGGAGGAGGGGGGGGTTCAGTCAGCAGATTTATAGTTTTTTTGAAAACCACAGAAGCATAGGGTGTTTCCCAATGTTACTAGGGTGGAAGTGCTGGGTTGTAATTAAACCATGCAGCTAAAGGAGCTGTGTCAACCAATCAGCCCCCGCCCATATAGAAGTTTATACACATCTCTGTATTAACAACTGCTGTATTTTTTACCAAATCCCACAAGATCTATTTAAGTAAGAACCCCCTCTGCTGTTGGGACCACACATGTTCTGAGACAAAGCTGCACTAAGACACATCATAGGTAGTGTAAGTTACTCCTTATAGAGGAGACATTTATAAGGCATATAAGGTATATTGAAGGAAAAAGCAAAGCTTCTTCCCTTACCTTGTCCTCGCTGCAGGATACTGCTGATTTAACAGACAGATCCAACTTTCACCCATCACAGCGGGCTGCGTTTAAACACGCTCAAAGACTGGGGTCTTTTTAAAAGGGGTTCCGCTCCTTTGGGCCTTGTATAGAACCCCTCAGGACAACTTTAGGAAATGTAGCAAGACCAAAAAAAGAGTCCTGGTTCCTAGGGTCCAGCTCTCAAAGAGAAGCATTACAGGCAAAACCTCGTTCTTGCATCGAGGTCCAGGTACCATCCTATGGCCTCAGTGGTGAGGATGGATCTGGTTGTGGAGGTTACTTAAAATCCAGGATGGATCCCTCCTGGGGCTCCGCAGAGCACATCTTCACTCGTGACCAACACCTTAGACACCAGCGAAAAAACTGAGTGCTCCTGGAAGGAGGAGGGGTTATATAGGGGAGTCAACTTCCTGTATTGGTTATACTAGTGTCAACACCTGAAGATAGGCCTATAACCCACCAATTACTTGAGACTCTGTGTCCTATGATGTACAATAAAGAAAAAAACTGTATTGAAAGAGAGAAAACTGTGGCTTCCACTGGTGTATTCTTCCTATAAATGTTAGGCGCTTAGATGTTGGGATACAGACCTAGAACTACTCTAACATGGAGACTCATCCTCCTGGGGATTTATAGATATGCACCCGGTTTCTCCGTATGTCTCTATTGCCACAGCTTTTGGGACAGACAGTCTTGACAGCCCTCAGCTTGCAGTACCGCATGTTTAGACTTTGAGCCAATATGTAAGTATTGTAGGGACAGATATTCCTTTTCCTCCCGCTTTCTTCTTTCAACAAAAGGCAGCCCATTTGAATTTCCCATTACAGGTTTCCAGTAAATAGTTTTCACTAAGAGAATATACAGTATGTACATACCATATTGAGCTTGTTGTAGCTTTATACACATACTGTGTGTAAATATTTTGTAAACCGCTGCCCAAACTGTTGGCACTATATAAATCCTATATATATATATATATATATATATATATATATATATATATATATATATATATATACACACACACACACACACACATTGCAATGTACAAATGTTATGAGCCAATGAAAAAAACATCAAGTGAAAATAATCGAACTGCATAGTAGCTTTGAAGCACCAAACAGGCCTGGCTATTAAAAAAATGCATATAAAAGGGCTCTTTCACATGGGCGTACTCAGCCAGCAAACTGTCCTGTTCAGAAGGGAATTTGTATCTTGATCTTCACTGAGCAGGCAGATAACATAACCGTGTCTGCTCCGCTTATACAGAGCGGACATGAACACAGCCCGCTTTCCTTTATGGGTGGTCAGATGTAAAGAACCGCCATTTACATCCCACTGTCATTCGATCCGCCAGATGAATGAGGAATGGATCCCCCCAAAGGTCAGCACACAAGTTCTTCAAAATCTTTTACTTGTAGAGTGAATGTGTGCGACAGATGGGCTGGGAGTACACCAAGACTTAGTTACTTTGGTTAGGTGGGTAGCTTCTCATTCCTCAATTATCAGGTCTCCCGTCATAATCAAGTAGGATGTAAATCAACAGAAGCAGTACATTTGTTTGGAATATGCCAAAAGTTTACCAAACATTTCATTTTTTTCCCCCCATTATATTTTACATTACATACCAGTTATGTTCTTGTTAAAAAAAAAAAGTCAGAAAACATGGTAACATTTGCATTACATGAAAGGTAAAGTTTCCTGTTATGGAACTACTGCAGGTTTCCTTCTCCTCCTCCATATACAAGGGTAGTCAAACACATCTCACACACACAAACATCATTGACATCCCCTCTGACTAGTAAGGCAACCAACCACCGTAGGGGTGAGAGCAATTAAAGTGTTTCTGCTTGTTGCTTCTAGATCAGAAAAAGATCACTTTTGACAGACATATAATGAACCGCCTTCAAACCTTGAAAGTAAAGGTTAGGGAGAGCACAGCTGTTTGCCAAGACACAGGAATGACCTCATTTGTGTGCAGAAAGACAACTTACTTACCAAGTTGTTTTAACCCTCTACAGCCAGAGGTTCTGCCACACAAATTAAAATAAACCACAGGTCATTCAGCTATTTTACTTATCTTGATTTGGAGCCAATAACCTCCAAATTACAATTAGGGAGGCCATTTAGGGAAACAAAACCTTAAAAAGTAACCAAAATATTAAAGCTCAAGCAAGCCAAGAATCCGCAAACTTTGGCTTGTAAATATAAAGTTATGCTGCTGTTTTAAATATAACAGTCCTGGTGGAAATTTTGAGAGGTCATACTGCAACGTGTGAGCTATGTTTTTGTTGTTCCTTTACACAGATAACGTTTGTCATTTATAGGACCTCACGGATAAACATATTATTAATACAGGTACTTATATAGAGCCATAAATGTATGCAGCACTTCATACATATATGTATTTATTATATTCACATTTGCCCCTGCCCTCAAGGAGCTTACAGTCTAAAGTCCCTAACTCACATTCATACATACACATACTAGGGCCTCTTTTTAGATGGAATCAACTGTCTTTGGAGTGTAGGAGGAAACCCATGTAAGGAACAGGCGGAACATTTAAACTCTGTGCAGGTAGTGGCATGGTTAGAATTCTAACTGATGACCCTACTGCTGCTAGCCAGAAGTACTAGCCACTTAGCTACTCTTAATTTTGGTTGCTTTCCTAGAAAAGTTGTGGAGGGTGAATTAGGATACAAGGGTCATAAAAAGCCACCTAACTCTCAGAATCCACATTGAAATACTAAAATGAATAGAAAACACACTGGGTTTCCTTTTTTTAGGAGGATAAAATATACCCACAGTAGGTCATAATGACATTATTAATTAGGTTGAAAAGAGGAAGTCCAAATGGAAGTTTCCCACCAGAGTACTTGAACTGTTACATGAATGCCTAAGATGGTGATTTGATATGGTTCATGTGTTTAGGTGTCCGTTTATGAAGCAGTGGAAAATATCCATTGCTCCATTCGCCGGCATTCACAGTGGAGATCGCTTCTACTTTTGTGAAGTGATCTACAAACGGTTTAAACAGTAGAGAACGCCAACTGTTACTGTAATCTCTCTGTCTCACGAGATTACTGTATCAGAAATTCATTGAAACACTCGAAGTTTCAGTTTATTAAGCAGTGATAAATTATCACTGCTCAGTACACGGACAATTCCTGGAGGAGACCGCCCAATTTTGTTTATATAATAATATGTTCCCCTATATAATTAAAAAATATATTATATATTGCAGCGGGGTGCCTGTGAAACAAGAATGATAGGAAAAGTAATTGATGAGATATATGTTCCTCCACGATTTCTTAGATTTATAATCCAAGATAATACTAGCAAAGACTTCAGGTTAAAGAAGGCTAGTTCTTTACCCTGTGTTGGTAATGTCTATTCCGGGGCTGGTTTTATTGGCAGTCTGAAAGCGCTCTGGGTGGGACAGACTCCCAAGTCCGTGGAACGCAGTTTGGCGTTTTCCTTTTCAGAAAATTTGATTAAGGCAGCTGGTCCTAGCTCTCAGAGAGAGTATGTGTCTCCGTGTGAGGAGGCACCTAGGAGCATGGCTGCAAAACCATGACTTTGGATACAAGGACTTGCATTTGTATGGACACTTAATACACAACCAAGGACTGGTCAGACTACGGACACAGTAAGGCTTGGTTGGCTTTTGTTTGATGGCAAGATGCCTTTTTCTTCTGTTTTCCTAAAGAGACTGTGAGTTTGTCCATGCCTTAAGTCTGATCCCCTACAATATATATTACATAGAGATATATATATTAGTGATGCACCGAAATTTCGGCCGCCGAAACATATCGGCCGAAAATGCCCTTTTCGGCAATTTGCCGAAAGAGAAAAACGGCTGATAATGGAGCCGAAAATGGGGCGTGGCCTGGGTGGTGGGTGGGCCCCCTGTGGGTGGGGGGGCCCCCCCCGCCCCTGGTGACGCCCATCATGGGGGGTTTATAGCGCAGGAGAGCCGCCTCCACCACCTGTTTGATCACAGCGCCGGGAACATCACAGCTTTCATTTCAATAGCTGTGTGTTCCCGGCCGCGCGCCGTCACACGCAGCCCCTCCCCCTTGTCCGGGCACTTAGACAGATCATCCGCAGGATTGGACGGATGATCTGTCTATCAAAGTGACCCGACAAGGGGGAGGGGCTGCGTGTGACAGGCGGCGGAGGCGTCTCTCTTCCCTGCACAGGCTGGCTGCAAAATGACACACTGGCTGCAAAATGGGACACTGGCTGCAATGGGGGACACTGGCTGCAATGGGGGACACTGGCTGCAATGGGGGATGCCTCCTGTACCACGTCCTCTGTCTCTGACCATCTCCTATACCATGCATGCAGTCTCTGACCACCTCCTGTACCATGTTGCCAGTCTCTGACCATCTCCTGTACCATGCATGCAGTCTCTGACCATCTCCTGTACCATGTCGCCAGTCTCTGACCATCTCCTGTACCATGTCGCCAGTCTCTGACCACCTCCTGTACCATGTCGCCAGTCTCTGACCACCTCCTGTACCATGTCGCCAGTCTCTGACCACCTCCTGTACCATGTCGCCAGTCTCTGACCACCTCCTGTACCATGTCGCCAGTCTCTGACCACCTCCTGTACCATGTCGCCAGTCTCTGACCACCTCCTGTACCATGTCGCCAGTCTCTGACCACCTCCTGTACCATGTCGCCAGTCTCTGACCACCTCCTGTACCATGTCGCCAGTCTCTGACCACCTCCTGTACCATGTCGCCAGTCTCTGACCACCTCCTGTACCATGTCGCCAGTCTCTGACCACCTCCTGTACCATGTAGCCAGTCTCTGACCACCTCCTGTACCATGTCGCCAGTCTCTGACCACCTCCTGTACCATGTCCCCAGTGTCAGTTCTGTTGCCATTATGATTTAAAAAGTTACGTATCTATTTGCTCGGCAAAACGTCATCTTTCACATTATGCATAAAAATGAATAAAACCCCTATCTCCCTTGCACTAATTTTGTTTTACAGGAGCCACAGGACTGAAAAAACCCTGCTAAAACCCCCAGAGTAGGAAGACCTTCAAGATCATGAGATCACTAACTGGCTGTTGCTCTGCACTCATTGTGCTGGCAGTGTACAATGGACACGCTCACAGCACAGAAACCTTGACCACAATGGATGTTTATGTGTTGGTATTAACTGCTTCAGTCCTGGAAGATTTTACCCCCTTCCTGACCAGAGCACATTTTGCAATTCGGCACTGCGTCGCTTTAACTGACAACTGCGCAGTCGTGCAACGTTGCACCCAAACAAAATTGATTTTCTTTTTTTCCCCCAAATTTGGTGGCATTTGATCACCTCTGCCGTCTATTTTTTGCGCTATAAGCAAAAAAGAGTGACAATTTTGAAGAAAAAAAAACAAGCAATATGTTTTACTTTTCGCTATAATAGCCCCCAAAATATATAAAAACAACATTTTTTTTCCTCAGTTTAGGCAGATATATGTATTCTTCTAAGTATTTTTGTTAAAAAAGTTGCAATAAGCGTATATTGATTGGTTTGCGCAAAAGTTATAGCATCTACAAAATAGGGGATCGTTTTTTTTTTTTTTTTACTAGTAATGGTGGCGGCTATCTGCGATTTCATCAGGACTGCGACATTATGGCGGACACGTTGAAAATTCTGAAAACGATTCTGACACATTTTTGGGACCACTGCCATTTTTAAAGCGATCAGTGCTATAAGAATGCATTGATTACTGTAAAAATGTCACTGGCAATGAAGGGGTTAACACCAGGGGGCGATCCAGGGGTTAATGTGTTCCCTAGTGTGTGTTCTACCTGAAGGGGGGAGAGGACTGTGTAGAGCAGGGATATGCAATTAGCGGACCTCCAGCTGTTGCAGAACTAGAAGTCCCATGAGGCATAGCAAGACTCTGACAGCCACAAGCATGACACCCAGAGGCAGAGGCATGATGGGACTTGTAGTTTTGCAACAGCTGGAGGTCCGCTAATTGCAGATCCCTGGTGTAGGGGAAGAGATAGATCGCTGTTCATACTCTGTATGAACAGACAATGTGTCACTTCTCCCCTCAGAGAACCGCAAACTGTGTGTTTACACACACAAATCCCGGTTCTCCGCGTGCCCTGAGTGAACACGACCACCGGGCACTCGCATCAGTTCTGTGGGCGAGCAGGGGACGCATGCCTCTAGTGGCCACGGGGAAAAGCAACGTTACATAACGTCATTTCGCCCAGCCATGGCATTCTGCTGCAGTACAACTGCGGCGGCTGGTCGGCAAGTGGTTATAGACCAGCCTCCTTGATGAAGAACGTATGTGTTAAGTGGTCAGCAAGAGAACAAAAACAGGGTAAAAAAAATTACAGAACAAAGCCAGTTTAAAGTATAACTTTCTAAAGCAGTTCTTCTAGTGCAGTGGTCTCCAAACTGTTGCCCGGGGGGCAGATGTGGCCCTTCACTTGCCTTTATCTGGCCCTTGGGGCACTATTCCACCAACTGACAACAACAATGGAGCACGGTTCCCTCTACTGACACAAAAAATGGGGGGCTAGTCTTTTCATTAATATCAACTATGGGGCACTATTCCTCCCATTAAAATCAACGAAGGAGCACTGATAGCAGGGCATTTGCTACTCCCACTGGCCACAATACGGCCCCTCTTAAGCCTGAAAAACAGGGAAATGGCCCTTGGCTTAGAAAGTTTGGAGACTCCTGTTCTAGTGTATAGCCAGCTTTAGGGTATCAATCCAATGTAAAGTATAAAATATTTTTTTAGTGCAGAGGGATTAGCACACCTATCAGGTTTCTATTGCTGTCTGTGCCCCTGTAAGAAAGATTTGCCCTCTTTATTTGTTCTGCTTACCATTATCACCAAAAGTGAAAACAGAAGAACATTCCAAATTATGGGTTGTCCTCGGGACAGGAACAGTGGGGATATCTTTCAATGAGGACACTAGTTCTGGGAACCCTGGAGACAGCAGAGATGCCCTCAATTTAGAAGGATTTTTCCTTCCCTTTCTGTTTTAGCTATGGGACAGAAAGGGAAGGAAAATCTTCCCGATGGGACAAAGATGGCAAAATAAAACCTTACTGGGGTCATAACCTTTCATTACTCTATCCCCATGAAAAAAAAAAAGTTTTGCCTTTAGTTTGTAATTAAAAAATATTGGCGTTGCGCTATTCTATCACCGAATCATCAATATGGGCAATATATTTCTATGTACCACCTCTAGCACCAATGATCATAAATGTAAACATACACAGAATAAGAGGCAGAGTGTTGTGCAAAAAATGTAAATAAAAATCGAATACTTATTAGGCGGGCTTCATGACCAAAATATTAAACAAATAATGGCATGAGTATGCTATAAACAATAATACTTCTATCAGCATCCATAAAGTGACCCAATAAAAAAAGTGTATCTACTAATATCGTGCAAAAAGTGCATATAACAATGCACTATACACACAATTTGTGAAAATAAGCAAACACAGTGCAAAGGCAACCAAAAATAAATAAATAAAAATCAATCCACATTCCAATATTCAAATCTAAAAATATAAGTAAGTGTTCAGTTCATAAACGGTCCAAGGCAAACTTCTTAAGTGCAAGTGCTGCACTGTGCAAAATGTGCAATCTCCGGAGAGTGACAGCATCCAGGTGTTTTATCACTCCGTGAACATACACACTAGTAGGCAATGGCCCCTTACCTTGCGGTAAGGAGATAACCGCATGTAAATATAAGCCCACTGGATCTCTTCTCCCCAAATTCATAAATTGAGAGCAAGGATAAATCAATAGAGGAGGAGTACCATAGTGGGGTAATTTAAAACAATCATACGGTTTATTAAGTATTGTCTCACAGGGTACTCACATGAAATTCCAATAAAAACTGCTGATCTACAAACTAGCTTGCGCTGCGTGCATCAAAATCGAGCATCTTTACCATCCGCCCACGTGACTTAATCAGGGAATGAAGTTCAGGAAGCTCCTTGTATATGACAGTGATTTATAAGCAATCGGCATGATATCCGCTGTGGTCAGCACTTTTTTATTGGGTTACTTTGCACTTTATGGATGCTGATATTAGTATTATTGTTTATAGCATACTCATGCCATTATTTGTTTAATATTTTGGTCACGAAGCCTGCCTAATAAGTATTAGATGTTTATTTATATTTTTTGCACAACACTCTACCTCTTATTCTGTGTATGTTTACATTTATGATCATTGGTGCTAGAGGTGGGACACAGAAATATATTGCCCATATTGATGATTCGGTGATAGAATAGCACGACACCAATATTTTTTATTTATATGTATAGCTGATACGGTTTGACCCATTTTGGTGTACGCAGCAGTTCTTACATCAATTCGTTGTTTACATGGTAGCGCAGGAATACTCTTTTACTATTTGCCTTTAGTTTCGCCATTTAAAAAGAAGCAAACCTGCTGTCTATAGTTAAGACTTTTTCAAAAACTTTTTTACTGAACACAAATTCTAGCAAAAATTTAAATGTATTATTTAAATGAAGAAACCGTTTAAAACTAACTGATAGGAGGCTGCAGATTTGACTCCTAAAATGAACAAATTGTGAAAATTAGACAAGAGTTTATTACAACTAATGTAACAAACATGCCAATCCAAAAAACTATTTTAATGCAAGAGAATTCAGATATACAAATCTCTTGCACATCTTTAAGAATTAATATTCTTTATTTTATTATAACGGGGCTCCAGTTGAATATAATCTTCGATGAACAAAAATGCATAAATTACACAAAATGTTTTTGTTATTCTATTGGACCGTTCTGTCGGGGAGACTGCCGACAAGCCAGCACTTTGAAGATTTTCTCAGAATTAATTCCTGAGTAACCAAAGATGCATATGGAAGTTTATATGAGACTAGAAACAAGGCTACTGGCTCACAGATGTTAGAGCTGATACTTTATCTTACAAGACCTCTTTAAAAGAAATGGGGTATATGAGTTCTGCTTTTTCATGTTTGACTCAGAGGACCAAATAAACATTTTACAAAAGAGTGAAAGCAATATTTAGTTCTCCAAGCTGACCTGAGCAGCTGCTGGAGAATTGGCGTTTCAAAAGAGACATATATCCAGAACAGGGGTTTCCAAACCAGTATTCTGAGATGATTGACAAATCATGTTTGCCAGGAGGTCTTTACTAAAATGTGAAACAATTAGTGTGCTTCTGTAAAGGAAACCCATCATGAGAAATTATGTAGCCTGTCTTCAGTAACCTCCTATGCAAATTGCCTGTTGTCTGGCTGTGTCTGCTTTCAATATTTTATTATTTGAAAAACAGGGGGAAAAAAACATAGAACCAAAAGAGTCAGAACACTTGGTGAGCATTCTTATGCTAGATCATTGACTCAGAGTATTGATATAAGCAAGCATGTTTTAGCCACTTGCCACCAAATCACTTACCTAGTACATCATTTGACTTCAAGTGGTTGTACCGGTGCAATGCATCACCCCAGTACTGTTCTTTAAAGTCAACAGTTGGTGCTCTAGTAATAACAACCAGAGCGGTTAACCAGCCATTCCAGTTGTTATTACAAGCAGCGGGAAGGTATGCATGCCACCCTCCACATGGGAGACCCAAGCTACCACCCCAGCTAGGCTGAGACCCAAAGAATCGGCTTTGATCGGGTCTCCGCTATGGTAACACAGAAGCGATGACATATCATTTCCAGTTTATCTGCACCATTTTTTGAAAATCAAAAGCATTTAAAAAATCAGATCTTGGCGTTTTGAATGCTTTCAAGTGAAAAGAGTAACGTACATATTGCTGTAACAAGGATGCCAGCCTACAAAAAGTACTCCAAAAGCATGACGACGACTCATCCAGGAGGTCATAAAATAACCCAGAACAACATCTAAAAGAACTACAGGCCTCACTTGCCTCAGAGGTAAGATCAGTGTTCATGATTCAACAATAAAATAGAGACTGGGCAAAAATGGTATCCATGGGTGAGTTCCAAGGACAAAGCCACTGCTGACCAAAAAACGCAAAGGCTCATCTCACATTTACCAAAAAACATCTTGATTATCCCCAAGACTTTTAGGCAAATAGTCTGTGGAATGAGACAAAAATTTTACTTTTTGGAAGGCGTGCGAACAGTCACATCTGGCATAAAAACGAATACAGCATTTCATAAGAACAATTCATACCAAAGGTCAGACATGGTGATGGTAGCGTGATGGTGTGGGGCTGCTTTGCAGCTTCAGGACCTGGACGACTTACCATAATTGATGGGACCATGAATTCTGAGCTCTACCAGAAAATCCTAAAGGAGAATGTCCAGCCATCAGTTCATGACCTAAAGCTTAAGTGCACTTGGGTTATGCAGCAGGACAATGATCTGAAACACAACAGCAAGTCCACCTCCAAATGATTCAAACAAAGCAAAAATTTAGGTTTTGGAGTGGCCTAGTCAAAGCCCAGGCTGAAATCCATTTGAGATGTATCATGACCTTACACAGGCCGTTCATGCTGGAAAACCCTCCAACGTGGCTGAATTCAAACAATTCCACAAAGAGTGGGTCAAAATTGCTCCACAGCAATGTTAAAGACTCATTGTCAGTTATTACAAACGTTTGATTGCAGTTTTTGCTGCCAAGGGTGGCACAACCAGTTATTAGGATTAGGGGGAAATTACTTTTTTCACATAAAGCCAGGCAGGTTTGGACATTTTTTTTGCCTTAATAAATGAAACCATCATTTCAAAACAGTATTTACTTTGGCTATATTTGTGAAATGATGATCTGAGTCATTTAAGTGTGACAAAAATGCAAAACAAAAACAAAAAACAGAAAGGGGGCACATACTTTTTCACAGGGATATCCGTTATTTTGACTTTTCCCTAAAAACAGAGAGAGAGGGCTTTTTTTTTTTTTTTACAGTGGAAATTTTGACAAAAGAGGATCTTCAATCCTCACTGCAAGTAAAGAAGCTCCAAACATGTGTGCTGCCAATAGAACAGAAGCACGGGCGGATTATGTGTTGGGAAAGAGAATGATTCCATTGCTGAGAGTCAGTTTGAGTAATGTACAGTGGCAGATAGAAAAAGGAAACATTATATCGGTTTCCTCACACAGTGGGCTAAACTAAACTAATCATCTCCTCCTGTTTCAGACTTTTATGTTTCTGCTGTGATCAAAGACACTCAGTTCAGGCCTCAGCAGTTCTTCATTGAACTACAACTTCCAGCATCTTCTGTCACAGAGTAATACATCAATGTACTTAACACAAGTACAATAATATCTCCAACTGAAAATTATTTCCCTAATACTATCATTCTTATCAAAGCAAGGGGGCTAAAGCAAGTCACTAAGTAACAAAGCAGCACAAAATAGTGTCGGCAGAAGTACATCACTTATGTCAACTGAATCCCCCCCCTCTTCGAGCTTTGAGAGGTCAAAACGAAAGTGGATTGCTAATTGATCAATACATAATTCTGCATATTGTACACTGCTGTTAAAAAGGATACAAACTGTTAAAGTTGTAACCCCCTTAGCCTTTCAAGAAAAAAGCAAGCAGATGGAAAAGAACAAGTCACCAGTATTGCCTATTGGCTTTATGCATCTAAAATTTTCCTTGTTACTGACTTAACATACTCTTGTTCTGCACTGTCTCCGTGTGGAAGCAGCCATCTTGGTTTAGTAGCTTGATGTTACTTCCTCAAGTCAGAGCTGCCCTCTGATAACTGGTGATCTGATGCTTGGGGGAGGGGGGAGATGATCAAGAAGCAGCAGGAGAGCTGATCCGATTCAGAAAATAAATGAAGCAGAAGCAGGGAGATCATTGCACTACTTGTCCTCAGGTACAGATTTGCTCACCAGTGAGGAGAACAGTAAGAAACACTGTACTGGCATAATCTCCAATTTTAAATCTTATGAGTCTGTGATAAGATACAGCAACCACTATATCCTCTCACACTAGATATCGAAAAATTAGGCTACAAAAAAAAAAAAAAAAAAAAAAAAAAAAGAAGTGTCTGGTTCTTCCTCAATGTTAAAGTAATGACTTGTGAACCCCGTTCTGCGAAGCAGTAACGCAAGCCCAGGCTGAAAGTGGGATGCATCACAAGGGGGTGTGCTCACAATGCTCTGAACCCACAGGACATGGGGTTAAATGTAGAGTGAGGTTGATACTAACTCGAGAGTGCAAAATCTGTTGCAGCTCTGCACAGAAACCAATCAGCTTCACGTTTTTTTTTTTTGTTTGTTTTTTTTGTCAAAGCTTTATTTAACAAGCTGAAGTTAGAAGCCGATTGGCTACCAAGCACAACTGCACCAGACTTTGCACTCTCTAGTTTTACCAAAACAACCCCCAATTGTCATTTAACAGGAAAGAGGATCCGTGTTGTGGGGGATTTTGAGGGACTCGACACTGAAAAGAAGGTGACTACTGTAGTAAAAGTTTTGAACCTGTTGGGCAACTTAATTTACATTATTTTTAAATCCTAGAATTGGGCTTTAACCTAGTTACAACTGTGCCAAGTGATCCCACAATCTAAAACAATATCTTCTTTTACAGTTAAATAAAAACATAAGAAACACAATGGCACTTCAATTCAGATTTAAAAACGTCCTTTCTTTCCTCAGCTAGATGAGCAATCTAAAATATGCTAGTATTTTAAAAACGTATAGGTATTCGAATGGATTTTGATGCATTTAAGGATAAGTAGCCATAGATTAAATGAAAATGCAAGGAAGCATTAACATGTGTTAAAAATTACTGCCCAGCCTAACCATCCTTTCAATTAAATTTTCCATCAGAAAAAAGGTGCTTCCTATCCACATGGACTATTACTTAAACCCTGTATCATCTCATTTCAAGACCATGTCACCAATCAATTATCATCTGTAATTGGGATAGTCATGTAGGGCAGTTGCTGTATCTGTAAGCTGTTAAAACCAGATGTACTGGGCCCATCCCTCATCTTGAACCCTGTTTTTACAGGACTGAAATCGTGATCAAAGATTTACTGTGCCTGTAATCACGAACAACAGAAATGGGTGAAAATCTGAGCTTCCAGTAGATGATAGCTACAGCTGCCCAAGTTACTTTATTTCTACTCTAATCACTCTTTCAGTTTTTAAATGAAGTGGACATCAAGAAAGCCTACTAAACATGAAGCACATTTCAAACCAAGGTTTTCTCAGGCTCTGGAAATCAATTAAAATTTAGGCTTGGTAACCAGGCCCAAAGCTGTGGGTATTTCCTTACAAGTATTGCCACGGAGATAGCTTATTAAGAAACCTTAACAGAATGATTATTTTAAAACAGTTTGAAATCAGTCACCTTGCAACCATCAATTTTAAATACATAGTCGTAGACACCGATATACTTACAAGTGTAAGGAGTATGTTTAAACCATGCCATGTCATCCATGTATAGTCAAGTTATCAGTCTGTGAAGAGACAGTGGCACAGGAAATTTGGCTGCGCTTTTTCTGTTTTAGGGATGGGTAGTGATTTATTGTGTAGGCACAAGTCCTTAACAACAATAATCTGCTGTCTAAACTATGTTGTACTTCATATTTAAAGACACTGTGCCAACTATGGACTTAGAGAGCTTGCCAAGACCTGCAGCAGAAAGCTAACATTTGATGCGCATTAGGCTGCCCATGTTAGTCCTAAGCATCAAACTGCAAGCCTGCAAGATTCCAGAGTTTTCCTCCAGCATTGACCCAGTTAATACCTGTGCCAGATTTACCCAAGATGTATACCAGTATAGCTTAGCTATTTGTATCTTCAAACAATCCAGCATTCTCTCTATTACTGTTTTTATAAAACGATGCATGTAAATATCTCATCTCATATCTTTTATGGCTGGTAACATTACCTCTGGCTGCTCTTGGGGGGGGGGGAGGGGGGGAGGGGGTGGGTCGGCAATGTCCCCTTTGACCTTAGCTTGGGAGGTCACGTGACTGTTGTGCTTGATTCACTCTGCTACTGTGAAATCTATGTTTATATGCATTAAGAGGATACTTCTAAATGAATGTGATGATTTTTCAATGGTGCCATCCATGAACATGGTGCATTTGCGTGGGTTTAGGTGTGGTCAGTTTAACTGGTTTAGAGAAAATAGTATTCTTTGCTTCCAGGATCTAGATACTCTAAAACACATTTAAACAGGTCTAAATGCACGCATACTTAAATGATTTCTCCAGCATTTGGAAAAGCGAAGTGTCAGTGTGAATAAAGTCTAAAGGTTGTACAAAATAATATTGGGTTATGGGTTCCATCAATTTTGCCCATGCCATTTTAATTTTTTTAATATTTTAAATATTCTGTTAAGTCAAAAGCAAAGTCTTTTTAATTAAATAAGAAATAAATGATGAATTACTCTGGTCAGCTTCAAGTTAATTCAGAGAAAATTGTGGGTCCTTCTCCTCACAGAAGAGTACCAAAAAATTCACCCATGTCTGTAAAACAAGAACTGCCATTGCTGAACTTCAATAAATGTCCAGTTGGCCTTCTTGCTTTAATACTTTGAGTCACAGTTCTGGGAAAAGTATGAAGATAAAGGGTGCTAAAATGTAGTAAACTTTCCCTATCTGAATATGTGTTCCAGGTCACCAACTCAGAAAGCACTAAGCCAAAGGGACAAAACTGCCAGGTACCTAGAGTTTTGGCAGTCTCCTAGTTCAAAATGCACAACCTACATATTTATCTCAGGAAAAGAATTAACAATAAAGCTTGGTCCAGCACCAAATAGATAAGGTCATTTATTTTGCTTTCCCAATTTGTAAGAATGTTTAAAGACCTGCCTCTCCCTCTCCTAGTCTGACCTCGACTCTGCATTAGACTACATAAAGTCAAAGCTACAGGCAATATTTACGTAAATACACTAGCCATATTTAAATGCACATTCAGTCATTTGTAACAAATACAAAAGCAGACTAAATGCTAAATGGTGTTTTGGATACCTGCCTGAAGATCAACTTAAAATACAAAATGGACCAAAAAAAGCTAGTACAAAAGTGGCGTACTTGCTCAAAGCAATGAATCAGTAATCATTTAAACTACACAAAGAATCTGGCTGCAATGGGTAATTGCTTCAGTTTGTGTATTTTCTCCTCTGAATGCATATGTCAGCAGCTTACCAGGCATATTAATTACGATGTCCTTAACGTGGCTGGGTGAATCCTCCACTTCTTCCTTAGTGTTTCCTATTTCACCATAGTACAGGGCAATACCCAACTGCATTATCCGAATAAACATTGGGAGTTGCTGGTCAGTAAGGGAGAGTTTTAGACTGTCCACCATTGTGTGAATCTAAAACGGAAGAAAAAAAAAAGTCAGTTTTAAAAATATACCTATGCAATTTAAACTTAAAGCGGTATTAAACCCAAGAGCAAACATTAAACTGCAGCTTACCAATTTTTCGATATGATGGCTGCATTATTTTTTCTGTTTAGGCTTTCATTCTTCTATTTTCACCTAATGATCAAGCCAATAAGTCTGTTTTTCAAAACAACAAGCTCTCTTGCAGATTTATCAGTTACAGGGTTGTGACAAACCATTTAACACTGGCAGGGGAGCTTACAAAGCTTGGCTTGTTTTATTTATGCAGAGTCTTTATCCCCAAAAGGAAAAAGCTGTTAGCTGTAACAGCTTATAAAATATTAGCTGGAGTTTGGCTCCAATTTGTTAGTGTATTTAAATATGCTAATACATCCAACATTCCCCTCCCCAAGACTGACTTTGGCAGACTTGTTACTGGGGACCTTACAAAACAGCCTCTTAGCAAAAATAAGATGTAGAATGACAACAATTTGCCAAGGCCTAAAATATTACAAAAGAACTCCAGCGATAGATTCAGGAAATAGGCCACCACACTGCCTTTCCTTGAGGGGAGGATGAATTATGTCAAACCAGAGGGACAGATGCAATACCTAGAAATTACACAGTATGAAGAACTGCCCCTTACGCGACCAAATAAAGGATTACAAAAATCATGCAGTAATTTACATATATCCAGGACTACCTGGATGGCCCATCACAAGATGGAACTGTAAAACATCAGTTCTTTCACATTAAGAATTGCTTCTTTAGTCAGCCAGGAGCATACCTAGTCTGACATTCCAAGGCCATGCTGACCTGGCCCAGTCAACGATCTTGAAATGCCAAGCACTCCAGCCATACTTTCTGCTCCTGCAAATCAAAGGCATCAAATATTGTTGGGGATATCCCTCTGAACATCAGCTTATAACAGTGGTAGGCCAGCTCTGTAGTCCAGCTGTTGTGGAACTACAAGTCCTAAAAGGCAATGCAAGACTCACAACTCCCAGAAGCATGATAGTATAATGTACACTTAAAACAGGGGGGGTTGTGCTGCGCTACCTTAAAAAACCAAATATGAAAATATAAAAATAAATAATTAGTACTAGCAAAAAACGAATATATGTGCAACTGTGATTATAAATTAAAACAGTGCCAAGTGCTTATGAGTTGTATGAAAAGTGCATACGTGCATTTATACATAAATTGACTATATAAAAGTGTCTCTGTGCATCATTCAAGTGTCAAAAATTCAGGGTACATTTGCTAAATGCAATAGAACGCATATAACCAAATAGAAAAAAAACAGTGTAAGATTACAATGTGTATAAAATTAATTAAAACACACAAAAAATAGACTAATTCCAACAGGAATCAATAGCAGCAAATAAGTGAGTTACGATGCAGTGAATCACACTAAAGTGTCCCATACATAGTCCAATCGTGCAATTTGGATGCAATAATCGCAATCCAAAAAATTAAAGTGCAATGTGCCAAACCAACTCTCTTCTGGTGATATTCCATGCCAGTGATGATTATGCTATATAAATTACCTCGCAGCTGCAAGGTATGCAGCGAGAAACAAAGCAACTATATTACAGAGAATGATCAAGGGGATGGCTGCGGAGCAGACTTCTGGAGATACCACAAACTCCTCCGATTTCCTCGTGGGTTAAAATGACAGGCAAGCTCAAAGGGATAAGTCAGAAAGATCCACCATGCCATGATCCGCAGCCATCCCCTTGACCATTCTCTGTAATATAGTTGCTTTGTTTCTCGCTGCATACCTTGCAGCTGCGAGGTAATTATATAGCATAATCATCACTGGCACGGAATATCACCAGAAGAGAGTTGGTTTGGCACATTGCACTTTAATTTTTTGGATTGTGATTATTGCATCCAAATTGCACGATTGGACTATGTATGGGACACTTTAGTGTGATTCACTGCATCGTAACTCACTTATTTGCTGCTATTGATTCCTGTTAGAATTAGTCTATTTTTTGTGTGTTTTAATTAATTTTATACACATTGTAATCTTACACTGTTTTTTTTCTATTTGGTTATATGCGTTCTATTGCATTTAGCAAATGTACCCTGAATTTTTGACACTTGAATGATGCACAGAGACACTTTTATATAGTCAATTTATGTATAAATGCATGTATGCACTTTTCATACAACTCATAAGCACTTGGCACTGTTTTAATTTATAATCACAGTTGCATATATATTCGTTTTTTGCTAGTACTAATTATTTATTTTTATATTTTCATATTATTTGTATTTTTAAGGTAGCGCAGCACAACCCCCCCTGTTTTAAGTGTATATAGCATTGAGAGCCAACTCATACAGTGATTGCTGCTCCTGTTGAAATATAATTTTACCTTCTGACCTTATTGGCCAGAGCGTGGAAGCCTCTTGATATACATACATAGTATAATGTAGCTTCGCCACAATTTTATACTTTAATAACTAGCTTTCCATTGGCCAAAAAAAATAAAAAATAAAAGCTTGTAAAAACAACCAAAGATGCTCAAGCATGACTGCGACCCAAACCATTTCCCTATACTTCTGGATATCTTAACTGTACATGGCTTTCCCATACACAGCAAACATCTCTAAATTTCCATATATGCTTAAACAGGAATTTGACCTGAACATAACTTAGTTGGGCAAAATTTGGATAGCTAATCACAATGTTTAGTCAACACTTTAGCTCAAGAAAATAAATATATAAACTACTTTACTTCTACTGTTATCCTGACTGCATACCCAAATGTGCCCCCTGTGCCTTATTCTTATGTTTTTATGGATGTAGGGCATACTGCATAATCTACCATGTATAGTGGCAGTGTTCGAAGGCAAAAATGCTCTGGATACAAGTATACAATTAATTCAGATGTCTTAAATCAAGACTTATCCCCAATCCTTGGGAAACCAAATTAAATAGTCTAACCTCTGACTCTGCAAGAAGCCACTCAACAGACAATTACTAAAGCCTGGAAGCAGCCAACATTCACTCCATGAAGGTTAAACAGAGAATAATGAGCACTATGAAACATAAGATGCTTCTGGCGATTCTAAGTTATAGTCATTCTAAATTCTATGGTCTTACTGGCTGGACTGCAATCACCATATGAACCTAGACCTGTGCTTTCACTGTGAACACATCCTACAAACTGGTGGGTTTGGGTGCCCCAACTGGGCCTAACAAACCCACCCTTCCTCTGTTCCCACACTGCCCTCCTTTGCTTACCCAACCACTCCTTGTGTATTATCCTGACCTATACTCTGTTGATCCCCTTTTTCTTCTTCTAGTTGATACATGGCTGTTAAATCTCAATTATTCCCCTAAGGTTTCATGTACACTTGGCCGTAGTTTACTGTGGCCACAGGAAAAGATAATATGTGGCAAAATCATGCCACGGTTTACCGGCCAGTAGTCAAAATGTTCCTGTTCTGAATGCGATTCTTCCATGTTCAGGAAAAAGAGGTTGAGGGAGGTTGACCCTTACCTGACCGCAGAAACACCTAAACTCTGCTAAAAGCCTTTGTGCACATTGACACAGGCTTTTATGAAGTTGAGATTAGAAGCTTTGCCAAAAAAAAACTCAAGTTTAGAAGCTGCTAGTGTACATGAAGCCTTACGATCTCCAGCCTCAAACAGTGATGCATCAATCACGTTAATTTGAATTTCCCAAAGGATGACATGCACAAAATTTTCCTTGATCCCAAGTGTACCAAGCGCTGCTCTCTTTATGATACCCTGGTTACTGACACCTACCCACATGCTTCTATTTGATTGTATATAATCATTGCGGTTATTGTTTATCCACCCTCTGTTAACTTTGTTTAAAAAACAAAGAATAAAACCACCTAGCTTTTTTTAAGTAACTGCATTGACTTTCTTACAAAAAACTTAAACATGAAGATTTTTTCTTGTATATTTTCTCTCTTTTCGCACAAACACCTACTTGTGTGAGTCTCCAAGTAGATATGTGCAGCTCATAGAAAATTACCTTGATCACAGCTGGCATTTTAGAATTAAGGCTGTCATAGGTAAAGTGCAAACGGGTTCGGAAGGAACACTTGTATAGAAGTGGGTCCTGGTAAAACTCTATCTTTCCACTAGCATTTCGCTTGTCAAGACAAACTGTGCAGTCAGAGAAATTGATAACTTTCCTAAGGACCAGTTCGGTAGCTGAAAGATAAAGCAAAGAAAATTAGTGATGGCACATGCAATCATGTGAGAAAACTAGAATGATAAATGTTGTAAATGTCAAGAAGCTGTTAGGCTGTACCCAAACAAGTTCCAAAATAAAGTGATTACCATATGTTCCTTATGCATGCTGAACAATACAAATAGGTGCTTATCAACATTAAAGCATTTGTGATGCTGCAGTGCCATTTATTTGCATTTCTTAAAATGGCATTCCCGCCTTCAAAGTTATAGGTGAAGAAGCAAAGGCACTGGAGGAGTGCACACACACATACATAAGACTAATGTGCACAGAAAAATCTAGAAAGGTTTACCTGCACTGTTTTTCCCTTTCCATACATTTTTTTTGCTCCTTTGAAATATGCCTTTGAAGTTGCTATAAAGACAGTCAATTCCCTGGCACAGCCCCTTCTCCCTTCTAGCATGTCATAGCCCTCTCTTAATTTGGGGATGTCTTCATATGCTCAGTGCTGGCCCAATTTCTCCACCTCTTACCTTCACCTTTCTACATAACCTTTTGTGCAGTTGCCAGGGTTCAACAAAGTTCCAACTTTGAGTCTGCTGGGGCTGTTGACATCATATTCAAGAGGGCAGTGCCCAGCTGTAGTCTCAGGGCTACAATGTCCACACAGGAAAGGCTTTTACAAGATCTTTCTAAGAAAGTAGATACCTAAACATATATGGTGGACCATATATAATACAAAAGCACAGTGGTTGTGTTTCTAATGAAGCTGTTGTGTCAGCTAAGAATTCACACAACACTTCAGAAGGAAAGGTCAGCAATGTCAGCCTCCAGGTTTTCTTAAGGCTGGGTTCACATATATGCGGGGTCGGTCTCTGTGCGGAGTCCGGCGAGGTTCCTCGTCAGGTGCAAATTTGACACTTAAATCGCACCTGAACCAAACTGAAAATGCACAGGACCCTTCTCTCATTAGCACTGCAAGCGGCCCACATATATGTGAACCGACTCCATTGAAAGCTGGTCTAGTTTACATGTAATGCGAATCAGATACAGTTAAAAATGCATCCACTTCGCATATATGTGAATCGAGCCTTAAAGTGAACCAATGCTTTCCCAATCCAAGGCACACCAATAGGTCCACCCAAATGCCACTCTCTATCCTTTATGCAGTTCCACATGCTGATCTTCCCTTGGCTCCCATGATGCTTGCTTCAATCAGTGAAGAGAAATCACTGGTACTACCAGATACAAAGAGAATGATCTATTCCCCTTACTAGCAAGGAACAGCCTTGCTGCTTAGAGCTGGTAAACACATATTCATTGTGGTTACACAGGAGCAGGGAGAGTGTCCTTAGTCCTGTGTAAATTTTAGTGCCTCCCCTCTTAGTTCCCAGTGGCTGAATAAAGTAGCAAGGAAGATAAAGAAAGTATGCATGTAAAAATTGGAAAGGTAATAGTTAAGGGAACCCGCAAATGCAAAGCACAGGTCGCATTTAAAAGTTTTAAAGGAAAGCACAGGGTGATATAAGAATTGTGGAAATTTTCACTGATGGTCCATACAGCAGGTAGGAAGTATGGCAGTATTAGAAAAGGTGTTATCCCCGTTCTGTTTTACAGCTATAGAGCACATAAGCATGTGTTACAATACAGAGCTTTTAGAAACAACTTGCTATACAGTATATGCATTTCAACTTTGTCAGAATAAGATAAATAGTGATAGTAATAGTTTAGAAAATAAAGTGGATATTCAGTAAACAATTATTCTACCAAGTCCTTCTCTCTGCTGTTGAGGGCGAGTCAGCCCACGCCCATAAAATTTATTTTGACAACCGTAACTTTCATAGCATGACTTATAGCATGGCACAGAATTAGTAACAAAATTTTTAAATTAAGGGATAGCATGTGGTGCATTTTATATCCACATGAATGTGATCATTTAGGAGCAGAAAACAGAACAGCTCTGTAAAACACACTCTCCAATTTTCCAGGAAAGTTCATTAATGACTAAGAGCTGAACATACACTCGGGAAAGAGACATTTCCAAAGATGGTGTATGGAACGGCTGACCAACATGGATCCAAAACAGACAAATCCTAGAGAGAATACAGGAATGGACCAGTACATAAAAAGTTATGAAAATCATACATAAAAAGGTAAGGTGAAGCAGGTGTCAGCCCATTTTAGTAAGCCTACAGGTGGGCACACAATGTACAAAAATAGCCAAAAAAATCTAATCAATTATCTTCTTTCTGTGGGAGTTAATATTTTCAAATGATTCTTTAGCTCTTTGACTAAAGCAGGCAGTTAAACCAGATTAATGGCTGCTAATCATAGCCACCAGATCATAGAAATGTTGCCTATGCGACCCACATGGCAATGCACAGGTCTGCCATAATGTTGCTTAAGCATTGACTTCAGGAAGTTGATTTTCACAGGTACCCTTGGTGGCACTGATGGCACTGATGGTGTTCTCTAGTAAAGATCCGTTTACATGTTTTCCTTTAGTAGAGGTTCACTTCAAAGGAGACACACAAAAGTTAAAGCAACAGACACAATCATAAGTAAAAGTTAAGCTCACCAGATATATCCATAAATGCTCGATCCCAGAACTCATCCACTGTGCAACATTCTGCACAAGTAATATTGACTGACAAAACAATATCATCCTCAACATATTTTAAGATTAGGTTGTTTACCACGATATTCACGTTATTGACAACACGTCGAATTAAACTCTGCACATATCCTGAAAGAGAAAGAGCACTTTTGTCAAATGTACCAATAAAAAATAAAGAAGTGACAAAAGAATTATAACCATTTGTAGAATTGTGTTAGAAAATATAAGTATTAATTCAACTCAGAACTAGCAATTAAAGCGGACCTTCAGTAATTTTTTCAAATTTCCTTCTATTAAATCTTCTGCCCTTGTTGTTTTAACTTTGGATAGTAAAACATTTTTTTTCTGCCAGTAAATACCTTATACAGCCCACTTCCTGTTTCTTGTCTGGTCATTAGCCTAGGTTTATGACATCATGCACAGCTCTCGCTCTCTGACACTTGTGAGAGTTTGCCAGGAATTGAGGGGGGGGGGGGGGTGAATCATAAGAGGGCCAATGAAAGCTGCAAGGTGTGCCTCTGTTGTGTTTGTGAAAATCCAGGAAGTGAACCGGCAGCAGCTTTAGCTACCCACAGTTAAAATGGTTGCAGCCAGACCCAGTGGAGGGAGATATCTGCAGCATATTTGGCAAGTACAGAATCACGGTATAAATAAAACAATATGCAAAGTGGTTGGAGAGAAGCTCCAGAATGGCAAAGATGTTTTTATTACAAATTATGAGAGCAGACTGTAGTTCCTCTTTAAGTTGATATGCTAATGCCACACAGTCCCCACTCAGGCGGTAATACAAGGTCAACTTCCTCAGGATATGCAATAAAGGGTCTCAGAACGATGTGATGGTTTTGACTACTAATCAATACAGTAATAGTAATCTATGTGATTCCAGATTAAATCTTTAGGAGAAAGTTAGAAAATTAAACATTCGGAATAAATCAATACAGACAGCAAACATTTCTCTGGTTTTCTAAATGAACCAAAAATGAGTGAATGGCAATGACAAAGGAATTTGAAAAGCAGAAAGACTTACACATTTAGGATTTGATACTTGGCTGTGGGTATGATGTAGTGCCTAGGTGTATCAAAGATGCACATTAGCATACCCACATATTGGTATTGTTGTATATCCTAGGTTTTACCTCTTAAAGAAAAAAGAAATCTCTAAAAAAATAAATAAAAAAAAAGGAAAAGAAACCTAGGGATATCCAAAAACAGCCCAGACTGATGGGCAAAAGCAAGAGGTAGTCAATGGCAAGCTGTATTGCACTCTGGTTCTGAAGATATGTATGTATGTGCATTACAGAACACAGGAATAAGTCATCATAGGACTGAATGAACAGCTCAAGCCCCTGAGCTGGAAGTTCTGGAATGATGCATCAAGGTTGGAAGGGCAAATCAAATAATGCCCAAAATACTTTGATAAGTTCACTCAGCATGATAAGTGCTAAGATTAGCATTAATATGTTCTTATTCAGCTTAAAATATATTAACAAATCCAATTGGAAATTGTGGATCTGGATGCCAAAGAACCTTTAATTAGGATCTTTTGGAATTACAAAAAAAGGCATCAGTCTGCCTGAATAAGTAGCAACAAAAAGGTAAACCGTGACAGCTCACACCACATCAATGACAACAGAGAGAGACCTCCATGGGGTGAACCACCGATACAGTACACAGTGAAGGTAACACAATCCCCTTATTACGTTTTGAAACAGAAACCACTAGAGAACCTGAGCAGGTGTGGTATGGGTGGGGTTTCAGTCTCAAGAGGGTTGGTGTTTCACTTATATTTTCTAGTTTTCATTTCTCCTGTAGGCTGCAGTATGACCCTACGTTTCTTACACCAATCTGTGTCTCTCAATGGACAATACAGAAATTACTTTAAGGGTTTCCTTATTTTACTAACTAATCATTTGCATGTGCAGAATGTATGACTGTTTCAGCCTCTCAAGCTTTTGCTTAGTATTGAAAAAAATGTCCTATCTAGCTGCAATAAAAACCTTGTTTCTTTGGTTTAAGCTGTGCAGCCAGCAGGCATATTGTCATTGTTTCTGAAGGTGCCAAGCACTGGTATGTATATTAACTGCTCTGTCTACAGGTACATTCACAACAGCTCCACGTTTTAAAACTAGTATCCAACCTTCTTCAATAGACTGGAGTGCTTGTAAAACTTAAGTCACGGGCCAAAACAGTGTTTTCAATAAACCAGAAGGATTATTCAAAAACTTTAATGTGCAAAAAAGAACTGTGTCAAAATTCTACACCTCTCACAAAAAATAAATAAATAAACAACAACAACAGTTACAGTAGATTGAGCTAAGCATAGAGAAAAGAAAGTCAGACAAATGTTGTCCTATTAAAAAAAAGAAAAGAAAACAAAAAACACCTACGTGTCAGCAATAGAGATTCGCCCGGCGCTCGGTTCGCGCAAATTTTGCTCGCTCACGATTCGCCAAACCGGCGGATTTCTGGCGCTGTTCACAGCAGCCATATTTGTTTACATTGTGAAGAACTTTGACCCATGACACATCCATCATGGGGTACAGGACAGCCAATTGAGACATTTCAGCACATGGACAATTGGATATTCCCCCTAACTTATAAATAGACCTGATCTGGCGGCCATTTTACATTCTGTCTTTTGTCAGTGTAGGGAGAGGTTGCTGTGTGGAGCAGGGACAGACTGTAGTGACACAAATCGCTAGCTATTAGGTCCACAAAAGTCCTTTTAAGGACTGGTATAGGTGTACAGTATATAGGGTTCTGGTGCACTGCTGCTGACTGCTGTGCTGGTGATTGCTGAGTGCAATGCTGACCGATTTCTGCAGCTGTCTTTTGTCAGTGTAGGGACAGGACGCTGTGTGGAGCAGGAACAATCAGTTTAATCACTAGCTATTACTATTAAGTCCACAAAGGTCCTACAGGTGTACAGTATATAGGGTTGTACACGTATAATATACTTTCTTTCAAATATAGAAAGTAGATTATGGTGCGCTGCCGACTGCTGTGCAGCCCGATTCTGCAGCTGTCTTTTATCAGTGTAGGGACTGAGGGACAGTTCGGTGTTCTGAGCAGGGAAAGTCTGCAAATCACTTGTTACTAGGTCCACAAAGGTCCTTTTATAGGTGTACAGTATATAGGCTTGTACACGTATAATATACTTTCCACATATATACTGCACTTCTCTAGAGACTTTTGTCACAGAGTCTTTTAAAAAATTACAGGCAGAGGAAGAGGCAGGCCCTTCGCAGGGGTGGTAGGGGTAGGGCAGGAGCAACAGACTTGAGCCAAAGTGGCAAATTGCAGAAGGCACGTGCCATTACGTTAAAGGATGCACCAGACTTGATTGAGTGGTTCACTCAGCCTTACTCTTCTGCACCCTCTTCTTCACTCTCTGCTGTGTGCACCCCCAAAGACACTACCACCAAGACAACCACCACCATATACCTTCCGCTTGAGTCACAGGAATTATTTTCCGATCCATCACAAGACATTGCTGATGCACAGCCACTCTTGGTATTGGATCAGGAAGAGGAGGTAGCAACAATCGCCACTCAGCAGTATGACGACAGTACCCAGATCAGCTCAAGGAGGAGGTTGGTCTCCGCTGTTGGTGCCTACTCCAAGATCTCTAATTATAGCGGTGGGGAAGGTGGAGTCGATGGTGACGTGTCTAGTGATGTCATGTGGGTGACCACAAGAGAGGAAGAGGAGGGGAGTTCAGAGGGAGATATGAACCAGCAGATAGGGAGGAGAAGCAGGAATAACTTACATTGCACAGGAGGGACAAAGCAGACTGCTAATGTATCAGGAGTGAGGCATCAACCATGTACGGTCACATCTGCCGCTCCCAGGACGCCAGCACATGACTCCGCAGTGTGGGCTTTTTTTTTTAACGTGTCCGCTGCTGACAATAGTGTTGCCATCTGCAGCCTTTGCAGTCAACGCATAAGTCGCAGTAAGCCCAACACTCACCTAGGGACGACCGCCTTAAGAAGGCACATGAGCTGCCATCACCGAGCCCAGTGGGAGCAACGGAACACACAAAGCCACACTGCAGGCTCTCACCGTCCAGCCTCGTCTTCTACTTCTCCTTCTCCTCTCTCCTCACAATTGTCCTCCACTCCACCTTCCATAATGCCATCCTCACGTTTTTCTGGAAAAAGGCAAGCTTCCGTGGGCCAAATGTTCGAGCGTAAAAAAATGATGATGCCGGATAACCCTCTTGCCCAACGGTTGACGGCTGGCTTGTCAGAACTGATAGCCCGCCAACTACTGCCATATAAACTGGTGGACTCAATGGAAGGTCCCAGGAAAGAAGTATTTCTCACAGAAGGGCATTCCAGAGCTATATGGCCATGTTCAGCGGCAAATGAATACATCTCTGGCACACAGTGTCGGTGCCATACATCTAAACACAGACACGTGGTCTAGCAAACACGGACAGGGAAGGTATATCACTTTTACTACCCACTGGGTGAACCTTCTGACGGCTGTCAAGCATGTAACCCGTGGCACCCGTGTAGATTTGTATTTACCGCCACGGATTGCATGCAGGCCTGCCTCTTCTTCTCCTCCTACTCCATCCTCCTCCCTCTCCTCCTCGGCTGACTCCTCCTTTTCTGCTACTAGCGTCTCCTCCCATGCGCCGCCCAAGCTCCCCAGAACCTATTTGACATACCAGGTGAGACGTTGCCATGCTGTGCTGCGTCTGTTGTGCCTGGAAGCCAAGAGCCACACTGGCCACACTCCTTTCAGCTTTGCATTCACAGGCAGATCAGTGGCTAACAGCGCTCAATTTGACAGTTGGTAAAGTGGTGTGTGAAAACGGTGCCAATCTGCTTAGCGCATTGAAACAGGGCAAAATTACGCGCGTGCTATGCATGGCACACGTCAAACTTGGTCGTGCAGCGATTCGTTGTCAAATACCCTGGGGTCCAGGGCATCTTGTGGCAGGCAAGGAAAATCTCGGCCCATTTAAGAAGATCTTACACGGCCATGGCTCACTTTGCTGACATTCAGCGGCGACACAATCTGCCGGTCAGACGTGTTATTTGCGATTGCCCGACGCAATGGAACTCAACCTTCTATATGTTTGATAGGCTGCTCAAGCAGAAACGTGCAGTTAACGACTACCTGTACGAACCCTGCAGCAGAACAGGTTCTGGGAGCTAGGTTTTTTTTCACCACGCCAGTGGCTGCTCATGCGCGATGCATGCAGACTTCTGGGGCCAGTTGATGAGATCACCAAAACTCACCAGTTGCAGCCATGGCGCCATCAGTGACATCGTACCTTATGCCTTCTTTATGGAGCGTGCATTGCATCATGTCATTGATCAAGCCGTGGAGGAGCAGGAAGATGAGGAAGTCGCAATGCCGGATGAATTCCCAGGGGAAGGCTAATCTATCTGAGACAAGTCAACGACAGGAGTCTGAAGAGGAGTCAGAGGAGGATGGTGCTGGGGCGGATGAGGAGGAGCAAGAAGAGCATGCTTTAAACCTTTCTGGGATCCCTGTTGTGTGTGGATGGGGAGAGGAGAACGAGGACAACGACATTATCCTGGATGATGAGCAGGAGCAAGGCCACCACACCGCTTCCAGTTTAGTGCAAATGGGGGCCTTCATATGCTCCAGTGTTTTAACAGGGACCCCCGTATAAAAAGCATAAGGGTCAAGGACCAGTACTAGCTGGCAACATACTTAGACCCTCGGTACAAACACAAAATGGCGGAAATGTTACCACCATCACAGAGGGCTGTCAGAATGGAGCACTTACAGACCTTGCTTTGACAACTGCTGCATTCTGCTTTTGCGTGCGCTGGCAGAGGAGGAATTCCCACTCCCAGAGAAAGAGTTGCGGGTACCAATCCAACAGCGCCTGCAAGAAGAGGGCGGTTTGAAGATGTGTTGGTGATTTCTGATATGAGGTCATTCTTTCAGCAGACCCATCGACAGGTCTCATCCAGATCCAGCATCAGGGAACGCCTAAACCGACAGGTGTCCGACTACATCGGGTTAACGGCCGATGTGGACGCTCTGAGGAGTGATGAACCCCTGGACTACTGGGTGGGCAGGCTTGACCTCTGGCCAGAGCTTGCCCAATTTGCAATGGAACTGTTGGCTTGCCCCTCGACCAGTGTCCTGTCCGAAAGGACGTTCAGCGCAGCAGGGGGGATCATGACCGATAAGCGCACTCGCCTAGCTCACGACAGTGTTGACTACCTGATATTTATAAAAATGAATGAGGCATGGATCTCGGAAGAATTCAACACATGTGACCAGTAGACCATGTATATGCATAACTATAAATGATTTATTTAATTGAGCACGTGGACCTTTTTTCTACCTTTGGCTCACTTCCTTGTACAAAAAAAGCACAGCGTACTATATGGCAGTACCCTCTTGTTTGAAGAGGTTGAGCGATGTCATATTTTTGGGTCCCGCGGCAAGTTGCTGGTATCAGTGCTCTCTCTCTATCTCGGTGCTGGTGGGGTCTCAGTGCTCTCCATCTCGGTGCTGGTGGGGTCTCAGTGCTCTCCATCTCGGTGCTGGTGGGGTCTCAGTGCTCTCCATCTCGGTGCTGGTGGGGTCTCAGTGCTCTCCATCTCGGTGCTGGTGGGGTCTCAGTGCTCTCCATCTCGGTGCTGGTGGGGTCTCAGTGCTCTCCATCTCGGTGCTGGTGGGGTCTCAGTGCTCTCCATCTCGGTGCTGGTGGGGTCTCAGTGCTCTCCATCTCGGTGCTGGTGGGGTCTCAGTGCTCTCCATCTCGGTGCTGGTGGGGTCTCAGTGCTCTCCATCTCGGTGCTGGTGGGGTCTCAGTGCTCTCCATCTCGGTGCTGGTGGGGTCTCAGTGCTCTCCATCTCGGTGCTGGTGGGGTCTCAGTGCTCTCCATCTCGGTGCTGGTGGGGTCTCAGTGCTCTCCATCTCGGTGCTGGTGGGGTCTCAGTGCTCTCCATCTCGGTGCTGGTGGGGTCTCAGTGCTCTCCATCTCGGTGCTGGTGGGGTCTCAGTGCTCTCTATCTCGGTGCTGGTGTGGTGTCAGTGCTCTCTATCACGGTGCTGGTGTCAGTGCTCTCTATCACGGTGCTGGTGTCAGTGCTCTCTATCACGGTGCTGGTGTCAGTGCTCTCTATCACGGTGCTGGTGTCAGTGCTCTCTATCACGGTGCTGGTGTCAGTGCTCTCTATCACGGTGCTGGTGTCAGTGCTCTCTATCACGGTGCTGGTGTCAGTGCTCTCTATCACGGTGCTGGTGTCAGTGATCTCTATCACGGTGCTGGTGTCAGTGATCTCTATCACGGTGCTGGTGTCAGTGCTCAGTCTCTATCTCAGTGCTGGTGTCAGTGCTCAGTCTCTATCTCAGTGCTGGTGTCAGTGAGGATCAGCACTGGACTGGCACCTCCGGACCACCGCAGTGGAGCCCCGCATAGGTGGGGGTAAGGGCCGGGCAGAGGGAGGGGCTCAAGCACAGGTTGGCACACTGAGACACTGGCACAGGACTGGGCTGCCCTGACTGTTGCACTGATCATCTCCTGCACCCCCTTCATAGCCTGCCCTGACCTTGCCTCTCCTCCATGGCCTTCAAGCGCTCCTGAATTATCAAAATTTCACAGATAAAAAAAAGAATGCTTGTCGTTGTCAATCCCAGATTCACTTAATACTTTTGTTATGTCAGTGTCCATGTTGTGGGACTATGTGTGCACAGCTAGTAAGTATTTTGTGGCTGAAAATATGACCTGGAGGTTTTTAAGGTTCGCCATTAAAACCAATGGGGCCCGCCGCAAACTTTGTGGTTTGCAAACGTCCCGTTGGAAGTTGGTCCATTACTAGTCAGCACCCATTAAATTGAGTGGCAACACTCCAAAGCAGTAAGACAGGGGTATGCAACCAGTAGCCATCCAGCTGTTGTGAAACTACATTTTCCATGAGACACTGCAAGGCTGGAAGTTACAATTACTCCCAGAGGTATGATGGGACTTGTAGTTCTGCAACAGCTGGAGGGCCCCAGGTGGCCTACCCCTGCAGTAAGGCAATGTGCATCTGTTGCAGAACGTTTCAAGACATGGTAACACATCATAGAGCATTGAATTACACATTTTGGGATACACCTGATTTTGGAGAAGCTCGGGTGCATTGGCAGCTCATTACCACCACACACATTAGCACACCAAACAAATGTAAACAGACTTTTAAAATAAGCTCTAGTTCTCCTGGAAACAAGGGCCTTAATACTAGGGATGCACCGAAATTTTCGGCCGCCGAAACATATCGGCCGAAAATAGCCTTTTCGGCATTTTGCCGAAAGAGAATTCTTGCCGATAATGGCGCCGAAAATCGCGCATGCGCAGTAGCGGTGGGAGAAACTTCGGATGACATCACTCGTTCTGTGGGCGGCTTGCACGTTCCTCGCGGTTAAGACGCCGCACTCGTAAGCACGTTCCCTGCTGAGACGCTGGCACCTTCCCCGCGGACGCTCCTCGTGCTTGTGAGACGCTGCTGGGACCCGAGAGACGCTGCTGGGACCCGAGAGACGCTGCTGGGACCCGAGAGACGCTGCTGGGACCCGAGAGACGCTGCTGGGACCCGAGACGGCTTCATAGAGAGCTGCACATACTGAAGTACAACAGTGGGCACTGGGCACTGTCCCTCCTGGATGGCTACCATTACTACTATTCGCCGGTGAGCAATGCATTGCCTTTTTGCCTTAAACTGCCAAACAATCCAACTAATTTATTTTACTATACTACTGAAACTGTCATAGCAGTCAAACAACATGTATTACTTTGTGCCTTTTGTGCCATGCAGTATGGTATATTAATTAAATGTCTTACAGTACATCCTGATGTAGCAAAAAAAAAAAATATAAACTGATTTGAAATGGAATGGCATGCTATTTATTATTCTGTAGTACTAGTATACTATAAAATGTATGCCCTTGTTGTCATTGAATTTGTCATTTGGTATAGTATAGCACACTGACATGACATGATTTATCATTTTTTTTAAAACATGACAGACAGTACGCAATATAATATATTATATTTAACAACTATATATATATTATATATTTTATTGTACAACAAGCACATGAAGTTATAGTATTATATTATACTGCAGAATAGCGCCCAAAAAATTTAATATAGCATGAAATTGCAATTGCAATTTGCATGCAAGCAATCCATTCCATTTGCAATGAAATTTAATCAGTGCAATTATATTATCTTTTGGTACAAGTCAGGATATATACTGCAGTGCAGACATATTAACTACCTTGCATGGCAAGAGCTGCAGCGTTTAAAAAAAAAGTGATAGTTTGTTATTATTTTTTAAAGCTGCCTCCTGGGGTTTAGCTTTAAAATTAATTTCGTCCTTTTTTTTCTTTTCCCCCTCAGATTTCACTCCCACTATAGATCATTCTATGCTATTATTCTGCGCTACCAGCAAAGGTGGACCATGTCTGCAGTGTGGAAATATTTTAAAGTTTCTGATAAAGACCCCAAATTTGCAATCTGTAGTCTTTGCTCAGCAGAAATTTCAAGAGGGGGTACAGTGCCAAGGCATTTTTCAACAACAGGTTTGATACACCATCTGAAAACACGACATCCAGTTCAGCATTCAGATTACAAGAAAACAGTGCCACTTCCAAAAAGTGACTCAACACCATCTGTGGCCACGGTCTTTGAAAAGGTTAAAAAAATTGCAAGTGACAGTCCCAAAGCTCGTGCCATAACAGATAAAATTATGGAATTTATTGCATTAGACGACCAGCCATTCTCTGTTGTGGAGGACATTGGATTCCGTAGGCTTATGCAACATATTGAGCCGCGTTACTCACTACCAAGCAGACGCTACTTTGCAGATACCTGTCTACCTGAATTGTTTTGCAGTGTTAGAAAACACATTCAAGAGCTCATGACTACCGACATCATAGCAATCAGTTTTACTACCGACATTTGGAGTTCAGACGTCAGTCCAACGAGCATGCTTAGCCTGACAGCGCAGTGGATAGATGACAAATTTCAATTGCAAAACATCCTACTTAACGCACGTGAGTTTGTTGGATCACATACTGCAGCAGCAATAGCTGACACTTTAAAATCCATGCTTGACACTTGGCACATTGAGAAGTCTAAAGTGCATTTGATTGTACGAGATAATGCGCGGAACATGGCAAAGGCAATGGAGGACAGTGAACTTAAAAGCATACCGTGTATGGCACACACGCTGCAATTGGCTGTGAATGAAGGATTGCTGAGTCAGCGCACCATATCCGATATTGTATCAAAAGGAAGAAAAATTGTGGGTCACTTTAAGCATTCTCCACTTGCTTATTCCAGATTACAAGCTTTGCAGATACAGTTTGGAATGCCACCGAAACGACTGCAGCAAGATGTAGCCACTCGTTGGAACAGCACCTACTATATGCTGCAAAGTCTTTTTGAACAAAAGCGTGTTTTAGCTGCATACATTGCAGATTACGAGCTGCCGGCAACACTGAGTGCACATCAGTGGATGTTAGTTGAAAATAGTTTGTCTCTTCTATCTCCATTTGAACAGTTAACAAAAGAAATAAGCTCAACTAATGCTTCCATTTCTGAAGTTATTCCCTTGATTGCCGCACTGAAGCGTCTGCTAGGAAAAGAGATAGAAACAGACCATGGCGTAAAAACGGCTAAAACCACTCTACTGGAGGCTGTTACCAACCGGTTTCAAGACACCGAGTCCAACCCTCTGTACTGCATTGCAACAGTTCTAGATCCTCGATTTAAAGAGCATTATTTTAATGTTGAGAAAAAGCAGCGTGCACGGGAAATGATACAGGCACAAATGGAGGTGGTGGAAGCATCCGGTGAAGGAGTTTTGAGGTGTAGCACAGAGGAACGTGAGAAGAAACGGTTGCATACAAGTGAAGAGGAACACGCTCCCTCCATATCTGATATGTTTGAAGAAATTTTACATGAATGCACCCCGGTCCATAGCAGTGCAACAAGTGCAGCTACCCAACAGCTGGACATTTATTTAGCTGAACAGCCTATCGCCAGAAGTGACAATCCCCTTGTGTACTGGCGCATCAACAAACAACGTTTTCCTTTGCTTGCACAGATTGCACGCAGATATTTATCTGCCCCAAGCACCAGTACAGAGAGTGAGAGACTATTCAGTCTAGCATCTCATATTCTTGACGAGAAGAGAAACCGTCTCTCCTGTGAGAAAGCGGAGCAACTTTTGTTCTTAAAGCTAAATCTGCCACTTATACTGAAATAGATTTATAAATCCGTAGCATAGACCAATTCCTTTACCATGTTGTTGAACATAGTAAATGAATTGGCATTGGACTGTGCTATTTGGACAATTGGAACATACAACATAGTATGACTGACTACCAGTATGTTCCAGTTGTCTAGTTGTGCCATACTGCCATTAGTTGTTTGTTCATTGTAGTAGTTCTACAGTTTTTGCACTTCTTCAATTTAAGAGATCTCCAGTTTTAGTACTGTACACAGTCACACACATCATACATAGTTTGTTGCTGTTGGGCCAAACTATATCTCTCTCTCCCTAAGCTTTCAGCCCGCTGCATGGCAGCAAAACTGTATGTCCTGTATTTGTGGCTGTCCACATATTCCAGTACTATACACTATACCACACTGTATTCCAGATATGGGCAGAGACTTCCAGAAACAGACTAGTCTACATTGCTTGCTGTGATTGCCCGAGCACCGCTGCTGTAGACCAGACTGTAGACTGTGTTCCAGGATGTCTCTGCTCATACCCGGGGGCCGGAAAACAGTGTGGTCTACTGTATGACTGTGTATGTAACCCGCAGCTACATATATACACTTTTATCGCACATGCAGCCGCTGACACCTTAGGGAGAGAACTTAGGGGGGAAAAAATAAATTACTACAGTTCTCTCAGGTTGGAAAATATTTATTGCATTTAGCATACTTATATATTACTGTGAAACAGAATAACAGCCTTCTGCCATTGTTATTCTTTATAGTTTGTTGTTGGGACAAAACTGTCAGTCATTGATTGTCTCTCCCTAAGCTTTCAGCCCGCTGCATGTGCAAAACTGTATGTCCTGTATCTGTGGCTGTCTACATATTCCAGTACTATACACTATACCACACTGTGTTCCAGATATGGGCAGAGACTTCCAGAAACAGACTAGTCTACATTGCTTGCTGTGATTGCCCGAACACCGCTGCTGTAGACCAGACTGTGGACTGTGTTCCAGGATGTCTCTGCTCATACCCGGGGGCCGGAAAACAGTGTGGTCTACTGTATGACTGTGTATGTAACCCGCAGCTACATATATACACTTTTATCGCACATGCAGCCGCTGACACCTTAGGGAGAGATAACTGAATTACTACTAGTTCTTCTGGTTTAAGTTGAAAATGAATAAAGTCTAAGACATTAAGTCTTCTTAGACTTAGTCTTAGTCGTTTTATTTTTATATTATTTTATTTAATTTTTTTTATTTATTTTGTTATGGTTCAATGTGCACTGACTGCAGTCTACACTGTAGGATATGCGGTAGTAATTTATCATTTAATTTTGTATTTTATTTGATTTTATGATTTTATCTTCTGTGTCCACTGTCCAATTTATTTGGGTTGCTTTATTAAAGTACTGTTATTTTCCATTACTGGACTATTCTTTTATTCATAAAATTAATGATTCAGTTGAATATGAATACTATAATGAATAATACTATATAAGGCGATTTTATATATCTTTTTTTTTTTTTATATATATAAAAAAAGCCATTTTCGGTTTCGGTGCTGTTTCGGTATCGGTTTCGGTTTTCGGCCTAGTGTATTTTTCATTTTCGGTATCGGTTTCGGCACCAAAAAACCCATTCGGTGCATCCCTACTTAATACAAAAGCATTACATAATGTACCGTCAGCAAATCTCATTGGCACCTGCAATGCAGAGGGCATACCTAAAGGACAAATCTTCTAAAAAGTTGGTATTTGCCTAAATGCTCAGGGGGGCAGTACCAAATATATTCATGTGCTGTTACCTGTCTTGAGGGATGGAATTTAGCACTGGTATTTAATATGAAAAGTTTAATTTATTACAGGAATTCCATAGTCATCCTTTCTAATAATACACAAAACAGCCATCATATCACACATTTTTTGTAGAGTCCACAAATGGGGGGGGGGGGGGGGGGTGGGGGGGAGACAAGCTTAAGATATTACATTACAAAAGATCACATTCCTGGCAACGTGCATCCATAAATATTTCCCATTCTGTGCATCAGTGTTCACACAGCACAACAGTATGACTCAAGTAGTCAAGCAACCACTTCTGTCCAAGGCATTAGCAGTGATTTAAGAAGTGCTGTATGTTTTATTTTCTAAATCGTTTCCAACTTTGTTTCACTCGTTCCCCTATGGATGACAATTGCTCAGGGTGGGAAAAAATGCAGCATAAAAATTTATTAGCAACTCAAGGACCCTGCAGCTGCATCTCAATTTCCTACTTTCTTGTAAAAGGCTGGTGTTCTGTAGGTCCCTTCCATCAAATGATAAGAAACTTATACAGGGACACTTGCATTACTTAAGGAAGGGTTTATTTTCAGCAAGTACCGATTATGAGCTGCTAACTTTATTAAAACCTGTAAGCAAGCAAACTTTGTAAAATGTACAAAAATTACTGTTTTTACAGCATAAAAACTTTTCTCGTCTTTGTCCATTTACTTTTATATATGAAATATTTCTTCACGTGTTGCCTCTTGTGAGCTGAAAAAAAATTAGATTTTTGTAAAAAAGTGGTTGTAAAGTCTAAACTTTTTAAGGTTAAGGCTGGGTTCACACTTAGCGCATTGGATGCGGGTTTCACCACATCTAATTTCGCATTACAGGCGAGTGTGCCCGGCTCGCAATGGATCCGGTTTACACAGCTCCGGGGCGGCCGCAGAGTACACAGCAGAGGTGTCCTGTGCGTCTTTGCTCCAATTGAGGTCACAATTCAGGCAAAAAATGAGACCTAATTCGCCCATAAAAACAGTAAATGGGGACGCATCGGACCCCCTGCAGCGAGCCACGCCGCACATAGTGTGAAACCAGCCTAAAAAAAAAAAAAAAGCTACCTTTTCTTTAACTGTCCTCAAGCTTATGAATACTGATAGACACTGAAGCAGTGTATTTTGGAACTTAAAGCTTTTCTCTAGACACAACCTATTTTGTACTTTTGAAAATAGCATGGAAGGGTTAAGCCTTCTGTTAATGGGGAATATTTATTACCCAAAATCTGTTAATGGGGAAGATTCATCACCCAAAATAAAATAAATAAAAAAACGAAATCCAACTGGGCACTTGTTCGGGGGGAGACAAATCTACAGGGAGTGTGCTGAGAAGTATTCAGCCTTATCCAGAAAAAATTAAGATAGGAAGCTGTAAATTGCAGGATATACTGGCCTATTTGTCTATATTTAATGGTGCAAAGCTCAACTACCTATGATTTCAACTTCTTTCTTTTTCAGGAAGAAAGTGAACCTGGCAGCACCTCCATAAAAATTGAAGAGGAAGAACATAGGACCATAATTAAGTTCCTTTTTCTCCAAGGGAAAGGTGCGAAACAGATCCATGATAAAATGTTACAAACTTTGGGTGACAGTGGCCCTTCATATACAACAGTAAATGGTGGGTTGTCAGTTTTAAAACTGCCCATTCCGGTGTTGAAATTGAGAAACCCATTGGAAGGCCTGTTTCTGTCTCTGTGCATGCAAATCTAAAAGCCATCCATGACATGATCATGGAGGACCGCTGAATATGAGCCAAAAGTATTGCTACTTATCTGGGAATATCATGAGTGTTGATGCCATTATCCAAAACGACTTGGAAATGAGAAAGCATGCAGCAAAGAGGATCCCAAAAAACTTTTGACAAGCGAAAAAAAGAGGAAATGTGTAGAGACACTGGTGGCTGTTTTGGAAAATTTTGCAAGAAATAAGTTCGATTTCCTGGACAAACTGGTAACTGGTGATGAGACATGGATCTACTGTTATGATCCTGAGACAAAGGAACAGTCTAAAGAAAGGAGGCACAGTGGTTACCCCAGGCCAAATAAGTTCTGTGTACAAAGGTCAGCGCAGAAGCAAATGACAAGTTTTTGGGATAAGAAGGGAGTTCTGCTGGTGGACTACCTCCAAAAGAGTTCAACCATCAATGCAACATATTACTGTCCTTTATTGATGAAGATGAGTCAAAATATCAAGAAAGAACAAAGAAAAACTCGCCAAAGGTGTCATCCTGTTGCATGACAATGCCTCGTCAAACACTGCAGGTTAAACAATGGCAAAACTGACCTCCTTAGGCTTTCCAGTGATGCCCCATGCACCCAACCTGGCTCCTTCTGACTATCATCTGTTCCCCAATTTCAAAAACAGCACCTAAAAAGGACAACGATTTGGGAGTGTTTGGGAGGCAACTAATGCTGCAAATTAGTGGTTACATCAGCAGTTGGAAGAATTTTATTTGCAGGGACTTAAGCCTCGTACACGCGATCGGATTTTTGGCAGGGAATTGTGTGATGACAGACTGTTGGCCTAAAACCCGACCATCAGTATGCTCCATCAGACAATTGTTGTCCAACCTTCCACCGACAAAGGTTGGGTGGTAGGCTAGTAAATTTTCGGCAGACAACAGTCTATTGTCAGATTTACCTATCATCTGTACACAAGTCCATCACACAAAAGTTCAAAGTACAAAACACGCATGGCAAGAATCAGTGCTCACCAAACATACCATTAGCAAAAGGTGTCCAAAGTGTGGCGCTCAAGAGCTGAAATTCATCATAGTACCGCACTATGTTTGTGTTCGTTGGCCAACAATTGTGTACCATTTGTATGGTAGACAAGTTCCTGGCACATACCCTTCAGACAAAAAAGTCTGTTTTGTTGGCCAACAATCTGATCGTGTGTACCAGGCTTTAAGAAGCTGCAAGACAAATGTCGTAAATGCATTGACTTCCTGGGGGGAATATGCAGAATAGTGTGGCAGTTATGGCATCCTAGCTCTTTTTTTTTTTGTGCAAGGATCAATCAGTACCTCCTTGCGTAAGTGAAATCCCCTTACTTTGAGAGATTTCCACAAACATCATGTTTAGTCTCCGGGACAAGAAGTGAATGTTAACGAAATGTTGAGGGGGGGTTATATATACACTTTAGAGCATTAGAGACAATGTATTTTTGGACATTTCTAACATCATTTCCAATGCATCCACAACGATTAAAATTGACTTATTCTCAAAAGTAGGAGCACAAACATCCTCAGACATACACATTTTCCCCAGGCATATTTTCAGTGCTCCAAACTGAAACAAGGCTGTCACAAATAACGAGAGAAAAAGAAGGAGAAGGAGAAAAAAAAGTTGGGTTTCCTAAAAAATTACTGATACACTGGCCAATAATGTGAGACCACAAATATCCTGATGCAGAATCCTGAGGGAACACCTCTCACAAATAATGGACTTGCAAGAAATACTCCTGGCACTTCTAGCCAGAAAACTGTTCTCAAGCAGACTAGGATACAGTGAGGGAAAAAAAGTATTTGATTCCCTGCTGATTTTGTATGTTTACCCACTGACAAAGAAATGACCAGTCTATAATTTTAATGGTAGGTTTATTTTAAAAGTGAAAGACGGCATAACAAAAATATCCAGAAAAGGGTATTTCAATTTTAATGAGCGGAATAAGTATTTGATCCCCTATCAATCCAGCATGATTTCTAGCTCCCAGATGTCTTTTATACAGGTAATAAGCCAAGATTAGGAGCACTCTCTTAACCACTTCCCAACCGGCGCACTACGATGTACGTCAGCAGAATGGCACGGGCAGGCAAATTGCCATACAGGTACGTCCATTTGAATTTGCCACCGTGCCATCACGTGTGTGCCATCGGCAGCGCGCACGTGCAGGTCGGGACCCCCGTGAGTCCGGTCGCAGTTCCTGCGGACTTGATCGCTGTGGGGATACCCGCGATCGTGTCACGGGGAGGCTGAACGGGGAGCTGTTGTATACTTCCGCATCTCCCCATTCAGCCTCCCCGTTCTACCTAGCAACAAGTGACACTGATCTCTGCTCCCTCACTAACAGACAGCCACATCCTCCACAGTTAGTAACATGACCCTAGGACACACTTATCCCCTACACTGCCACCCCCTGGTTAACCTCTTCACTGCCAGTGTCATTTACACAGGAATCAGTGCATTTGTATAACACTGATTGCTGTATAAATGACAATGGTCCCAAAAACGTGTCAAAAATGTCCGATGTGTTCGCCATAATGTCGCAGTCACAATAAAAATAGCTGATCGCCGCCATTACTAGTAAAAAAAAAATATTAATAAAAATTACATAAAATGATTCCCTATTTTGTAAAAGCTATAAATTTTGCGCAAACCATATCAATAATCACTTATTGCTATTTTTTTTACCAAAAATGTGTAGAAGAATACGTATCGGCCTAAACTGAGGGAAAAAAATGTTTATATATTTTTGGGGGATATTTATTTTAGCAAAAAGTAAAAAATAATGTTTTTTTTTTTTTAAATTGACGCTTTTTTTGTTTATAGCGCAAAAAATAAAAAACGCAGGAGTGATCAAATACCACCAAAAGAAAGCTCTATTTGTGGGAAAAAAAGGACATCAATTTTGTTTGGGAGCCACGTCGCACAATTGTCAGTTAAAATGACGCCGTGCCGAATCGCAAAAAGGGGTCTGGTCTTAAGCCAGCAAAATGTTCCCAGCCTGAAAGTGGTTAAAGGGAGTGCTCCTAATCTCAGCTTGTTACCTGTATAAAAGATACCTGTCCACAAAAGCAAACAATCACAATCCAATCTCTCCACCATAGCCAAGACCAAAGAGCTGTCCAAGGCTGGAAGACCTACACAAGGCTGGAATGGGCTACAAGAATAAAAACAAAATAACTGTCAATCTCCCTCAGTCTGGGGCTCCATGCAAGATCTCACCTTGTGGAGGTCCAATGGTCACGATAACGGCGTGTAATCAGCCCGGAACTACACGGGAGAATCTTATGAATGATCTCAAGACAGCTGGGACCATAGACACCAAGAAAACAATTGGTAACACTACACAGTGAAGGACAAACTCTGCAGTGCCTGGCAAGATACCCCTGCACAAAGCACATGTACAGGCCCATCTGAAGTTTGCTAATGAGAATCTGAATGATTCATGGGAGAACTGGGTGAAAAGTGTTGTGGTCAAATGAGACCAAAATCAAGCTCTTTGGCATCAACTCAACTCGCCATGTTTGGAGAAGTAGCAATGCTGCCCAGGAGCCCAACAACACCATTCCCGTCAAACATGGAGGTGGAAACATTACGCTTTGGGGGCATTTTCCTGCTAAGGGGATAGGACAACTTCCCTGCATCAAAGGGACAATTGGAGGGGTCCATGTACCGTCAAATTATGGGTGAGAACCTTCTTCCCTCAGCCAGAGTATTGAAAATGGGTCATGGATGGATATTCCAGCAGGACAATGAGCCAAAATGCACGGCCAAGGCAACAAAGGAATGGCTCAAGAGGGAGCACATTAAGGTCCTGGAGTGGCCTAGCTAGTCTCCAGACCTTAATCCCATAGAAAATATGTGGAGGGAGCTGAAGGTTTGAGTTACCAAAACGTCAGACTCGAAACCTTAATGACTTTGACAGAATCTGAAAAGAGGGACAAAATCCCTCCTGAGATGTGTGCAAACCTGGTAGCCAACTAAAAGAAACGTCTGACCTCTTATTGCCAACAAGGATTTTGTCACCAAGTACTAAGTCATGTTTTGCAAAGGGGTCAAATACTTATTTCACTCATTAAATGCAAATCAATTTATAACTTTTTGAAATGTGTTTTTTTGGATATTTTTATTATTGTTCTGTCTCTAATACTCTATATTATTGTTCTGTGTCTCACTGTTAAAATAAACCTATCATTAAAATTATAGACTGATCATATGTCAGTGGGCAAACGTACAAAATCGGCAGGGGATACTGTATATTTTACACAAATGCCTTGTACACATGGTCGGACATACTGACAACAAAATCCATCCATCAGAATTTGTGCCAAACTTGTCTTACATACACACGGTCGGACAAAGTTGTCGGAAAATCCGATAGTTTGGGACGAGGTGACGTTCGTTGCGTATGACGGGACTACGTAGCTGCTAGTAGCTAATAGTCTGGTCTCGTAATTTAATCTGAGCATGCGTGGCACTTCGTCTGTCGGAATTCTCTACAAACTATCGGAAAAAGTCTGATCGGATTTTGTTGTCGGAAAATTTTAGATACAACTCTCAAACTTTTTCCGTCTGGATTTCCGGACTTGGAGAGCTGCGGCAAATAGGCAAGTCGAGAGGACTGAGGGAGTCTTAGTGGAGTGAGCGAACCTGGGGCGCCAGGAAATCCCATATCAAGAGGCCAAGGAATGGCCCCATGCAGCTGGATCCTGTAACTGTAGGCTGAGTGAACCAGGAGAACCCAAAGAACCAGAGGAGATGGGGATAAGCCCTTATCCATCCATCCCTCAATCCCTTCCATCAGCTTGATGAAGGAGCGTGGCTGACGTGCCATCTCAGCCCGAAAGCTCACGAAACCAGTCGCATGCCAGTGACGTCATCATCCTTCGCCTGCGTTCCACACCTCGCTCTGCTTCCACGGCCAGCACTTCCTCCATGTGCAGTCTCCTGGATACAGCAGACCTAGTGTCCCAGCCGGCAGGAAGATTAGACTTATCTGATGACCCCCACTCCTTGGATTGATTTAATTTACTCATTTTATACTTCCAAAATGTGAGTTGCCAGTATTTGCATTGTGTGATTAAAATTGTTTTTAAATTATACACCCAGAGGTGCCTTTTCCTTTGTACTCTTTTGCAGTTTTGGAACATGGTTTCTGTCTTCCTCTGAGTCTGCCCTGTGTGCGCGAATCCCCTGCTATCAGATCCCCACCTTTTTATTGGATCTTTATACAGATCACTTATGGCATGGACCTTGTTTGGACTAATAGTTTTTATTTCACATAGACTCATGTCATTTAGCACTGTGTGAAAAAAAATCTCTTTTGATCCAGTTTACTGCGCATTTGTTTGTATATCATTTTTATGGAAGGGATCTACCTCCAGGTTGTCCAGGTCGACCCTACAGCTCCCAGTGCACTGCAGGGGAGGCTGGGTTTGCGCTACCCAACCCGATGGCATATTATTGGGCTGCGATATTAGTCACTGTGAGATGGTGGTTTGAGCAATCCAGGACGAATGCTGCAACCTGCTTAGAGGCGGCTATTTTGGGCTCACTCAAGGAATTAGGAAACCTAGTGTACAGAGGCACCACTGCTTTTCCTTCACTCCTGGCCCCCACTAAGGTGACCCTCAAAGTCTGGGCAGTAGCTAGAAGGAGGTTCCTGCGCCCTCATCAATACTCTCCGTTTTGCCCGTTGTGGGGAAATCCCTCCCTTCCTCACTTTAGGATGTTACCGGACCAGCAACTCTGGGCCCGGTATGGGATTAAGGTCCTCAAAAGATGTTGTGCACACATGGACATTACTCTCCTTTCGAGACCTTACACACAGGTATGGCCTCCAGGGGAGGATGATCTTCAGATATCAGCAGAGGCATGCAGCCAGAGCCCAATTCCCCCTTTCCATAAGTCTGAAGAGACTTTAAAGAAATCTCTCTCTACACTATACTTGCTGTCCTAGGGGTTGATTCAAAATGAATGCATTGTGGGAAAAAGTGGAAGACTGACATCCCTAGTTTGGACAGGGAGACCCGGGAAGAATGCTTTGAGGCTGGGTCTAAGCTGGTAGTCTCCTCCAGGGATAAGTTGTTCCAAACAAATTTATACACAGTTTACTACACTCCTCAAAGACTGCGACAGATTTACCCTCAGAGGTTGCAGGATTGCCCCAGATGCTGGTCCCCGGATAGCACTTATATGCACATCTTCTGGACCTGCCCCCCCGTCTCTGAATGCATCATTATCTGCCTGCAGTTGTCACTTCCGGTATCAACTGAATTGGCCTTGTTGAGCATCCAGGACGATGATCAGAGACCCCGCTACACTAAGCTGCTTATCTCCTTTTTGTTGTTTTATGCCAAAAAGGAAATTCTGATGAAATGGTCCTCCCCCTAAGGTAGAATCCTGGGAATCCTCCATAAATGCGGTGTTACCCCGGTATAAGCCGACTTACACCAACAGACATTGCCCCCAGAAATTATGAACGGATCTTGTTACCCTGGATTGAACAGTTCTGATTTCTCCTTTGTGAAGGACCTATTGCATTACCCCCGGGTCGTGATCATATGGTGTTCCCACCACTACCCCCCCCGCTCCCAGGTCTGACTATGTGTCTTGAACTTCATGTTAATGTACTCAGTGTATGTATAATAGACTTGACCGGGAACACTGTATAATCTGTTGTGTAAAGTTTACCTCTTGTCCTGTTCTCACTAGCTATTGTTGGTTTCATTCTGAAAGTTTTACGTTCTGTCTGTTAATTGATATATGATGCCTTCTCAATAAAAACCAACCTTGTTTGTAAAAAATCAAAGTTAGAGACAAGGCTTTTATACATACCATTAGTAGTAGCAGCATTATTATCACCTGATTATACTGGAAGTTGTATATAATAGGAGTCTAAAGCCTCGTGCAGATGAGAATATCGTTATTTTTTATTTATTTTTTGCATGCTGGTCTCATATTGAAAATGAAGAGGTTACTAAACTTATACAAATTCTCATATGACAGAATACGAATACGGAAGTGATGTAATGTTGTATTCTTTGATTTCTGAGCATGCGTGGTCTTGTTCTTACCATTTTTTTTTTCGGATGAATAATGTATGATCTGGTATCATACGAGAAAAATTTTCATGGTTTTTCTCTTCGGATAATTTCAGATGAACAGTCGTGATTGGCTCTCGAAAGCTGTTTACCAACGATCAGATTATCGTATGATCGCTTCAAAAGTGGTATTTTTCATCCCATTTTCTGATCGTGTGTACTAGGCTTAAGAGATGATTTGTATGGTGGTTTGGTGTTTCAAAACTTTATTACCAAACCAGTGAGTGATAGTAATCTGCTTAAAATTAACACAATCATGTAACAAGGCAGATATTCAGTGCAAGGGTTCAAGACAGACACAGCATGTCAAGTGCATACATATAGCTTCAGGGTAGCCTTTGTAGAGCTGCATATGGGCATTAAAGTGTTTACTTGACCTGCACTCTTAGTGATATGACCCCTATGACTTGGCACGAAGGACGCTGAGTAATTTATAGCTTCAGTCTCTATATGGCCATCTGAAACTCAATACTTTTTTTTGCTACAAAGTTACAGCAATACAAATCATCCAAAAAAAGATCTATGTTTAATTTATTCTTTTATTATGACATCTTCTAAAAATTAAAACATTTAAAAAGCACAGCTGCTCAAAAGTTTGGGTTCATTCATGGATACTAAAAGCAGCGTTCCCAAAAATAATATTTTTTACATTGTCGAGAAATAATAGATAACTACTCTTGCATGCACAATACGGTGACTAAACGTTCCAATGGAAGAGCCTTCTGCAAATGTTTTTTCTTCCGGGTCAAATCACAATTTCCTTGAACAGGCTCAGCCTGTATTGTGGAGGCACTTCTAATGTTACCCACACAGTAAATGATTGGATTGTTCAAACATTTTGCAATGCCCATTGGCGCTTTTTGCTTTTCACAGAAAAAGTGCCTAAAAGCATTGCAAGGAAGAGAAAAGTGCCTAGTACACCCAGTCTATTCCATATCAGAAGAAATCATGAAAATTAAAGTGGTATATCCGATTTTTGCCAAGTACCAAACAAACTGAATAGTAAGGAGGTATATTTCCCTTCCTCTAAAGCTGGCCAAACACAGTTTGATTTTTGTTCCACATTCATCAGAGAATAAAATAATGCCTTTGAGTTATCTCATTCCAATCGAAGGCCTTTATTTGATTTCATGAGCAATAAAACCTATGCATGCAAAACAAAAAAGTTAAATGCAAAGTAAATTGCATAATATATATATAAATAAATAAATATACACACATATACATACATACACACACACACACACACACACATACATATCTCAGCTAATGCTATATTCCTCCAACCGACATGAATGACGGGGGGTAGTACAGTGGTTAGCACTTTCATCCATCAGCAATAGGGTCACTGGTTCAAATCCCGACCATGACACCATCTGCCTGGAGTTTGCATTTTCTCCCTGTGCCTGCGTGGGTTTCCTCTGGGTACTCCGGTTTCCTCCCACACTCCAAAGACATGCAGGTAGGTTAATTAGATCCTGTTGAAAAAATTGGCCAAATAGGTGTGTGTGTTTGTAAGCACGTCGGGACCCCTTGGTGTAAAGGACCGCACTATAGTTCGCATAGGTAGCGCCATACAAGTTACTAATTCAATCATTATTCCTCCCATGAATACCAATGATGGGGCACAAATTCTCCTTCTACTGACCAGAGGTGCCATGTAATTTTCTTATTCTCCCTGATATACGAGTTCAGGGGCATTTTCTGCTCCCACTGGCAACAGTCGGGCCCCCCTATTTCTGAAGGATAGAAATTTGTCCCTTTGTTAAGAAAAGTTTGGAGACCCCTGGTTTAAAAGAACAAATGCTTGTTACCATGAAAGTTCCCAGTCCGGATTAAACCTTTTCTACCACGTGGGCATTAAATACGATTTTTTTTTCTGACTGAGGACCACATTAAAAGTTAGAATTTTGTTCATTCAGTTAAAAAAAATAAAAAATAAAAAAATCCATCCTGCACCTTCGATTTTTCTCTTCAATGCGGTAAAATATGAGCATCAATTTGTCCCCATTAACCATGGGAAAACTGAATGAACATTTAGGAAACAAACATTTTCAAACTAAATTCTAATGTATTTATCCAGCTTAAGGGTGCTCTATCCCTCCCGATAAATGCAGTTTAACTCCATGGGTAATAACAGAGCAGACAGCATGTTTTAAAGGCAATAACTGGTAGATGCTGGCAAGTCCTTCCTTGTTTCCAAATAACTACTCAGTAGTTTACAAGACTCACAACCTGGCTTCTCAATACACCTCTTCTGCTTTGGGTTTGTATTTAAAGGCAACTATACCCATACATCTAAATCTCTCTATACACTTGACTGCACAATCTTTGTATAATCTGCTTTACATTTACCATACCTACGCAACATGATAAAATTTGCTTGGATGGTTAAGTAAGTCTACTCTGGCAGGCCCTTGCACTATATAGTTGTCAGAGGATCTAAAGAAGATTGTACAGTGAGATTGCACCATGTGTGGTAAGCTTTAAAGGAGAGCTAATCCTTGCAAGGATCTATTTGCCAAGTTAAAATGAGTATGCTGGGTTGATCCCCGGTTGTCTGCATGCACTAGATTTTTAGGCATTTACTACTTGAAGCATGATAAACATAGTTTTTTATGGACAGCTTGTGTATACTTAAAGAGATCATGGACAGGCAGTATCAATTTAGGGGCATTTTTACAGACTGTAATTTTACAGACCTTAGCAATGCTGAGAGCAGAGCACTCCTATCTTCAACACATGTGTCTGGCTGCTTTAACATGCTGTCAGCTGCACAAAATAATCACTGGAGTGTGTGAACGAATGCTATACCACTCAAAAACCATATTACTCTGAAACTGCACTACAACCCTTGAGCATACTCATTACTCTGAGTTAGAACCACTTTTGGTAGGAATGATCTATAGCCATGCTCTTTGAGGGCTTGTCTGAGTAATATCTATATGGGTGATCATGCAAGTTAATTCAGCAATCATCCTTATTGCGTTACAGAATTTTGGAAAAATTATATTAAAAGGAAGAAATATAAAAGTTATACTCGTGAATCCTCCAAGTGAGATGTCGGGGGCCTTGGGAGGGAGGGGTTCATCCTTACTGCTTACTCAGGGGCTGATGCCCCTTTCCCGTGCTTTGGGAATGACCGTGTGTCCAGTGTTTTAAACTAGCAAATCCGTTAAATACTCAGGAACTCACAAATATCGATTCTCAAAACAATCCAATTCCATTATCTCTTAGCCTAATTTTTCTGGCATAATGGGAAACCTCGCCTCAAAATGTTTTTTGCAGCAGCAGCCGCCGTTGTGAGAGGGGGGGGTCTGGCAGTTATATATATATATATACACATTATATATTTATTTTTTAAGTATTTCCTGGCCGGTCAGTTGGTCTTTGCACATTACTCGTTAACCAGTAGCTGACCAGCCGCCGTCATTATACTGCGGGAAGGTCGGCTCTCCTGGGCAAATGGCCACAGGTATACTTCGGGAGCGCGCACCCATGGCAATCAAATTTGCTTCAGAACCAGTCAGTTTCCAGGCCTAGGCCAATGATTTCTGGCCTGGACCCGGTGATCTGTTCTGGCAAATGAGAGACTGTCCTCTGCCTGTAAGTGTAAACACAGGCAGAGGAAATTATGTCATCTCCCCTCGTGGAACTCTTTTTGGTTCTAGAAATGAGAGAAGACATCTAACCATGAGTTGCACAACACTACACAAACATCAATACATGTAGGTACACTTTTCACCTTCCAATCGGCCCCCAGTTAAACCCCTTCACTCCCTGTCACTGTGTCACCAATCGCAGTTTTCAGATTTTTCACTGATCACTGCATTTGTGTAATTTGTGACACTAATAAGTGTTAAGGCAGTTTGTAGTAGGGCCAGTAGGTCTAGGGAACCCCCCTAAATACCGCTAGTAAATGGTTTAACCTCTTGATCGCCCCCCAGTTAACCCTTTCACCCCGTCATCAGTGTCACCAATAAAGTGTATAGAGCTATATTCTGATCGCCATATTAGTGTCACAGGTTAGCCAGTTAGATTCACCGTCAGTCTTTTATAGCGAAGGATACCCCCCATATATATTACTGAATAAAGGTTTTAACCCCTTGATCACCCCCAGTTAACCCTTTCAACCCCTGCCACCAGTGATCACCGTATTAGTGTCACAGGTGACGCTGGTTGTTAATTTTTTTATAGCATCAGGGCACCCGCCATATAGTACCCAATAAAGATTTAACCCTCTGTTTGCCCGGCAGGTGACATCAGTTAGGTTTTAGCAGCAGTTAGGGTCTGCATCAGCCCCAGGGAGCATCAGATTAGTGCCAGTAGCGCTAACACCCACGCACGCACCATATACCTCCCTTAGTAGTATAGTGTTTGAACAGATCAATCTCTTTGATCTGATCAGAACTATATAAGCGTCCCCAGTAGTTTAGGGTTCCCAAAAATGTAGCGTTAGCGGGATCAGCCCAGATACCTGCTAGCACCTGCGTTTTGCCCCACCCAAGTGCAGTATCAATCGAACACTGTCACTAACAAAACACATAACTGCAGCCTTCGTAGAGTCAGGCCTGATCCCTGTGAACGCTAATATTTTTTTTTGGTAGTGATTGAACAGGCTCTGACAATCAGGTGCTCTTTTTAACTCACTAGTTGTACCAGCAAATTTAGAGGCCGCAATGTCCAATCGAAAGTACACTAGTGAAGAGGCCTACATGTTTCTGAGCATATAAGATGAGAGTGAAGAAGTCACTCATCTGTCAGGCTCAGAATACGAACAAGTAGACAGCAGCGGCACCCTAACAGATAGCTCTGATGACAAAGTAGTGGTCCCTGCCAAGGTCAGGCATACCTGAACCCGTTCTTCTGTTGTTGAGGTACAAGAACACCAGGGCTCTCGTATGGAGCAGAGAGCCAGTACTAGTGCTGCTCATCCTGGTGAACTAGCAAGCACCAGCGGCCTAGGACACCCTGGTCATAGTCAAACCAGCACAGCAGTATCACGTTGTGACGTGTGGAGTCCCATAAGTGAAGTTCAAACTGGTGCGGTGGCTAGCACAATGTAGTGTCCCGCAGCCACAAAGAAGACAAACACAGGCCCGTCCAGCCCATAGTACCCTTCCCACTGTATTTGCCCATCCTAATTGACAGCCCACTACTTCTGCAGCGCCCGTACTTTCCCCATTCACTGGCCAACCCGGAATTCAGCTAGAAACAGTTGATTTTACGTCACTTGATTTTTATTTAAAGTTTTTCACATAAGATCTATATAGATCTATTGTGGACCAAAGAAATGTGTACGCTGTTCAAATCACCGCTGCTAATCCCCAGTTGACCCTTACCAGAGATTGGAAACCTATTGCGGGTTCCGAATTTAAGACCTTTCTGGGCCTATCCCTCCTCATGGGCTTAACTAAAAAGTGTGAGTTGTGGTCATATTGGGCCACTGACCCAATTCACCATATGTCCAGGTTTCTCTGCATCCATGACCAGGGCTAGATATGAGCAGATCTTGCAGTTTATGTACTTCAATGACAATGAACCCTGTCTTCCTCAAGGTGACCCTGGATTTTAATGGCTCTACAAAATTTGGCCCCTCGTAAACCAATTCAACCAACAGTTGTCTGTGTTGATTAGTCCCTGGTTAAGTTTTCTGGCCACTTGTCTTTCAAACAGTATTTTCCCAGCAAGCGTGCCAGATATGGGGTCAAGTTGTATGTTCTGTGACAGGGCAACAGGCTATACATAAAGTTTTATGGTTTACGAGGGAAAAGATGGTCACGTGGAGCCCAAGAACTACCCAGACTACATAGGGAGCACTGGCAAGATTGTGTGGGATTTGATGTTACCCTTATTCGGAAAGGGATACCATTTGTACGTGGACAATTATTACATGAGCGTGCCACTTTTTAGTCATCTTTTTCATCATGGAATTGGCAGATGTAGTACCGTGTGATCTAATTGCTGGGGCATCCCCCAGCAGCTTGTAGAATCCCGACTTAGACAGGGGGATAGAGCCTGCTTGAAGTGTAATAATTTGTTACAGAGAAGGAGGGGGGGGGGGGGATTCACAGATTGTTTTAGTTCTGTCCTCGTTTCACGCAGATATGACAGTCCAAATTCCTACGACGACTGGTGTTGTGGAGAGACCCCTCTGTGTTCACAAATACAACCTCAATATGGGAGGGGTGGACTTCAATGACCAGTTGATGGCGCCGTACTTAACAACTTCCCAACCGACGCACGCCGATGTACGTCGGCAGAATGGTATGGACAGGCAAATGGGCGTACAGCAGGGCTTGACAAATTTGCTTTAAATCTAAGAACCAGTTAAAAAAGTTAGGAGCCAGTTTTTTTTTTAGAGTGGTATGGATTGTCAGCTCCAAGGGTAAGGCCAGTAATTTTCACCCCCTATCCCTAACTCACAACGGAGCACCCCATCAATAACTGAAATGTAACGCTGTTACATCAGGGTTATGGGCTGACCATAAAGAGTAAGGCTGGCAACAGATAGAACTGGTTGGCTCTGGCAGGTGGCACTGGCTGGTACTTGCACATAGCACTGGCAGGTGTCACTGGTTTGGGACTGACAGATGGTACTGGTTGCCACTGGCAGGCGGCACTGGTTGGTGACAATGGCAGGCATTGGCCGGTGGCACTGGTATGGAACTGGCAGGTGGCACTGATTATCGGTGGCAGGCACTATTGGCACTGGCAGGTGGCAGTGGTTGGCGATGGCAGGTGGCAGTGGTTGGCGATGGCAGGTGGCACTGGTTGGCGGTGGCAGGTTTCACACTGAGCACTCAGTAACTTTGCGAAAATGACAAGTACAAGTAACAGAGGAGAGAGGAGCTGTCAGAATTGAGCTTAATGTCGGGGGTGGGTGTGAAACTGACAAGTAACAGAGAGGAGAATCTGTCAGATTTGAGCTTGATGTCGGGGGTGGGTGGGACCCGGCAGCTATCAAACACCAGCCAATGATTATAAAGTCAAGGGGGGGTGAATACTTTTGCAAGGCACTGTATCTTCATGGAGTTTGCATGTTCTCCCTGTGCTTCTGTTTCCTCCAGGTAACCCGGTTTCGTCTCATACTCTAAAGACATGCTGGTAAATTAACTGGCCCCTCTCCAAACTGGTTCTGGCATGTGTATGCATGTAGGTATTCATGTTAAATAGGAGCTGTAGATTATAAACTCCATACAAGGCAGGGACTGATGTGAATACACAGTACGTAAAAGTGCTGCTTAAAGCAAAACTCTAGTCACCATATTCAGTTTTTTTTTCTAAAAGCACCCCCGTGATTTGCACAGATTGCACATTACTATTTGGATACTGTTGCAGATGTAATTATGTGTGTGTTTTTTTAATGTGTAAATGATGTGATCTTAGAAGCAGGCAGGGGTCATCGCGATTTTGTGCATCTGAAGCCCGCTCGTGTCTATTTCCAGGATTGGGTGCAGCTGGCTACCCAGCATGCACCTCCTGATCTCACGCCTGCGCAGAAATGACACTGCACAGTGCAGTTTGTTTATTGCAGGTTGTCATAGCAATTGCGGCAGCAGTGGAAGTTCCCACCTCGCTGTAATGGCAACCTGCTAATCAAAAGAAAATTAAAGCTATTTCCTTGGACTCCTGGGATTGATGACGCCAATATCCCAGGAGTCCAAGGGAATCACGTGATTACGACGGCGCCTAGGCAGCCAGGACTGGAAGTGCCGCCAACACATTTAAAATAAAAAGATATTCAATCATAATAAAAAACAAATACAAAATTAATATCCATTTATTACTGCAATGCGGGTGAGCATGTGGATGAAATCAACTTACAAAAATGGGTTGAACTCTGCTTTAAATTGTCAGTGCTATATAGAGTAAATACCTGCAATAAATAATAAATATTAACTGCATGGAAAGCAGAATTGTGGGAAGCAGGAATGCTCTAAAACCTATGAACATATGTCAAGGCTACACATGAATCACATGAATGATTTACCACTGTGTAGAATTTATCAGTTTTAAAGTAAACTTTAATATTTAAATTGATCTTTTCTTAAACATATTAATAAGCAACCTGAAAACAACAAATGTTATGTTCACCATTCAAGGAATTGTATATGAACCCAAATTGTCACTACTGTGTCCTTTGTTACCCTAACAATAAAATTACTTCTGGGAGGAATTTGGCTTTTGGCAGAAGAGTAGGTCATTCCCGTAAAGCAAGTCTAAGCCAGATAATACACTTCAATTAAGACCTGCAATAAATCACATGAAAAGGAGCAGAGGATCCCTGAAGAGCAATTTTTCAAACCTATCTCTATTATTCCATCATCGTCAAGCTGCTATGGCAGTGTTAAAGTATAATAAACATGGAGTGAAGGAGTCTGGGTGGAAGATGTCCTCCTCTGTGCAGGGAAGCATGATGGAATGCAGAGGGCTCTGGTGTGAGAGCTGTCAATAAGAAGACATCCCACTTTCAGTTCCCCACCATGCTCTGACCTTTCCACTAACTGTGCCTGCCCTTCTCCACTAATGTCACCTTATAGGTTAGCAGGAAGAGCCAAAACGAGCAGCTAATGAGAATGAAAAGATACGAACCTCTGACAAAAAGTACAGCAATGCAATTTATTCTGAGTGTAGTAATGTAAAAAAATAAAAATAAAAACTCAAATTAAAAAATTCAAATCCAGTTTTAAAAAGGAAAGTAAATTGTCAACCCACTGTAAAACCAAAATAACTTTAGAATACAAGTCTAATGCAAAACTTCAGACAAGTAAATGACAATGGAAAGGCTGGTGCTCTCAGAGGCATCTAAATGCAACCTCTGGATGCAGCAACACTCAATACTATAGCCAAAAACAAAAAGGCCAATTGGCTGTGGCCAGCTAGAAAGGCTGTCCCTGGATAAAAAAAAAAAAAAACTTTAAGCCCAGTCAGTCAGAGGAACCATTCACATGTAATGCAGTCAGCTTCTGCCTCCTAGCATCCTTCTGTTACCAGGATGCAGGCAGCTTCTGCCTCCAAGCGTCCTTCTGCTGCTAGTATGCAGGCAGCTTTGGCAACCTAGTGTCCTTCTGTTGCAAGCAGCACTAGTAAAGTGCTTTTGCACCGTGCCCATGTAACCATTATCATAGCTGTTTACACGTGCACAGTATAAAATACTGTCTTTATGCAGAACCTATGATAGTGATATTTTTAAAAAAAAATCTTAAGATCTGAACACAGTTTGGGTTTGCTGATCTTCATGCAGCTGTGTGATAGCTGCATTAAGAACTGTTAAAAAAAAAATAATTAAAGGACAAAAATCATGACATAATAAGAGAATAACATTCCATAACTCTAGATAATTGCTACAGACATAATTATCATTTAGCTATTTAAAGTAAAGGTTTGCGAAGGTTGGAATATTCTGCCATCTACCACGATTCAAAATCCACCACCATAATGATGGTGTGGTATAATATACTGAGCTAACGCTAAAGTAATACCTGGTGGTAGGTCAGGATCACTGGGAGCCGTCTGCTGTATCTTCTTCGGTTTAACTACAGACTTGGCACTGTCTGTGTTGCTGCGACTGGTAGAACTGGATCCACAGCTTTCATGGTCATCCTGTAAAATAAAGAATATTAATGCCAATATAAAAAAAAAAAAATTGCTTTTGTTTTTTTTAATTAAATATCAGTTTTCTGCAACAACACATAACATTTACAATTACTTAAGGCAACAGACCATAGTACTTGCAATGTACAAGTATAATATTCAATAAATTAAGAAATAAGGGCATTAAAGGACTACTGATGTCTCGCCATCCACCATACATTCTAAAGCCCCATACACACTATCAGATTTTCTGCTGAGTTTTTCCTTCAGGTTTACCAAAACCATGTAGTGCAAGGGCCTACCTGATTACATACACATTGACACTCCTAAGGTTCGACCTCATATTATATGGTTTTGGTAAATCTCAGCAGAAAATCTGTTAGTGTGTATGGGGTTTAAGACTAACTAGTCAGGATAGAATTTCTTATTGATTTCTAACTGGAGTTAGTGAATAAGAAGAAATTAGAGTGTCCTTAAAGTTGGAATGGAGCTAGTTGCTCATGTATGATCTTAATTACCCTTTTTTCTATATTGATGTATGACAGTATGCACCAACATTACATGGACATACACCTTGCAACACAGGCTAGGGAATATTCCTATATGACTGGCTTGCAATTTAAATTAAATAAATGTTTTTACACTCAGGAGATCTGTAGGCACAATGGAATGCAAACAGACACCTGTAGACAACTCAGAACATATGATCAGTTATGACACCAGCCATTTGATAGTTTGACAGTTCAGTTGAGGCACAAGCATATGTGACAGTTAGCATTCCTGGGATGCTGGGAATGTAACTTTTTTTTTAAACTGTTAATTCACTTTAAGGATTATTATTCAAATGTGGCATTAAAAGTGTGGCCACTGTATATCTATCAGTAAGAATATTTTCTTGATTGACAACATTGTAAGGTGGTTTAAGGCTGTCGATCACTTAAAATTGACATTTACCTTCTGAAACCCAAAAAGCTATGGGGCATGCAGCACTGCAGGCTCATCCAAAAACATAAGAGTCATTTGTAAAATCAAATACTTTGAGAAACCTACATATTTTCTTCCTACTTTCATGGTTTTCCTGAGGCACTGGTGACATAGCTTCAACTTCACAGAAGATCACCTCACCAGTGCCTTCCAGGGAAACATCACCAAAACTCATGCATTATCTGGAGCAGCTTCTTGGACAACAAGCCACCGCAGATCTAGTTTGAGGCATGCCCTGAGTGTGATTGGGGTGACTTGGTAGTGAATAACAAGCCTCCCCAGATCTTGTAGGGGGAAGTAATTCACAAAATCTGGCTTCACGTCGTCATCACAAAACTAGGTAGAAGAAGTCAGCTACAGGGGCCGTTATTCATAAAAATGGTGGCATGGTATGCAGAACCCAGGCAGGAAGGATCTGTGGGAAAAGGGGAATTCAATAAAGATAGATGCATGTCTGTTTGCCTAAATACATTTATTTAGCATGAGCAGCTTATTAAGGTGTGTGCGTGCGTGCGTGTGCGTTTGTGCGTGCGTGTGCGTGCGTTTGTGCGTGCGTGGGGGGGTCCAGCTTTAAGATTAGCTAAACAGAGTGATGGCATGAGGAAACATTACATTGTCTGACAAATTAGCAACGGACATCACTGTACAAAAGCAAGTTCTCACTAAACCAGTAAGTATTTTTTTTACTTGAGATCATTCAAGCATCCTAGAATACACAGCTTCTTAAATTGACAGTGCCAGACAAATGCTGAATAAAAGCCAATTAAGGGTCAGGAGGTTAAAGAGTCTTGTGGAAAAGGAACATCTCTGACCTGCCTAAATAAACGTTAGAAACTCAATCTCGTTTTATCAGCTCAATCTCACAATTTGTTTCTTAACTATCTCAGATCCCCGAATCCAAATTTGTTATTTCTGTACAGTTAGTGAACTTAGATGTTCCATAAAGCAAAGACCATTTGTGCCTGGGAAAAAAGAGATCTTCAAAGAAAACCATGGATTAGGTCACAGCCCCGGTCATATGACAGACTACCCATACTTTTTCCACATCTAAAAATTGACCCTACAAATAATTACTTTGCTTACTTTAAGACACTAAAATAAATGAAAAAAAAAATTCTGACATACAGACAATCTAATCAATGAAAAATATATCCATAAACTTCTGATCAATCTTAAGTGTAGTTTGAGTCTATGGGAGGTAGAAAGGCGAAAGGCAAATGCACGAAAATCTTGCATTTAGCTGGAAACCCAGCTCAGCCAATCAATTCTACACAAAGCGGCCTCCTGCTACCTTTGCTATCAACATATTCAACCACTTCAGCTCTCGCACTGATTTATCAAAAAAGTTAAACTTTTTTGTGGGGTGAGGGGGTTCAATCTAGACTTTGGCCTCATGCATACTGGGTGTTTTCACAGCAATTCTAAACGCCATTCTTGTAAATATGTTTAAGAGTATCAAGCACTTGGGGTTCATTCATTTAATTGGCCAGAATATTAATTTATTTTGGCCAATAAAAAGAATAAACCTTTACACACATTTATGTGCATCTGGAATTTTTCTGCCAAAACACTGCAAATCCTGAACGCCCTGGCAGTGTTTTTTTTTTCCCCATCTCTAAATGCCTGTGTGTGCATGATCACATAGGTTAACATTGGAGGGCGTTTAGAGGCAGAAAAAAAAAAAGTGCAAACACTTCTAAAAGCAGCATTTAAAATATCCTTTGTGCATGAGGCCCTTTTAGGTGAAAATGTCTTACAAAAATGGTTTTATGTTCTATGCAATCTAAAAAAAAGAAAAAAATGCACTTTTTATACTTAGATCAGTGTTACTGTACATAACAGTACATACAGTGGGGACGGAAAGTGTTCAGACCCCCTTACATTTTTCACTCTTTGTTATATTGCAGCCATTTGCTACAATCATTTAAGTAAATTTTTTTCCTGTACACACGGCACCCCATATTGACAGAAAAACACAGAATTGTTAACATTTTTGCAGATTTATTAACCACTTGCTTACTGGGCACTTAAACACCATTCTGCCCAGACCAATTTTCAGCTTTCGGTGCTCTCACAATTTGAATGACAATTACTCAGTCATGCAATACTGTACCCAAATGAATTTTTTGTCCTTTTTTTCCCACAAATAGAGCTTTCTTTTGGTGGTATTTGATCACCTCTGGGGTTTTTATTTTTTGCGCTATAAATGAAAAAAGACCGAAAATTTTGAAAAAAAACGCATATTTCTTTGTTTCTGTGACAGAATTATGCAAATTATTAATTTTTCTTCATAAATTTTGGTCACAATTTATACTGCTACATATCTTTGGTAAAAATAACCCAAATTAGTGGATATTATTTGGTCTTTGTGAAAGTTAGAGAGTCTACAAGGTGTGGTGCGAATCGCACAAAACTGATCACATCTGATGTACTGGAGGCCGATCTCGCTTCTTGTGACCCGAACAAGTCAGGAAAGTACAAATACCCCCCAAATGACCCCTTTTTGGAAAGTAGACATTCCAAGGTATTTAGTAAGAGGCATGGTGAGCTTTTTGATGTTGTCATTTTTTTCCCACAATTCTTTGCAAAATTAAGATTTTTCATTTTTTTTATTTTTCTCCACAAAATTGTCATTGTAATAGGTTATTTCTCTCACATGGCATGTGTATACCACAAATGACACCCCAAAATAAATTCTGCTACTCCTCCTGAGTATTACAATACCACATGTGTGGGACTTTTTCACAGCCTGGCCACATAGAGAGGCCCAACATGCAGGGAGCGCCATCATGTGTTCTAGGAACATAAATTACACATCTAACTTGTTGACTATTACACTTTTGAAGCACCAGGACAATGACACGTGACACTGATGACAGATGGCACTGATACGTGGCAATGAGGACACTTATACGTGGCACTGATGACAGGTGGCACTGAAGACAGATGGCACTAATATGTGGCACTGATGACGCGTGGCACTTATACGTGGCACTGATGACATGTGGCACTAATACATGGCACTGAAGACACGTGGCACTGAAACGTGGCACCGATGACAGATGGCACTAATACATGGCATCGATGACGCGTGACACTGATGACAGATGGCACTGATAAGTGGCATTGATGACACGTGACACTGACAACAGATGGCACGTGACACTGACAGGTGGCACTGATGACAAATGGCACTGATACGTGGCACTGATGACAGATGGCACTATGTGGCACTGATGGCACTGACGACACGTGGCACTGGGGGCAGGTGGCACTGGGGGCAGGTGGCACTGGGGCAGGTGGCACTGGGGCAGGTAGCACTGGGGGCAGGTAGCACTGGGGGCAGGTAGCACTGGGGTGGATGGCACTGGGGGCAGGTAGCACTGGGGTGGATGGCACTGGGGGCAGGTAGCACTGGGGTGGATGGCACTGGGGGCAGGTAGCACTGGGGTGGATGGCACTGGGGTGGATGGCACTGGGGGCAGGTGGCACTGGGGCGGATGGCACTGGGGCGGATGGCACTGGGGCAGATGGCACTGGGGCAGATGGCACTGGGGCAGATGGCACTGGGGCAGATGGCATTGGGGCAGATGGCATTGGGGCAGATGGCATTGGGGCGGATGGCATTGGGGCGGATGGCACTGCTGGGGGAGGATGGAACTTTATTTTTTTTTTTATTTTTATTTTTTTTTCTATCCCACAGGCAGAACGGCTGCCGCTGCAGCCGTTCATCTCTCCCCTCTCGCACTGTCTGTGCGAGGAGGGAGAGCGGCGCCGAGAGATGATCTCATATGTTTACATATGAGATCATCTCCCATTGGACACGCCGATCACGCTGTAAACGGCCGCTGTGATTGGCCGTTTACAGCGATCTGTGTTTGCCTGTCCCCGGGGGACACGGCGAACACAGAACTTCCGCGATGCGCGCCCGCGGGGGCGCACATTGCGGAAGTAAACATCGGGCCGTCCAGGGACGACCGCCCGAACGAAGGCGCCTGCTCTACGGCCGTCATTCGGCCATAGGGCGGGCGCGAGGAGGTTAAAAAAGTGAACTGACATATCACATGGCCCTAAGTATTCAAACACTTTGCTGAGACACTCATATTTAACTCAGGTGCTGTCCATTTCTTCTGATCATCCTTGAGATGGTTCTACACCTTCATTTGAGTCCAGCTGTGTTTGATTATACTGATTGGACTTGATTAGAAAAGCCATACACCTGTCTATATAAGACCTTACAGCTTCACAGTGTATGTCAGAGCAAATGAGAATCATGAGGTCAAAAGGAACTGCCTGAAGAGCTCAGACTAAATTCTGGCAAGGCACAGATCTGGCCAAGGTTACAAAAAGATTCTGCTGGTTCCTAAGAGCACAGTAGTCTCCATAATCCTTAAATGGAAGACGTTTGGGATGACCAGAACCCTTCCTAGAGCTGGCCGTCCGGCCAAACTGAGCTATCGGGGGAAAAGAGCCTTGGTGAGAGAGGTAAAGAAGAACCCAAAGATTACTGTGGCTGTGCTCCAGAGATGCAGTCGGGAGATGGGAGAAAGTTGTATAAAGTCAACCATCACTGCAGTCCTCCACCAGTTGGGGCTTTATGGCAAAGTGGCCCAACAGAAGCCTCTCCTCAGTGCAAGACACATGAAAGCCTGCATGGAGTTTGCAAAAAAAAAAATACCTCAAGGACTCCACGATGGTGAGAAACAAGATTCTTTGGTATGATGAGACCAAGATAGAACTTTCTGGCCTTAATTCTAAGCGGTATGTGTGGAGAAAACCAGGCACTCCTCATTACCTGTCCAATATAGTCCCCAACAGTGAAGCATGGTGGTGGCAGCATCATACTGTGGGGGCGTTTTTCAGCTGCAGGGACAGGACGACTGGTTACAATCAAGGAAAAGGTGAATGCGGCCAAGTACAGGGATATCCTGGATGAAAACCTTCTCCAAAGTGCTCAGGACCTCAGACTGGGCCGAAGGTTTACCTTCCAACAAGACAATGACCCTAAGCACACAACTAAAATAATGAAGGAGTGGCTTCACAACAACTCTGACTAATCTTGAATGGCCCTGCCAGAGCCCTGACTTAGGCTGGATTCACACCTATGCATTTTTTGTGCTTTTTGCATTTTGCAGATTTCTACCAAAGTCCATTTAACATGGTCTCCTATTGAACGTATTCTGTAGTGCAAATCTGCAAAATGCAAAAAGCACAAAAAATGCATAGGTGTGAATTCAGCCTTAAACCTAATTGAGCATCTCTTGAGAGACCTAAAAATGGCTGTCCACCAACGTTTACCATCCACCCTGACAGAACTGGAGAGGATCTGCAAGGAGGAATGGCAGAGGATCCCCAAAACCAGGTGCGAAAAACTTGTTGCATCTTTCCCAAAAAGACTCATGGATGTATAAGATCAAAAGGGTGAGTCTACTAAATACTGAGCAAAGGGTCTGAATACTTAGGACCATGTGATATTTCAGTTTTTCTTTTTTAATAAATGTGCAAAAATGTCAACAATTCTGTCAATATGGGGTGCTGTGTGTACATTAATGAGGAAAAAAAATAAACTTAAATGATTTTAGCAAATGGCTGCAATAGAACAAGGAGTGAAACATTTAAAGGGGGTCTGAATACTTTCTGTCCCCACTGTATTTGTTCTACAATTTATTCCTTTTATAAAAATGACACTCAAATTAAAATTTCGGTACAAAGAATCATTTAAAAATGAAATAAAGACATATTTTACATCTGAAGCACTGGGTCGGTACCCCACATACGTCCACTTTTTAAAACATTTTGCATATTTTGATATTACCTCCTCCCTTCATAGATAACGTTTGATTCATGGAAGCAATAATACAGCTTGCATGAATAGAGGAGGGGTCGGAAAGGGAAGGCATAGTCGGTATTTTTGATGAGTGCATATGACATGGGGCAGCACTCACAACATGAAAGGAGATAATTCAAGTAAGCTTATATTTTCAAAGTAATTATTGTTTGTATGCTGTGACTACAGAACTCCTTTAAATAAAAGGTTAAAAAGGTACAAAATTTAAAAGTAGTTTAGGAGGAGTAAAGGCAGAAAGTTTATCTTAATGCATTCTATGCATTAAGACTCCTTTCACATCAAGCCGCTTTTTAGGCATTTTAGCATTACAAATAGCCTCTAAATAATGCCCGAAAACCACCTCCCATTTATTTCAGTATGACTTTACACTGGGGCGGTGCGTGCTTGGGGGACATTAGGAAAAGTCCTGCAAGCAGCAGCTTTGGGGCAGTTTGGGAGCACTGTATCAAGCCCTGCCAAAACGCCCTGCCCATTGAAATGAATGGGCAGTGCTTCAAAAGCGTGGGCGCTTTTAACCCACTCTTTGGAGTTAAAGGTGCCTCGCTAGCAAACGAAAAGCGCCGCACAAACGAGCAGTGCTTTAGCGCTAACGGCCGGTTGCTGCAGTGTGAAAGTAGCCTAAGATAAAAAGCCTTCTGTGTGCAGCAGTTGCCCTCCAGCACCCCCTAATACTTACCTGAGCCCCATCTCTATCCAGTGAGTTCTACGAATGCCTTGGCCGTCCAAGACGCTCCTTCTTACTGGCCAAGACACAGCAGTGGCACCAATGGCTCCCACTGTCAATAAAATTGAGTCAGCCAATCAGGAGAGAGAGGGGGGTGTGGCTGGACCTATGTGTCTGAATGGACATCAGAAGCTTTGTCTTGGTTTGGGTGCCCCCATAGCAAGCTACTTGCTGTGGGGGAATGCCACCTGCGTCCTCTCCCTTCCCCTAATAGATCAGCGTATAACACACACCTTTTTCCCCTAAAATCAGGGGGAAATCAGGGGTGCGTGTTATACGCCGATCCCCCGCTGTTTATATCCCCTTCTGCCACTCTCTGTGGCTTCCGGGTATTTTCGGTTATCTTCGGCTGTTCTCGGCTATCTTCGGCCATTCTTGGCAGCTTTCAGTAAGCCGAAAGCCGCTGAGAACAGCCGAGTGTGGCCGAAAATAGCTGAGAGCGTCCGGCTGCGGCCGAAAATACCCGAAGGCCGCCAAGAACGGCCGAGACCTGCCGACATACACAGGACATCCGCTCTGTATCTCGGCGGTGCCATTTTTAAATGGCAAACACACTAACGAGGCTGCAAATGACTGGCAAGGCTGCAACAGAAGGCTGCAAATGACTGACAAGGCTGCAATGCAAGGCTGCAAATGATTGATAAGGCTGCAATGCAAGGCTGCAATTGACACTGACAAGGCTGCATTGATGGGCATTTAAATGTAAGGTTTTTTTCCTTAAACTTCCCTCCTAAAAGTTTTTTTCTTTTACATTACCTCCTAAACTTGGGATGCGCGTTATACGCCGGTGCAGGTTATATGCCGATAAATACAGTAGTTGTTCGTGGAACAGTTTTTTACAGTAATGCAGGGAATGCCTTAGGCGGTTGTAAACCCCAGTCATGGAATTGAACTAAGCACATATATCTGCAGTGATAACTTATCTCTCTCCAAAGCTCCAAGTGTAGATTCTCTCTGGTGCTTTGTTCCTCTGTTATCAGCATGAGCCACTTCTGAGAAGTTTTAAGGACACATCAGATAAAATTTGTGATGGGGATGGAGAGACGCACACAGCATGTCTATTCAGAGCACAGCTCTGCACAATCCTTCATTCCTCTACCTATGCAGTGGGGGGGTCCCTTTCCTCAAAACAGCTCTTACACAGTTTATAAGAGCTGTAACTTCATTTCTCCACCCCCTCCTCTGTACTCCTCACAGAAGCATTAAGATTTTATCATAACTCTGCACTTTGAAGGGTTGTAGACAAGATAAGACTGCAAATAGACCTATGTAGGATTTGTTTCATCTCTGTGTATCATCTGAGGCTATTCACTGGGTAGATGTGAAGGTTTACATCCACTTTAGGTTAAAAAATAAAATAATAATAATTTTAGTCTTTAGCACTACTGGCAAATAAAATACATACATTTCAGTTGCACACCAATTGACCTTATGGTGGTCAGTAGGAGGAATGCAAAGAAAGCTGGAGGAGATCTTGTGTCTAGCATGCTCTAGAGATGTAAATTAGCCAGCGTGAGACTCCAAATAGACTCAAACTATAGATGAAATATCATCTTTGATCAAATCAACCATTTAAAAGATCTCTGCGGGCCCCAGATTTATCTGAACTTTTCATTATTTTGCCTCTTAGAGTTATCCTGTATGTACTCACGTAAATTTCCCATAAAAACCATATTTAATTAACCCAATCTTTAACAAAGCACTGAAAACAATCAGTAGCAATTGGCAGTTAGCACAGCCAAATGCAGCTTTTAGCTCTTTAGAGACTAGTGAGGCTATTCATTAGAATTATTATAGCAGGTGCTCAGTTACCATTTTGCGCTATCTGGCCAAACTGGTTAGTTAAGGATTAACGCAAGGAGCAGAGTATACACGCTAATCAAAGGCGCCCGTGATCCCACTCAGCCTTGTAAAGGACAATGTAATACAGAAAAGGATCTAGACACAATTAAGACAAATACATGGGACAAAAAATAAACATTATTTAAGTCCGATCCTATCCGCAAGGCATGTACTGCCTAATCTTAATGAAAACAAGAACAAAATGGGTGAAACAACACACACATCCACACATGTTCGGGTAAAAAGGGCTACACTGATAAAGTATCAACGGCTTATGCAAGTCTCTCCATATATCATTAGATGTGATTCTTGGCTCTATATTCCCCTTCAGATGGTATTAATCACCAACACACCTTTATCCATAGCTGAAGGAAAACATTCAGGCCGCTTTTGTAAACTCTTCTACCCTCACACTGCGGTCTTGCAAAAATTTATATACACCATTGATTTGATCTAATAAATGCAGTTATGGTTATTTACATATTGCAATAAAAATCGAAGGCTTGAGAAACAAACTAAAACAAAGAATTTATAAAGGTTTATGCCTGTTATATAAGCAGCAAATGTGTTGAAATAATTTAATGTTTTAGTAAAACGTACTGCATGGAATACCACTGACAAGAATGACGGTCTCAAAGTTTCTGAGTATATATGTGAATACAACAGAACATAACCACCTATGTATATTTTAGTTAAAACAGACCTTGCATAAAAATAAAAATGCAAAGATTTGCTTTACCAACAGCCCCCTTACAAGACAATACAAAACACTACAAAAAAACATGTGTGTGTGTGTGTGTGTGTGTGTGTGTGTGTGTGTGTGTGTGTGTGTGTGTGTGTGTGTGTGTGTGTGTGTGTGTGTGTGTGTTCGTTCATCTCTCCCCTCTCCTTTTCTATCCCCCTACCCCCAAATCCCTTCTTCTTACTTTATCTTTCCTTATTCTTCTTTAGTCTCTCTATTATTTGATGAAAGCCTGTTTCATCCCCTTGAATGTGCCATGTGGTATCGATGTTGTCAATGGCAGTTACCAGTCTCACAATCTGTTGAAACCCTTTAATTATGTTTTTGTTTGCCAGGCTGACAAGCCTCTTACACTTACTATAATAGACTCCAAAACTTCTTGTAGCATCTTCATTTTCTTTGCAGAAGCCTTTTGCAATGCAAGATTGTTTCTGTATACTTGAATCGAACCAATAAAAATACTGAACAAGAAAATAAAACCTCAGCCATGAAGGTTCTTGTTCAGGCTCGGTTCGCACTGCTGCAGCATGAGGTCCAACTTGCATGACAGGTCATATTCATTGTTTCCCTATGAGAGACATCTTAACTGATACTACACAAGTCGCTCTAACTTTAGAAAAGGTTCCTGCGCTATTTTGGTCCGACTTGGGTGCAATTTCAGCCCTTCTACAGGCTCCTAAAAAGCATTCAAGGAAGGAATTTGCAGGGCAAAGTCATTTGACTTTGCCATCGTAGCAGGGTGAACCGAGCCTTAAACATTTACTGTTATGGGGTGACAACTGCATCCTAGTTGTGCTTCTGAATCATAAGCATTTCTGTTGTATATCAAGTGTCACCATTATGACATTTTTATACCTGCCACAAAAGATGGTGCAGTTGGTGCGAAAATCCAAATCAGCAGAGGGGCAGAGGAGTGGAGCAGAGCGGAGCAGCATGGTGTTCGGGAATAGCGTGTGTCGTAAGTGTGTGAGAGTGAGGACGACTGACCCCCCCCCCCCCACCCCCCCCAGACTGGAGAAAAGGTAGCGGGTGACCCGGGGGACTGAGAGCAGCGGCGGGAATGGGAGGACAGTACAAGGAGACTGCAAAGTGACAAGTCCGACCAGAAAGCGGAAGGTGGAGAGTGACAGGCAGACAGGGGGGCAGAGTGAGAAGAAACCAGTCAGAGACCAGCACTACTGGAGCTGAGGGACTCCCCTAGCTGCCAGGGGAAGAACTCTTCCAGTGACAGTGGGGGGGGGGGGGGGGGGTGTGAAGGGAAAGTTAGCACAGATTCTGGTGGGAGGGGACTCAATTCTTAGAAGGACAGTGAGGGCAATCTGTCACAAAGACCTGAAGCGCTAAACTGCAGGCTGTTTACCGGGTGCTTGGGTTCAGCACATCACAGATCAAGTGAGGGGAGGGGCTGGAGAAGACCCGGCTGTCATGGTGTACGTTGATACCAATGACAAAGTCAGAAGCAGATGGAGTGTCCTAAAGTATGATTTTAGGGAATTAAGAGCTAAATTGAGAAAATGGACCACCAAGGTAGTATTCTCAGGAATACTACCAGTACATCGAGCCACATCAGAAAGGCAACTTCTCAGTCGGTCACCAGTTCTACAGAAGGGACAAATTGCACTTAAATGGAGGAGGGTGCAGATCTGCTGGGAGTGAAGATGGCCAAAAAGTTAGAGGGACTTTTAAAATAAGCGACTGGGGGGGGGTTCAGAGGTAGAGATAGTCAGCGCGGAACATATTCCAGATGGTAGTATTGGGGGCATTTGTGGTAGGTTGACTTAAGTACACAAACCCAAGGTAAGTATAGTAACAAGTCCTATTTGCAATCTTGGAACACCCAATAAGAGGGCAGTATGCAACCGGTCTAAACTACATGGCATGTTCACCAATGCCAGGAGCCTGGCGGACAAGATGGGAGTACTAGAGATACTGTTGTACAAAGAGGATTTTGATTTTGTGAGAATTTCAGACTTGGTTCAACATCTCTCATGATTGGCTGGCAACCATTTAAGGGCATTCCCTTTATCACAGGGATAGAGAGGGTAAAAAAAGGGGGAGGGGTATGCCTGTATAGCAAGAATAATGTACAAGTGAATGTGAGAGATGACATCACTAAAGGAGCTACGGAGGAGGTGGAATCCTTATGGGTAGAGAGCCAAAGGGATGAAACAAAGGGGAAAATAACACTGGGACTATATAGGAGCTATAGGCACCCTAACCTGAGGGAGGAGGGGGAGACAGACCTCCTATCACAATTTTGATTAGCAGCAAGGATGGGAAGTGTCATTATAATGGGGGATTTTAATTACCCAGACAGACTGGACGGAAGGAAGCACGCATTCATCTAAGGCTCGCCAGTTCCTAAATGTCTTGCAGGACAATTCCATGAGTCAGATGTTAGACGCACCAACTAGAAATAAAGCGTTACTGGATCTCCTGACTACCAACATAAAAATGCACTGCATTTCAAAAGAACCAACTTCCCTAAACAAACCCTGCTAGAAGATATAAATTGGGAAAGAATCTTAGGAAATGCATATAAAAGCAAAGGGGAATGCCTTAAAAAAAACACAAGGTTGAGGAATCATCATGAGCATTCAGATTTTACAAAGAAAAAAAACAACAAGAAATGTTACCAAGAAATTCTTTAAGTATGTAAACAGTAAAAAGGGAGGACAGACCATTTTGGCCCTATAAAGAATGAGGAAGGAAATCTGGTTACAAAGGATGGGGAGATGGCAAAGGTATTGAATTTATTCATCTCCTCGGTCATCACAAAGAAATCGGGGGGCTGCAGTAACCAAAACTGCAGTGTTTATCCTCATGACACATCACAGGAAGCACCCACATGGCTAACGGGGGACAGAATTAGAGACAGACTTGGAAAACTTAACATTAATAAGTCACCGGGACCAGATGGCTTGCACCCGTGGGTCCTTAAGGAACTCAGTCAAGTAATTGCCAGACCATTGTTTCAAATTTTTACTGACAGTCTACTAATGGGAATGGTACCAGCTGATTGGAAAAAAGCCAATGTAGCAACAATATTTAAAAATCCCTGGGGATTACAGACCAGTTAGCCTAACATCAATAGTATGCAAGCTACTGGAGGGGATGATAAGGCAGGGGTTGACAAATTTGCTTGGAATCTAGGAGCCAGCTAAAAAAGTTAGGAGCCAAGTCCGTGACGGCGATCTGGACCTGTCCCTGGCCTGACATGGAGACGAGTGAGGGGAAGATACTCCTCAGCCCCCCACCTGTCTCCAAGTCATTGCCCATAGCTCTTAGAGGGACATTTTTAACCTCCCTGGCGGTACCATTATTTCGGATTTTAGGTGCTAAAAGCGGTACCATTATTTTGCATGAAAATTTGGCGTTTTATATTGTAGTCCTGCAATTCTTAGGAATAACTCTCTTAAATCTGTCCAAACCAGAGTCTAGCAGACATCCCGGGTATGATAAAGTTTGAAAAATTAAATCATAAATTATAATATAAGAAATAATTATAAATAATTGTACCAAATAATAATATAACAATAATAAAAATTATTCAATAATGTAATCACATCAAAAACACAGAAATTTGCTCAGTTGCAGAATTGTCACTGTCATTACTTTTCAGTATTTGATGACGAATCTCCCCACAAATCGCTATCGCTCAATTCTGCGAGTGATTCCAATTTATTATCGCTGTTTTCTAGCTGCTCTAAAATCATTTTTGATGTACAGTGACAGTTTTGGTTGCTATGGACAATCTCCAGTTTCCAGGTATAAAGAACAGCTTTTATTATATAAAACTACATGCAGGACACTGGGCAGACCACTAGGGACAACGGGGATGTGAAATGTTTACATACAGCAATGTAATCTGTAAGATTACATTATACTGTATGTATACTGTGTGTTTCACTTTTTGAATTTGGCGCCGATCTCCGTGCCCGTGCGTCGCAACGCTCGCAGGGAACGGAGATCGCCGATGTGATAGATCGAGCGAGACACGGCTCGCTCGTACAGCGGGGAGACGACGCTGGATCCGAGGGAGAAGGTGAGTATTCCTCCTCCTGGATCCAGCGATGCAGTCCCGAGTCTGACTCGGGGATACCGCTAATGGTATAAAAAATCCACCCCGAGTCAGACTCGGGAAAACCGTCAGGGGGGTTAAATTGCATTTTAGTGTAAATATGAGATGTGAGGTCTCTCTGACCCCAGATCTCATATATAAAAGAGGACCTGTCATGCTTTTTTCTATTACAAGGGATTTTTACATTCCTTGTAATAGGAATAAAAGTGACACACATTTATTTTTTTAAAAGAACAGTGAAAAAATTTAAAATAAAAGTTAAAATAAGAAAAAAAATGTTTTAAATGCGCCCTGTCTCGCCAAGCTTGCGTGCAGAAGCGAACGCATATATGAAAGCGGTGTTCAAACCACACATGTGAGGTATCGCTGCGATCGGTAGAGTAAGAGCAATAACTCCTCTGTAACTCAAAACGTGCAACCTATAGAATTTTTTAAACGTCGCCTATGGAGATTTTAAAGGGTAAAAGTTTGTCGCCATTCCATGAGCGGGCGCAATTTTGAAGCGTGACATGTTGGGTATCGATTTACTCAGCGTAACATTATCTTTCACAATATAAAAAAAAAAAATTAGGCTAACTTTACTGTTGTCTTTTTTTTTATTAAATAAAAATTTTTTCCCCAAAAAAAGTGCGCTTGTAAGTCCGCTGTGCAAATACGGTGTGACAGACAGTATTGCAACGACCACCATTTTACTCTCTAGGGTGTTAGAATAAATAATTAAAAAAATATATATATATATATATAATATATATATATATATTATAATATAATATAATATAATATAATATAATATATATATATATATATATATATATATATATATATATATATATATATATATATATATATATATATATATATATATATATATATATATATATATATATATATATATTTTTTTTGTTTTGTTTAGGGGTTCTAAGTAAAGGGATGGAGAAAGACTGGCAGGAAATCAATTAGCATTGTTGGTTGTAATTCCAACGGCCACCACAAGAGGGCGCCAGATTCCAGAAGGAACCATAGGATCACAGAAGGCCTCAAAGCCGGGGGCTCAATTACCGGCCGCCTGTGGCGCGGCCCGACGCGATCGCGCGGGGGGGGGGGGGGGTCCACGGAGACGGGATACCCCCAGCTATGCTGCCCCAGGCGCAAGGTCGCTGATTCTAGTCGCCAATGCGACCTGGCGACCGGGTTTTGTCGAGCACTGTGATAAGGGACTATATACAAAATTTTAGTAAAGAAAACATTATCATTAGCAGTAATCAGCATGGATTCATGAAGAATCGTTCTTGCCAAACCAATCTATTACCTTCTATGAGGAAGTGAGCTGTCATCTAGCTAAAGGAAGGCCCATAGACGTGGTTTATCTGGATTTTGCAAAAGCATTTGACACAGTTCCCCATAAACGTTTACTGTACAAAGTAAGGTCCGTTGACATGGACCATAGGGTGAGTAAATGGATTGAAAACTGGCTACAAGGGCGAGTTCAGAGGGTAGTGATAAATGGGGAGTACTCGGAATGGTCAGGGGTTGAAAGTGGGGTCCCCCCGGGGTCCTGTGCTGGGACACATCCTATTTAATTTGTTCATAAACGACCTGGAGGATGGGGTAAACAGTTCAATCTCTGTATTTGCGGACGATTCTAAAAAAGTAAAGTAAAAATAAAGGACATGGGGGTCCTAGTAGATGACAAGCTTAGCAATGGCATGCAATGCCAAGCTGCTACTAACAAAGCAAACAGAATATTGGCATGCATTAAAAAAGGGGATTAACTCAAGAGATAAAGGACAAAGAATTCTCCAACTCTACAAGACTTTAGTCCGGCCTCACCTGGAGTATGCTGTCCAGTTCTGGTCACTAGTCCTCAGAAAGGATGTACTGGAAATGGAGCGAGTACAAAGAAGGGCAACGAAGACTAATAAAGGGACTGGAGAATAATAGTTATTAAGAAAGGTTGCAAACACTGAACTTATTCTCTCTGGAGAAGACACGCTTGAGAGGGGATATGAATTTAATTTATAAATGCCACACTGGAGACCCCATAATAGGGATAAAACTTTTCCATGGAAGGGAGTTTAATAAGATATGTGGCCACTCATTAAAATTAAGAAATTAGATTTAACCTTAAACTGTGTAGAGGGTTCTTTACTGTAAGAGCGGAAATTATGTGGAATTCCCTTCCACGGGCGGTGGTTTCAGTGGGGAGCGGTGGTTTCAGTGGGGAGCATCAATAGTTTCAAAAAAACTATTAGATAAGCACCTGAACGACCACAACATACAGGGATATATAATGTAATACTGACATATAATCACACACATAGGTTGGACTTGATGGACTTGTGTCTTTTTTCAACCTCACCTACTACGCAACTATGTATGTCTCCCTGTCTCACAGGCACCAGGTGGCCATGGTCCACTGTCCAAGAATTAGGTTCCGAACAATGATGACCTGCTGACACAATGCTTTACTAAAATAAATAAACAGACTAATGCTTTAGTTAATGGACCCTTAATCATTTAAACATTTGTTTTGAACAAATTGATAAATCTAAAGAAATTCCAAAATAAGGAAAAGGGATACAGTGCTAAAAATGGCACAACATTCAACTGTTTTCATGTAAAAAAAATAAAAAAGAAGTGAAAAAGGACTTTAATGTGCCAAGCAAGACTCCAAAAAAACCAAAACCATGATCTAAAATTCAAGTTTTTTAACATGGCAAATTCATACAAATGTGTAACATTAAAAGCAAGCTACCCTGACAAAATGTCACACTTGCGATATAGATTTCCTTGAAAGGAGTGCTAATCTTGCTAGGCCAGAAATACACTGTACAAAGTTATATACAGTTGTGCTTAAAAATTTTGCATACCCTGGCAGAAATCGTGAAACATTAGCATGACTATTATAAATATGGCCGGTCATGGCAAAAAAAAAAACTGTCTTTTATTAAAGAGGAAGTAAACCCTGATGAGTTCCTCTTTGATTCCCTGCAAAGGTAAAGCATAATGGACTACTATGCATCACATAGTATTCCATTATGTGTCACTTACCTGACACAGGAGCCAGCGAAGTCACCCCTGTCCCCTGTAGTCCGGAGCGTCCATCTTCTCGGTGGGTCTCGCTGCTCCGCCGCTGTCATTCAGTGAAGCCGCGATGACGTCACTCCCACGCATAAACACGGGAGCCGCCACTCGCGGCATATCGCCATTGACAGCGGTGCCTGTCTTTCGGGTTTTAGTGGTTATACCGGGATGATGCCTGCACCTACAAGCATCATCCCAGTATCATTCTTTTCAGCTGGCGATTCAGATTTAGGCAGAAGTGATATGAGTGGCTAATTAGCCACTCAATCATTTCTGTGGTTGGTGGAATGGAGTCCCACCCCCTCCTGCCACCTCTCCAGAGCTCTCCGTTCCGATCGAGACCAGGGGCGTTGTGGCCAGTGGCGATGGCTGCCCTGTACAGAGAGAGAGGAACTGACATGGTTCCCCTCTCTCTGTAGCCATGGAAACAGAGCAGGATGAGTAGTTTGTCATTTCCGTTTCCGGCCGTTTGTTTACCTGGCTACTGGCGGCCAGAGAAGCAGCTGATCGGACTGGTCTCTGTCTAATTAGCTGCATGGGGGCCAGAGGAGAGATTTGGGGTCTAATAGACCCCAAATACCTGCATAAAAAGAATGCATAGGTTACACATATGTAAACAGTGTTTACACCACACGTGAGGTATTGTCGCCAATGTCAGAGCGAGATCAATAATTCTAGCACCAGACCTCCAGTGCAACTCTAAACTGGTAACCTGTAAAAGGTGTTTAACCACTTGACCACTGGGCATTTAAAACACCCTTAATAACCAGACCCATTTTCAGCTTTCGGTGCTCTCACATTTTGAAGGACAATTACTCAGTCATGCAACACTGTACCCATATGAAATTTTTGTCCTTTTTTTCACACAAATAGAGCTTTCTTTTGGTGGTATTTAATCACCGCTGGGTTTTGAATTTTTTGTGCTATAAAAGAAAAAAAGACCGAAAATAAATTTTTCTTCGTTTCTATTATAAAATTTAGCAGATTAGTAATTTTTCTTCATAAATTTTGGACAAAATTTATACTACTACATATCTTTGGTAAAAAATAAGTACAAATTGGTGGATATTATTTGGTCTTTGTGAAAGTTATACAGTCCACAAGCTATGGTGCCAATATCTGAAAATTGATCACACCTGAAGTACTGACGGCCTATCTCATTTCTTGAGACCCTAACATGCCAGAAAAGTACAAATACCCCCCAAAGACCCCTTTTTGGAAAGAAGACATTCCAAGGTATTTAGTAAGAGGCATGGGGAGGTTTTTGAAGTTGTCATTTTTTCCTACAGTTCTTTGCAAAATTAAGATTTTTTTTTTCCACAAAATTGTCATATTATCAGGTTATTTCTCACACAAAGCATATGCATACCACAAATTACACCCCAAAACACATTCTGCTATTACTCCCGAGTATGGCGATACCACATGTGTGAGACTTTTACACAGCGTGGCCACATACAGAGGCCCAACATGCAGGAAGCGCCATCAGGCGTTCTGGAGCACCCAGGCCAATTCTGACATTTCGCTCCTACATGTAAAAATCATCATTTATTTGCTAGAAAATTACAAAGAATCCCAAAACATTATATATGTTTTTTTAGCAAAGACCCTGGAGAATACAATGGTGGTCATTGCAACTTTTTATCATGCACGGTATTTGCGCAGCAATTTTTTGAACGCGTTTTTTTTTTTTTTGAAAAAAAAAAAAAAACAGTTTTGTGCTTTAAAAAAACAAAACAGTAAAGTTAGCCCAATGTTTTTGCATAATGTGAAAGATGAAGTTACGCTGAGTAAATAGATACCCAACATGTCACCCTTCAAAATTGCACACGCTCATGGAACGGCGCCAAACGTCGCTACTTAAAAATCCCCATAGGCAACACTTTAAATTTGTTTGTACTGGTTACGTTTTGAGTTACAGAGGATGTCTAGGGCCAAAATGATTGCTCTTGCTCAAACGTTCGCAGCGATACCTCACATGTGTGGTTTGAGCATCGTTTTCATATGTGGGCAGGACTTACATATGTGTTCGCTTCTGCATGGTAGCACATGGGGACAGGGGCGCTTTACATTTTTTTTTTCTTTATTATTGTTCATTTTACTTTATTTTAGTTTGACATTTTTTTCCCCAAAAATACATTTTTTGATCACTTTTATTCCTATTACAAGGAACGTAAACATCCCTTGTAATAGGAATAGGCATGACAGGTCCTCTTTACAGTGAGATGTGGGGTTAATAAGACCCCACATCTCACCTCTAGGCTGGGAAACCTGAAATGAATGAAAAAAAAATGGCAGGGTATCGCAGAGTATTGGCAGGGTATTGGGTATTGCAGGGTACTGGCAGGGTATTGGCAGGGTATTGCAGAGTATTGGGTAATGCAGAGTATTGGCAGGGTATGGTAGAGGATTGGCAGGGTATGGCAGAGGATTGGCAGAGAATTAAGGGGTTAAATTTCGGTGAGCAGCGATGTGGGCACTGCAGATGCAGCCCACAGCGCTGCTGACACCGATCTCTTCCCCCTCCGCTGTGCCGATCGGTACAGAGAGGGGGATGGATGTTATGACGGCCGGTTTGTTTACAAGTGATCGCTCTGTCATTTGACGGAGCGATCACATGGTAAACGACCGTGATGAGCGGCCGTTTAATGTGATCCGTGATGCGCCGTCCCTGTGGACCCGGCGGTCACGGATGCTCTCAAGTGTGCGCCTCAAGGGGCGCGCGAGAGCTTAATTCTGGGAGGCCGGTAATTAATGGCCTCTCAGAGTTAGACAACCGCCCTGAAGCCGTTAATCGGCTATGGGCTGGTTGTTAAGTGGTTAAAGTGCCGCTTATGGAAAAATGTAAGCACCGTAGTTACAGACGCAACATGTTTGGTATCTATTTACTCGCCGTAACATAAATTTTCACATTATACAAAAAAATTGGGCTAAGTTTTTTCTTTTAACCACTTAAGCCCCGGACCATTTGGCTGCCCAATGACCAGAGCACTTTTTGCGTTTCGGCACTATGGCGATTTAATGGACAATTGCACGGTCGATCGATTTGGCTCCCAAACATAATTGTAAACCTTTTTTCCTCACAAAAAGAGCTTTCTTTTGGTGGTATTTGATCACCTCTGTGGTTTTTATTTTTTGCGCTATAAACAAAAAAGTTATAGCGTCTACAAGATAGGGCATAGTTTTATGCCATTTTTATAAAAAAAAAATTGACTAGTAATGGTGGCGATTTTTATGGTGACTGCGGCATTATGGCGGACAGATCAGACACTTATGGCGCGATTTTGGGACCATTCACATTTATACAGTGATTGGTGCAATTAAAAATGCATTGATTACTGTGTAAATGTGACTGTCAGTGAAGGAGTTAACTACTACTTAATGTACTATGGACATCGAGTCTGCGGGACCAGCGATCACACTCACGGAACCATTCACATCAGAGCACAAACAGTAGTATGGAGCCCCTTCTGAATGGGTTGTATACTTATAATGTGTATACCCAAGTCCAACTTGATGGAGGAAACAGCCCCATTTTCCAAAAATGATGTAGAACCTCTTGAATAGGCAGAGAGCAGGAGAGTATATACTTAAATCTGATTAAAGAGTGAGCCTGCTTGGCGGTCCCAACATGAGCTGCCCGAGTCCCAAAGAAAGAAATTGGCAAAAGCGACTTGAATATTTCTATCATCAGCTGGAAAACTGGCCAGTCTACTATACATCCAGCATAAAACCAGTTTTATGGCAGTTGCATGGAAAAATACGTTTGTGGAAGTGCAAAACAGAACACAGGTCAAGTTATAATTGGCTAAAATCAAGGATAACTACCAAGCAAAAGTAGTATATGAAACGTAAACACTTATTCAAAACAAATGTCGCAGTTTAATTAAGTGACTATCCAGTGGTTATCCCCAAGAGGGAAGTTTCACTCTGTAAGCTTCTATTTACTTGTAAAAGTGGAGAATAAAAAAAATAAAAAAATAAAAAAATAAAAAAAAAGCTTCTGCAGTAAAACATTTGTGCGTAATCTAAGCATTAGAGCTACACTATTAATTTTTCAAACCCTGTGCTTGTCTCATAAGCCCAGAGGTAAAACATGTTCATTAAAGAGACGTGAAAAAATTCCAAGCAAACTGCCAAAACCAGCATAATTATGAAAATATTTAACACTGGGACCAACTGAAATCACACACTGAATATAGATCAAGGTGATGTCATTAAAAACGGCTTGGCCAAAACTACTAAAACTACTGCACTGCCATAAATCTGGCCTACACTAGATGACAATAAACATGTGAAACTAAAAAAAAAAAAAAAAAAAAAAAGGAAAAGGCATTCCAATTATACATTAGATGATCCATGAAATATACATATACAAAAGACTCCACAAATGGTGACAGCCCAAAGAGACAAGTGATGGGAGATTCCTGTGCCTTTGGCAACCCATCCAAATTGGTCCACATCCCACAACACTTGCCACATTCCGGAGAGCGTGCAGGAAGTCTTAATCATGGAGGCTAAACTGCTAATTAGGGAGTAAAATTGCTGGAATGGATAGTTATGCCAGGCTAATGGTCTGCCGCTGTAATGTAAAACCTTGTGTTGAGAAATAAAAATAAATTTGTGGCTCGTTTTGACACTATGGTATACAGACAACGTGGAAGTTAAGCCAGCCGCTCATGGTGTCATTTTGCTCAATTGTATATTTAAACAATCCATGACCAGGAAGCTGAACATTAGGGCATGTTCCAGAATACAGCACAGTTTACCGGCTACACATATTTATCAATCTATTCTATGTGTAGGTCTTTGTTTCGAAAACGCCACTTTTTTAAAAAAAATATGTAAGAGAAGAAAAAAAAAGGGGGGGGGGGAATAGGGTAAGAGAGAAATGGGTATCTAAAATATATATGGTTGTTTGCAAAAATCTGGGCACCCTTGGCTTACATCTGTTCCATTGATACTTAAAGTGAAAACACAATCGCTGCAGAAAAAAAAATATGGAATTTCAAAATCTATATTTTTATGTTGGGAAAGGTTGGAACAGACAATTGGGACTACAAAAAAAAAAAAAACCTCAAACAGGTTCTAATTCTTGCCTGTTCTATACATGCTTACATATTGGGGTTCGTTTGATGGTGGCTGACCATCGGGCTCCACCAGCCATATCAAAGGCGCCACCTCCCGGGAGCTGAGGTGGACGGGTCAATGGGGGCAACCCACAGGGCGCTATCCAAGGCAGGTAAACACCAACGAGGCAAACCTGTGTGAGGAGTGAGAGTGACAAATGAGGGAGATCACCAAGAAATAGGCAGAACGTAAAGGTGGACACAGTGGTGATGGTGATGATAGAAAAGTGGAACCAGGACTGAAGTGTCCCTGAGTGCAAGTGTAAAAAATCAAGGAAAACAAAGGCAAACCAAATGCATGTGAACAAGAAAAAGAAAAGGTGATCCAGGCAGTCCATGTCAGCCGTGCGCGTCCTTTGGACGCCAGCGTGTGCCTTCATGTGATCTTCACACTCGCACGACAAGTGGGCGGCATTGGTGCCGACTGGCCTGGCGTATTCGTGCCTGTGTGGCGGAACCCTTCACCCCTCCCTCCTGTATGAGACGTGACGTTGGTGGGTGGTCTCCGTGGTGGCACCTACAAGAGGCATGACCCTGGCGGCGTTTACTCTCAAGACTCCCATATCATCGGATGTCATGCCTGTTTGAGGATTGCTATTTCTTTTAGCTCTGCCACTGGTTCACTTCATGCACTGGGTAATTTCATTCACTACTCTTTGTCCCTTTCTCACCTATTTTTCAATGGATCACCTTTTCTTTTTCTTGTTCACATGCATTTGGTTTGCCTTTGTTTTCCTTCGTTTTTTTACACTTGCACTCAGAGCCACTTCAGTCCTGGTTCCACTTTTCTATCATCACCATCACCACTCTGTCCACCTTTACGTTCTGCCCATTTCTTGGCAATCTCCCTCACTTGTCACTCTCACTCCCCACAAAGGTTTGCCTCATGGGTGTTTACCTGCCTTGGATAGCGCCCTATGGGTTGCCCACATTGACCCGTCCACCTCAGCTCCCGGGAGGTGGCGCCTTTGATATGGCTGTGAAGCCCAACGGTCAGCCACCATCAAAGGAATCCCAATATGTAAGCATGTACCCTATGTGGTTTTTTTTTTCCATTACCCCACCTCTGTTTCATGTCTACAATTACTATTATACTATAATGATACCCTTCTCATTCTAGCTATCGCACTCTCTTGCTCCTGACGAGTGGCGGTTTAGCCACAAAACGCGTAGAGCTACTAAAGTCGTGTTTTCATAATTGTACCCAAGTTTCTACAGCTGCCATATTAAACCATACTCCACAGAATATTGAGGCTACCCGTCATGCAGGCATTATTCTATGTTTTACGGTTTTACATCAACTCCAATTTGGTGTACTGTGGAATTTTACAATGCTCATATTATTGTACATATATGTTGTTATCATATATTGTCAGTATCTCTTATCATTTATAACTGATATAACTATGTGTATGTTATACTTTTTATGAACTTATTCAATTTTCCCAATTGTTCACCAATTTATTCTATTGCAATTTCGCACTTCATTTAAAGTCCCGCCCCCGTTACTCTTCCCCTTTGACTATTATAGGGATGGAAATACACGACCTTACCAGGCCAAGTTTTAACTTAAAGGCCCAAGGGATGGAAATAGTTGGCCTTACCAGGGCACATTTTCACTTAAAGTCCCTTAACCTTCCTCTTGTATACCATTTGCCATCAGGTTTCTAATATTGTAGGCTTCCACCTAAATCTGACAAATCAGAGCAAATTTAGTCCTCAAAGCTCTTCAGCTCTATAAAGGGCCCCAAAATTTCTGATGATCACCCTGTTCACCCCTGTCATGTACCTGGGTGTATTCTAACCGGGATGTTCCTTGTCTCACAGCTGCAGTCTTACTTGTTGTGCCACAGAAGAGCTATGGAGTTATGGCTATGTTCTCTCAGTTTGATATATTACCTTGGACTCACTAGCCCCACCTGCTGCCAGCTGTGGACAATCTACAATCAAAGCAGCCCATAAATAGCAGCACTTCCTATATATCAGTGCCCGTTTGTGTGGACTAGCCCCCAGGTATTGCGACTGCTTTGTGACTCTGAATACCGTATATGAACTTCTGCCTGAATTCCTGTCTACTCTCTAGCCTGCTGATTTTGTACTTCATCGCTAGCTGCCTGACCACTCTCTGGATTTCGATCATGTAGCGCTTTGCCTGATCTGTTGCCAAACTGATCTGCCGGACTACATTTTCACCTGAATCCTTAGCACACAAGGTCCACTTCGGACACTACCTATCACAAGTACTTTACACCCCTCCCTCAGTATAATTTGTAATTGTTACACTAAATAAGAAAAAAAAAAATGTAAAAAAATTACTAATACCAGCAATTGGCAATCATATTTAACCACTTAACAACCGCCCATTGCCGATTAACGGCTTCAGGGCGGTTGTTTAACTCTGAGAGGCCGTTAATTAACGGCCTCCCAGAATTCTGCTCTCGCGTGCCCCCTGGGGCGCGCACTCGAGAGCATCCGTGACCGCCGGGTCCACAGGACCCGGCGCATCACGAATCACGGTAAACGGCCGCTCAGCGCGGCCGTTTACCACGTGATCGCTCCGTCAAATGACGGAGTGATCACTTGTAAACAAACCGGCGTCATGTTATCGGTACCGATCGGTACAGCGGAGGGGGAAGAGATCGGTGTCAGCAGCGATGTGGGCTGCATCTGCAGTGCCCACATCGCTGCGCACCGAAAATTAACCCCTCAATTCCCTGCCAACACTCTGCAATACCCTGCCATTACTCTGCATTACTCTGCAATACCCTGCCATTACTCTGCATTACTCTGCAATACCCCCATTACTCTGCATTACCCTGCAACGCTCTGCATTGCCCTGCAGCGCTCTGCATTGCCCTGCAGCGCTCTGCATTGCCCTGCAGCGCTCTGCATTGCCCTGCAGCGCTCTGCATTGCCCTGCAGCGCTCTGCATTGCCCTGCAGCGCTCTGCATTGCCCTGCAGCGCTCCGCAATGCCCTGCAACGCTCCGCAATGCCCTGCAACGCTCCGCAATGCCCTGCAACACTCCGCAATGCCCTGCAACACTCCGCAACACCTTGCAACACTCCGCAACACTCCGCAATACCCTGCAACACTCCGCAATACCCTGCAACACTCCGCAACACCTTGCAACACTCCGCAACAACTTGCAACACTCCGCAATACCCTGCAACACTCCGCAACACCTTGCAACACTCCGCAACACCTTGCAACACTCCGCAACACCTTGCAACACTCCGCAACACCTTGCAACACTCCGCAACACCTTGCAACACTCCGCAACACCTTGCAACACTCCGCCATACCCTGCAACACTCCGCAACACCTTGCAACACTCTGCAATACCCTGCAACGCCCTGCAACACTCCGCAACGCCCTGCAACACTCCGCAACGCCCTGCAACACTCCGCAACGCCCTGCAACACTCCGCAACGCCCTGCAACACTCCGCAACGCCCTGCAACACTCCGCAACGCCCTGCAACACTCCGCAACGCCCTGCAACACTCCGCAACGCCCTGCAACACTCCGCAACGCCCTGCAACACTCCGCAACGCCCTGCAACACTCCGCAACGCCCTGCAACACTCCGCAACGCCCTGCAACACTCCGCAACGCCCTGCAACACTCCGCAACGCCCTGCAACACTCCGCAACGCCCTGCAACACTCTGCAATACTCTGCAACGCTTTGCAATACCCTGCAACACTCTGCAATACCCTGCAACACCCGCCAATACCCTGCAATACTCTGCAACGCCATACTCTGAGATACCCAGCCATAGTCGGTGATACCCTGCAATACCCAGCCATAGACATCCCCCCCCCCCCCCCCCCCGCCGCCCTCCGGTGCTTCTATCGAATCGCTAATACGATCAAAGACAGAATCTTTTTTTTTTTTTTTTCATGCTTCCCAGTTTAGAGGTGAGATGTGGGGTCTTATTGACCCCACATCTCACTGTAAAGAGGACCTGTCATGCCATATTCCTATTACAAGGGATGTTTACATTCCTTGTAATAGGAATAAAAGTGATCAAAAAAATTATTTTTGGGGAAAAAAATTTCAAACTAAAATAAATAAAGTAAAATGAACAATAAAAAAAAATGTTTTTTTTTTAAAGCGCCCCTGTCCCCATGTGCTCGCATGCAGAAGCGAACGCATACGTAAGTCCCGCCCACATATGAAAACGGTGTTCAAACCACACATGTGAGGTATCGCTGCGAACGTTAGAGCGAGAGCAATAATTCTAGCCCTAGACCTCCTCTGTAACTCAAAACATATAACCAGTAAAAAAAAAATTAAATTGTCGCCTATGGGGATTTTTAAGTAGCGACGTTTGGCGCCATTCCACGAGCGTGTGCAATTTTGAAGAGTGACATATTAGGTATCTATTTACTCAGCGTAACTTCATCTTTCACATTATGGAAAAATTGAGCTAACTTTACTGTTTTTTTTTGTTTTTTTTTTAAGCCCAAAACTGTTTTTTTTTCCAAAAAAAAGCATTCGAAAAATTACTGCGCAAATACCGTGCGAGATAAAAAGTTGCAAAGACCACCATTATATTCTCCAGGGTGTTTGCTAAAAAAACATATATAATGTTTTGGAGTTCTATGTAATTTTCTAGCAAATAAATGATGATTTTTACATGTAGGAGAGAAATGTCAGAATTGTCCTGGGTGCTCCAGAACACCTGATGGCGCTCCCTGCATGTTGGGCCTCTGTATGTGGCCACACTGTGTAAAAGTCTCACACATGTGGTATCGCCATACTCGGGAGTAATAGCAGAATGTGTTTTGGGGTGTAATTTGTGGTATGCATATGCTGTGTGTGAGAAATAACCTGATAATATGACAATTTTGTGAAAAAAAAAAAAAAAGTTAAAAAAATCTTGATTTTGCAAAGAATTGTGGGAAAAAATGACAACTTCAAAAAACTCATCATGCCTCTTACTAAATACCTTGGAATGTCTTCTTTCCAAAAAGGGGTCATTTGGGGGGTATTTGTACTTTTCTGGCATGTTAGGGTCTCAAGAATTGAAATAGGCCGTCAGTACTTCAGGTGTGATCAATTTTCAGATATTGGCACCATAGCTTGTGGACTCTATAACTTTCACGAAGACCAAATAATATCCACCAATTTGTACTTATTTTTACCAAAGATATGTAGTGGTATAAATTTTGGCCAAAATTTATGAAGAAAAATTACTAATCTGCTAAATTTTCTAACAGAAACAAAGAAAAATTCATTTTTTTACAGAATTTTCGGTATTTTTTCCTTTATAGCACAAAAAATAAAAAACCCAGCGGTGATTAAATACCACCAAAAGAAAGCTCTATTTGTGTGAAAAAAAGGACAAAAATTTCATATAGGTCCAGTGTTGCATGACTGAGTAATTGTCATTCAAAATGCGAGAGCACCGAAAGCTGAAAATTGGTCTGGTTATTAAGGGTGTTTAAGTGCCCAGTGGTCAAGTGGTTAATTGATCTAACTGTGATAAATAAAACAAGGATAAAATATGATCATTTGTGAGGGAATGTTTAGGGCAGGGTATGGGTTGGGTGGGACAACTGTGGGTGAATAATAACTCTTAAAGGGATTATTAAGGCAGTGCACACAAGCACTGCCAGTCCCACTGCTAGTCTAACCTGTATATACTTCATGCCTTTTTGTAAAATTCATCTTGTAAATCCCTGATTTCTACTCCCCGATCAGCGGTCACATGACCACCCATCGCATTCTTTCTCCGATGTATGTACTAGGGAGGGAGGGGCCGAGATCTCCCCCTGGCATCTGCTGGGTGGTCACATGACCCTGACCACTGATCAGGGAGAAAGTGTGTATTGAAAAACGCTAAAGGCACCTGCATAGGTGTGAACCAGGCCTAAAAGCTTTTAAATTGTTGCCTATGCCACTTTTGGGAACCGTAGGTTTTTGCGTTATCACTTAAGGACTTGGCATGTAAGGTATCTATTTACTCTACGCAACTTATTTACGTTTTGCAGGCATTCAACCCGGTACCATTTTTTAGAGCTGGCGGTAGGCTTTTTAGTGATAACAACCGAAGCGGCTAAGAGCCACTCAGCTGTTAACCTAAAGGAGAGGGTTTCTGATGCTGTTCGCAGCTCTTCCCGGGCCTCCCGTCCCACTGGGAGACACGATCCATGATCCGGCACTTCCGCCGGCTAGGCTGAGACTGGCGTCACCTATGGAGATTTTTAGATACCATACTTTGCTGCCATTCCACAAGTGTGCGCAATTGTAAAGTATGACATGTTAGGTACTTATTTACTCGGTGTAACATCTTCTCACATTAAACCAAAAAATTGGGCTAACTTTACTGTTTTTATTTTTTGTAATTCAAAGAAAGTGTCTTTTTTCCCAAAAAATAAATTGCGTTTGAAAGACCACTGCGCAAATACTGTGTGACAAAAAATATTTCAACGATCGCCATTTTATTCTCTAGGGTCTCTGCTAAAAATATTTTTATATATAAATAAAATGTTTGGAGGCCCTAAGTAATTTTCTAGCAAAAAATAAGGATTTTAATTTGTAAGCAGCAACTGTCAGAAATAGGCTTAGGCACGAAACAGTTGGGCAAAAATCAACTATCATTCTTTTATTCTCTGCTTTCATAAATATATACTGTATATTGTTCTGGGGGTTTAACAAATTTTTGTGCCAAAAAGCAAGAGTTTTTACATGTGTGCAAAAAAAAAAAAAAAAAATTGCTTTTTAAAGTGCAACTAAAGGCAAAAAATCTTTTTTTTTTTTTTTTAAGTTTTGGATAGAGTAGAGGGGGACTACAAAACCTGTCTGTTTTTATTGCCGTCTGTGCCCTTGTTAGGGAGATTCATCTTTTCTCTTTCTCCTGTTATTATCATCACAAGTCAAAGTAAAAAGAACTAGTGTTCTCATTGGAAGATTTCCCCTCTGTTACTAGAGGGGAAAACTTCCAAACAGAACACTAGTTGTGGTGACACTCCAGGATCCCCTCTCACTTCCCGTTTTGGCTATTGGACAGGAAGTGAAAGCGAATCTCCCCGTGGGACACAGATGGCAAAAAAAAGGATGGATTATAATACTCCCTTACTCTACCCCATTGACGGGGTCACCACTTTGTCTCTATTTCCCAATTGCACTCCTTGAGTTATCAGCCTGTCACATGGGCTTCAGATTGGAGACTACAGGCGACTGTTTCACCACTCATTACACATCTAGGGTCTACTGATGTCGCCATCTAGCAGCTTGGCTTGAGAAATGCTACGCAGCCATCACAGGACACGCATGAATATAGAAAATGGCTGCAGGAGATCAGTAACAATGAGATGCAACAACAACAAAAAGAATAATGTATTTTACAAAATGGCAATTGTTTAGGATAAACAGTGCTTTAGCAAACTAAATGCCATTTTATTAGGGTTTACTTTAAATAATTTCTTCCAAAAAAAAAAAGTATTAGGCTCTGGTTACCATTGAGCGACTGGTCATGTGACTTTTCAATGGCACTAGTTCAAATCGGTGCGATTTAAAGTCACAGCAATTTTGAAAAGGAGTCTGCACTATTTTGGTGCCACTTTGGTTCAGAGAATGTAAAGTCGGATCAAAGTAGGATCAAAAGTTGTATAAAGGTCACGCTCCAAACCGCACTGGAAGTCGTGCGACTTTGGAGTTGCTCTAATGTGAATGGAGCCTTAAAGAGAAAATCTTGAAGCTTTATCAACAATATAGATCTGTCTGACTGTTACACAAAATTACTGTAAAAGAGAAAGCAAACACTAAAGTTGGAGAAATATACCAATGTTTTGCTAATACCATTTAGAAAGATGCCAAATTCTCTCCTCGTAAATGACAAAACTTCCCATACAAACGAAGAAAGAAAGAACCTTTATTTATCACAAAGCCAGAGCAAAGCAATGGAATAGGCACATTCCTCTAATCGTCTGTCATGGACTTCTTAATAACCAAGAACACCATATCCATCTGCACCTGCAAACACAACAAGAACCGCAGGAGTAATAACCACAGGAAACTCAGGCACAGCTTACGTACTGAGCCACAGTGAAAATTACCAAGTTGGAAAAGAAAACAAATAAAAACAAACAAAGCTAGACCTTAGGCCCAAATACTCTGGTGTTATCGGGGGCTTCCCCCACCCAGATGCTTGCATTAGGATACAGATGTAAAGAGTAGCAGTCCCTGACGGGTTTTTGGCAAGGTTTGATTTAAACTAATGAGAATGAAGGATAAGCTGTGACTCTTGAACAGATTTTATGGCCAGATGTGAGATTGAGAAGCAAAAGAAGAAAAAAAAATTCTTTTCTTTCTGTCTTTTGCCACAACATATCAACTTCTAGCTTTCCCAGCATTCCCCCCTGAACACTAAATAAGAGAAAGGCTTTTTGGAGCTACCTTAACAGTTCAGGAAACGTAACCTGGCTGGTTCCCTGCTCGATGGAACGCTTTTATTGGGCCAATGGCTAAAATTCTTTGTGGATGTTGTTACAGGCGGGCTTTTGAGACCCCTAAAGTCCAGCTTAAGCTCATTTTTAACAGCTACAATGGATTTTAAATGTTGTTTTAACACAGGAGGCTATAACTGAGCATGAGTGGCCCAGTTCCTCTCCAAAAGATCAAGTACAAAGAACGTGATATTCTTTTGGTCCAAAAATCCTGAAGTCTAACAATATGTTACAAATCATTACATAGAACATGAAGAGACATTAATGGGGGAAAAGGTTTAAAATGGGTCAAGAGAGTGTGCTGAAAAACATTCTTAATTTGCATTGCACTGAAAACAAACTGCATTTAATGATTATTAGGAGGAATGACTTGTAGAATTTTTTACCCCTCACGAATGTTACAACCTGGAATTAAAATGCATTCAAAAAGAAACGTATAATACAATACATTTATAATATTTTTAATAAGGTAAATATTAAATTCTACATATTGACAATTTGTGCTTTAATTTAAACTGGGAAGATAGAGCTCTAGTCCCCTAAAGCTTACATTTATAGAACCAGAGAGAACGAGAGTACGAAGGTAAATAGCCTTTGCTGTGCCCTTCCTTCAGAAAACATAGAACGCTATGAGAATATTGTCTCATATGTGTTCTCTGTATTTGGGTAAAACAGATTTTTGAAAAATAAGAGAAACAGATATAAAACAACAGTTTTAAAGGCTAAATTCACCTTTAAAAAAAAATAATAAAAAGAAATTGATTTTTTTGTAGGTAAAATATGTGCATTTATTTTTACTTAGGAGCCTGAAATGCCAGGCTCCTGCAGACTGTCAGTAGAGCTGTCTGCCCATACCTTCAAAATGGGCAGGCAGTTACTGAAGTCCTGTAAGATCAATGAGCTATGCGGCTGGGTTCACACATATGAGAATTGGATGTGGATTTTTCCCGCATCCAATTTGCATGACATGCGAGTGTGACAGGCTCTCAATGGAACCAGTTCACAATAGTCCAGCATGGCCATGGCCCGGATTGAAAAAGGGTCCTTGTGCGTGTTTGGGTCTGGTTATGCCCCATACACACTATCAGTTTTTCTGCTAAGTTTTTCTTTCAGATTTACCAAAACCATATAATATGAGGTCAAACCTTAGGAGTTCCAATTTGTATGCAATCAGGCAGGCCCTTGTACTACATGGTTTTGGTAAATCTGAAGGAAAAACTCAGCAGAAAAACTGATAGTGTGTATGGGGCTTTAGGATGCAAATTCTGGCAAAAATTCAGACCCAAATTGCACCTAAACTGGTGAACAGACACGCACTGGACCCCAGACACAAACCTGCACATATGTAAATCTGGCCTAAGAGTGCTCATCAGTGCCCTCATAGTTCATTGAAAACTACAACCCATCTGCTGCAATGGATGATGGTCGTTGAAATTCATTCATTCACAGAACTCTGTGAATGAATGATGTGACTGTGTGGGCGGAGCCCCGCATGTCAACACTGTATTTAAACTGACAGCAGGTGCGAGGAGAAGATCCCCTGCCCACTGTCACAATGGGGAATTTGGTTGTGGTGGCACCAGGTGATTTAGTAAGATGTTACACCCTAAATATAGGTACAACATGTTACTATGTTACTATAGGTGAACTTAACTTATTCTTTAAACAAGGATCTGCATATTTTAGTCACCAAGTCGCCATGGAAGCTGGGATAATTCTACAGACAAACATGTCCAGTGCTGAAACTCCACTACTCAGACCCCCTTTGTCAGTTAGTTGACTCACTGAACTACGCACACTGCTAGTTCCAGCTTTCTTTACGCTGTATTGTGTGGCTTGTCATTTGATGAAGCTTGCAGTAGAAGTCCCTCTTCCCAGCAGTGCACAGTGTGTAATAAATTTAGAATATATCACTAGTACACCATTTTTATATGACATATTTCTGTACATAAAGTCACAAATAAAATTAATGTGCATTTATTTTTATCCCCCACCCCCCCCCCCCCCCCCAGAAGCCTGTAAAGCATCAGAACTGAGATCAAAATCAAAAATAAAATTTTTGTTAAAACTGAGAAACATAATTGGTACATCTGAAGCTATAAGACGTATAAATGCTGTGATCATTTTAACTCTTCCATGTAAAAGTTTGAACTGCCCCTTCGTACCTACCAAGGGTCCTTGAGGTTTTAATTGGGTGTTTGCATTGTGGTGGGTAACCTAACTTGGAACACCCTTCTTATAGGATTACTGAAAGTATAGACTGCAGATCTCAGCTGCCAAGATTTGATTCTTAAGATTGCTTTGACATATTGATTTACTGAAGGCAACCTCTGTTGTACAGCTTTTCATGATCATGTGCTCAGTTTGAGTTGCCTAGGTTTGAGAATTGAGACAATTTTTCTTTAAAAAAGAAGGTCTTCACGGGTCATTCCTTCTGCTACCAATTAAAAAAACAAAGTTAAGGAATTTGAAGGAAAGTAGAGAATGCACGCCATTCGTTCCTATTGTCAACTGTGCATCCAAAACACATATAAGACAACTCTCAAGTCTTTCAAACCCTTACTGGGGAACCTCTCCTGTTCCAAGCCACCAGGAGCCATTGATGGGGCTTAAAACCTCTATTACGTTTTTACTATTATGCCCAATACTTCAAACAATGGTCAAGGTCTCCAGGGCAGAGGAGGAGGAGAAAAATCTTCATAACAGTGACAGTTGGGCTCCATTCTCAATTTATGTTCCGGGAAAGAGTGTTCCCCTGCTTGAGTTCACGTTTCTTTCTATTGCACACAGGGCAGCCCATTCACTTACACAGGCTTACCTATGCATATTTTTCATGCAAAACCAGCTCAGGTAGCAAATTTTGGCACAGAGCCAGGCGCGTGTGTGATGCACATTTTGCCATGATTTTTGCACATTTAGTCAGGATTTTTGCACATTTTCTGATCTAACAGACTGACACTGAAACCGTGTCATTAGTTATGCCTCGATTCTGTAATTGTGGGCAGATGTGTGATTCTGCCCATGCTTCCAATACACTTTGGTGTGAACGGGGCTAACAGGACCTGACAGTAGTATAGCAGCCCTCCAAAAAAAATATTATTAAAAAAGTAACATTGTGGCAGAACATATCTGCTTAAAGTGGAACTTTAGACTCCGCAAAGAAAAAATGGGTTGACAGGCAGGATTTTTAATGCAGAATAGACATGCCTTTCTCTTCTGCATTTAAGCAACTTGCTCGCCTGCCCACCCCTGTACAGTAAGCTGCACAAGCTCACCGCACAATTTTGGCAATGCCGAATCTAATGGAACTCGCATGCAGGCGTGAGAGTAACATCATCTCGGCCAGGCTAATGACAGCGGCCAGCAATCGAAGCCAAGAAGGCAGCTGCCCGGAAGTGTCAGTGGTAAGTTCAGGGAGCAGCGTATCGCTGGACTCTAGGTGATATAGTTCCTTTTTAAAGTGGTTTCCCCAAACACTTATTGTTACATTTACTTCTGCTTTCAAGCAAACTAACAAACCATGAAATGGTTGGTGTCATTACTGATAGCATGTGCAGCACCATGGCAACTGCAGATCAAACAGAGGCTAAGATGGCAGCTTCCTTGGCTGTGAAGGACAGGAGGGTTTAGTGCCACTTTAAGAGAGGAAAGTAAAAGGAGTTGTATTTTATGAGCATATGCAAAAGTTATAAAAGTTAAAATCAGGTCAACTTGGTGAGGAAAACAAGATTTAAAGAGTAACTAGGGAAAAAAAAGATATGAGTGTGGGAAAACTTGAAATATCTGGACGCATTTTCTAATCATCTTATATAATGCCAAACAGTGAAGCAGAGGGAGCACTTAGTGTGTAAGACAGAAAGAATGCATCGTAGTTTAAGCTGAAGACAGGATAAATGTGGCGGTGTTACAGATGTACTTGTGTTGTTGTCTAAGTGACTATACAAAAAAAAAAAAAAAAAAGTCTGAAAACTGGATGTAAAGCTTGCAGACCCAGATATCGCTCATATAAAACTTTATTCACTGAGCCATCGTAACTCAGGGATGGATAGCTCAGATGACGCACAACTGAGAATCAGTTATAGGCCACCCAACTTCTCTCTACCAATATTTATGTGCAGAAAGGGACAAACTATGTTCATACAAAGCCACAAGCCAGAAAGGATAATAATATGATATAAATGAACAGATTGGTAACCATTCCTCCCTAAATACGTGTCTACCCCAGGGGAACTCTTGCCTTTTACACTAAAGTACTATTCCAGGGAGCAATTCACATCAATCACGGAATACCTAATGCTAAACCAAGAAATAATACAACTGCCCTGAAGTGAGAGGTTTTCTCCAAGCCCCGCGATCTAGCATTTTGTTTTATAAAAATACAATGCAATTAAAAAAAAAATAGAAATATATATTTTTTTTAAATCACACTTACCTAGCTGGACACAGCACCTGTCCCCCCACGAGCTCTAACATCACTGATCGCCAAGTTCTCACAGCTCTGTGAGCAGAGAGCTGGTGACTGTCAGTAACCGACTCTCTGCTCAGCCAACCCCCCCCACCCGCTCGCACTCACTGAAGCGCTGGGCTGTGGAGGGGGCAGGAGCGTCCGGCTTAGGCTCTCAGCAGCCCGCTGAGACACTGAGCTGGGTCCCAGTCCAGGCATGTGGGCAGATCCTGACCATATGGTTGCAATCTTTCTGGAGCCTGGAACGGCTCTGTGACATGAGCTGCACTCCCATTATCTACAGGACAAGTACAGACAAACAAGCTTTGGCTGTATTTCTCCTTTAAGATTAATACACTTATCACTGGTTAGGACTGCAGCCCCTTGATGCATAAAACTGTCATCAGCAACTTTCTTGTCTGAGAACTACAAAAGGAGGTGCCAGAACAAAAGGGCATTTATCTTACAGGTTAAAGGATACGTTTACTTATTCATGCTGAATTTGACTTTTTCATAATGAACAGAAGCCATTTCTAATGTTTTTTTTGCCCAAGCCATCCCAAAGCATGTAACTGTTGCTTACCTAGTCCATGGCAGCCTTCAATCTTCACCCCTGTTATTAATAGTCAAAAGATGCCCCTAAGCCCCTGACTTTCTGCAGCACCATGTGACAATCCAGGAAACTTTATATCCCATCATGCCTTACTGCATCACAGAATAGGGTGTGTTTTACCTCCCTGGAAACACTTTCCTCATTACTACTGTATCACTTTTTTTGATATTTACCCACTTTCCTACTTCTTCCTTTACGGTGGCTTTAAACTGTATAGTCTGACTGCACAATCTCCTTTAGATCTATCATCAAATGTTTAGTGAAAGAGGTTGCCCAATTTGATACAAATTTTAGTGGATTTTTCAGGCGATTCTTCCGATTACATAGGTTTGGTAAATCTAAAGGAAATTGTACAGAAAATGTACTTAGCTCTCATTGTCCTTGTAATCCAACTCCAGCTCAGAGGGAGAGTGGGAGGGTTTTTATAACACCAATTGCACCTTCAGATCCTTTTCACACCTAGCATAGTTTGAGCACACTTTTTGCCATGCATCTTATTTCATATTGATTTTGATGGGCTGCCCTCTGCGCAACAAACACGGGAAAAGTAGCTCATGAAACATTTTGGCTCGTTGCACTTTTTTTTTTACTATGCAGTTGCTTCTACATTTAGGGTAGCCTCTAAATGAGGTTCTCCAGACCCCTTAGCTTGCTTACTTCTCTAGAGATTTCCAGACTTCCCCCAGGCCACTAGACCCACTTGCTGCCTCAGCTTTCTCGGCCTCCCAGACTCTCTTTTTGGTCTCCAAGACCAGCAAAGCTGTCCTGACGTTCGCAATCCAATTAAAAGAAATCCAACCCAACAAGGGATGCACTCTCTGGCAGGAACACACGAGCTCCCCTTACAGAGCTTTGTCTCCAAATAGCATTAACAGCACCATCAGAAGCTCCGATAAGTTTGAGTGTGTGTACCTGGAGACACACACAACCACAACTTGCAGTGGAGCAGCAAAACCTGGACACAGAATTGAAGGTTGTGTGCCATCCAACACACTTTGGAAGCTTTAAACTCCCAATCTGAAATTAGCAAACCCAAAGCAAGCTTAAAAACACAACTGTCTCCTCTCATAAATAGTTTGGAACTTCACATTAAGCCTAAAGCCCCATACACACAGGCAGAATGTTGGGAGACATTTGCCGGTACAAAATATATACCAGCCAACATTCTGCCCATGTGTATGTCGGTCTGTGCGGCTGGCTTCTGTCGAACATGCATGTTGGAAAACCAGCATCTGCACGAAAAAAAATACTGTTGTGTGTACCAGTCTTTAACGCGAATCCTGTGTCATTTCTACCTTCATATCCTAAACTCACGTAGTGGCCAAGCCTCATACGGTCAAAGTGGCCATACACATCTGATTGTATAATGTTTTATGTTTACCAAAACTATATAATAAGAGGACACATCTATTAAACCACTCTGTATCCAATCAGGCAGGCCCTTGTACTACATTGCTGATGGTAGCTGTAAAGGACATTGTACAATGAGATTGTATCGTCTGATGAACTTTACAGGACACAATTCTCCTGTTTCCAATACTACAGCTCTGCTTCACATAGATGGTTTTCACTCAAGTCCTTCTGTTTCAGTGTGCGCACACTGCCGAATGAATACTCTTGGCAGGGAAAAGGAGAGGTACAAAACGATACATCAGTTAAGGACACTGGCTATGTGTTGAGGGAAAATGGTGCCCATTGACAATTGCTTTGGAGAAGCAAGTAGCCAAAGGAGGTGGGCAGAACATATATATGCTATACTAAAGCTGTAGGTGAATTTCATAAAGTGCTGCAGCACTGGGCTTTACTACGCTAGTGGGGAGGTGGGTGGGAGCAATCCCCAGGAGGAGGGAAGCAGGAGCAGGGTGTGGTTTAATGAGGTCAGCTGCTGAAGGATTTACACACTCTAACACTGCTACAAAGCAACACAAGCGCTACGTTTTTCAAATGTGTTCCCTATCCATATTACTGATTGTAGGCTGCTATGTTAGGCATTCAGGGAGTGGAAAAAACATACCCCAAAAACCTATTTCTAATTCCATCTTACTACTAAGATTACACTATTGGTTATGCATGCACATTATTGTATCCCTGTCCAAGTAGGCTTTCTTTAGCAGCCATCATCTCATTTCCTGGCTGGATGACACCTGTGTAGGCTTTGAGTTCATACATACACACACACACACACACAAATTCTGGGAAGCTGTCCCCAAAATATTAGAAGGAATAGGAAAAAATTAACCATATATCCTGGTCTCCAGACACTTCTTATAGATGGCAAATGCTCGAAAATTAAAATCAAGCAACAGCACAGTGCTAGAGTGCATTCTTTCCAGCATTCATAGAAGGCACAGGCACCTTCAGGACGCTGCCCAAAGTAGCGGGTGAAGTATTTTTTTCTTATTTCTTCTCTTCTATTTTTTAATGACTGCCTTTTATACCAAAGGAGGGTAGGGGGGGGGGGGTGTAGGTAGTTAATTGGTATACATCTAAGAGACATATATTGATAATCAATAGGAAGGGGCAGACTGAGGCTCAAGTTCATCACTGAAGTCATGATTTGCCATGTCTTTTGTTGACCAATGTGAAAATATACAAAAATACAGGCGGAATTGGAGAACATACAGGACTATAATAATTCTGCAATTTTCAGTCACAAAAAACTTACTAAATGGTATAGCTATACAAGTCTCTGGATCCATGGTCAGCTTATTAAGTTTGCACAGAGCCATAGTGAAATACATCCCTAACTTGGGTTTCAGTGACAGAGTAGCGGGTAATATTCTTTGCAAAGGCTGCAATTACCAGTACATGGTAAGCACCATATACAAATGTTCAGGGTATCAAATATAACCTATATTACTTTTATCTGACAAAGAAACTTGGGGCCCGTTTACACCAGCAGGTGTGTGTTACCAACACTTCTCAATCCTTGCTTTTTTTTTTTTTAAACAATTATTTAAAATGGCACTCAATTCAACTGCATGTGAGACAGCGCGTTGGAATGTATACTGACTGCCTCATTTTACTCCAACACGCCATTGCAGAGCGTCGATATGAACAGGCACTTTACAAAGCAATATTTTTTTGCCCCTTGTTTGCCACCTGGGCTGTTGTGAACAAGCTCCTGCATTTGCTCAAATGACTGAACAGCACTATACAGAAACATTGCTGCAGTCTTTGGTGAAGAGATTAAACTATCTTTTTGTCTTGTCCAGCACCTATCATTTGGTCAGGGAGTGAAGAGAAATATCCCAGTTGGGGTAACAGACAGTACTTGAAACCTGTCAGGGTGAAAATTACTAAAGGTCTTCTACCATCTCAATATTAAATTGGAACATAGGAAACAATATTTCTTTTAAGACAAAACCAATACAACAGCTTTATCAAAATGGTTGTAAACTCAGGTGTTTTATCTTCATGCATTCATGCATGAAGATAAAAAAAAAAAATGTGTGTGTACCAGCCCCTCTAATACTTACCAGAGCCCCATCTCTCTTCAGCAATGTCCATGAGTGCCTTGGCCGTCCAAGACTCTCCTTCTGATTGGCTGAGGCAAAGCAGCGGTGCCATTGGTCAGTTGGCCAGGAGAGAGGGGGGCAGGATCAATCCAGGGCTCTGTGTCTGAATGGACACAGGAAGCTGTGACTCGGCTAGGATGCCCCCATAACAAGCTGCTTGCTGTAAGGGCACTCAGCAGGACGGAGGGGCCAGGAGCACCGAAGAAGGACCCAAGATGATGAGGATCTGGGCTGCCCTGTGCAAAACCACTGCGAAGGGCAGGCACGTATAATATGCTGGTTATTTTTAGAAATAAATAATGAGACCTTACAATCAATTTCAAGAATACAAAAGATAAGCTCCTTACATTTACTTAAAAAAAGGAAAAAAAAAATATGAAGGCTATGTATTTCCAATTGATTTAGAAATCAGTATTTTCAACTGGTCCATTTAGAAAGGCATTCAGGAAAAAAATATCTATTTTTGCTGCCATCTCTATTGCAGAGATTTCCCATAATTTCCTATTCGGTTTGAAACCAATTACCATATTTATTGGCATATAACACACACTTTTCCCCCCTTAATATCAGGGGGAAATCGTATGTGCATGTTATATGCCGAACAGCTGCCGCGGAGGGGGAAGGAGGGAAGAAGCGCTGACGAAATAGACATAGCCAAATCTCCTGTGTACTTGGCTCTGCTCGCAGTCATGCCCAGTCTCGCCTCCTAGCGCTGACAACCCACCATTGGACTGATGTTAGGTCTACCATAAGAGCCGGGCCAAGGGGCGGGACCGCGAGGTCAGCAATAACAAGGTTGCAGATGGCCACTGATCATGCTGCAAAAAGGGACAAGACTGCAGATGGACACTGATCATACTGCAGTGATGAGCAAGGCTGCAATGATGGGCACTGGCGAGGCTGCAGATGGGCACTGATAAGGCTGCAGTGATGGGCACTGACCATTATTTTGCTTCAAAGTAGTAAGTAAAAAAAATAAAAGGTTTCCTGAAACTTCCCTCTTAAATTGAAGTTGCGTGTTTTACGCTGATAAATACAGTAAACAGGAAATGAAGAGCAAACAACAGCAATCATATTAATAAAATCCAACAATCCCCAACATTTTTTCCCAAAGATTGGACAACCAGTGATATGCGATTTTCTGCCAAAGCTCACAGATATGTGTTGTTGGTTTCTACAGATAGCTAAATACTACAAAACATTTTTACTACATATTACTCTGAAAGGATTACGTTTTTCTGCAACTACATGGCATTGATTCTAGCTACAATTCTGCTGTCCTCACACTGGTAAAACACTCTTGGTCCACATCATGCACATGTCGTCCAGGTTCACATATCAGAGCCTAAAAATGCAGATGGATGATGGAAAACCATTTCAATGTGTTGCAAAACATTTCACGCTTTAGGGATCATGCTGCCTGCCTTGTGAACTTTTGAAATGGTTCCCAGTTTATGTAATAAATACATTTCTCTTTCATGCGCCAAATCTCCACACCTACTCTGTTCTTTGTATGCATAGAGTCATGTGCTGTAAAATGTATGGGATACCAAAGAATCCCACATTAAACCCTCATCTTATTCCACTTCAAAGTGGTCTGTGGATCAGTCTAAAAGGGATATCCTCCCATTAACTGCTGGGGCTGCCACACACTTATTAACAACATGTGGCCATGGGTCTCTCTGAAATCATTTAACTCTCACCAAAAGACTACATTTAGCTACACACTCCACTTCCTAAATGTATTTTTATCCTGCAGCCTAAAAAAATGTAAAATAATAAATGTGTATATATATATATATATATATATATATATATATATATATATATATATATATATATATATATATATATATATATATATATATATATATATACATACACATATATACACACACACATATATACACACACACATATATACACACACACACACACAGTGCTCAGCATAAATGAGTACACCCCCCTTTGAAAAGTGCGATTTTAATCATTATCTCAATGAACACAAGGACAATTCCAAAAATTTTGAAAAAAATGAGTTTTATAGAACATTTGTTTAGCTCATTACATGGAAGTAAGGTTAATATAATTTCGATCACAAAATCTTCAGCTTTACTCAAATTAGTTGATACAAAAACATATACATCCTACAACAAAAACTACTACATCTAGTATTTTGTATGCCCTCCATGATTTGTAGGAACAGCACCACCATGTCTTCTAGGCATTGAATGAACAAGTTAGTGACATATTGCAACATCTATCTTTTTACATTCTTCAAGAATGACTTATTTTAGAGCCTGAATGCTGGATGGAGAGTGATGCTCAACTTCAGTCTCTTCAGAATTCCCCACAGGTTTTCAATTGGGTTCAGATCAGGAGACTTACTTGGCCACCCAATCACTTTTAAGGCCCATAAACACACAATCAGACTTTTGACAACAAACATGCAAATTAGCTGTTTTAAGACAACATCTGACCGTGTGTACGCTCCATCGGACAAACTTTTTCAGTTTTCATCTGACTTTTTTTGGCTGTGCGAACAGACAAACTCTCAAGCAATAAAAGTCTGATCGTGTGTACAGAAAACCATAGGACTATTGTACAAAATACAAACACACATGCTCAGAACCAATGCAAAAGATCAGACAATAATACAGAAGTTGACCAAAGGTGGCGGTAAGGAGCAGAAAAACCATGTGATCTGGTGAAAGTTGGCTGAAAAAGTCCTGCCGTGTGTATGCAATACAAGTTCATGGCCGACGCCCTTTGTAAAAAAATCCACAGGTAAGTTTGTACAAAGTCCAATCGTGTGTATGAGGCTTTACTCTTTGATCTTGTTCAAAAGTGCAACAGTGGCCTTAGATGTGTGTTTTGGTTCATTGTCATGTTGGAAAAGTGCACAAAGACCAATGGTAGCATCTTTTCTTTCAATACAGAGCAGTACATCTGTGAATTCATGATACCATCAATGAAATGCAGCTCCCCGACACCAGCAGCACTCATGCAGCCCCACAGACGGACACTGACACCATGCATATTTCTTTGTACTCCTCACCTTTGCGACGCTATACAGTTTTGAAGTCATCATTTCCAAAAACATTTAACAACTTAATATAGATAAAACGGATGGGCCACAGGGTACTAAGAAAAGCACACAGCGTAACAGGGCCTATAACAATATCCACTGTTATAAATGAGCCTCAAGTTGCTGTAGTGCATCGTGAAAATGAGCCCCAAATTGTTGTACATTAAAAACACATTTGTTTGCAACGCAACAGCATGCAATGGACACCTGGGATCTGACACATCCAGAAGTGATCCAGATGTTAAAGATGCTTTGGTCAGTAAAGCGCCTCTAGATATGGGTAACTGGCGACTTGGGATGTGGGAGGGATAACTATCAACACCTTTCTTTGTAGGAAAGGCATTTTAAATGCTCTTTCAACTAGCAACAAATTAACTTTGCGATATTAAAGCCCCATGTACACGAGACGCTGTTAAACACACGTTCATTGGTAGTTGAACACTTTTTTCAGCTGCCCCTGAACTCATGCAATGTTATCCTATGTGTCCATGTACACAGTAATTTTTTTCCCGTTTTTAGGCAGTTGCGTTTAACCTCGTTTTTCCATAAGAAAAAAAATGGGTTCAGACACTTTGCTTTTCCAGGTTTCAGATGCAAAACGCAGCATAAGCGTTTTTAAAGGAACACAATTTTTTGGACCAAAAAACTCAGAAATATCATGGTAAATCATAAAAAATATTTTAAAAATTGCCACAAGACAATGTTAGATAATTTAATAAATTGTATTAACGTTTAAATTTGCTTCAAATAGACAATAAAAAAATAAAAATAAAGGACAGAGAAAAAAAAAATGTATCTGTACATCTATAGATATAGATTTTATAAATATATGCACATACCTGATCGTCACCAACAGACATTCCTCTGGTGACACAGCCAGGAGACACATCTAACCAAGCAGATCTGTGCTTGGTTAGATGGTGTTAAGGACAGAGGAGACATTGGGGTCTATTAGACCCCTAACATCTTCAAAAAGAGTACCTGTCAACTGCCTAATGCGATCACATAGGGGTTTATTAACCCCTTGTGATAGCAATCACATAAAAATAAAAAAAATAAAAAAAGTAATAAAAAAAATTAAAATGATAATATATTTAAAAAAATAAAAAAAATGGCAAAACACCTGCGCAAACAAAAGCCTAGGGTGCATACGTGTAAGTAAACTGCAGTTGCACCACACATGACATATCGCTGAAAAATGTCAGAGTGATAACAATAATTCTAGCAAAAGAGCTCCTAGTTAATTCTAAATTGATGCGTTTTAACAGCTTTTAAAGTGTCACCTATGGTGATTTTTGGGCACCGTTGTTTTTGGTGATATTGCGGGCACACGAAATTTTAAAGCATGGAATGCTAGTTATCCATTTACTTAATGCAACCTCATCTTTTATATTTGAACCAAAAATGGGTATTATATGGTGCGGTTTTGCACTAAAACGCATTTTATCATATATATTTTCCGGAAAATTTCCATTTAACAGTTGCCCAATTATCACGTGAAACAAAAAAATTGCAACTATAACCTTTTTATTCTACAGGGCTTCAGCTTTTAGAAAATATATATCTGGGGGTTTATGTACCATATTTAATCGGCATATAACACGCACTTTTTTCCCCTTAAAATCGGAAAGCCGAAAGCCACTGTGAACAGCCGAAAGCCGCCAAGATACACAGGACATCCACTCTGTATCTCGGCGGTGCCATTTTTAAATGCCTGCAACTACACTGACAAGGCTGCAATGCAAGCCTGCAACGACACTGACAAGGCTGCAATGCAAGCCTGCAGATGAACACTGGACAAGGCTGCATTGATGGGCATTTAAATGTAATTTTTTTTCCTTAATATTCCCTCCTAAACTTGGGGAGCATGTTATACCCCGGCACATGTTATACGCCAATAAATACAGTAATTTTATTGCCAAAAAATTAGATTTTTACATGTATGTGACAATGTAAAAAAAATTGCTCTGGAGCTGAACTGGATAATAACTACAACAGCAGTTGTAGAAAGATGACCGTAATTATTATAGGGATCTCTTCCCATCCTGCTTATGAATTTCAAAATTACAAATAACACTTATGTGGCTCTGAGAGCAGCATGTTGCCTCCTGAAATGCAAGGAAAAGGTCCCTGCTTTACTTTTGGAATTGCAGCCCACATGGGAACTGGAAGTGTGGTGCCGCTCAGTGTGGGAGCCATTTCCAGTGCATGCGGCATGCCATTAGGATTAATGGAACCTGCACAAATCTCCTGCGTGGGCGATTGCGGCTGCGGAAACAGGTGTGGCCCCATAGCAGCAATGATCCGCATAGATGTGAACCTAGTCTGCTAAATTATATTACAGATACATATTTTTAGGTACGTTTCATTTTATTATTGTTTACAGGGACCCCAGTACCTTATTTCATTCCTTTCATGTATAACATGTCTTTGGAATAACAATAAAAATATCCTTTCAGTCTGGTGAGCTGTATCCAGAAACTAGCAGCCCACAGAGCACTGACCATCTTGACAGGGTTCTCCTGAACACTCTGCAGGACTGCAGACAGGAGCTGTCCACTTTCCTGCTGCAGACGGCGTCTCCTCTCCACAATGACACAGAAGCAACCACTCTTCCCAAAGTTCTACCGTCAACCCCTTTATATCATCCTGAACCTCTGTTCTCTCTCTGTTGCAGAACTGCATGTTAAGGTGGATTTGATCATCCATCAGAAGTGCCATGTTTATAGACAATACATAGTTATTTAAACCCAAAACCGCAACTTTAAAAACATTAGCTACACCCCTGTTCTATGGTATACTGACTGTGGAACAGAGGGTGCAATTTTGTCCTCTTTTTACCACCTGCGCATGAACACTAAGCATCCCGCAACACAAGAGAAAGAATTGGCAAACATGATTAGTCTTAGGGTTGTGTAGAACTGAAATGCTTTGATATTGCATAACCCCCAGGAGACTCCTGGGATCTTAGGGAGACCTGACCCTGCTCACACCATAAACCTCAAACAGGAGCCTACTCCCATTCATTTCTTTGTTCATCAATAAAGACAGATACTCTTTGCAGGGACTCTAAATTCACTTACATGAACATACCATACTATGTGGGACTGTGAATTATTATGGAGCATCTGAGAAATCTTCTGCACTGCCTCCAGTCCTAATCCCTAAGGCAGCCTATCAGAGAGCTGACAGAGATACAGAGAAATCTTAACTCTAGCATGCATGCACAGAAGTAAAATTATTTGTGCCCCCCAACAAAACAAGAAAAAAGCCAACCCAGCAAATTAAGATAGCATGACACCAGCAGAGACAGATTGGTTGGGAGGAGCGTGGACCTCAAATTGCTAGAGGAGAGCAGAATCAGAGATAAGTGTGTCGTAAAGCTTAAAATGGTTGTAAACCTCTGAAATGAAAAATTAACAAAGCTTATCCTTCTACATCAGTGGTTATAAACTCCTGTTCTCAGGACCCACTAACAGGCCAGGTTTGCAAGATAGCTGAAATACATCACAGGTGATTTTGTTTGCTGCTCAGCGATTACGGTATTATAGTCTGCATCTCCCCAAGGCAATACTTAAAATCTGGCTTGTTAGTGGGCCCTCAGGACAGGAGTTTAGAATTACTGTTCTATAACATGTACTTTCCTCCAGTCGAAGGACCTAGTTTTTTATTTCTGTCTGCAGTCTCCTTTCTCTTCTATCTGCATGAGTCACTTCTGTCCACACCAGACAAATCGCAGGAGACAGGCACACCTCCTACAGCACACAGCAGGTGATTTACAGCTTCAGCTGAGCGCATTTCCCTATGAGACTGTGTAGAGGGGTGTGTGTTATTTCGTTCAACTCAGATTACACTCTGCTCCCTGCTCTATGCCGTGCAATGTGTGACATCAGATCCCTGCCCTCTGCCTTCTTAAATTTTGCACTTTGAACAGCAGTAGAGGGGAGGGGGCTGCAGTTAAATGGGTTTAATGTAAACCGGGATCGGCCCCTTACTCTGATCAGCAGTGTCTTATTGACTCAGTGATCACAGGGGGTACGCAGGCAGCTCATGCACGAGGACGTCTATCGACGACCTCTCGGTAATTAAGGTCCATTCTGTGGCCGTCATTCGGCTATAGCATGGGCAGGAAGCAGTTAAAAGAAAAAGAACCCACAATCTTCTCTAATACAACTTGAAACTGGTCAAAGTAACTGGGATCTTATTTTTAAAATAATAAAACAAATTAAAGTGACAGACAAAATTGATAGGACCCTTAATGTAATATCTTGTTGCACAACCTTTAATCACTTCAGCTCTGGAAGATTCAACCCCTCAGGAGGGGGGGCCTTCCTGACCAGGCCATTTTTTGCTCTTTGGCACTGCGCTATTTTAACTGACAATTGCGCAGTCATGCAAAGCTGTACACAAATTAAATTTATATCATTTTTTTCACACAAGTAGAGCTTTCTTTTGGTGATATTTGATCATTTTTTTGTGTGCTATAATCAAAAAAGGAAGAAAAAAATTAGTTTTTTTGTTTTTTTCCAAACTATTTTTTACTGTCCTGTCATCCCCTTTGCCAATCGGCAGGTGCCAGCAGTCAATCATTTGCCAGCACCAGCTGATCGGCTTGTGCAGTAACTAATCATAGCACAGCTGGGGCGGCGGGCATTCACGCTCTGTACCCAGAAGTGCTGGATCACATATTAGATATGTGACCCAGCACAGGAGAGACCATCTGCCGCTGTACTCCTATGTGAGGTGGTCGGCAAGTCGTTAAAGGTTAACTACTTTTATAGTGAAAAAAATATAGCAATTAGGCTGCTTTCACACTGGGGCGGTATTCAGGCGTTACAGCGCTAAAAATAGCGCCTGTGTAGCGCCTGAAAAAAAACGGCCCCTTTAACTCCAGTGTGAAAGCCGGAGGGCTTTCACACTGGAGCGAGGCGCTGTCAGGACGGTGAAAAAAGTCCTGCTAGCCGCATCTTTGGAGCGGTGAAGGAGCGGTGTATTCACCGCTCCTACCCATTGAAATCAATGGGACACCGCGGCAATACCGCCGGCAAAGCGCCGCTGCAGCGGCGCTTTGCAGGCGGGTTTAACCCTTTTTCGGCCGCTAGCAGGGGTTAAAACCACCCCCCTAGCACCCGCAGACCGCCGCTAAAACGACGGTATAGCGCCGCTAAAAATAGCGGCGCTTTACCGCCGACGCCGCTCCCGCTGCAGTGTGAAAGCAGCCTAAAGAAAAAATAACATAGCGTATACAATTGAGAGAAGTCATATTGTAATTGAATGTTATTACAAATTACCTTTCCTTTTTCAATCTGCAATCTGTATTTTTCTGAAAAGTCAATGCAATATGGCGACCTGGAGGTGTTTTGTACACAGAATGTTTACAGAATGCAACCCAGAAACAATTTTCTGCTTGTGTGATTGGCTCAACAAAAACAAAATACAAGTCTGATTTCAGACACCCCCTGCAACAAAAATGTCATTTTTGGTAAGGTACTCCCAGTAGGAAATCACATGCAAAAGGAATGCAGGCCCTGCAATTTTCCTTATTAGTGCCCTGCAGGTACCACAGCTGATTGACAATTATGAAACCACTCCCATTGGACTCACTTTCCCACATGGATACAGAAAACAAACAGGGATTTCTCCAGAACAAAAAGGTAGGAATATGCAACAAAGTTTGTTAAAGACCCTATAAATGTACACAGATCACCCAGAGGGGAATGTTTTTTTTCTCAACAAAAGTGAAGTTTCGATTTAAAGTTAATGTGTGTTTCAGGTCTTCATCCTGTTGGAAGACTCATGTCCTGCGACTGAGACCGCTTTCTTAGACTAGGAAATATGCTCCAAAATTCCTTAAGCCGCGTACACACGGGCGGACTGTCTGGCCAACTTAGTCCGTTAGACAATCCGACGGACAGTCCGTCCTACTTTCGAATGAACGGACTTGACCACTTACGGATGCACAAACAGTCCGTCGAAAGCTTGCGCGATGACGTGTACAGCACGTACGACGGGACTAGAAATAGGAAGTCCAATACACAGCAATGCAACCTTTCGCCGTGTAAATCCTTTCTGAGCATGCGCCATACTTAGTCCGTCGAACTAGCCTAATCATGAGCGGATTGTCCGCTGAAACCAAAGTACGACGGACAATATTACGGAAATTCCAAAATACTTAGTCCGCCAGACTGCACGCTGAAAAAGTCCGCTGAAGCCCACACACGAGCGGACTGTCCGCTGAAATGTGTTTCGACGGACTAAGTTGGCCAGACAGTCCACCCGTGTGTACGCGGCTTTAGTCTTAAATCAAGGCACCCTGTGCCAGACAGAGCAAAGCAGCCCCCAAAGCAAGCCTTCTCCATGTTCACAGTAGGTGCAGTGTTCTATTCTTGAAAGCTCAATTCTTTCACCTGAACATAAAGCTAACAGGACTTGCCAAATAGCATAGTTTTGTCTCATCTCCCATACACATTGTGGCCTGTCAATATGCATTTTAGCAAATTCAAGTCAAGTCCCGCTTTTTTAGGTTTTTCTTTCAGCGATGGCTTCCTCAGTTTGAGCACACTGTTGCTCAAAAAGTGATTGATCAGACATCAACGTACCCTGACCTTGGAGTTTAGCTTGTATTTCTTAGGAAGTTTTCCTTGGTTGTTGAGCTGCCATTCACAATATCTTGCTGCTCAATCTGGGGTTGATTTTCCTTTTGCGGCAAAATCCAGGGAAGATGGTTACACTCCTTTAGACTTTATAGTTCTTTGTAATATTTGCAACTGTAGTCGCAGGAACAGCTAGCTGTTTGGAGACAATCTTATAACCGTTACCTTTGACGTGCTGGTTTATAACTCCCTCCTTTGCCTTCTCTGGTCCCCGTTTAGTACAGTGCACACAATAAATACCATACAGCAGAGTGACTGCTTTTTTCCATTTAACTAGGCTGACTGATTACAAGGTTTAAGACATGTGATACTAATTGCAGAAAACAGTTAGTTTGAAATATTACTATAATCTTTTCTAGGTGTAACAGGAAATCTGTTCAGGCCATTTTAGATTATTCTTTTAGACTATAAGCAGTAATGTATCTCTGTTCACACTTTAAAATTAATTGTTTCATGTGTACCTGCTTCCTTTGGTATGTCAGAGCAAAGCAAAGAGAAATTAAGCATTGTTTCAATGTGCCGTAAGAGCACCAACAAAATTGTGCATGCAGGAAAAAAAAAAGCCAAAATCCAACGTTCTGTCAAGCTATCCAATGCTTCCATTAAGATAAGAATAGCAAAATCCCTGGATTCACAGGAAAGACACAACTTTTTATGTCAATAAAAGCATTTTATCAGTTTTAGATTTCATAAGACAAGCTCTGGCAAAGTCTCTTACAACTTAAATATAATATTATCCAAACTAAACAACCATCACCTCATAAGGTTTCTTCATTTTGTAATTGCTCTGGTAAGCCATTTTACTAGCCACCTAGGAATTATGTGAACCTTTCACTCCAGGAAATGTGTGATAATACCAGCAAATGCTACAGTATTTACGAGTGTGATTATCTGAAAGGAGCCTGCAAATAAATTGTTTTAGTATTGGAATCATGAGCAACAAATTTTGAGTGAACACCAAAACAACAATAGAGATATGTGTGAAGCGTTTGAGTTGAAAGAAAGCCAGGCTGACCATTAATATCTCCCACCACCAAAGAGATATTGGGGGAGTCAGCCAGTTGTGAGAACAGTCCCTTACTTGTAGAAGTGGGGGAGCATATTAATGCCAATGGCTTGTCAGTGGGGTTAGAATATCTCCAGCTTCTGTATTTAAAAGTCTATGTGAGTGCTACATTTAGAGTGTCGGTAAGAATGCTCTGCTAAGGCAGAATAGGTACAAGGATAGGGCTTCTGTGATCTTTCCACGGATCTCCTGCTCTCTGGTATGATTATACTATGGCTGCCCAAAGCATTACTAACAAGAGCCAGTCAAAAGAGATATCTCTCAAAGAGAAGAATAATCAGCCCTTACTTGGACGCCTCATCGTTATCCTTTGCATGTAGCCTGCATGCCCTATGCATTTGTACATACATTGGTCCTATGTAAGACACAAGTTCAGAGGCTTGTAATAGACTGTTACAGTTAAAGCACGTCTCTATAAATCTGCTGCTGAGGATGCAAAGACCACTCACATGTGCAAAACGTGAGTACAAACAGCAGGAGACAGAAGGAAATCCAAGAAACAAGGCAAGGCAGCAAACAAACACAGACTGTAGATGAAGCTGGGGTCAGTACATGTCAAGTCAGACTCTGAATACATGTAAAAAAGTAAGCAAACAGGAGCTCAGAGAACTAGGAAGTTGCTCAGGCATCATGAGGTGCACTGAGCATGCCTAAAGCTGGCCATACACCTATAGATTATCTGCAGATTTTCTATGGTTAGATGGAAAAAGTGGGAGATTCCTCCATCCACATAATTTAGCAAACAGAGAAATCTGCTGCACTTTTTCCATCTAACCATAGAAAATCTGCAGATAATCAAATAGGTGTATGGCCAGCTTTATATAAAAAAGGCAAATAGGGAGGCGGGCCAGAAAGTGATAGAAAGCCAAGGGTGACGCCCATATGTGATCACAGAAGCCAAAACACCACATGTGAAAGGAAGCACGGGTCGAGGAGAAACACTGCAGCAAGGAGGTAAGAATACACAGGCAGGAAAATTGCTGGTTAACCACTTGGCTCCCATACTACGTCTATTGACGTCATGGTTATATCTGAATGATGCCTGAGGCCACAGACATCATTCAGATATCAGCGTTTTCAGCCGGCGATTCCCTGCACCATAACGATCATAGCGGCTGTTTTGCCGCTTGAACCTTCTTACGGGCGGCGGGAGGGGACACCCCCCCCGCCGCCCTCCAGTGCTTGTACCGACTCACCGATTTCATCGGTGAGTTGGTCACAGGATCCGCCGGCGCTCGGAAGTTACCATAGAGATTTCCGGCGGACCAGATCATCCCCGGAGTCTCTATGATCGTTCGAAGGCCGGGCGCGATGTTATGACGTCACGCCCGGCCTCTGTATTAAAATTAACGCCGCAGATTTGGCTAGGAAGCCAGGCTAGTTTATTTTTATTTTTTTATTTTATGCTTAAGTGTCAAACAAAAAAAAAAAAAATGTAAAGCGTCCCTGTCCCCGTGAGCTCGTACACAGAAGCGAAGGAATACGCAAGTCCCGCCCACATATGAAAACGGTGTTCAAACCACATATGTGAGGTATCACCGCGAAAGTTAGAGCGAGAGCAATTCTAGCTCTAGACCTCCTCTGTAACCCAAAACATGTAACCAGTAAAAAAAAATTAAAGCGTCACCTACGGGGATTTTTAAATACAAAAGTTTGGCACCATTCCACGAGCGCGTGCAAAATACCGTGCGAGATAAAAAGTTGCAAGGACCGCCATTGTATTCTCTAGGGTCTTTGCTAAAAAAAATATATAATGTTTGGGGGTTCTATGTAATTTTCTAGCAAAAAAATTAGGAATTTTACATATAGGAGAGAAATGTCAGAATTGGCATTTGGCGCGAAGTGGTTAAATCAAGCAACACCCAAGCTGTGGATGGATTCTCTGAGGAGTTTATTCCATTCTGACATGGTTTGACAGATCAGGGCTAAGCTATTTAACTAAAAAAGGAATCAAAGCAATGAATTCAACTTCCTGTCAGTGAAGTCCCATAAAATATACCTTCAGCCCTTCTAGTGGTGTCTACGTTAACATGGATCATTGGAGCATTCAAATTGAGCATAGGCCATTTATGAGTGAATCTCTTCTCAAAAAAAAATCTGGCACAGTCTCAGGTGGAGCCCAGGATTTTTCAGTGTACTTCTAGCCCAGATAGTGGAAGTTCTTAAACAGTGAGTGTAGCAGCAAAGGTCTTTGCAGCAGACGTTTTAAAAGACCCAGGCTGCTCCTCAAAATGCAGAGTGATATGCACTGCATCAATAAGGTCTGAAACAATCCCTTGTAAATAAGGGTCTACTGATGGAGCCTGTGGTGACCAAAAACAGCCTGTCGGGATTCTTAATCACAACATAGGCTGCAGACCCCCAGTGACAACAAGTTCAGAGATGCAGCCAGGGCCGTCTTTAATATTGATTGAACCCTGGGCAAACATTTTCTTCGCCCCCCTCCATGCAGTTTCGGCTCTCCACCTGCTCTGAGACATACAATAAATAGCAGCTAGACTCAAAATTAATATACTGAATCAGATCAGACAGTGATTGTTTGTCAGAGGTTACAGTCTATCATTACCGCTCGCTGACTGGTTGCTAGAGGTTAAAGTACACATTATGGTTCACTGATTAGTTGCTAGAGGTTACAGCACATGATTAATGCTTGTTGATTGGTTGCTATAGGTTACTGCACATCATTACTGCTTACTGATTGGTTGCTAGAAGTTACAGCACAAATTTTCCTCACTGGCTGCACACCATGGACTGGGGAGGTAAGGGGACCCATTAATAGACAGAAAATGCCTAAGGATCCTAAGACTCCTCGGATCAGTGGCATTGCTGGGGGGAGGAGAGGGTGTGATCAATGGCAATGCTGATTTTTTTCTTACCAACTACCAATATAAAAGAGGAGTTTCAACACTGGCCACCAATGTAATAGGGGTTTACACTGGCCACTAATGTAATAGGGGTTTACACTGGCCACTAATGTAATAGGGGTTTACACTGGCCACTAATGTAATAGGGGTTTACACTGGCCACTAATGTAATAGGGGTTTACACTGACCACTAATGTAATAGAAGCATTCACAGTAGCTACCAATGTAATTAGAGATTTACACTGACAACCAATGTAAGGGGGACATTCACACTGGCCACTAGTGTGAATGAAAGGATTCTACACCAAGCACCAAGCACCAATGTAATGAGAAGATTTATACAGACCACCAATTTAACAGATATTTAGCCTGCATTCACATTTGTGTGTATTGGGAACGCATGCAAAATCGCTTTCCTGACACCACAGAAACATGCTGCCCTTTAGCAGATACACATCAGTGCCATTAATTGTTAAGGACACCCTCAAGCACCTGCTGACATGTCATTTTGAAAAAGGGTTTGGGACTTTCTTCCGCATTTGTAGCGCATAGAGCAGCCCATTGAAATGAATGGGTTGCCCTACACGTGACCTACATCTTTATCAACCCTGTCTGTACACATTTGCATCCTAAAGCCCATGCTAACCTCTGCACTTCAAAACCTCCCCCATCCTCTCCACTCCAATCCCCTCTAACTCTACCTGCCTCCTTCACATATTTGCACCCACCTTCCTTACCTCCATACACCACCGCTCACCTGTGCCCCCCAAATTTTAATTCCTTCTCTGCCTACCCCCCCCCACTACCCCCCCCCCCCCCCCCCCACACACACACACACACACACACACACACACACACACTATTTCGCAGAACAGGCTGATGTTGGGATTAATGACCAGAGTTGTAGGAACAACTTTCAAACATGTCCCTTTATCTCCCCAGTGGGAAGCATTCCGTATAGGTGATGGTGGATATGAACTCAGGGGGCATGATATACATATGAATACTGCCACTACTTACATGTGAAAGCCAGTGTTTACATGTAAACACAGGGTCTGCAGGTAAGTTATCTGTAAACAATAGGACAGAGCTGGACAGCATTAGTAACATAACTTCACACTGAAATACCAGGACACAGCACGGGACTAAAAATCGGGACGAGGGAACTTAAACTGGGATAGTTGGCAAGTATGAAGCAGCTGCTTTGGGCCACCCAACAATGACAGGGCCCAGGGCAGCTGCCCCTTTTGTCCTGCCTTAAAGACGGCCCTGATGGCAGCAGAGTTTAGACCCCTAACTGATAGAATGATCCAGTAGCTGGACACAAGCAACTAGGAAGTTCCTAGTAGACTTGAGAAAGGCCTCAACCTAGCCTGACTGAGCTGAAATAAAGTCTGTAGGGAGGACCCCATAATGACATTGCTTCCATCTAAATAATGCAAAACACATACAGAAACAATAATGAAGTATGGGTTAAAGTCAGCCGAAGCAGAGTCTATCTTCTGTGTGCCCTTGTGGAGACCTATTGTGCTGTATGGTGGTCAGCAACTAGGACAAAAGCCTCAAGACTCAAAAACCAGGGCAGCTGGTGCCAACGAGGGTTTCAGACAGATAAAAGTGGGTGTGGCCTACGATGGGGACGTCACTACACATGCAGACCCTATCGGATGCTCGGTACACAGTCTCTGCAAGCCCACAGGAACGCCATCAGCTGCTTTACCTGTTTGCAAAGTGGTTATTGCATTTTACCACCTGGAGTGCATACTTTTTATATTTTAATAAATGCTTGATTTGGGGTTTAACACTATGGAAGTTCTTTTTTATATTCTACTTTTGTACGATACCTGGCGGTGTAATTAGTTGACTCTAGCGGAGGAAGCTTGTTGTTTGGAGGGAGACCTTAATCTCTATAGCACTATTTTCTAGTGGTCCATTAATTCTGTTAAGGAGCTGTGTTGCACGTTTGGTCGGGGTGTACTATACACTAACAGACAATGTTGATCACTGGCTGTTCACAGAAGGTGTTTTCCTATCACCAAGTGTGAAGATACTCTTTTTGCTTGTCTTTTTTTTTTTGATAATTTTGTTTTTTGAGACACTGGATTTGCATATGCTATACAGTGAGGGAAAAAAACATTTTATCCCCTGACGATTTTGTATGTTTTCCCACTGACAAAGAAATGATCAGTCTATAATTTTAATGGTAGGTTTATTTTAACAGTGAGAGAAAGAACAAAAATATATAGAAAAACACATTTCAAAAAAGTTATAAAATTGATTTGCATTTTAATAAGTGAAATAAGCATTTGATCCCCTCGCAAAACATGACTTAGTACCGGGTAGCAAAAGCCTTGTTGGCAATCAGAAGTCAGACATTTGTTGTATTTGGCTACCATGTGTGCACACATCTCAGAGCGGATTTCGTCTTACTCCTCTTTGCAGATCCTCTTCAAGTCATTAAGGTTTCAACACTGACGTTTGGCAACTCAAAACTTCAGTTCCCTCCAGATATTTTCTATGGGATTAAGGGTAAATGTGCAAAATCAGCAGGGGATCAAATACTTTTTTTCCCACACTGTAAATTGTGTAATTTTTCGATTTATTTTTTACATGAATTGTTATATATACTACTTAATATTTTAGCGCTGCACTTTTATTTTTACAGCTAAAAGAGACCAAGTCACTGTTGGTAGGTAAAGGAACAAAACAGAGATCAAAACAAGGGTGAAGAACTCAGGCACCTTGAACTGCAGGTCTAGCAAAGTCTCTAATTCCACCCAGAGAGTAGCCACTCGCAGCTGGGTACTTCAAGGCTAAACAGATCTCTAGCCAGAGATCATGACAGACAGCACATGGACTTAAAACTTGAAGCAATTCTATGAACGTGTACAAGCTGTAACTAAGGGTGAACGGGAACCTTTTTCCTCAGTACCTGGAACGTTCTCCATCTCCTCAATGGTACTGGAAAAACGTGAATTTGTCGATGTCCTTTCCAACTCAGTATCCAGGCACTTCTCAGGATGCCACTTGTCAGCCCTCCCCCAGTCACTTCCAAGAGCTGTGGTGCCTCTCCAAGCTGAGAGCACACCCGGACACCTTGGATCCTCCCTCAGTTACTGCGCCTCGGATCAGCAGGTTCCGAGACTCGGGAACAGAGGGATCCCTACCCCAGACCAGGCAGGTCTATTGGGGGCCTCAAACAGGAACATGTTGCGGGGTGTTGAACACCCCGTGACCGGGACCCCTCGCGGGGGTACCCCGATCCTGGAACCACAACAGACCACACAGGCCTCACAAACTCCTCTCTTGAACCATGTGACCCACACCTTCCCAGACTCCCGAGCGGGCCCTGGCACTCACACTGATTGGTTCCGAGAAGGCTGACACCTAACACATCCAACCAGACCTGGTTCTGGCCTGTCATGTGCACCTCACTGTTCACATGACCAGGCAGAACTAACACAGCCCGGCAAGAGTAATGTTAAGGCCAACCTATGTAATTAACCCTCATAACCCCTACTGTTCTGAGGCAAAAACTAAATTTACATGCGTATGATATTTTGTCCAAAATGCCATCCACTACAATTTAAAATTGGAAAACCTTTTAAAAAAATTCTATGAAAACTATTTCATCAGCCAAAAAAAAAAAAAAAAAGGATGGCAAGTGTACACAAGTGCTCTTTACAGGAGAGTATGTATATGGATTTTTTCTTCTGCAGCCTGTTCCGCTAGTTCCAGCAACAATGCTTCTAATCTTTCATTTCTAATCCAGACAGATCTTGAAAGTTCGCTTTTTTCCTACTTTGCCTATCAACACCTACATCGAGATTTAAGACCTGTTTATTGGCTTGGAAAATGAACCCCATTTCAATGTGTTATTGTTTCATTACTCAACAGCCACGCCATTCTGATATTTGCCAAAATCTTGCAATCTGTCCCAGCTCAAAGCTTTCATGCATAAAGCAAAAGTGTGAATGGGATTTTACATTCTAAATCAGGGCTGATTTTAACCTGCATCTGTGGGGCAGGTCACACATTTCAAGGAGGTCAGTTCCTTAGTCCAAACAAACATTTTCAGAAAGGGCAGGTGGAGGGAAAGATGTTTAGTCCAGGAACACAATGCAATGTCAAGTAAAATCTATAGAACCTTTATTAAAATATTCCAACAAGACAAAAGGGGAAATGTTAATAAAGGTTCTACAAATTTTTACTTGACATTACATCGTGTTGCCAGACGTCTCATCTTCTTACATTATTGGACGGTATATGCAGCAGCAGTCCTGCCACGTGCAATTTTCTTAATCTTACTATATTTTTCATTAAAGTTGTAGCATCCTTTTCTATTTTTTCAGATGAGGGATTACATTTACACAGGCAAAAACGGCATATCTTTACTGGAAAAATTCTAATTGTATGTTTAGAGGGCTTGGCCATCCCAACCCAAGTTCTTTTTGGATAATGCATGGCTAAAATTATTCATCAGAGTCCTATACCTCTCAAAGGAGACTTTGGCCACTTAACCACTTGCCGACTGTGCTACAGCCAAATGATGACTAGTTCTGGGACGCCGTCATATGACGGCATGTCGTGATAGCTCCAGCCGCGTTCCCACTGCAGAGCATGGGCGGCGTGCTCTGAGATCGCAGTGTCTGGAGGACACTGCTGATCACAGATTGAGGTAACACAGCTGATCAGGGATGTAAACAGAAGCTGGTCATTGGCACTCGTTTCCTCATGCGGACAGCATGAGGAGAGGAAAAGAGTCAATAACCGGCTTCTCTAAAAGGGACATCTACACTGATAATCAGGCCATTGATGATCAATGTCCTGATCATTAGTGCAGTCCCCACAATGCCCACCAGTGCTGCCTACCAGACTCTCAGAGCACTTAGAATGGAGTGATCAGCAGTCTTTGATTGTTCAGTTCCCAGTCTTAGAGCAGGCAGGGGACCGATGCTGCATCCACCTAGGCAAGTATGGGTTAAAAAAATACCCATACTCATCTTTTAACAAACTTGGTTGCAGAGTCCTACCTTTTGTTATTCTGGAGAAGTAGTTGTTTGTCTGTGCCCAAGTGAGTCAGTATGGGAGGGATTTAATAATTATCAATCAGCTGCTGCATCCTGTAGGGCTCTAAAAGATGAAAATTGCAGGGTCTGCATGCCTTTAGGAATATCTCAGTAAAAATGCGTTTTTTTTTTTTTAAGAGGATGCACAAAACCTATTTTGTATCTTACTGCAGACTTCTGGGAAAATGAATAAGCCAATCACACAAGCAGGAAATGGCATAGCTGTGGGGTGTTTTGAACACAAACATATTGCATTTTACAGAGAATTACAGAGCTGCAGTTGGAAAAGTTAAGGTGCTTTTTCATAACATTCAATTACAATATGACTTGTCAGAATTGTATACGCTATATTTTTTGTAATTTGCATTTTTTTTTCTCCCACGAAAAGGGAGTTATCCCTTTAATAAAGAAGTTGAGGAATAAATAATAAATCTTCCCTCAGTGATGCTGGATACTGGCCACAACAGTTATCTTTTAGTGGGTGCTGCAGGGAGGAAAGTCTGTCAAAGTGAAGGACCCTCCCCCTTTCAGTTCTCTTGAGCATTCACAAAACTCCTAGTATTTCCCCAGAAACCTGTCATTCATCTGCCCTTCCTTCATTCACAAAATGCCTTGTTGTTTTTTTTTGTTTTTTTTTTACGAATAATAATTCCAGGAGTTTTGTGAACGGTCAAGGAGACAAGAAGTGGTGGGCAAAGCCTAATAAAACAAAGTCAATGGTTTGCTAGTAGACAATATACAAAACATGGAGAATCATACCTCGGTCCTTAGAAATAAGTCAGAGGAATATACAAAGAAATTGTTTTACTGGGTGCAATTCCAACTTGCCTCTGTCCTCCCCTCATCCTCTATATTACCAAAAAAGTGTTTTTATTTCCTTTTTAACTGTGGTTAGGGTCTCCCCCTACCACACTAGTCAGCGTTCCCTATTCAAACAAATAGTCCTTCACATGTGTAACATCAAGCAATGCAATTTATTGGTTCTGATCATCTGCATCTTATTGTTTGATGTTGACAGCGTAACCTCGCTGGCTTATGTGGTTAAAGTGATTGTAAAGTGTGTTATTTTTAGAGAAAAAAAAAAAAAAAAAGAAACACGTTACGCTAACCTGCTCTGTACAATTGGTTTTGCACAGGGCAGACCAGATCCTCCTCTTCTTGGGTCCCTATTTTGCTCTCCTGGCTCCTCCCTCCCGTTGTGTGCCCCCACTGCAAGCAGCTTGCACCCGAGCTAAGTCACAGCTTCCTGTGTCCATTCAGACATGGAGCCCTGCCAGAGGCAGTCAGGGTCGTTAGAGGAGCAATCAGTCTCCAGGGTGAGCCCAATGATTTATTAGTGTCAGATGGGGTCTGCGTCGCCACCGGCAGCGTCGGGTTATTGCCAGTATCGCTAACACCCATGCATGCACCATACGCCTCCCTTAGTAATATAGTGTCTGAACAGATAAATATCTGATCATATCTATACTAGTGTCCCCAGCAGTTTAGGGTTCCCAAAAATGCAGCATTAGCGGGATCAGCACAGATAACTGCTAGCACCTGCGTTTAGCCCCTTCGCCTAACCAAGTGCAGTATAAATCGATCACTGTCACTTACAAAAACACAAAACACATAACTGCAACATTCGCAGAGTAATGCCTGATTGCTGAGAACGCTAACAGGTTTTTTTGTAGTGTTTGAAGCGGTCGCTGACAGTCAGGAGCTTTTTTCCTGTGAGTCTCACTAGTGTACCAGTAAATTTAGAGACCAAAATGTCAAATCGAAGGTACACTAGTGAAGAGACCTACACGTTTCTGAGCATGACAGATAGTGAAGAGGAAGTCACTCATCTGTCAGATTCAGACTTAGAATACGAACCTGTAGACAGCAGCGGCACCCTGACAGCTTGGACGACAGAGTTGTGGTCCCTGCCAAGTGTACCAGCCCCCGATCATCTTCTGCTGTCATTGAGGTGCAAAAACCGCAGGTCCCTTGTATGGAGCAGAGAAGTACTAGCACCGCTATTCCTTCTGGTGAACTGGCAAGCACCAGCAGCCTAGTACATCCTGGTCGTAGACCTGGCACTGCAGTATCACGTGGTCACGTGGCAAGTCACATAAGTGCAGTTCAAGCTGACGAGGTGGCAAGCATGAGTAGTGTCCCGCTGCCACCAAGAACAACCGCTTGTCAGTTAAAGCGACGCAGTGCCGTATCGCAAAAAAATGAATAAAAGGTTAATAGCAATAGTACAAGATAAGATGAAGTTGTTTCACAAAGTATGGGATCAATGGATTTGATACCTGACAAATGGGTTTAAATTTTTGTTTTATTTGTTATGTTGTTTCTCTCATTCACCCTTGGCAGACCATTGTTTACTTGGGCTATGGAGGGATACACCCACGCGACTGGAGGAACCAGACTCCCCCCCGATGGTCAGATGGGGAGCTGGTTCTTCCCAGCGGGTGGAACATACGTTAGGGCCTAGGATTGGAAATATGCTTTAGGTCATAGATGCTGTGATACGGTGTACAGTTGAAGATTCTTAGGTGAGAAAGGCCTATATACCACACGTATCTAAGCAAATAAGTTACAGTCAACATCAGGGAGGTGATAATGGTCCATGTATGCTATAAGAGGAGGAATCCTCAAGTATATTAGAATATTCAATGTATGGCACCCTAAAACACGTTGTATCCTGCACAATTTAAAGTCGAGATCTTTGTTCCTTGTATTGTAAATCTTTACTAAAAACGATTCAAACAAAAAATATATATATTTTCACTATGTTTTATTTTATTTGCTTTGCAGGTGTGGTAAATCTTACTGTTATACTGCAATGTTACTTTGTTTTATTGTTAACCATCATCATTTGCTTAGCAGGTACGCCATTCAGCTGCAGCACTGATTTATCTTGATAGCAACAGAGTTTTCTCCCACGATATGTCAGCGACTCCAGAGATGCGATTTCTCCAGCACCGTTAAAGGAAAATGGTGCATGTATGCCCATCATACAAGCACCATTTTCCTTTAACTGTGGTAGCGAAATTGCATCTCTGGAGTCGCAGGTATGTGGGTATACCCACATACCTGGTATGTTGCTGGACTTTGAGTGGTAATACCAGAATGATGCCTGCAGGTTTAGGTATCATCTTGGCATCACTCTTTTCAGCCAGCGGTCGGCTTTCATGTAAAAGCAATCCTAGAGGCTAATTGGCCTCTAGACTGCTTTTATAAGCAGTGGGAGGGAACGTTCTGCCTCCCCTCCGTCTTCCATGGTTTTCTCAGGCTCTCCTGTCCCAACAGGGAACCCGAGAATGCAGCCGGTGGTTCCACCAGCTGACCATAGAGCTGATCAGAGACCAGAAAAGCTACAATCATCTCTATGGCCTAAGAAACCGGAAGCTATGAGCATTTCATGACTTAAGTTTCACCGGATATAAACAGCATCATTGGGAAATTGGCAAAGCCTTTTATCACACCGATCTTGGTGTGGCCAGATGCTTTGAGGGCAAAGAAGACTAAAACTTTTTTTTTTTAAAGGAGTACCTGTCACTACCTATTGCTATTATAAGGGATATTTACATTCCCTGAGATAACAATAAAAAAAAAAAAAATGAAAAAATAAAAAATAAAAAAAATGAAAGGAAGAGTTTAAGAGTATAATAAAAAATCAAAATAAATAATTGGGGAAAAAAAGCACCCTGTCCACCAGTGCTCACATGCAAAGGCAAATGCAAGCGTTGGTCTGGTGTCATATGCAAACAGCAATTGCACCATGCATTAAGAGCTGGGCGATTTTGTAAAAAATAATAAATAAACAAACACACCTTAATTCACGATTCGTAGAGTTTTTTTTATTTTATTTTTTTATGGACACCACGCTGGTCCTGAGGAGCTGCGGGCAGGAGTTTTTAGGAGAGGCTGTGGCTTCGACCTAGTCCGTGGTATCCGGTCTCCTGGACCGACGCAGTGTCAACGCCGGTCCTGGGGAGCTGCAGGCAGGTGTTTTTAGGGGAGGTCGCAGCTTCGGCCTAGTCCGCGGCAAGATAGCTTGGGGTGTCTACTTTCCACTTTTTCCAAAAAGGGGTCATTTGGGGGGCAGGGGGGTTGTGTTATCTGGGCATTTCATGGCCTCCAAAACCGTGATAGACAGTGAGGCATTTTACACCCTTAGATAACGCCCTGAAGGCGGGGATTGGTTTTCAGGGTCCTGTATGGGGCTAGGCTCCCAAAACATGCGGTATCCTATCCCTGTACTCCGGAGAAGCAGCAGAACTTATTTTGGCATGTCATTCCACATATAACCGTGGCATGTGTGAGCAAGATATCATTTATTGACAAGTTTGTGTAATTTTTTTTTTTGTCATTTTTCAATCACTTGTGACAAAAAAATAAAATTCAATGGGCTCAACATGCCTCTCGGCAATTTCCTTTCCAAAATGGGGTCGGGGGGGGGGGTTGTACTGCCCAGCCATTTTAGCATCTCAAGAAATGAGATTGGTAATGATAAACTAAAAGCTGTGTAAATTCCAGAAAATTTACCCTCGTTTGTAGACGCTATAACTTTTGCGCAAACCAATAAATACGCTTATTGACATTTTATTTTTTAACAAAGACATGTGGCTGAATACATTTTAGCCTAAATGTATGACTAAAATTGAGTTGATTACATTTTTTATAACAAAAAGTAGAAAATATTTTTTTTCAAAATTTTCAGTCTTTTTACATCTATAATCGCAAAAAATTTAAATCACAGAGGCAATCAAATACCATCAAAAGAAAGCTCTATTTGTGGGGAAAAAAAGGACGCATATTTTGTTTAGGTACTGCACTGCATGTCTTCGCAATTACCAGTTAAAGCGATGCAGTGCCAAATTGTAAAAAGTGCCCTGGTCAGGAAGGGTATAAATTCTTCTGGGGCTAAAGTGGGTAAAACTAAAATATCTGCTGTTGATGTATGTTTTTGAGGAACTAAAGATTTTTTTTCCCCCTTTTAATTGCTTCCCGATCGCCTCACGCAGATATACAGCGGCAGAAGGGCATATACAGGCAGATTAACGTACAGTGGTGTGAAAAAGTGTTTGCCCCCTTCCTCATTTCCTGTTCCTTTGCATGTTTGTCACACTTAAGTGTTTCGGAACATCAAACCAATTTAAACAATAGTCAAGGACAACACAAGTAAACACAAAATGCAATTTGTAAATGAAGGTGTTTATTATTAAAGGTGAAAAAAAATCCAAACCATCATGGCCCTGTGTGAAAAAGTGATTGCCCCCTAAACCTAATAACTGGTTGGGCCACCCTTAGCAGCAACAACTGCAACCAAGCGTTTGCGATAACGTGCAATGAGGCTTTTACAGCGTCCTGGAGGAATTTTGGCCCACTCATCTTTGCAGAATTGTCCTAATTCAGTTACATTAGAGGGTTTTCGAGCATGAACAGCCTTTTTAAGGTCATACCACAACATCTCAATAGGATTCAGGTCAGGACTTTGGCTAGGCCACTCCACAGTCTTCATTTTGTTTTTCTTCAGCCATTCGGTGGTGGACTTGCTGGTGTGTTTAAGATCATTGTCCTGCTGCAGAACCCAAGTTCGTTTCAGCTTGAGTACACGAACAGATGGTCGGACATTCTCCTTCAGGATCTCTTGGTAGACAGCAGAATTCATAGTTCCTTTTATCACGGCAAGTCTTCCAGGTCCTGAAGCAGCAAAACAGCCCCAGATCATCACACTACCACCACCATATTTTACTGTTGGTATAATGTTCTTTTTATGAAATGCAGTGTTCCTTCTACGCCAGATATACTTGGACACACACCTTCCAAAGAGTTCCACTTTTGTCTCATCGGTCCACAGAATGTTGTCTCAAAAGTCTTGGGGATCATCAAGATGTGTTGTGGAGAAATTGAGACGAGCTTTGATGTTCTTTTTGCTCAGCAGTGGTTTTCTCCTTGGAACTCTGCCATGCAGGCCATTTTTGCCCAGTCTTTTCCTGATGGTGGAGGCATGAACGCTGACCTTAACTGAGGCAAGTGAGGCCTGCAGTTCCTTGGACGTTGTTGTGGGGTCTTTTGTGACCTCTTGGATGAGTCGTCGCTGCGCTCTTGGGGTAATTTTGGGCGGCCGGCCACTCCTGGGAAGGTTCACCACTGTTCCATGTCTTCGCCATTTGTGGATAATGGCTCTCACTGTGGTTCGCTGGATTCCCAAAGCTTTGGAAATGGCTTTATAACCCTTTCCAGACTGATAGATCTCAATTACTTTCTTTCTCAATTGTTCCTGAATTTCTTTGGGTCTCGGCATGATGTGTAGCTTTTAAGGATCTTCTGGTGGACCTTACTGTGTCAAGCAGCTCCTATTTAAGTGATGCCTTGATTGTGAACAGGTGTGGCAATAATCAGGCCTGGGTGTGGCTAGAGAAATTGAACTCAGGTGTGGACAACCACAGTTATAGTATGTTTTAACAAGGGGGGCAATCACTTTTTCACACAGGGCCATGATGGTTTGGATTTTTTTTCACCTTTAATAATAAACACCTTCATTTACAAATTGCATTTTGTGTTTACTTGTGTTGTCCTTGACTATTGTTTAAATTGGTTTGATGTTCCGAAACACTTAAGTGTGACAAACATGCAAAGGAACAGGAAATGAGGAAGGGGGCAAACACTTTTTCACACCACTGTACCTGTACGTTGCCCTTTAAGAGGAGGCTTGGGAGCTGCATGATCGCGATCGCGGGTCCCGCGGACTATGTCCGCGGGCATATCCCCGCGATCGTCTCATGGTGAGGAAGATTGGGGAGATGCTAATGTAAACAAACATCTCCCCGTTCTGCCTAATGACACTGTCACGGATCATCGCTCCAAGGAATCGGGAGAGGTGATCAGTGACGTGTCACACAGCCCCCCCCCAGTTAGAATCACTCCCTAGGACACACTTAACCCCTACAGTGCCACCTAGTGGTTAACCCCTACACTGTCAGTGACATTTTTACAGTAATCAATGCATTTTTTTTTTAGCATTGATCGCTGTATTAATGCCAATGGTCCCAAAAGTGTGTGACATAATGTTGCAGTCACGAGAAAAAATAAATAAAAATTGCTGATCGCTGCCATTACTAAGAAAAAAAAAAATTCTCAATAAAAATGACATAAAACTAAACCCTATTTTGTAGACCCTATAACTTTTGCGCAAACCAATCAAACGCTATTGCGATTTTTTTTTACCAAAATATGTAGAAGAATTTGTGTCGGCCTAAACTGAGGAAAAAAATGTTTATATATTTTTTGGGGATATTTATTATAGTAAAAAATAATGCTTTTTTTTTTCAAAATGGTCACTAATTTTTGTTTATAGCGCAAAAAAAAATAAAAAAATAAAAAAAAAACGCAGAGGTGATCAAATACCACCAAAAGAAAGCTCTATTTATCAGAAAAAAAAGGATGTCAAATTTTGTTTGGGAGCCACGTCACATGACCGCGCAATTTTCAGTTAAAACGTCGCAGTGCCGAATCGCAAAAGGTGCTCTGGTCTGGAAGGGGGTAAATGCTAGAAGGGAAGAAAAGACGTGAATAACATCACACAACAATCCATGAGATCGACATTAAACTAATAATCCATTTTAAAGCTGAACTCCAGCCGTACATTCAGTCTTGCATTGTTGCACAGGCTCCTCTTCTGTACTGACATTGCTTACTTTAATGTCACTGCACACTGAGAGCTTTGGTAAGGGAGGTGTTGGGGAAGAAAATGAATAGGCAAATTAAACGTAAACGTTGTCTTTATGAGTGGAAAACTAGGTTCTTGCAAATACCCATCCCCAACAGTTTTGCTGGTTTTTTTTGTTGTTTTGTTTTTATAAAGGAGGTAACCAGACATGGATCTTGCCTAAATATCAGGTCTCTCAGGTATTTCTGTTTATATATAAAAGGAACTGGATTGGATCAAAAACTATCCAATTCGATTCAACTATCCCTGGTCATGATGTGGTGGCGACTTGCATCTATTTAGGGAAAGCCTAGTTATGAGAGGCTGTACTCATATTGTACAAATTATCTGTCAAAACACTGATGACTTCCTTCACCAGCAAATTTCCTCTATGTCTTTACAAATTCCCTACCACTCAAAAGGTTAAAATGGTCACATACATGAGCCTTCCTTTAACCTACGAGGGTGATATTATTTTACCCAACATATGACCCATAAACTGAACTTTCCAAAATGGAACACTCTCCGACACTTGTCATTGATACAGCGAGCCCGCTACTCCTCGCAGCTGTCACAACAGCTCCCCAGAATGTTCTATTCATCGGAAATTCTTCGGAGAATTCATACATCACAAGGCTCAGACATGAGAGACCTTAAACTTACAACTTTTCGCCATCAGCAAGGAAAAAGAAAATATTGCTTATTACACAGTGTTACTCGTAGATTATTACTGAGCTATTATATAATTTGACAAAAAAGTAATCTGCTCCCTCCAATTACCTAGAAGTCTCGAAAATTATAGAACCTTATTACAAGGTGTAACAAAATCTGTGTGAGATGGAAGCTTTGGAACCCACTGAAAGTGGAACACACACACTAGAATAACATTAAAAAAAAAGTTAAAAAAGTGTTGAAGAACAATGCTAAAATGACCCATTTATAAAAACATTCATAATGTCAAGTTAAAATATTTTCCTTCCCTTTTCACAGGTCAACTCAATTATAAAATCCTGATCAAGGGCAGAGTTTGCCATTTTTTTTCTTCAGGATGACATTTGTAGATTCCACTATGCTGTGAACAATTTTCCCAAATTATAGTAAAATTCATCAAATTTAATTGCAGAACTGGAATTTGCAACGTAGATACAATGCCCTGAGCAGTAGTGTCTCTAGTCTAAATTTAGTGTTGCTGGATTGTAGTCAGCCTGAGCTCTAATGTGACACAGTTGAGCTTTTGTTAAAGAATAAGTATCCTGTTCTCTTTGTATTGTTTCCTTTGTGTGAAATCCCTGTGTTTCCTGCCAATCCCTCTATTTTCCTATCAAAAACTGACCACACTGAGCGGACCCACCATGGTCAGTTCTCTAGCTATGCTGGGAACTCAGCCTGCTCTCCTCCAATGATCAGACATGACCTGACACACTGCCCCTGCACAGCCATTCACTGGGTAGACCAGTGACTATGTGTGAAAAACGGTAAAACAAAAAAGGCATTAATAATGATTTATTATATATATATATATATATATATATATATATATATATATATATATATATATATATATATATATATATATATATATATATATAAAAATGTGTGCACAAATGTTTTGACTTTCATTCCTATTTTAAACTGAATGGGTTCTTTTACAAGGTGAGGATTTATGCTTTAAGTTTACCATACAATTATTATTGTTTTGCTCTGTATGCTTTAGGGGAGTGTCACTAGCTATTGACCAAGAAACAATAATTCTGAGTTATGAATATTTTAATGTCTCCCAGCCAATCACTAGGAGGTTTACTGCCAGTGGAATATGCTGGAGAAGGATAAAATTTGAGATGCTGAAAGCTCTCTTACCTCCTGGACTGTTGCCTGGGAGGGCTTTTGCTAGAGGAGAGGCCTTAGGCCGAGGCCTAAGAATCCCAGGCTTTCTAGGTTGCAAACAAGGCGTTAAGACTTCACTGCAGAAGAGTATCCTGGACAGCTGGGTAGAAAACTGCCAGCAGATGTTACATTACAGCAGCTCTGGTGGCTCATCCATGAGGACACGTGTTGCCTTAATGCTATACAGTCAGAAGAATACAGATTGCCAGCTTCAGTTTAAAGGCCCTTTTCTACAGGCAGAGGCTTGCTTTAAGAACTAGTAAATTTGCACTTAAAGCAGTCGTGTAAATAAGGGAACAACCACAATACTAATATATTTACTTATGCAGCGTTAGTACCCAAGAGATTTAGTGCACACTTTTTTCCCCATATCTGTTCACCTTTAAAACCCAGACAGGATGGGTATACAGGTACTGAAAAGACACACAACACCATTCCTAAAGTAAGAAGCTCAGTTGCTTGAAGACAGAATACTGCTTCCAACTGTACATAGTGGGTTGCTTGTTCATAATTATCTTATAACATGTATATTAGCAAAATAAGTGGAAAAGGTACAGTTCAGTACAGCGCTCAACTAGCTTGCAGACCTGAAACAAAAAAAATAATAAAACACACCTCCAGCATGTTTTTTGTGTTCCGTTGGATGCATTTTCTTCAGATATTGTCTAGATAACACCTGTCATTCTAGGAACTTTACAGGAAACAAAGACCTATTCGCTTTTTTTTTAAATTATATTATACAGGATTTATATAGGGCCAATAGTTTGTGCAGCACTTTACGTTAGCGCAAACAGTACAGTTACAATACAATTCACTACAGGAGGAAACCAAGGGCCCAGGTCATTAAAGCGGTTCTTCACCCTAAAGGGGAAGTTCCGCTAATCTGATCCCTCCCCCCCTCCGGTGCCACAATCGGCACCTTTCAGGGGGGAGGGGGGTGCAGTTACCTGGATAATCCAGGTAACTGCACCCACTTCCGGCCAGACCCCCGCAGACGCCCCGCCCCCCCCCCCCGTTGTGTTCTGGGAAACACACAGTTCCCAGAGACACAGCGGGGGACCATAAGAGACGCGCAGCGCGACTCGCGCATGCGCAGTAGGGAACCGGGCAGTGAAGCTGTCATGCTTCACTTCCCGATTCCCTGACAGAGGATGGCGGCGGTGGCAGCAGCGAGACGAGCGATCGCTCGTCATCTGCCGCCGACATCGCTGGACCCTGGGACAGGTAAGTGTGATTTTATTAAAAGTCAGCAGCTGCAATATTAGAAGCTGCTGGCTTTTAAAAAAAAAATTTTTTAGGTGCAGCTCCTCTTTAACCACTTTCAGACCGGACCATTTTGCTGGTAAATGACCAGAGGTCTTTTTACACTTTGGCACTGCGCTGCTTTAACTGGTAATTGCGCGGTCATGCAATGTTGTACCCAAACAAAATTTGCGTCCTTTTCTTCCCACAAATGGAGCTTTCTTTTGATGGTATTTGATTGCCTCTGCGATTTTTATTTTTTGCGATATAAACGTAAAAAGACCGCAAATTTTGAAAAAAAATGATATTTTCTACTTTTTGTTATTAGAAAAATCCAATAAACTCAATTTTAGTCATACATTTAGGCCAAAATGTATTCAGCCACATGTCTTTGGTAAAAAAAAAGTCAATAATTGTATATTTATTGGTTTGCGCAAAAGTTGTCACATCTACAAACTAAGGTACGTTTTCTGGAATTTACGCAGCTTTTAGTTTACGACTGCCTATCTCATTTCTTGAGGTGCTAAAATGGCAGGGCAGTACAAAACCCCCCCAAATGACCCCATTTTGGAAAGTAGACCCCCTAAGGAAATTGATAAGTGGCATGTTGAGCCCATTGAATATTTTATTTTTTTGCCTCAAGCGATTGAATAATGACAAAAAAAAATTTTATTTTTTTTTTTTACACAAAGTTGTCACTAAATGATATATTGCTCACACATGCTATGGGCATATGTGAAATGACACCCCAAAATAAATTCTGCTGCTTCTCCTGAGTATGGGGATACCACATATGTGGGACTTTTTGGGAGCCTAGCCGCGTACGGGGCCCCGAAAACCAAGCACCGCCTTCAGGCTTTCTAAGGGCGTAAATTTTTGAGTTCACTTCTCACTACCTATTACAGTTTTGAAGGCCATAAAATGCCAAGATGGCACAAAACCCCCACAAATGACCCCATTTTAGAAAGTAGACACCCCAAGCTATTTGCTGAGAGGCATGTTGAGTCCATGGAATATTTTATATTTTGCCACAAGTTGCGGGAAAATTACAAACTTTTTTTTTTTTTTTTTTTTTTTTCACAAAGTTGTCACTAAATGATATATTGCTCACGCATGCCATGGGCATATGTGAAATGACACCCCAAAATAAATTCTGCTGCTTCTCCTGAGTACGGGGATACCACATATGTGGGACTTTTTGGGAGCCTAGCCGCGTACGGGGCCCCGAAAACCAAGCACCGCCTTCAGGCTTTCTAAGGGCGTTACAGTTTTGAAGGCCATAAAATGCCAAGATGGCACAAACCCCCCCAAATGACCCCATTTTGGAAAGTAGACACCCCTAAATTTAGGGGTACACTAGTGAGACTAGGTAATAAATGGCGGGTGCCCTGAAACTATAAAAAAATAACTAACCAACCAGCGTCACCTGTAACAGTTATATAGTGATCACTGGTGAAAGGGTTAACTAGGGGGCAATTAGGGGGCTTTATGCGGTAGTATATGGGGGTCCCTGGCGCTATAAAAAGCTGCAGCGAACCTAAATACCTACCTGCCTAACTAGCGTCACCTGTGACACTAATACAGCGATCAGAAAAACGATCGCTTATTAGGCTGGGTTCACACTGGAGCGATGCGGGAACGCCACGAATGCGCGGCGGGTTCCCGCATCGCATGCCTCCCGGCGGCAGTTCACACTGCCCTATGCGAACTGCTGGGAGTGTCAGTGAAATGTTACTGACACCCCCAGATCAGTTCGCATATCGCAGTGCGATCTGCAAACTCGGATCGCATGGTGTGAACACCCATGCGATCCGATTCTGCTGCGGGCCAAAAAAAGGGTCCCGTGCGAATTTGCGGCGGGTGCGGCGGGTGCGGCGGGTGCGGCGAATGGCTGAACTCGAATCGCACAGAGATCGGATGTGATTTGCACTGCAGTGCGGTGCGAATCACATCCGTTCTCATAAACCGCTGCAATGTGAACCCAGCCTTAGTGACACTGGCGACGGGGGGTGATCACGGGGTTAAACCTTTATTGGGGGGGTTAGGGGGGTACCTTAGAACTAAAGGGGGCTAACCCTAACTGCCCTAACAGTTATTAGTCACAAATGACACCCGCCGGGTGATCAGGGGGTTAAACCTTTATTAGGTAATAAATGGCGGGTGCCCTGAAACTATAAAAAAATAACTAACCAACCAGCGTCACCTATAACAGTTATATGGTGATCACTGGTGAAAGGGTTAACTAGGGGGCAATCAGGGGGCTTTATGCGGTAGTATATGGGGGTCCCTGGCGCTATAAAAAGCTGCGGCGAACCTAAATACCTACCTGCCTAACTAGCGTCACCTGTGACACTAATACGGCGATCAGAAAAATGATCGCTTATTAGGCTGGGTTCACACTGGAGCGATGCGGAAACGCCGCGAATCCGCGGCGGGTTCCCGCATCGCATGCCTCCCGGCGGCAGTTCACACTGCCCTATGCGAACTGCTGGGAGTGTCAGTGAAATGTTACTGACACCCCCAGATCAGTTCGCATATCGCAGTGCGATCTGCAAACTCGGATCGCATGGTGTGAACACCCATGCGATCCGATTCTGCTGCGGGCCAAAAAAAGGGTCCCGTGCGAATTTGCGGCGGGTGCGGCGGGTGTGGCGGGTGCGGCGAATGGCTGAACTCGAATCGCACAGAGATCGGATGTGATTTGCACTGCAGTGCGGTGCGAATCACATTCGTTCTCATAAACCGCTGCAATGTGAACCCAGCCTTAGTGACACTGGCGACGGGGGGTGATCACGGGGTTAAACCTTTATTGGGGGGGGTTAGGGGGGTACATTAGAACTAAAGGGGGCCAACTCTAACTGCCCTAACAGTTATTACAGTCACAAATGACACCAATGCAAAAAAAAAAAAAAAAAAAATGACATTGGTGTCACTGTGACTGGGGGGGCAGGGGTAATTGGGGGGGTGATCGGGGGGTAAAGGGGGGGTGTGAGTGTGCCTGGCATGTTCTACTGTGTGTGTAGAGTGTTGGTGCAACTCACCGATCCGCTCTCCTCCGTGTCGGAACGAAAAATACCGACACGGAGGAGAGAATACATCACTTCCTCTCCTGTGTTTACATTACAGGAGAGGAAGTGATGTCACCGGGGATTTCTATTCGTCGGGAGCGATCGTGAGGGGGTGGCCATGAATGAATGGCCGTCCCCTCGTCCGGGATCGCTCCCGAACGAATACCGACCGCCGCAGGCACCGGGCGGGGGCCCGATCGGGCCCCCGACCCGCGGGAGGCAAGGGACGTACATGTATGTCCTTATGCCTGCCCGTGCCATTCTACCGACGTACATCGGCGTGCGGCGGTCGGCAACTGGTTAAAGCTTACAATCTAGAAGGGGAATATTAACCACTTACAGAGTGGAAGATTTGGCTGCTCAATGACCAGGCCAAAATTGATGTCCTTGTTTTTCCCACAAACGTGCTTTGAGCTTTCAATTGGTGGTATTTGGTCACCTCTGCAGTTTTTTTTTTTTTGAGCTATAAACAACAAAAGCAACAATTTAGAAAAAAAATATTGATTGGTTTGAGCAAAACTTATAGCAAACTATGGGAAAGATTTATGGCATTATTTTTTTTTTTTTGCGGTACTGCGACATTGCGGCAGACAGATCGGACACTTTTGACACAATTTTGGGACCACTGACAATTATACAGCGATCACTGCTATAAAAATGCACCGATTACTGTGTAAATGTCACTGGCAGGGAAGAGGTTAACACTAGGGGGCGATCAAGGGGATAAATGTGTGGTCCTTAGGTGTGATCTAACTGTGAGGGGATAGGACTGACTGGGGGAGGAGACATATCGTTGTACCTACTAAGTAGGAATAAACGATATGTCTCTTCTCTCTTGTCAGAACAGGGATTTGTGTGTTTACACACACAAATCCCCGTTCCTGCTCTCGTGCACGCGATCGCATGTGGCCGGGGGAGATCGAACCCGCCAGCCATGTGCATCGGGTTCCCTGCCGTGCAACAGATGCCTGCTATCGCTTATAAAATAAATAAATAAATCATAATTAACCACTTGACCACTGGGCACTTAAACACCCTTAATAACCAGACCAATTTTCAGCTTTTGGTGCTCTCACATTTTGAATGACAATTACTCAGTCATGCAACACTGGACCTATATGAAATTTTTGTCCTTTTCACACAAATAGAGCTTTCTTTTGGTGGTATTTAATCACCTCTCAGTTTTTTATTTTTTGTGCTATAAAAGAAAAAAGACCGAAAATTCTGCGAAAAAAATGAATTTTTCTTCGTTTCCGTTATAAAATTTAACAGATTAGTCATTTTTTCTTCATAAATTTTGGCAAAAATTTATACTACTACATATCTTTGGTAAAAATAAGTACAAATTGGTGGATATTATTTGGTCTTTGTGAAAGTTATAGAGTCCACAAGCTATGGTGCCAATATCTGAAAATTGATCACACCTGAAGGACTGACGGCCTATTTCAATTCTTGAGACCCTAACATGCCAGAAAAGTACAAATACCCACCAAATGACCCCTTTTTGGAAATAGGACATTCCAATGTATTTAGTAAGAGGCATGAGGAGTTTTTTGAAGTTGTAATTTTTTCCCACAATTCTTTGCAAAATCAAGATTTTTTTTCCTTTTTTTTCCCCCCACAAAATTGTCATATTATCAGGTTATGTCTCACACACAGCATATGCATACCACAAATTACACCCCAAAACACATTCTGCTATTACTCCCGAGTACGGTGACACCACATGTGTGAGACTTTTACACAGTATGGCCACATACAGAGGCCCAACATGCAGGGAGAGCCATCAGGCGTTCTGGAGCACCCAGGACAATTCTGACATTTCTCTCCTACATGTAAAAATCATCATTTATTTGCCAGAAAATTACAGAGAACCCCAAAACATTATATATTTTTTTTTAGCAAAGACCCTGGAGAACACAATGGTGGTCGTTGCAAATATTTATCTCACACGGTATTTGCGCAGCAATTTTTCGAACGCATTTTTTTGGGGGAAAAAACAGTTTTGTGCTTAAAAAAAAACAAAAAAAAACAGTAAAGTTAGCCCAATTTTTGCAAGAAGTGAAAGATGAAGTTATGCTGAGTAAATAGATATTGAACATGTCACTCTTCAAAATTGCACATGCCCGTGGAATGGCGCCAAACGTCGCTACTTTAAAAATCCCCATAGGCGACGCATTAAAATTTTTTTACTGGTTACATGTTTTGAGTTGCAGAGGAGGTCTAGGGCTAGAATTATTGCTCTCGCTCTAACGTTCGCGGCGATACCTCACATGTGTGGTTTGAACACCGTTTTCATATGTGGGTGGGGCTTATGTATGCGTTCGCTTCTGCATGCGAGCACATGGGGACAGGGGCGCTTTAAAAAAATTTTTTTTTTTTTTTTATTGTTCATTTTACTTTATTTATTTTAGTTTGACATTTTTTTCCCCCCAAAAAAAATTTTTGGATCACTTTTATTCCTATTACAAGGAATGTAAACATCCCTTTTAATAGGAATATGGGGTGACAGGTCCTCTTTACAGTGAAATCTGGGGGTCAATATGACCCTACATCTCACCTCTAGGCTGGGAAGCCTGAAAAAATAAAAAATAAAAAAAAAGATTCTGGCTTTGATCGTACTGGCGAGTTGGTAGAAGCACCGGAGGGCGGTGAGGGGTGGGGGAGCGTCTATGGCTGGGTATTGCAGGGTATCACCGAGTATGGCTGGGTATGGCTGGGTATGGCAATTTATGGCAGGGTACTGCAGAGTAATGGCAGGGTACTGCAGAGTAATGGCAGGGTACTGCAGAGTATTGGCAGGGTACTGCAGAGTATTGGCAGGGTACTGCAGAGTATTGGCAGGGTACTGCAGAGTATTGGCAGGGTACTGCAGAGTATTGGCAGGGTACTGCAGAGTATTGGCAGGGAATTGAGGGGTTAAATTCGGTGAGCAGCGATGTGGGCACTGCAGATGCAGCCCACATCGCTGCTGATACCGATCTCTTTCCCCTCCGTTGTACCGACGGAGCGATCACGTGGTAAACGGCCGTGACGAGCAGCCGTTTACCGTGATGCGCGGGGTCCGCTGGACCCGGCGGTCACGGATGATCTCGCGTGCGCCCCAGGGGGAGCGCGAGAGCAGAATTCTGGGAGGCTGGTAATTAACGGCCTCTCAGAGTTAAACAACCGCCCTGAAGCCGTTAATCGGCAATGGGTGGTTGTTAAGTGGTTAATAGTAAATCACAGAAAGGGCTGAGCCAAGTCATTACATCAATAATGGGCAAACATTGATATTTATGTTGTATATTATAATGCCCAACAAATAAACAATTTTCTGACGTACATAAATCTCAGGTAAGTATAGTAGAGAGATTGTAAGACATTTCCCCCTTTTTTTGTCACAAAACATATAAAAGATTAACTACTGAGAAAGGTATGGGGCTGCCCATTCCCTTTTCCCAAGAACAGGAGTAAATAAAAAGTAGCTAGGCCAAGAAAGAAAGAGAAAAGAAAATAAAAAAGGAGGAAGGGGGGGTGTTTAAGATGGCATTACGTCATGATAACAAATGTCAACTGACCCATCAAAGAATGTATAATCCAAAAAAAATAACTGTTCCTTCTTCAGAAAGTACAAACAGATTACAAAGCCCCAGGTTTTGGAATATCTTTCATGTTTATGCTGTGCTTTAACTATCAAGTCCTACATCTTGTTTATATCTTCTACCTTGTGAAGCCAACCTCACAATAGTCGGTGGTAGTTTTTTTCCAATGAAGAGGGACCCAGGACTTGGCAGCATTTAATAGGCGTCATACAATTGATTTTTTTATACATTTTTGTGGGAATGGTTGAAACGTGTAACAAGAAAGCTGGACTGTCAGCAATCTTATATTCCATGAACTTTAGTAATTTTTCGGCCCTCCGTCCAAAATGTGTCGACTTACAACAGGACCAAAATATGTGTAGTTGCGTTCCTCTTCACTCCTTGCATCTCCAGCAAAGGTCAGTTGTATTGGGATAGTATTTGTGTAACATATGAGCAATATGATATCACCTGGTCAAAACTTTAAAGTTGGGCTCCTGAATATTTGTACAGATCAAGGATTTCAGGAAGAATCTAACAATGTGTTGCTGGCTCGATGTAAACATAAGATTTTCTCTTACAGGGTAGGTCTGGTTGTTTAGAGGGAGTGCTCAGTTACTTATAAGTCTAGAAAAAACTTGCAACAGAGTTCCTTCATCTGTACAGTATTCCTCAAAAGTTGTCAAGTGTCGGCAAAAAACCCTGAGCATTTGATATGAAATGTAAAAAATGGTGCTTCCAAAAAGGGGGGGGCTTGAAGGGGCCTGTGTCACTTGTCAACAATGCCATAGAAGGCCATTGTTCCGTCACTAAAAAAATGGGACGCTTGATCACTGCCCAATTGGCATAGGGTTTTGAACGTCTGAGAACTAAGGGCAGGAAAAAATTGTGGGTTCCCTAAAATAGGGAATAAGGGGGAGTCTTGGGTATAGAAGGAAGCCTGTGTACGGACGTGTGAGCATATACAGAGCATGGTACCCAGTAAAGGTTTTGATTTTAACAATGGTGGCAAGTTATCATAGCACCACAAATCTCCTTTTAACAAGATGTCAGTTTCAGCCTGTTCTACTTGCACCCAGAGCTTAGAACTATGGTAACGGCACCAATTATTATTATTATACAGGTTTTATATAGCGCCAACAGTTTGTGCAGCGCTTTACAACATGAGGGCAGACATTACAGTTACATTACAATTTGGTACAAGAGGAATCAGAGGGCCCTGCTCGTTAGAGCTTACAATCTAAAAAGGAAGGGTCAATTGATACAAAAGGTAAAAGCTGTGGGGGGGGTGAGCTGATGGTGGAAGTAAAACTGTTAGTTCGAAGCAGGATAGGCTTCTTTGAAGAGAAGGGTTTTCAGGGATCGCCTAAAGATGGATAGATTATGGGACAGTCGGACAGATTGGGGAGTTCCAAAGGATAAGAGAAGCGCTGGAGAAATCCTGAAGGCGAGCAAGGGAGCTAGAGAGCAGGAGGTCTTGGGATGACCGAAAAGAGCAGCTTGGTTGGTATTTTGGGACTAGGTTAGTGATGCAACTAGGCCAATCAATTAATCTACCAAGATGAGTAGCCTAGAAATATTTCCAGAAAATCACATTTTTTTAAAATGTATAAATAGAATGTAATAAATATGGCTAAAATGTATGTATTTAACTATAAACTTCACCAAGATATAAAACACAGAGTAATGCTGTACAAAAAAAAGTAACAACCACCTCAATCTAGAACTGGCCTTTGCTACAAGGTGCACATGGAAGGGCAATGCACATCACAAACAAAAGATTTCCCAGCACACTTACCGACCAGCCAGCCCAGCCTGCACAACAATCAAATTGGCCCTGTATAACAGTTTACAATAAAAACAGAGGGTTCTGTTTGGATTATGCATATATTTGCAAAAGTGTTCAAAGTGCCCATTTCAAGGGACCTCTGTACGTAACAGAGTAGTGCTGTTCTGTCAACAACACATTAAATGCAGGTAATTTGTTTGCAATGAAATGCAATCAGTAAATGATTTTACTTGGTATTTAACGGGCTGAAGTTGCTGTAGAGCAGGACTCCAGAGCAAGAGAAGCCAAGTGGTGCTTGTGTGCCAAAACGGAACAAGCAGATAGGAGAAGAAAACAAAATGACACCAAGATAAGCTAAGGAGTCTGCTGCTTCTCATTTCACTGTCCAGTCACACACAGGCTAGTTGCAGGTCAATGACAGCCTGGGATTAGAGTAAATTAGTTGAAAGATGCTGACAGTCAGACTGAGGACATCTAGTGGCACAAAATAAGTATTGTGAAGGACAGCTCTGGATTGAAAAGACAATACTGCAGTAAAAATTGCATTCACCATATCTGGTCTCTCACGGTACACAGAACAAAGAGATGCAATTATTTTAGTAAATATAAACTGCTAAATACCTTTTCTCATCGGCAGTATATAGCTTGCAACTTCTACCAGTGTCTGGCCAAGTACTAGCTGAAGCTTGTAGGAGGAGTTTTCATTCTCCTCCAACTGTCCTATGAGGCTGCAGGACCCCTGACCTTCTAAATAGACAGTGCTGATTGACCTTGTGCTGATCACATGCATCCTCCCAATAGAGAGTATTAGCTCCTTAGGGTCCACATTGAGTATAACAAGCATGCTTTACTGCATATACAGTCTGATTTTACTGCTGTGGGTTTAAGAACACTAACATATTTCTTGTTACTTTGGTCAGAGTTCTGCTTTATCCGGCCCATTACTCTTCTTGTACAGTAGGCATAAGACTTCTTGTATAGCATATGACCTTCCTTTCTCTTTCTAGGTTGCTGGAAAGCAAGACTATGGCCCATGTATTCTGAACAGAATTTTAGTACAAGCTAAAATACAAAAAAAAAAAAAAGCTAAGCAATGTCTTAATGCCAGATCTAAGCTTCCGAGTTATGCCACTTGTCTAGTACATGTGTAAAAACATAGAACTTAAGCTGGATGTAACTATATGACCTCTTCTGCACATGGCTCATCAAGGCACTAAGCAGAAGGCCTATCCAGAAAGACCAGAAGATCGCCAGCTCCCATAGGAAATAATCATCATTAACCACCATAAAAGATAATTTCTCGCCATTACTGTAACTCACAAAGCTTTAAACTAGATGTGAAAACTTTCCACCGTTAGTCATGCTGTAATTACTACCACAAACAAAAAATGCCATTACTGCTTAAAGCGCTTATTTTTTCTTCAATGACATAGGCAAGTTCCCTGATACAGAGTGGGCAATCTTACACCACACCTACATAAAGTATGTCTAGCTATTAAAGAAATGTACAAAAATCAAGGGAAGAAAAATAATAGCCAGTCATTGCATAAATGCTCTACTATTACCGAAAACTTACATGAATGTAGAAGATGGGCCAGTGGGAAGAAACCAGCTATGAAAAAGTTCTAGTTTTTACAAGAAAATGAGAAGTAAATATATTAAGACTGGTGGAAGGTTATTTAAAAATATTGGCATAGAATTAAAGTTAATAGTGTTTACTTTCACTTAGCTAAAGTGGAACTGGATAGAACAAAATACCACTCAAAAATCACAAAAAAACAGTTTAACAAATGTCAAAGGCTGTCAAATGTACATGCTGTCACGGTTACATCATTCAAGTCCTACAGTACTGTATAAAGCAGTTTTTGTTGCAGCGAGAAAATTCTCATTACAATTTGTGTTACCTCTTCCACAGTTCTCTCTTAGTTGGCAACTGCAATTATTTAAAGATGCATCAAATTCCAGGCAGTTTGGACAATTTTAGAATAAACCCAATTGCTTGGCTGTCATGCTAGCCCTATTGCCATCAATACTTTGAGCAAAAACGAGTGTGAAATTTTCTTGGATATAGGGGGCCCAAAGCTCAGCCCCTGATATTACCCAAAGGGCAGTTTAAAACATTAGTAAATGCAGTAGTAAGGAAAGCTTTGAGAGACTATAGACATGCAATAGAAAATTATCAAAGACTTTGGGCAATAGAGGTGCACTCAATGGAAATTTTGGTACTGAAAATGCAGGATGCACCTGGCCGATAATCGAAATCGAAAATCAAAACCAAAAAAAAAGGACAGTTTTTTAAAAATATATAGATTTGTATATATAAAATTGTATTATACACTTTTAAATTAATATCATGAATTTAAATAAATAATCTATTGTCAGCCATTATCTGCACCCCTTTAAATTCTCTATGCATGTCTTCACACTAGTCAGTTGAGTTTCTATTGTGGTGTTCAAAATCTTGCCTGCTGCATTTTTGGTCAGATACAAAAAAAATAAAAAACACACACACACACACACACACAGTACCTTCCCATTGAAATGCAATCAATAATGCACCTGTTTTACATTTATGATTGGGTTTTTGAGTCACATGACCTACAAAAAACACTCTATGAGCACATTAAATTGTGGCAAAATCGTCTGCATTTTCAGTACCATTATCGTCAAAGTGCCAAAAACACATTTTTCGGCCACCGAAATTTCGGTGCATCTCTAGTGGGCATTTGAGCTGCACAATTCTGGCTAAAATGAGATTCACAATCTTTGTTGCTTAGAAGATGGATCATGATTTGCTCACGACTCTCGCAGCGTAACATCTTTCACATTAAAACAAAAAAAATGGGGCTAACTTTACCATTTCGTTTTTTTTGTTTTTTTTATTCACTGAAGTGTATTTTTTCCCAAAAAATTGCATTTGAAAGACCGCTGCTTTAAGCTTCAACATTGCTTACACAGGGCTTTCTCCTGCTCCCAACGGATGAACAGAGTTCCAGAGATGGTTAAGGAAGGTATGCACATGCTGCTATGTAGAGCTAAATTAAAAGCAAACCAGTTTCTTTGCCCTGCCAAGACAAAGAGCATTTTTACTTTTCCGGTAAATTTTACAACAAATCAAAAAAATGCATCTTTACTTAAAGCGCATGTTACCCCAAATTCATGTTCCTGATATGTCCCCGCTGTACCATCTATTTGTATGAGAAAGTATCCTGTTGTCTTTGTATTGCTTCATTTATGTGAAATCCCTGGTGTTCCTGCTAGTTCCTCTGCTTTCCTATTAAAAACTGACCACACTAAACAGGAGAGCACACCCCCAGTGCTCTAGCTATGCTGGAAACTCTGTGTGCTCTCCTCCAATGATCAGACTTGTCCTGACACACCCCGCTGCACAGCCATTCACTGGGAAGCTCAGTGTGCTGCTGCTTCTCCTCCCCCCAGCTCTTATACAGCTAAGAACAGAGGGAATGTGATTGCTTATAAAAAAAGGGAACAAAAAAAAAAGTATATATGTTTTTCATTTTATTTCTATTTGAAACTGAATAGGTAGTTTTACAAAGTGATCGTTTACAATCACTTTTAAAGTGGGGTTCCACCCTAAAGTGGAACTTCTGCTCATCGGAAACCTCCCCCCCCCCCCCGGTGTCACAGTTGGCGGGGTGCAGATGCCATTTCCTGTCCCGCCACGCTGTCTGCTGGGACACACATGGGTCCCAGAGACAGCGCGGACCACTCCTAGTGCGCTGCATGACTCACGCATGCTCAGTAGGGAGCGGGGAAGTGAAGCCGCAATGCTTCACTTCCCGATTCCCTCACCCAGAATGGCGGCGGCAGCAGCCGAGAGATCGATCGGTCTCGGATGTCGACATCGCTGGACCCTGGGACAGGTGAGTGTCCATTTATTAAAAGTCAACAACTGTAGTATTTATAGCTGCTGGCTTTTAATATTTTTTGTAGGTGGACTCCCTCTTTAAATACACAAATTCTCAATAATGCAAAGCTTAACACATCATCTCGATAACTAAGTTACTAATACTTTAAAAATAAAAAAGGATGGCTTGTGTCATTTCTATTAATGTTAACGAAAGCAGACTAACCGGTAGCTTAAAATTGCCATCTGGCACATAGACTGGATTAAATAGCTCCTGAATGCTACATTAATTTCCACATCCCTGCAATAATGGATGCCTTATAAAAGGCATTAATAAAAAAGATACACCACTGATACAGAAATATAGACATGTGATAAAGAAGCTGGAATAATCTGCTTCTCCTGAAAGATAACAGTTAAGGGTTACTGCGTGTTTACTGCTGCCTCTATTTATGATATAAGAATTTTGGCAACATGACTAACAACGTCCGGACGTGGAACAACTCACACACTGACCCCAGTGAGAACATGGAACACAATCCACATTGATCTGTTTTCCACTTATTTTATTACCTGCTGAACATGTATATGACTTTCCAGTTATGTCATGTTCCCGACAATAATCTTTTTGGCACTTTAGACATCATGCCACCGGATTTTGTCAGAATATATATATATATTTTTTTTTTCTAACCCAGCTCACAAAAAAATAGCAGATTCCACATAACAGATTTAGGTCTAAGCTTCACTTAAAGCACTCAACCATTTTAAGACATAGAGGTAATCTCCTACAAAAGCAAGGAGCAATTGCTTTTCTCTCTCCAGAAAAGTCATAAATGTTTAGTGCAAGACAAGCATGAAATAGAGGCTAGCTGGGTTCCTACTACATGGTTAACAGTTCTAAAAATGTACTTTCTTCGCAAATCTCTTCACAGTAGACCTGTCCTGGGCTAAAATATTTATAACAAAGAAAAGTAGAAGTGTAGGCACCTGTCCCTGTGAAGATCCTTAGATGTTAGGCCCAAACGGAAAAAAAAAAAAAAAATAAATAAAAAAAAAAAGACTTATTACTTCTTGAATCCTGATTTAATAACTCAGCCTGGCATAAAGCCCTATACCTAATGTAATTGGCAAGTGCCAGAGCCTCTACCACCCATTTCTGCCATTCAACAGGTAATTAAGAGACAGGACACAACCTCAACTTAAGCAGAAGTTAAAGGGGAATTTGTTTTTAATTTATTATTTTAGCAGCTAAGAATGCTGTAATGGCTGAATTTTAAAAAAATGAGGTAAGTACCCGTGCCTGGAGTCTAGCACTGTCTTCCCATAGCCTGTTCTACTTACTTCTTCAGGTCCCGAGCACTGTCATCATGAATACGGGGGCCAGCAATGGCTTCCCGAGGAGTCATAGCTAGTCCTCAATGCTTATGCGCAAAGCTAAGTAAGTCATGCAGTAGGTGGGGGTGGGGCAAGCAGCATAATCCTCGCCTAGGCGATGACTGCGGAAGTACCAATAAAAAAGTAAAATAAAAAATGTTACCTGCTCCATTCCAGCAGTACTTCACTGTTTGAGTGAAGTTGTGCTTTAAAGTCGTTCTAAACGCTGAAGGTTTTTTACTCTAATGCATTCTCCGCATTAAGGTAAAAAACCTGAGCGCTATCCCAAGCTTTGAACATCTCACAGAGCACTGTTCAATCCATCCTCCAAAAATGGAGAGTATGGCCCAAATGTAAACCTACCAAAGACATGGCCGTCCAACTAAACTGACAGGCCGGGCAAGGAGAGCATTAAATCAGAGAAACAGCCAAGAGACCCATGGTAACGCTAGAGGAGCTGCAGAGATCCACAGCTCAGGTGGGAGAATCTGTCCCCAGGACAACTATTAGTCATGCACACCTCAAATCTGGCCTTTATTAAGAAGTGGCAAGAAGAAAGCCATAAGAACACCCATTTGCAGTCTGCGAGAAGCCACGTGGGGGACACAGCAAACATGTGGAAGAAGGTGCTCTTGTAGATGAGACAAAAATTTAACTTTTTGGCCTTAAATTTAAGCGCCATGTGTGGGGGGAAAAAAAACTCACACTGGACATTAAACATGGTGGTGGCAGCAACATGTTGTTGGAATGCTTTTCTTCAGCAGTGACAGGAAAGCTGGTCAGAGCAGATGGGAAGATGGTTGGAGCCAAATACAGGGCAGTCTTAGAAGAAAACCTGTTAGAATCTGCAAGAGACTTGAGCGGGAAACATACAGCCAGAGCTACAATGGAATGGTTTAGATCAAAGCATATCCGTGTATTAGAATGGCCCAGTCAAAGTCCAGACCTAAATCCAATTGAGAATCTGTGGCAAGACTTGAAAATTGCTCTTCACAGACATTCTCCATCCAATCTGATAGAGCTTGAGCTCTTTAGCAAAGAATGGGCAAAAGATTTTCTCTAGATGTGCAAAGCTGATAGAGGTATCCCCAAAAAGACTTGCAGCTGTAATTACAGCGAAAGGTGGTTCTACAAAGTATTGACTCAGGGGGGCTAAATACAGATGCACGCCACACTTTTCAGATATTTATATGTAAAAAATTGGGGGGAAAAATGAAAAGCATTTATAATTTCCCTTTAACTTCACAATAATGTGCCACTTTTTGTTGGTCTATCACATAAAATCCCAATAAAATACATTTTTTGGTTGTAACATGACAGAATGTGGAAAATGTCAAGGGATGTGAATACTTTTTCAAGGCACTGTAGTTATTTGTCTCAGCATACCTTCACACTGTTAAAGAAAAAGTGATAGCCTTTTTCAAGGTATTTTCTAGACTTCAAGTAGAACTATAGACAAAACTTTTTCTTTTGGATAGAGCAAGAGGAATATAACCCGTCAGATTTTATTTCACCATCTGTGTTCCATTGTGAAGCTTTCCCTTCACTTTCTGTCCCATAGCCAAACAGGAAGTGAGAGGAAATCCCTGCAAATTAAAGGAATTCTTGGGTACCCCCAGGTCACCAGAACTAGGGCCCCCATTGGAAGATCTCCCCTCTATTACTTTTCTGGGGACAACCCAAAATTAGGGATTTACTTTTACTTTCAATGATAATGGTAAACAAGACAAATAGAGAGGGTGAATCTCCCTAATGGGGGCAAAGACCGCAATTAATACTGGCAAATGTGTACGTACGCATGCCTCTGCATGCAATCCAAAAAAAAGTTTGCCTTTAGTAAGGCTGCTTTCACACTGGGGCGGTATTCAGGTGGTATTCAGGCGTTACAGCGCTAAAAATAGCGCCTGTGTAACGCCTGAAAAAAACCGGCCCCTTTAACTCCAGTGTGAAAGCCGGAGGGCTTTCACACTGGAGCGATGCGCTGGCAGGACGGTGAAAAAAGTCCTGCCAGCCGCATCTTTGCAGCGGTGAAGGAGCGGTGTATTCACCGCTCCTAAACCGCTCCTACCCATTGAAATCAATGGGACACCGCGGCAATACCGCCGGCAAAGCGCCGCTGCAGCGGCGCTTTGCGGGCGGGTTTAACCCCTTTTCGGCCGCTAGCGGGGGTTAAAACCACCCCACTAGCGCCTGCACACCGCCGCTAAAACGACGGTAAAGCGCCGCTAAAAATGGCGGCACTTTACCGCCGACGCCGCTCCCGCTGCAGTGTGAAAGCAGCCTTATACTTTCAAGCTGCAGAGAATGGTATTGCTTATTCTTTAATCTGTGCATCTAACTTGGAAATAAAACCATGCATCTTACCTGAGCCCCATCTTTTAATTTCAGGATGCACTCCATAGTGTTGATTGTTATCACTACCGATTCTGACCCAAGTTTCGTCCATGGTACGTGTATTCGTAACTCGTGTATGTGACCACTGAGAAAGGTGAACGGAAGCTTCAGCTCCTGATAAAACACATCACACAAATATGTTAAAGGGAATCTGCTTCTGTACTAAAACACATTTCATGTACTGCAATCAGGAAAAAAAAATAAAAATACATACAGCATTACCACTGAATGTTGATATCCTAATTCATAACATAATGCTAACCTCAGGGTAGCCATAGCCTTTTTGTGCAGTAGTTCCTTGAGTGATCTCAAACATTCTTTAGTCATGGGAGGAGCTCATAAGTTTCCCTATATATGGAAGTGCTGGGTAATGTCACTGGCTGCAACAGGTGAAAGAGGGCAAAACTGCTGGGGGTGAGTGTAAAAAGGCCACGGCACTATCACTTCTTGTAGTCTACAGAATTAAAAAAATAAAAAATAAAGGGAAAAACCCCGCACACATCACTGAAAGTTTTTTTTTTTTTTTTTTTTAATGGCCAAGGTTTAGAGTCAGAAAGTTAAAAAAAAAAAAAAAAAAAAAAAAAAAAAAAACAGACAACATATACCTTACACAGCAAAGAAGAGTGCCTAGGAAAGAAGCAGGTTTTTGATGTCCTCTAAAAAACTATATTTCTCATAATTTGAGAAATTTACCATGAAGACTAAAGCTGGCTACACAGACAATTTTCTTGTACAACATTAATTTAGATTTACCAAAACCATATAATAATATGAGGTCAGCCCTAAACACTTTCTTTTGCTGACATTTTATTGAAAGTTTTCAATATAACAAGAGAAGTAAGACTCGTTTCACACTGAGGCAGCACGACTTGCAGAGCGACTGCCTCCGACTTGAGCGGAGGCTTGCAAAATGACTTCTGTATAGAAGTCAATGCAAGTCGCCTGAAGTCGCCCAAAAAGTAGTACAGGAACCTTTTTCTAAGTCGGCGCGACTTGTGATGCTCCTATTAGAATGGTTCCATTATACAGAATGGAGAGCGACTTGTCAGCCTGACAAGTTGCCCCAGTGTGAACCGAGTCTAAAAGCAATGTGTAAAACATAAAAATATCAATGTACTTTGTACAAGCATTACTACCCAAATGTAAAGCAAGAGCAACGACGCTCTTATGCAGTAATAGAGCGTGGATTAGGCAGGAATTACGGAACATCAATTTGTAAGCGTAAGCTGAGCATCTAAAACATAAGGGTCATTTATTCACAAGAAATGCCAAAAAGGACGACTTCCAGGCAATCGAATCAATATCATGTAATCTAAACCACGGATGTCCTAGCACAACTAGATGGCCACGGCTAGGATGTTCATCCGCAGCCTACAGAAACTCGACAAAGGGAGGAAGCATGCAAAGGCAAGCAGCAGAAAGAATAGAGAAAGCGAGAGAGAAAAGGAAATTGAGAGGGGGGGAGATGGGTACCCCGGGGGTTTTTTAAACTGCACCACGTGGAACCTTAACAGTTCTAAGAATCGGGATGTCACTTGAAAAGATGGAAAATTGTCTATCCAGGGCTGTCATGTCCGTTGGAATTTGTTATACTTGTCCTTAAGGATAGCCATCAGTCTTTCGTTAATGAGCGTACCGTGAACCTGGTTTTTAAGCTATTCAAATATAACAAGTGGTGTCTTCCATGACTGCGCTAGATCGTCGCAATGAAAACGTGAGTAATTAAGGTGCGTTCTCGCCAAGGACTGGTATGATGGTAGACATTTTGCGATCCTAGCTGGGCTAAATACCAGACCAAAACACTTTAAAATTGTATGCAATCAGGCAGTCCCTTGCACTACATAGTTGAATGAAAATAAAAATAAAAAATAATGATGTATAACAGTAGCGAACTTTAAACTAGGGTTTTTTGGTGCCGAAACCGATACCAAAAATGAAAAATACACTAGGCCGAAAACGACTGTTTTTAAAAAATATTTTCAAACAGCAGATGGTCAGAGACTGGGGACGTGGTACAGGACATGGTCAGAGACTGGGGACGTGGTACAGGACATGGTCAGAGACTGGGGACGTGGTACAGGACATGGTCAGAGACTGGGGACGTGGTACAGGACATGGTCAGAGACTGGGGACGTGGTACAGGACATGGTCAGAGACTGGGGACGTGGTACAGGACATGGTCAGAGACTGGGGACGTGGTACAGGACATGGTCAGAGACTGGGGACGTGGTACAGGACATGGTCAGAGACTGGGGACGTGGTACAGGACATGGTCAGAGACTGGGGACGTGGTACAGGACATGGTCAGAGACTGGGGACGTGGTACAGGACATGGTCAGAGACTGGGGACGTGGTACAGGACATGGTCAGAGACTGGGGACGTGGTACAGGACATGGTCAGAGACTGGGGACGTGGTACAGGACATGGTCAGAGACTGGGGACGTGGTACAGGAGATGGTCAGAGACTGGGGACGTGGTACAGGAGATGGTCAGAGACTGGGGACGTGGTACAGGAGATGGTCAGAGACTGGGGACGTGGTACAGGAGATGGTCAGAGACTGGGGACGTGGTACAGGAGATGGTCAGAGACTGGGGACGTGGTACAGGAGATGGTCAGAGACTGGGGACGTGGTACAGGAGATGGTCAGAGACTGGGGACGTGGTACAGGAGATGGTCAGAGACTGGGGACGTGGTACAGGAGATGGTCAGAGACTGGGGACGTGGTACAGGAGATGGTCAGAGACTGGGGACGTGGTACAGGAGATGGTCAGAGACTGGGGACGTGGTACAGGAGATGGTCAGAGACTGGGGACGTGGTACAGGAGATGGTCAGAGACTGGGGACGTGGTACAGGAGATGGTCAGAGACTGGGGACGTGGTACAGGAGATGGTCAGAGACTGGGGACGTGGTACAGGAGATGGTCAGAGACTGGGGACGTGGTACAGGAGATGGTCAGAGACTGGGGACGTGGTACAGGAGATGGTCAGAGACTGGGGACGTGGTACAGGAGATGGTCAGAGACTGGGGACGTGGTACAGGAGATGGTCAGAGACTGGGGACGTGGTACAGGAGATGGTCAGAGACTGCAGACGTGGTACAGGAGATGGTCAGAGACTGCAGACGTGGTACAGGAGATGGTCAGAGACTGCAGACGTGGTACAGGAGATGGTCAGAGACTGCGAACATGGTACAGGAGATCAAAGCAGCCTCACATTGAAAACACTGTGCATTAATTTTGTGCAAAAAAATAAATAAATAAATAAAAAAAAAGCACACGGAACTGCATCTGGTGTGAACTGGCCCCAAGCTACTTAGTTCCGTTCCAACAGATTTCTATTGGGAATGATCATATCGTTACCTCTACTAGCAATAACTTAACCCTTCCCTATTCTATCACATGGCGATAAAAACCTAGCTGGGTCAAAATCAAGATAATTTTTATTTTATTTTTTATGGTCAATAAAGGGAGCACAGCCTTTGTCCTATGACCTGGTTTTATATAGCATGGCTACATTCACACAAGTGGATAGTTTCCGATGCAAACAAATGACTATTTTGGATGCAGCAGCACTGTGGGCACAAAAAAACTTGTGATTTAGCTGCAGACAAAACTCTGCAATGCTTGCCCTGGGCACACTCTTTCCCCCTCATGTAGCTTGCCAGTGTCTGAATGAAGCCTTACCCATGCCCGGATCAGAGCGGTGATCTCCGTGTGTCACGGAGCTGTGCATTGAATTGCCTGGGCGGCTGCAGTAACAATGTCCCGCCTCCTGTAATCACGTCAGGCTGATTCAATGTCCCCCCATTGGATCAGTGTACCGTCTGTCACAGGAGGCGGGACATTGTTACTGCAGCCGCCCAGGCAATTCAATGCACAGCTTCATGACACACGGAGATCACAGCACTGTCGGGCAGGAGGAGGGAGGAAAGGAGGAGGGAGGAGGGAGGACTGAGGACTGGGGACTGGGGATGAGCCAGGAAAACACCCCTGCAATGGGTGGCACCAGGGGGCGGAGGCCCGCCCAGGCCCCGCCCCCATTTTCAGCAAGATTTTCCTTTCGGCAATTTGCCGAAAACACAATTTTTGGCCGATATGTTTCGGCGGCCGAAATTTCGGTGCATCCCTACTTTAAACTTCTATGTTCTGAGGCACCGGTTGTTTCTATAAAGGATCTTCAGTTATGTGCAAATTCAGGCCCGTCAACCAACAGGCTCAAGTGTAAAAATTTCATTTATTGCAGCTTACTGGTCATTTGTATGGTGACTACATGCCTCTTGCTTTACTTTCACTTAGTGGTCCTACAAATAACACACTTTGTGTCCCTGGATGTCATTCCTCCACTGTATCCATGGAGGGAGCCATTTTTGTCACCCTACTCAGTTTTCCTGATATAGACTACAAAAATACTTTCATCTTTAATAATCTACTATTGATATGGCAAAGATAAATAAGTTGAAGAGGGCACCATTATCCCTCTTACAAACTTGCTCCCATAACAAGAATGCTTTGTGGGTCCTGTACTTGTCCCATAGGACTTCACAATGAAAAAATTTGTTTTGGGGACAAATAATGTCTGTATCTCACTTCCATTACATAATTTTTATTTATTTTTATTTTTTTGGGGGGGGGGGGGGTGATCCACAGGAGAAATACAGACAAAAAAGCTCTGGCTGTACTTCTTTAACCATTTGCCGACCAGCCACAGCAGTGCGGCAGAATGGCAGATTGTCCCCTCGCACCTTAGAACACACACTAAGGCCGCGTACACACGGGCGGACTGTTCGCCCAACTTAGTTTGTCAAACAATCCGACAAACAGTCCGCTCAAAATTTGCATGAGCGGACTTGACCACACACGATGAACGAACAGTCCGCTGAAAGCGTGCGCGATGACGTGAACGGCACGTACGACGGGACTCGAAAAACGACGTCCTATACACTGCAATGCAACCTTCGGCGTGTAAATCCTTTCTGAGCATGCGCGGAACTTAGTTTGACGAACAAGCCTACACACGAGCGGACTGTCCGCTCAAACCAAGTTTCAGCGGACTGTCTTACGGGAATTCCGAAAAAACTTTGTTCGTCAGACTGTCCGCTGAAACTGTCCGCTGAAGCCCACACACGAGCGGACTGTCCGCTGAAACACTGTTCAGCGGACAAAGTTGGGCGAACAGTCCGCCTGTGTGTACGCGGCCTTAGGAACACAATTGTCCCCTTGATCGACCCCTAGTGTTAACCCCTTCCCTGCCAGTGACATTTTTACAGTAATCAGTGCATTTTTATAGCACTGATCACTATATAAAATTACAATGGTCCCAAAAATGTGTCAAAATTGTCCGACGTGTCCGCCATAATGTCGCAGTCTCGATAAAAATAAAAAAAAGGGAAAAAAAATTGCAGATTGCCGCCATTGCTAGTAAAAAATGAAAAAATAATAAAAAATGCCACAAAACTATCCCCTATTTTGTAGACGCTATATCGTTTATGTAAACCAAATAATATATGCTTATTGCGTTTTTGTTTTACCAAAAATATGTAGAAGAATACATATTGGCCTAAACTGAAGAAAAAAAACGTTTAATATTTTTGGGGGATATTATCGCAAAAAATTACGCTCTTTTTTTGTTTATAGCGCAAAAAATAAAAAAATGCAGAGGTGGTCAAATAACACCAAAAGAAAGCTCTATTTGTGGGAAAAAACAGGACGTAAATTTTGTTTGGGTGCAACATCGCACGCGCAATCGTCAGTTAAAGCTATGCAGTGCCGAATCTCAAAAAGTGCTCAGGTCAGGAAGAGGGTAAAATCTTCTGGGGCTGAAGCGGTTAAGGACATAAGTAGTAGATAAACTAACTTATGAATTTGGTAAAAAGAAAAATTTTACATTTTTCTGTTGTTCTGAAACTAACAATTCTCTAATACTTACATCCATTATTAATACCTGCTAGGGACAAGAGTATAAAAAATAAACTTTTCATAACTGATGAGAACAAATAAGAATAGTTAAACATTTTGAGTCATTCCACTATAGTAATAGGAACTATGCAGATTTCCCTTTTAAAATTTACTTTGGCTGCCTCGCAGCACAATCCTTATTAAAATGTTATGTCTACTACCTTATCTTAAATGTTTGAAAGTCCAGTTTCACTCCTCCTCTCTAAAAAAAATACAAATCTCATATCTCAGACTACTTTCAGTCCTTGCAGCGCTGTTTCAGGCTCCAAAGATTTCTGTTCTTAATTCCTGGACAATCTGTTCACTGTCATTAAAAGCTAGTGTTCCGATTGGGAACAAACCCATGAAAAGCGCAGTCCATGAAACATTACATTTCTTCACAGAAGTTCTTAGCTGATGGCCATTCCTGGGTTCTCTACTGTTGGTTCAGTAATGCTAAAATATCTAAATATTTAGTATATACAGCGCTGTGCAAAAGTATTAGGCATGTGTGAAGAAACACTATAAAAAAGGTAAGAATGCTTAAAATTTATTATATATATACACACACACACACACACCACACTTATTTATTTATTTTAATTAATTTACAAAATGCAAAGTGAATATTTGGTGCGAATATCCTTTGGCTTCAAAACAGCATCCATTCTTACACTTGCACAAAGTGAGGGATTTTGTAGGATTAGAGTCAGATGTATGACTAATCAATATACCACAGAGGTGCTAATGATCATCAATTTCATATGTAGGTTGAATCACAGTTGTTAAATTAAATAGAAACAGCTGTATAGGAGGCTTATAACTGGGTGAGGAACAGCCAAGCTATGCTACTAAGGCGAGGTTGTGGAAGACAGTGTTATGTCACAGGACATACACCATGGCAAGGCTTAGCAGAGCAACAAGACACAAGGTAGTTACACTGCATCAGCCTGGGTTTTACAATCAGCTGTTGAAGCTCTTTTGAAAAAGCACAAACAAATGGGCAAAGCTGAGGACCGAAGATGCAGCAGTCGGCAAAGGAATCTTAATACAACGGATGAAAGACACATCACGCTTAATTTCCTTTGACATTGGAAGATGTCCAGCAGTGCCATCAGCACCAGTAGGACCCAGGTACACCCACCTACTGTCAGGAGAAGTCTGTGCAGAAGTGGTCTTCATGTTAGAATTGTAGCCAAAAAGCCAGACCTCCGACATGGAAACAAGGCTAAGTGACTAAAACTATGCATGGCTGTAGCAGAAGGCAGTTTGTCCACGAAGAGCTGGAGATCGGTCCAATAATTAGCGCGTGCAGGCAACAGTGAAACACGGTGAATGTTCCTTGCAAGTTTGGAGCTGCATTTCAGAAAATGGAGTTGGAGATTTGCTCAGGATCAATGGTGTCCTCAATGCTGAGAAATACTGGCAGATACTTATCCATCAGCTTATACCATCAGGGAGGCGTGTTATTGGTCCCAAATTTAGTCTGCTGCAGAACAACGACCCCAAACATACAGCCAACGTCATTAAAAGCTACCTTTAGTGTAAAGAACAAGGAGTCCTGGAAGTGATGGTTTAAACCCCACAGAGCCCAGATCTCAACATCATGGAGTCTGTCTGGGATTACATGAAGAGACAGAAGTATTTGAGGCAGCCTACATCCACAAAACATCTGTGCTTAGTTCTCCAAGATGTTTGGAACCACTTACCTGCCAAGTTCCTTCATAAACTGTGTGCAAGCATACCTAGAATAAATGATGCCGTTTTGAAGGCAAAGGGTGGTCACACCAAAAATTGATTTGATGTAGATTTCTCTTCTGTTCATTTACTTTCCATTTTGTTAACTGAGAAAAATAAAGACTAATAAACACATTTTTTCACACCCGCATAAAACACACATTATATACACACACACACACTTGGACATTTTTCAGAGAATATGAATGATAACATAAAAACAGTTCTTTCACTCGTGGTTAGTGTTTTGGTTAATTTATTCTCAATCAACTGTGTTTACTATTTTTAAAAGTGCGCGTGTGTGTGTGTGTGTGAGAAAGGTCAATGAGTTTCTGCACTCCTGACAGACCCTTGCATCTTTCATCCAGTGCTGCCCTGACGTTTTTGTATTCCGAGTCATAAGGAAAGCAAAAGAATTGTCAAACGGATCTGCGGGAAAAGGTATTTGAACTGTATATAACAGGAAAGGGATATAAAAAGATATCCAAGGAATTAAGAATGCCAATCAGTAGTGTTCAAACTCTAACCAAGAAGTGGAAAATGAGGGATTCTGTTGAAACCAAATCACGGTCAGGTAGACCAACTAAAATTTCAGCCACAACTGCCAGGAGAATTGTTTGAGATGCAAAGAAAACCCCACAAATAACTTCAGGCGAAATACAGAACTCTCTGAAAACATGTGGTGTGGCTGTTTCAAGATGCACAATAAGGAGGCACTTGAAGAAAGATGGGCTGCATTGTCGAATCGCCAGAAGAAAGCCATTACTACGCAAATGCCACAAAGTATCCTGCTTACGCCAAATACGCCAAACAGCACAGAGACATTCTCAAACATTCTGGCACAAAGTCATTTGGAGTGATGAGACCAAAATTTAGCTTTTTGGCCACAACCATAAATGCTACAATCGGAGAGGAGTCAACAAGGCCAATGATGAAAGGTACACCATTCCTACTGTGAAGGTAAATCGCTGATGTTTTGGGGATGTGTGAGCTATTAAGGCACAGAAAATTATAATGGAGGAACATTTGCAATTATCAGCCAGGAAGCCGCGGATGGGACGTACTTGGACATTCCAACATGACAATGATCCAAAACACAAGGCCAAGTCGACCCGTCATTGGCTACGGCAGAATAAAGTGAAGGTTCTGGGGTGGCCATCTCAGTCTCCTGACCTCAATATCATTAAGCCACTCTGGGGAGATCTCAAAAACGTGCAGTTCATGCAAGACAGCCCAAGAATTTACAGGAACTGGAGGCTTTTTACCAAAAGGAATTCGCAGCTTTACCATCTGAAAAGATAAAGAGCCTCATCCACAAATATCACAAAAGACTTCAAGCTGTCATTGATGTTAAAGGGGGCAATACACGGTATTAAGAGCTGGGGTGTGTAAACTTTTGATCAGGGTCATTGGGGTATTTTCTGTTCTTATTAAGGATTAAAAAAAAAAATAAAAAAAAAAGTAAAACACAGTTGAAGGATAATAAATGACTTTAGCCAAACACTAACCATAAGTGAAAGAAGAGTTTTTGTGTTATCATTCATATTATCTGAAAAATGGTCAAGAAATCAGATTCTGCCAGGGTATGTAAACTTATGAGCACAACTATAATTAAAATAATTAATTAATATTACACACACACACACACACACACACACACACACACACACACACACACACACTAGCCAATTTGGGCTCATAAAAAAAAAAGTTTTTGGTGTGCCCTTGCAGAGACCTGTGTTTTTCTTAGTGTCAGTCTCAAGCTTGCCATGCACTCATAGGCTTCTAAATTGAAATTAGCATTGTATTATGACAGCACCAGCTATCTGAACAAGGACGTTATGTCCATTATTTTCAGTTTAAGTATATAGTGTACTGTATATTGAAACCACAACATCCTAACTATATATGTTTAGACCTTATGGTGTTATTGTAGGAGAGGAGGGGCGGGAGCGGATACACCTTTTTTTTTTATTTCTTTTTTTTAGAGGCATACAGCTCCCACCTCCATCCCTGCAATCTTCTGGGACACATTACAGGTCCCAGAAGATTGCCCGGCCAGTAACAGAATGCAGAGTGGCTCGTGCATGCGCAGTGCGCCCACAGTAAGAAAACTGGCGCCATGGAGAGGAGGGGGAAAGGAGGCTTTGTGCGCCCACATCGCTGGACTGTGGGACAGGTGAGTGTCTGATTATTAGAAGTCAGCAGATACACTTTCAGCAGCTGCTGACTTTTATTTTATTTATTTTTTCAGCAGAATTCCGCTTTAAGTTTCATTTCTTAATATTACAAACAAAAAGGAGATATCTAGTGAGATTTATCACCAAATGAAAGTCCAAGTTATCCTGAAAAAGACCAGGTATAATTTACCAGAATACACTACGCAGTTGCAAAATATGTGAAGTTTATATGAACACATGCTGAAGTTGCAAGACTAGGTTCAGGCATTTAAGTTTGTTTTGACCTTCGTCATTACGGGACTTAAAAAACATAAAAAAAAAGGAGTATTAAAACACAAAACCAAAAATGTAATATAAATGCAATATATTTTCCCTCCGTTTTCACCTTGGTGATCTGGCCAGTAACACACCTCCCGTATTAGAGTGCCCCCACTGTGGATGTATTAGCACAGGGGGCAAAGCAACACTGTCAGTCTGGGGGGAGGGAAGTGTTAGAAGTACTAGCAAATTTAGATACACTAATAAATTGAAGCAAAACTTCAACTAATACATTATAATCAGTTACAGCAAACAGTTTTTTTCTTGTTGGAATAAAAGTATTACATAAATAAAAGTCATAACATTGTAATCACCCCTGAGAGTGCTAAATGGTTTGTCTCATCCCTGTAAAATGATACATCTGGAAGAGAGATTCTTCTTTTGAAAAATAACAGACTGGCTGGGTCACCAGATGAAAATAGAAGAAAGAAAGCCTAAAAAATGAATAAATAAATAAAATAGAGAAGAAGGAAGAAGGAAGAAGACGAAGACGAAGAACCGGGCCAACGCTAGTAAAAGAGCTGGAAGAAGAAAGTGGAGGCGGCAAGAAGAACCGAAGAGCAGGACAAGACCCCCGAAGGTCGGAAGAAGACCCCCCCCCCCCCCCCCCCGGACGGATGCGACGAAGGAGAAAGCCAGGCTCCTCCGTTAATAAAAGAGCAGAAGATACCGGAGGAGTCCAGCGAGAAGACCCCCGAAGCTGTCTAATAAAGTATTTTAAAAACCTGCATTGTTTTTTTTCTGTAGACTTTTTTTTTCCCCCCCAGGTGAATGGGTAGGGGTACAATGTACCCCATACTCATTCACATAGGGTAAGGGGCCGGAATATGGGGGCCCCCTTATTAACACTACACTGAAATATCTATGCATGCATCTGCTAGCTGTCTGCATTGAAAGATATGTGACAATGCAAGAGAACAAAAAAGGGTTGATATCTCATAAGAAGAATTGCATGAACAATGACCTTTAGGGCAGGATACCCAGGAAAAGATTTAATGAAAGCTTTGCATTACAAAATACTGAAAAATACTAATTATGTTAAAGCTTACACAAGATTTTAGTGACTGGATTTGCATATATTTTAAAATACAATGTACAGTTTTTTTTTTGTTTTTTTTTGTTTTGGAAAGAACAGGAAAGAGTTAACACTCATCAATTTATTTTGTGCTGACTGTGTCCCGTTAGCAAAAATGTCCTTTCCTTCCTGTCACAGAGATCCAATAGAGGAAAGATCTTCAAAGTGATAGAATAAAACCCTCTGACAAGTGTCATTGAAACAGGTGTGCCCAATGGAAGATTTCCCCCTCTACTTCTTACAACAAGTATACATTTTGAATTTCCCATCTCCTTCTGTCCTGGGGACACCTATGAAGAATCTTCTGACATAAAGACCTAAAATGTCTCATTCAGGATTTAGAGAAGAGCTAAGAGGAGATTTTCTGTGACCCCTCTCTGCGAGGGGCACAATGGCAGCTAAGCCAGCATGTCTGTTTCCTAACTAAACCTATGCCATAATCAATAATATTGGCTATCCTAGTGATCAAAAAAATAAAAATAAAATTATATTAGGTTTAGAACAATGTTGAATGCATTCACTGCTGTGAATATAAATATATGCGATGATAGATAGGTGTAAGTGTTGTGGCATCAACCTTCACAAGAAATAAACATATAATATACAATCAAAAATCAACATACCCAATCAAAACAAATGTGTATCCAAATAAATACTTATAATCAATTATGTATCAAAATAAGTGTGTCTTCTGAAATTGGTTCTAAACATACATTTATTTTACTAAAATGAAAACAGGTTAATGTAATGGTTTTGCACTGAGTGGCCCTGAACCTCCCCTCTCCTCTTCTGGGATCCCCCACTGGCTCTCTCTGCTCCTCCTTCTCTGAGCATCCCCATAGCAAGCCATTTGCTAGAGCGCACTCCTGTGAGCTCAATCCCGAGCCAGGCTGTGCGCATCTATAGACAGACACAGTGCCGCTCTGCCCCTGCCCCTTATCACAGGATTTGATTAACAGCAGCAGGAGCAGATGGCTGCTATCAGCAAAGCCTGTGAAACCAGAAAGAGGGAAGAAGAGCTGCTGCAGACAGAACAGCACTGAACTGAACTGAGAATTAACTTGTGTGTTTGGGGGAGCTGCTATTAAAAAGTTTTTTTACCTTAATAAACAGAATGCATTACAGTAAAATAAATAAATAATGTTAGCCTTTAGAGCCACCATAACATGATATTAAAACTCCAATTCTTTTCAGCAGCTGATTTGATCACAAAGTGTAATGGAAGTTTGGAAGTTCTGTATATAATTGCATTCTATTTTATATGTATTTCACACTGCCCTCTGTGCACATGGCATTAATAAGGTTTTCAGAACATGTTTACATTCTTTCGAGTCCTGATTAGAATTAGCCTGCCTATGTAACGCCCTTTGTTACCATAAATGTACAATTGTAATATTAATGTGATTCCTATGTAATCATGTGTATAAAAACCTTTAATTGCGTCATAATAAAGGAGAGCGGTTATTTGGAAAGATGCTGAGCTTATCTTTTGTGTCCGTTCCCTACTGCAGTAGTTATTAATTTGGAATCACTAATCAATATGAGGATGGGAGTTGTCTATCTATAAAATATCTGTCACTAGGTAGGAACCTTTTTTTTTATCTTTTAGCTCTGGCCTATGCTCCTGTTTAAACGATTACCACGACTACTGCCCTAGGTTTCCTGTTTCAGGGTGGCTGCTTTCTTCTGCACTATCCAATGGAGCCAGCCTTGAATGCAAGCGCTAGAGTTGTGTCTCCTTACACTGTGACATCAATGGAAAACACAAAGCCCTGTAACCTAGAATGGCAACAACATACCTCGGTGCTTCTCCCAGCTAATAGACTGGCTCCCAAATAGTATGTTCACTGTTAAAGCAGTAGTAAACTCTTGCTGACAAAAATCCACTGGCAGGATTTTATAACAGAAGAGACCCCATTGATCTCTTCTATCATAAACATCCCCACTCCCTGTCAAGGCGGTGCATACCAGTAAATTATGACTCAAACCTGCAGGGGGACCAGCTATCTTATTTTTAGGAAACAAGTTTACTACAGCTTTAACTTTCCAATGCAGATTGGAAGGCAGTAGCACTGAGACAGGAGTCAGCAGCACCACAATTTTTACACTACAAGTGCTAAGAATTCTAACAAATAGTGGAATGTAGTGCAATGGGGAATGTTTCTTTTATTATGTTCAATGTGTTAAAATATGTGAGTTTAATACTATTTTAACACTTTGTATCTTCATGTCACTATGCCAGTACTAAAAATTAAGCTATGCCCAATGTGTGTGCTCAATTAAAAATAAAAAAACTCAACAGACCGTATTTAACCTTACTGCAAATTCAGATAATAAAAAGCTTTCTGCCCATACATTTCGTCACTCGGGATTTTTCCCTTGGGATCCTGTGTGACCCAACACATCAGCAGGGGCAACCTAAACGAGCACTTGTAGATTCACTTAAGTTGAATGTGGAGAGCCAGTGACTGTGATATCCAGGTCAGCACCAAGTGGGTGGGAGACGCAGTTCACAGCTGTTACAGAGAGCTGTGCAGCCAGTTGAATCTGACAAACATCACAAGATTCACTAGTGTAGTTTTATGAACCACAACATATCAAGTGTATTGGAATGTGTTATGGAATGAGCTAATTCAAACTAGAACAAAGTTAGGGATTGCACAATTCCCACACCGCCCATGCTTGCCTTTGTGAGAGATATGGGTGCCATTATTAATGACACCCCAACTGCATCTTGCAAACAAACTGCGTTCGTGGCAAACAAGCGTTTGCAGTTTGCTGCAATGCCGTATGCAAAAGTAGTGATTACACTGCCTTTTGCATGTTCTTGTGTGTTTCGCAGCCCTTTTGAAGGAATGGGCTATCAAAGCTGGACTGCAATGAACCGTGGGGGAACGTACATGTTCCAGTGTTAACCAGCCCCTTATCAACTGGCATTTATGTTATAACAACATATGGAGTTAAAGTCTATTACAGTATTACAATCGAGTGCAGTGGTTTATAAGCCCATTTTCAATCATGGACCCCTTTAAGAATCTGATTAAAGCTATGGACCCCCTATGCAGAAATATTCACATAATCACAACTTTGCATGTAATAAATAGAGGTACATTATTTTTATGTAAACGTGACCACCAGCACTACTAATAATATTACTGTTAGGTTACTTTCACACAGAGGCACTCAACAGGCACTATAATGCTAAAATTAGCACCTGCAAAGCACCTTAAAAGAGCCTCTGCTCTCACTCCAATGTGAAAGCCCGAGGGCTTTCACACTGGAGCGGTGAGCTGGCAGGAAGGTAAAAAATAAAATAAATGAATAAATATTTGAAATAAATAGGCAGCGGCACTTTGCGGACAGTTTTAACCCTTTTTCGGCCACTAGCAGGGGTTAAAAAATCGCTCCGCTACCGGCCGAAAACCTCCGCAAAAACAACGGTAAAGTGTAGCTAAAAATAGGATCGCTTTGCCCCCAACACCCCAGTCTGAAAGTAGCCTTGCTGCTACATAAGGATTAGCACTTCTTATTATAAAGCGGCACAAGATGGTGGTTGTGCAGATAACGATGACACAAATTTAAATGGCAAACATGGGCCAACAGCAAGTCAAGAGACGGTCACTGTAAGCAGTGAAAGGGTGCGTTTTCTTTGATTTCTTTCAATAGAAAAGCACGGATTGGGACAGGGGGGGGTGGGGCTGCATAGAGACCGTAAACGTTATTTTTTTTTATCTGAACCTCACAGTCCCCCCTGAAATCCATACATGAAACCTGAAACCTTTAGGGGTCCATGGATCTCAGATTACGAATCCCTGGAGTAGTGAGTTTGAAACAAGCACAAGTGTTGGGCTCAGTTTTGTCAGTAGTACTGATCAAATGCACATATTCGCCAGCGCAACTTGGATCATCATATACGGCCAAATCTTTTATTGAAGAATGATCATATAACAAAAGACATGGTGCAATGTTTCGGAGCCATGCAGAACCATGTCTGACGAAGGGGTCCTGTGTGGCTCCGAAAAACTGCACCATGTCTTTTGTAATGTGACCATTATTCTTTTACAAAGGATTTTATTAATTATGATAAATATGATTCATTGTTAATGACATTAACATTATTTATTGTTAATGACACCCCAGATGTGAACCTAGGCTTAAAGTTAAAGGGGTTGTAAACCCTTGGGTTCATTCACCTTAATGCATCCTATGCATTAAGGTGAAAAAACTTCTGTCGCTGACCGGTCCCCTAGCCCCTTCATTTTACTCACCAGAGTCCCACGATTCCCACGCCAGAGATGCGCTCTTCCCCTCTGCCCGTTGGCTCTTGATTAGATAGCAGTGGGAGCCAATGGCTGCGCTGCTGTCAATCAAATCCAATGATGTCAAGGGGGGGGGCACCTATAGAGCACCAGAATTCTGCATCTATAGATGCAAATGCTGGACTCAGGAGTGCGCCCGCAAGGTAACCCCTCGGAAGAGTGGAGGCGTGTTTGTTATTTAAAAAAAAAAATTTTTTAAATGTAAAAAAAAAAAAAAAAAAAAAAAAAAAAGCTTAGCTTTACAATCACTTTAATAAACTTCTGACTCGAGAGAAGCCGATTTAAATCCATAAAACTAACGTACCTGTTCCAGAACATCAAGTTTGAGTTCCAGCTTACTAAGGACAACATCTCCACCCCAGAGGGACAGCTGTAAGTCAGAAGGCTTCAAATTCTTTATGTAGCGGTTCACATAGCTCATTAAAATCGGAGTCACATAGGACTCCAACATTGTTGGAGAAATCCAGCTGTGGGCACTCCTTCACCTGGAAGAACAAAAATATTATATTTGTGTACATTGACGGCGCTATACAAGTACCTGTAATAATAATATATTTAATACACAATGAACCAAAAAAATATGCATCTGTCCTTTTTTTTTATTCCAACTATGGAATTTCAACAGACCATTTAATACCGAGTATCTTGTATTCATTATAAAAATAAAAATACAAATCTCTTCTCTAAATTGTGGAAACAATTAGTGAGTGACCCCCCCAATATGCTGAGGGAAAACTACACCAGAAAGAGACCAAAACTGTCTATATGTAGCAAAGACTACAACTGAATTTTTGCATCCCCAACAGCCCTCCAGATGTGATATGAGAAGAATAAGATACAATCAAACTGGAAAAATGCTAGTTTAACCACTTGCCGCTCTATAGCACCACCCTATAGCAAAATGACGGCGGCAAAGTGGTTTCAAAAACCTGACCAGGAGTCATATGACGTCCTCAGGATTTTGAGCCGCTGCACGCCCCCGGGGCATGCATCGCGGGCGATCGTTGTTGTGCAGTATCATTCTGACACCCCGCAACTACGATCTGGGTAAAGAGTCTCCAATGGAGACTCTTTACCACGTGATCAGCCGTGTCCAATCACAGCTGATCACAGTGTAAATAGGAAGAGTCGGCTTTTCTTCACTCGCGTCTGTCAGACGCGAGTAGAGGAGAGCCGACCGGCTGCTCCTCTGAAAGGGGGGTGTCTGTGTTGATCGATTATCAGCTCAGCCCCCCCCCTCCAGGATGCCCACACTGGACCACTGGGGATGCCCAGCACCAGGTATGCCACTCTAGACCACCAGGGATGCCAGTCAGTGCCCACAGTGGATGCCAATCAGTGCCCACAATGGGCATTACTGATTGGCATGCATTATTGTTTGGCACTGATTGGCATCCATCAGTACAATATAATGCCGCCTATGAGTGCCCATCATCAGTGCCCATCCGTGTTCATCCATGACGCCTATATATGCCAATCTGTGCCAGCTATCAGTGCCACCCATCAGTGCCCATCAGTGCCACTTCATTGGTACCACCTCATTGGTGCCCATCAGTGCCGCCTTATCAGTGCCCATCAGTGCAGCCCCATCAGTGAAGGAAAAAACTTATTTACAAAGTTTTGAAACAAACAAAAAAAAACATTTTTTTTCATAATTTTCAGGCTTTTTTTATTTGTTTAGCAAAAGATAAAAACCGTAGAGGTGATCAAATACCACCATAAGAAAGCTCTATTTGTGGGAAAAAAATTATAAAAATTTAAATTGGGTATAGTGTAGCATGACCGCGCAATTGTCAAAGTGCTACAGCGCTGAACTCTCAAAATCGGTCTGGGCAGGAAGTTGTTTAAGTGCCTGGTATTGAGGTGGTTAAAGAAATAAAAAGCATTCCTGGAATTCAACTATAATTGGCCTACCTCAGGTGTGATTATAAATACCTTTGAAGCACTAATAAACTCAAATCAATCTATACTAGCCATGGAAATAATTCTTGACAGGGAGATCCAGATACTAGCAAGCCTATCTATATATAAAAGTAAAGAGAAAGAAAGGAGGGCAAAAGAAAACCGTACACTACAAAAAGCCTTCACATGTTTTGCATGTCAAAACTCAATGCTTGCTTTAGTTTTATTAAATTTTTTTTGCTGCTGTTTATAAGCGAGGCTAGAGCTGCACGATTCTGGCTAAAATAAGAATCACATTTTTTTTTTTTTTTGCTTAGAATAAAGATCACGATTCGCTCACGATTCTCACGGTGTAACATCATCTTTCACATTATACAAAAAAATTGGGCTACCTTTACTGTTTAATTTTTTTTTTTTTATTCATTGTATTGTATTTTTTCACAAAAAAATTGCATTTGAAAGACCGCTGTGCAAATGCAGTGCGACATAAAATATTGCAACAATCGCCATTTTATTCCCTAGGATATGGTATAATATAATATATATAGTTTGGGGGTTCCAAGTAATTTTCTAGCAAAAAATACTGATTTTAACTATGTAAGAAAAAGAAACAAGTGTCAGAAAAAGTATTAGTCTTCAAGTGATTAAACTTCCCTTATTTACAGATGAAGTTCATTCCTTTGATTTCATAACGAAAAGTTACAATGTTTATAGTTATCTATTAGCGCCAACAAAGTTGTGAAAAACTCGGCAGACTGTCTGTTTTTTCCTTTTGACAGCTGAGTGAGCAGAGAACTCTCTACACTTGTTACATGAATGACTAGGAGAATTCTGCATAGAGATCGTGAGGGGGGTTGAATCAAGATTGAGATTTAAAGAGTAATCATGCAGCTCTAATAGAGGCTCGTGATTTCTGGACAGATCTGAAAACACACAGTCATGGTGGGAGTTGTATGCATCTATGTGAAAGAATGTATAGAGAGAATATATCAGAATCATCACTTGAACAAATTTTCCACTTTACACTTGTGTTCTATTACACTTTTGGCATCAGATCTGAGATCATAAGATCTGAGTTAAAGCGGAGCTGCACCCAAAAGGGAAAGCTCCGCTTGTTTGCTTTCTCATCCCCCCCGCTGCCACATTTGGCCCCTTTTGGGGGGGGGGGGGGAGCAGATACCTGTCAAAACCAGGTACCTGCTCCCACTTCTGGGAAATATCACTGCAATCACTGTGTGGCGATCTACAAAATTTCTGACCCCTCCTTCTTGCCCCCCCCCCCCCCCACCACCACTGTCTTCTGGGAGACACACAGGTCCAAGAAGACATTAGGACCATTCAAGCGCAGCACAACTCACGGATGCGAAATAGGAAACAGGCTTTAAAGCCGCAAGGATTCACTTCCTATTTCCCTTAGTGAAGATGTCAGCACTCGCACCATGAGCAGATGGATGGATTGATTTGGGGTGCCGACATTGTGGGATCCCTGACCAGGTAAGTGTCCTTATATTAAAAGTCACATTTTTGACACATTTAGTGGGCATCATTGCCTGCAACAATGTGGGTCATTTTTGCCTTGCTGTGATTCCAAGCACTGTGGCTATGGCCTACGTACTCCCTCCTCCTTGAAGCATGGGGGGCGGCAGGTAAAAATGTGGTTCAGCCATGCATTTTAACCATCCCTCAAGCACAAGTGTAAATGAGGCCTTAAGGTGGCATTTTTTTCTGCCCATGTGTATGAGGATCTAGAAAACCCCTAGTGCTTGACTGCATACAGCCACCTCTTCCAATACACAGCAAAGGTAAGTCACAGGAATGTCGGTTTGCAAGGACTGCACACTACACAGCCTTGTAGTACAAATCCCGCCACACCTCCTCCCCCTGACACTTCTATGACAGAGCTGTGTAAGAAGCTTCCTGTCATTGCAGCTGCTGCCACTTCGTATTATGTGACTGGAGAGGAGCCCGGCTTCTCCTCCACACCTCCCCCTCACACCAGCCTGCACACATACATCGCTGAGCGGGATACTCACACCGGACACCGCCAGCCGGCTGTCACTACGGGACTTCCAGTCACAACGTGCACATCCCTCCTCACTTCCGGGTGTGCCTCTGACGGCGGAGGTGACGTCATGTAAACAAGCCGAAGTGCTGCCGGAAGCGAGATCCGGGTCACATGACCCGCTGCTGACTACCACAGGAGTGATCTGTGTGTATGAAGAGAGGCCACCGTCGCCTGACCTCTCTGTCTTGTATATGTACACCATTACAAAGATCTGTTCATAAAGCTCACCTTCATCCTTCTACATTCATTAAAGTAAAACTAAAGAGTAAACGTGTTTTTCTTTTTGTATAGAATAAAGAAGCGTTATAAACTTATCACATTATTGTTTTGCTATGTGTTCCATGGAGGAGATTTTGCTTTACTTCCCGGCCAATACAGGAAGTGAGAGGAAATCTCTCCGAATTGAGGGGATCCCTGATTGGCACTAGGGATGAGCTCAGGCGTGTTCGCATACGCCATGTGCACAGCCCGACAGGAAGTCAGCACAGTGCTGCGCTAATCACAGTCAGTGAGACATTGCCCGATCTCTGCAGCCGCACATCGGGGCAATGTCTCACTGCCTGTGATTAGCACAGTGCTGCGCTGACTTCCTGGTGGGCTGTGCACGTGGCGTATGCAAACACGCCTGAGCTCATCCTTAATTGGCACCAGTACTAGTGTCCCCATTGAAAGATTTCCTTTCTATACCTCTTCTGGCGACCAGCCAAAATTTTAGATTTACCTTCGCTTTCAGGACAATTTGAAACCATTGCACAGAGCAGGTAAGTATTCAACAATTTTCAGCTTTCAGGGCTGCCGCACTTTGCATGACAGTTGCGAGGTCATGTAACACAGATAGAGCTTTCTTTAGTGGTATTTAATCACCACTGGGTTTTTCATTTTTGCTAAACAAACAAAAAAAGACATACTTTTTTCCCTAGTTTTTGTTATTAGGGCTCATGCACGCCGGACATTTTTACAACTGCTGTTAGAGGCATTTGACGTTTTTTTTAAACTGCCTTTAAAAGCCCCTCCATGTTAGTCTATGTGTCCATGCACACATAAACCATCAGAGGCGTTTGGAGGCATAAGCGTTTAGGGGCAGTAGAAAAAAAAAAAGACAGCCTGTACTTCCAGGAACAGTAAAAATAAGCTGTAAAAACGAAAAACATGGCTAAATGTGTCAAGCCGCGTTTGACATTTTTTGGGCGTTTTTTACATTATAAAGAGTGTTTTTAATGAAAAATGCCCAAAAATGCTAACACCAAAAAAAACAAAGGAAAACGCACATTAACACTAATGTAAAATCATGGCTAAACGCAGAAAACTGGTTCCTGTGTGCATGAGCCCTAAAATTGAGCAAATAAGTAATTTTTCTGCTTCACTGATGTGCGCTGATGAGGCTGCACTAATAGCCAGCACTGATGAAGTGGCACTGGTGGGAAGCACTAATGAGCATCGTTGATGGCACTGATGGGGTTGCACTGATGACCAGGGCACTGATTATCTATGTACATGGTCCCCTATCAGGATTGGCAGTTACCAGCTCTCCTCACACTGTGACAGCATGTAAGGAGAGGAATGCCGATAACCAGCAATTCTGTTTACACTGTGATCAGCTTTGATTGGACCTGGCTGATTCTGTGGTAAAGGGTCGCTGTGTTTGTCCTTTTACCACGATATGTGTCACAGAGTGTGCAGTATGGGCACATGAGGGTCGTGGTTCCGGGAGGATGCCAATGGACGCACACCCAGAACTAGAGAAAAATGCTGTCGCAGTATTTTGGTTATGGCGCAGTTAGAAAGCAGTTAAAAAAAAAAGTAAAATAAGGGATTACAAACATTTTAACCAGTTCCAGATCACCCATCTCACTTATAGTGAGGCAGGGTGGCCTGCTGCTTTGGATCACGTACATGTACGTGATTCACATTTCCGGGTAGGAGGCAAGCAAAGCAAGAAGATAAATCCCTTCCAGGCCAGTGTCATTAGTACAGTGACAGTGTATAATTTTAGTACTGATCACTGTATTAGTGTCACTGTGACAGTAGTGGCAGTTAGTCAGTTCCCACCCAATGTCAGTTAGAGTCAGATTGAAACGAACGATCGTGCCTGCCGGGCACTCACATCGGCTCCAAGAACACGCTGCGGCGGCTGGCCGGGAAGTGATTAAAAGCAAAAAAAATTATTTTGAATGTATCCTATTAAAAAAAGTGTATTTCATTTATAAGGCTGGGTTCACATATATGCAAATTGGCTGCATTTTAAACCACGTCCAATTCGCTTGACATGTGAATGTGACTGGCTCTCAATGGAGCTGGTTCATACATGTCCAGGACGGCCGCAGCGTGGTTTCAAAGCGGGCCCTGCGTGTTTTGGGGTCTGGTGAACAGGAACGCATTGGACTCCAGACTGCAAACTGCACATGTGCGAACTCGGCCTAAGCTGTTTCCTGTTTAAGAACACTGATCCAGACCTGTTAAAATATGCAGTGGCATGAAAAATGCACTGCTATACTCTTACAGAAGAAGAGCATTTGTAATTTAAGGGCTCGTTCGCACTAGCGCTTGAGATGCGGTAAAACCCCGCGGTTTGCTTCCCAGCTGCAGTAGGAATTGCATGGCCTGTCATTTTCTGGGGGCACAAATGAATAGGGCTGCTCTGCAAGTGCCTCACAACTACGTGCAGTGCAGGGCTTGATTGGTTGATTTGTTAAGATCCTTTTGACACTGAGGTAGTTTTCAGGTGTTTTAGCGACACAAATACCGCCTGTTAAAGTGCCCAAAAAGTGCCTCTCATGCCTCTCCAGTGTGAAATCCGCAGTGCGCTTGCGGGACGGGAAAAAAAGTACCGCAAGCAGCATCTTTGGCGCGGTGTAGGAGCATTGTAAACAGCGCTCCTACACCGCCCCTGCCCATTGGAATGAATGGGCAGTGCTTCCGAAGCACCTGAAAAGCGATTCGGAAGTGACACAACATGGGTGCTTCTAACCCCTTCTTCGACCGGTAGCGGGGGTTAAAAGTGCCCCGCTAGCGACTGAAAAATGCTGCTAAAACCCCGGTGTGAAAGGGGTCTTAGGCAAGTGGTGAGGAGGCAATACAACACTTTCTTACCACCTGTCAAATGCTAGTGTGAATAAACCCTAAAATAGTTCTGCTTTCCTGTTATTTGCAAATAAATGGGATTATGCCATCAGCTAAGCTATCAGCAGCAATGACCAGTTTCTTCTCTCTCCTCCTTTTTCTCTTAAAGCGTTTGTTAGCCCAAAAAAAAAAATTCAGATCCTGGTCCCTTAACCTCCCTGGTGGTATGATTATTTCGGATTTTAGGTGATAAAAGCGGTACAATTATTTTGCATAAAAAGTTGACGTTTTATATTGCAGTCCTGTAATTCTTAGCAATAACTCACTTAAATCTGTGCAAACCAGAGTCTAGCAGACATCCCGGGTATGATAAAGTTTGAAAAATGAAATCATAAATTATAATATAATAAATAATTATAAATAATTGTACCAAATAATAATATAACAATAATAAAAATTATTCAATAATGTAATCAAATCAAAAACACTGAAATTTGCTCAGTTGCAGAATTGTCACTGTCATTACTTTTCAGTATTTGATGACGGATCTCCCCACAAATCACTATCCCTCAATTCTGCGAGAGATTATAATTTATTATCGCTGTTTTCTAGCTGATCTAAAATCATTTTTGATGTAAAGGGACAGTTTTGGTTGCTATGGACAATCTCCAGTTTCCAGGCATAAAGAACAGTTTTTATTATATATGTATAAACTGTCCTGCATTTAGTGCTGCTAAAGTTAGAATTTTCCCTGGCTCTAGTTTGTTCAGAGAGCACCAGAGCGTGGAGCGCCGTGTTACTGCAGGGCTTATTGCTGTGGTCTGTCTCGGATTGGCGGCAGGCTCTGATGGAGACAGGTCCTGCCTAAAGAGTGCTCCTGCGCATGTCTGCATTTCTTCTACAGTAAGTAAAAAAAAAAAATATTTCATTAGATAAAGGGGGAGAGTTATTTAACCAGTGATATTTCTGGTTGTTCAAGGGGATATGAATATTTCTTTTTGGATATATAAATAAATATATATATATAAATATATATATATATATATATATATATATATATATATATATATATATATATATATGAATAAGGGGAAAATAGGAAAGTTGTTAGGGAATATTAGTTTTGCTTAGACTCATTTATTCTAAAAAAATAAAAAAATAAAAGAGCCTTTATCTGTTTTCTCTGTCCGTTCTTTTTAGCATCCTATCCAATCGCCTTTCTGCCCTTGCTTGCCTTTACAATTATGAGCCAAACGCTGTTTGACCAAGACCCTCGCTTTCTTAGGTAAGGGCATGTACATTTATATATAAAAAAAAAGAACTGGACTAAAAGAGTGCCTTGCGCTGTTACTCTTGTTTCAGACCTATACACCAGAGTACGTCTAATCAGACTTCTGCCCATCACAGTGGACGCTCTCCCCCTAGCTCGAGACACAGTCGTTTGACTAGCTCCCAACATCATTCTTAGGGAATAAATTCAAAGAGTTTGCAGGGAATAAGCAGTCAGATCCCACAATGCCGTCCACCACAGTAATCTTGGAGTTTTTACAGACTGGCTTAGACCTGGGAATCAGTCTAAGTTTACTAAAGGTCCAGGTGGCAGCAATTTCGGCGAGTACCCAGAAAAGATGGGCAGAAGATGCACTCATCGCATAGTTTTTTAAGGCAGTCAAGAAGATTCGTCCTTCGGTAAAGCGTTCCTTCACGGCCTGGGATCTGCCTTTTGTTCTAGACTGTCTAATGGCTCAGCCATTTATCCCGTTAGAAGCCGCTTCACTTTGGAACCTGACTCTCAAAACAGTTTTCCTAGTTGCAATAACTTCAGGGAGGAGCGCCTCAGAATTGCAAGCTTTAGGAGCAGAAAAGGAGCACATAGCCTTTTTCCCAGACAGGGTAGAGTTACGGACAGTGCAAGAATTTGTCCCAAAAGTTTCATCCCGAGCCACTCTCTCTAAAAGCTAGGCACTGCCTACTTTTACAGATCCACTTTCGGGGACACTACAAGAGTTGGACATTTCCAAAGTATTAACACGCTACTTGCAGGTCACAAGCCCCTTTAGAGCATCAAATAGACTATTCATACTACCTTGGGGTAGGAATAAGGGGAAGGAAGCCACATCAAGCACTATCGCTTCTTGGATTTGTAAACTAATTAAAAAAGTATACAGCGCGACAGGGTTGGATCCACCGGCGGTTAGAGCCCATTCTACGAGAGAAGTCTCATCTTCATAGGCGGCAAGGGCAAGTGTATCTTTGGAAACTATTTGCAAAGCAGCCACATGGACGTCTCCAAATACGTTCATGCGTCATTACAGAATTGACCCAGGAGCACTCACTTCAGGGGAGTTTGGAAGAAGGGCAATTGAGTCAACTCTCGCACTTCCTTAAATAAAATTTTCTTTTGAAGCATTACCCACCCTGGTCTTAGCTATTTAGTGCATCACAGGTATGCACCAGGAAAACTGAAAATTGTTTTATACTTACCATAATTTTCCTTTCCTGGTGCCTATCCATGGCAGCATACATGCCCTCCCTTGGTATTCAATATGGTTGGAGAATGCTAGGGGGGGGGGGGGGGGGTATGGTTGTCATTTTTATAAGCTATTAACTATCCTGAGGGGAAGACTCCGGGGCGGAGTTTATCACAGGTATGCTGCCATTGATAGGCACCAGGAAAGGAAAATTACGGTAAGTATGAAACAATTTTCCTTTTTTCAGCTGTCTTCAGGCCAATCACGTGACTCGCAGTCGCTTTACAGCAACGAGACAGGGTTTCTGCGGGTGGAGCCAAGCAGCCCCATGATCTCCCCAGCTGACATCAGAAGGAGATCATGTCCCCTCCTCCAGAAGCAATCCATCAGAGCTGGAAAGCGGGCTTGAGTCACGTGACTGGCCTGAAGACAGCTGAAAATCGGTATTTACACTGCTCATTTTTAAAAATGCTTTACACAGTGTGCTATGCCAGGCTCTAATAGAGGGTCTGGCCTAGACTTCTACAAATCGGTTCACAAACCCTTTAACTGACTGCATTTACACAGGCTTTCCAGCCTGAAAGAGGAAGCGAGCTGCCTGTCATGTCTGCGGAGGATTTCTTCCCTCCTCCTTCTCCCTGTTTCACTGACTCACTGAATCTAATGTAATGTGGACTGACTCACACAGAGCTGTTCACTTTGCAGCCTCATCTGTGTCCCTATTGGCAGGAAGAGGTAAGCCAATTAAAGGAACAGTCACAGGACCAAATCAGTTGGACTTTAACAAGCTGCAGGAAGCAGCTGCAAAGAACTCTGGAATATGAATTCCAGCACAGGGCAGCCCCATAGCCTTGTATCATGACAGAAACTACTAAGACCAGCATTCTCTGTGGGCAGGAAAGTGAAAGACTCCATTTTAATTCTGGAGGAGAAGTCAGTCAGCATGCGGTGGTGAAAGAGATCAGACCAGAGGAAGAGATGCTATCTCTTAGATGACTTTACCACACAATTCAGGCATCCACGGCCAGTTGGGACATCCAGCCTGGGAGAGGGGGATCCCAGGTGTATATCAAGATGCACCTGCACTGACGGTGAAGCACAGTGGCGGCTGGTGCTCAAAATTTTTGGGGGGCACAAACAAACTGAAAAACCCATCAATTGCAGCCTCACTGTGCCCAAATGCAGCCACTGTGCCCATCATACACAGCCACTTGTGCCTATCATACGCAGCCACTTGTGTCAATCAAATGCAGCCATTTGTGGCAATCAAATGCAACCACTTGTGCCAATCAAATGCAGCCACTTGTTCCCGTCAAATGCAGCCACCTGTGCCCATCAAATGCAGCCACCTGTGCCTATTAAATGCAGCCACTTGTGCCCCATCAAATGCAGCCACTTGTGTCCCATCAAATGCAGCCATTTGTGCCCATCAAATGAAGCCACTTGTGCCCGTCAAATGTAGCCAACTGTGCCAGTCAAATGTAGCCACTTATGCCCATCAGATGCAGCCACTTGTGCCCATCAAATGCAGCCACTTGTGCCCATCAAATGCAGCCACCTGTGCCCATCAAATGGAGCCATTTGTGCCAATCAAATGCAACCACTTGTGCCAATCAAATGCAGCCACTTGTGCCTGTCAAATGCAGCCACCTGTGCCCATCAAATGCAGCCACCTGTGCCTATCAAATGCAGCCACTTGTGCCCCATCAAATGCAGCCACTTGTGTCCCATCAAATGCAGCCATTTGTGCCCATCAAATGCAGCCACTTGTGCCCGTCAAATGTAGCCAACTGTGCCAGTCAAATGTAGCCACTTATGCCCATCCGATGCAGCCACTTGTGCCCATCAAATGCAGCCACTTGTGCCCCATCCAATGCAGCCACCTGTGTCTATCTAATGCAGCCACTTGTGCCCATCAAATGCAGCCACCTGTGCCCATTCAGATTCAGCCTCTTGTGCCCATAAAATTCAGCCTCTTGTGCCCATAAAATGCAGCCACCTGTGCCCATCTAATGCAGCCACCTGTGCCCATTCAAATGCAGCCACTTGTGCCCATCAAATGCAGCTATCTGTGCCCATCAAATGCAGCCACCTGTGCCCATCTAATGCAGCCACTTGTCACATCCCTAAACCACCCCCCTTCCGCGCCCCCCCCCCGGTGGCCAGTCCGGCGGCGCTCAACCACTCTTCTCCTGGAGTGATAGGGGCCGGAACTCTTTTCCTCAGCGGCTCCTCTTCTCAGCGGCTCTTCTCTTTGGTGGTTCACCTCTTCATATGTGTGGGATGCTGAGGAAGGAAGCTTTCTTGAACTATTACAGATCTCCCCTTTGAAGCTTAGCCTTTGGACTTTCTCCCAAAGCTCACATACACATTTTTTCATTACCTCATCTGACCAGCTGGCACTGAGTGTATCCCTGAGCTCTCAATAAAAGTAATTACAAACCATAGCATACATTCTAGGGGTTCACCTCCCATTATTTTTCCTATGCTGTGGTGAGGTGGAGTGTCCCCACGGGCACAAAGGCCTAACCTACTTCTCTCTGAGCCGGTGTCCTCCGCTTACAGTCTTTGGAATTTATGGGATATCCTATTGTGCTACTTTCAAGGCCTAGATGAAGTGGAACTGTTTGCGAAACACATAGGCCACATTTTTTCTAAACGTCTGGAACCTGCACACCCTCATTTCAAATTCCAAGACTGTAACTTATCTTAATCTTTTTTATTTTTAGAAAGTACTACCTATGGCAGTTTAATAAAGTGTATACATTTTTCTGTAATCAGAGTATTTGTATTCTATTTTCTTTACACTCTTCTGAGGCACAATTAAAGTCCCACCCCGTTCTACCTTTTTTTTTAAACATAGTTGCATCTTCTCCTCGGCGGCTCTCTTTCTCGGCAGCTCTTCCCCTCGTGGGCTCTCTTGCTTGGCAGCTCTCATCTCTTCCTTGGCGGCTCTCCTCGGCAGGAAGCGGCGGCTGCAGCTCCTGTGTCCATTTGTCTTCTCTTCCGCCAAAGCGATAGGCATCCAATAGGATCGCCTAATGCTTTGGCCAATCGGAAACACAGGTCTCATTGACCTGCCTGCTGATTGGCAGGGAGGAACCTCAGTGTGAAAATATCAAAAATAAATTTGCTATGCCACACAACAGGGTGTGATCGGGATTCAGTGCTCTGCACCCCGAGCGCACCCTATTTTGAAGCCTATTAAAGCCTCTGGCTCTAATCACATGCTTCAAAATACACACCCCCGCCATAGAAATTCATGTGTCCGGTGTCCTGAAAGGGGCCGGCACATGAATAGGGAGGGCAGCAGAGGTGTCGGGGGCAGGGCCGGATTAACATAGGGGCTATTGGAGCTGCAGCTCCAGGCCCCTTTCTCAAGATAGGCCCATTTGCCCAGAAAAAAAAAAAAAAAAAAAAAAGATCGACTTCGAGGATTGTAGCTCGGGTAGGTAGCTAAAGACCCACCCCAGCACTGGTTAAAATATGTGGCTGCTATCATATATGGTTCCGGAGATACAAGTCTCCTTGCGCAGCCTGTCAGAAGCTACATACAGAGCGGCAGTATAAATACAAGCTGGAACACTCTGCTGCAGACGGAGAGGATGACCTCACAGAGCTTATAATAATTATTTGTATATTACTTATGATAATTAACCCCTTGCCACCAAGGCCCATTCTGAGACTTCTCTCCTACATGTAAAAATCATCATTTTTTTATGCTAGAAAATTACTCACAACCCTCAAGCATTATATATTGTTTTAGCCGACACCCTATGGAATAAAATGGTGGTATTTGCAACTTTTTATGTTGGAAAGAAACTGTTTCATTCATTAAAAAAAAACACTAAAGTTATCACGATTTTTTGTTGTGTACTAAGCGATGCTTTACATTTTTTTACAGGTTACATGTTTAGAGTTACAGAGGAGGTCTAGTGCTAGAATTATTGCTCTCGCTCTAATGATCTTGGCGTATGTAACCTGTGTGTATCTGGCTCTGATACTAACCAGTACCTACCCAGGGACTGACTAGTATCTCTCCCCAGCCTGTCCCCACACACCCTCTCACCTGCTGACCTGTGAATGGGGCGATCACTCCCGCAGTGTTATTGTGTTCTGCCAGTGAATACAATGATCAGTGTTGCTAACTATAGCTGGCAGCACTGATTGTTTTGGGGAAAACCTGACAGGCTGGTTGCACTCAAGTCGCTTAATAGGTTGACTTGCATAAAACCAGCTAGCCCATACATAGATCGACTATGGCTGGTCTCTGCTTAATTGGTGTAATTTCAATCCATGTCTGGCCCGCTTAACCACTACGCAGTCCCTAAACATCCTTCCACAAATCTTTAAATTTTTCCTTCCCAGATTACTTCATCCTCCTCTCTTATATATAATGCACACTGTCATACTCTCCACACTTCTCTCCTATACATAGTGCCCACTGTCATACTCTCCACACTTCTCTCCTATACATAGTGCCCACTGTCATACTCTCCACACTTCTCTCCTATACATAGTGCCCACTGTCATACCCTCCACACTTCTCTCCTATACATAACGCCAGCTGTCATATCCTACACTCTCCTCACCTGTACATAGTGCCCGCTGTCATACACTTCTCTCCTGTACATAGTGTCCACTGTTGTACCCTTCACACTCCTCTCCTATACAGTGCCCACCAACATACCCTCCATACTCCTCTCCTATACATAGTGCCCACCGCCATACCCTCCATACTCCTCTCCTATACATAGTGCCCACCGCTATACCCTCCATACTCCTCTCCTGTACATACTACTCACTGTCATACCCTCCACACTCCTCTCCTATACATAGTGCCCACTGTCATACCTCCAACACTTCTCTCCTATACATAGTGCCCACTGCCATACCTCCAACACTTCTCTCCTATACATAGTGCCCACTGTCATACCCTCCACACTCCTCTCCTGTACATACTACTCACTATCATACCCTCCATACTCCTCTCATACATACATAGTGCCCACTGTCATACACTTCTCTCCTGTACATAGTGCCCACCGCCATACCCTCCATACTCCTCTCCTATACATAGTGCCCACCGCTATACCCTCCATACTCCTCTCCTGTACATACTACTCACTGTCATACCCTCCACACTCCTCTCTTATACATAGTGCCCACTGTCATACCTCCAACACTTATCTCCTATACATAGTGCCCACTGCCATACCTCCAACACTTCTCTCCTATACATAGTGCCCACTGTCATACCCTCCACCTCTGTACATACTACTAACTTTCATACCCTCCATACTCCTCTCCTATACATAGTGTCCACCGTCTTACCCTCCCTCCACACTCCTCTCCTGTAATTACTGCTTACTGTCCTACTCTCCTGTACATAGTGCCCACTGTCATACCCTCCACACTCTTCTCTTATACATAGTGCCAAATTTCATACCCTCTACACTCCTCTGCTGTGCATACTGCCCACTGTCTTACCCTTCACACTCCTCTCCTGTACATTGTGCCTTCTGCCATACCCTCTGCACTCCTCTCATGTACATAGTGCCCACTGTTAGACCCTCCACATTCCTCTCCCTCACCTGCACATACTTCACACTTTTATACCATCCACACTCCTCCCCTATGCCTCTTACCCACAAAAACTGTTCTTTAAAATTATATGTTAAAATTATATGTTCCTCAATGTTACCAGCTCTAGAATGGGCACTTTTGTCAGTTCCACTAAAGGAAATCTCACAGTCCTCATATTTGTTCTGCCCCATTATTAGTACTTATTTTATTTTGTAATTACTATTGTGATGTATAGAGGAACACGGGAGATGTCAGCTACTCTAAATATAGCACTTGTAAAAAAAGCGTCCCTAAAATATATTTGAAATGTTGACAACCATGTACTTAGGCACTGCCCAAGGGCCACAGGGTCAGTAGGGGCCCCATGAGAGGCTCCGGTGATAGTGAAGCGGTAGTAAACTTTTCTAACATTACTACTTTTTAGAGGCCCTTGGGGAGGTTATGCCATAATGTACAAGTGTGCCCAGCATATTAGCACATTAGGGTACACTTACCTGTCAGACATCCAGTGCTGTGCTGTGATCAGTTCGGCGGGGCCCGGGCACTTCCATCTTCACCCGGTCTTCCTTCTGGGTTCTGTGCCTTCCGTCATTTGCCTTGGCCAGGCTGCGTTGATGTCATTCCCTCTTTCTCCCATCCCCCCCTTTCTCTCTCATCCTCCCTCCCTTACCCCTCACACCTCTTTCATCCCCTTTCTCTCTCTCTCTTCCTCCCTCTCTCTCTTTAATTTAATTTGTTATAACAAAAAATAGTTTGCATTTTTATTTATTTATTGTTTATAAAAGGCCCCATCAAAATCCTCAGCACCAGGCCCACGATGTTCTTAATCTGGCCCTGGTCGGGGGGGCGGTGCCCACAATGCATGGGCTGCCACTGGTGAAGCGTTCCAGTGTGAGGTGACCAGCCAGGTTGCCATGAGAGTCTGCCTGTTCCAGAAGGTTTGCTTGGGCCTTGACAGCAAGATTTGGTTAGGGGGCTTTTGCCCATTTGCAGGAAACAGGGACACTGCACCATGGAAAGGAGTTATATGAACAATGTATACAGACATCATTGCTGGTAATCATTTTGCTGATACTTGTAGTGCCACAGGGATAAAGGATATCCATTTCTGGGACACTGTATACAGACATCATTGTCCTCTCACCTTGCTGAGAAAAATCCTGCCTGCTTCACTTGATAATCTCGGGCCAGTTGTGTTGTTTGACCCTGCTATCCAGGAGTTTAAGTGCACCAACAAAAGTGGCTAACTGAAGACACCAAATCCTATATTTTCTTCAAAAAGACTGAAGCTACTAGTGCCATACGGATCCACACACACATATTCAGCACTGTGTATATGCAGTGGGTGTGTGGGACAGTTCATCTAGGAAGTTAAGCCATTGCATGTTGATTTGAATAAAGTGTTTAAAGTTGGGCTTGTGGTGTCAGGGGACAGAAGAGAGAGGTCTGCTCTCCACCTGCCTGGACTCATGGAGCCAACCTGAGTAAAGGTAACCAATCCAATTTAAAGTGTCATATTGTGCTTTATTTACCATTTAAGTGTGCCTCTACTCTTGGGGGCGTTCTCAGGTTTGCAATCCCCTGAAGGCAGCTTCAATATAGGATTGAGAGCTATATTGCTCTTAGATCTCAATTATTGCTCTCTAGTTGATCACTTGAATATATACTGGCTATTATTCTTCCACAGAAATATTGCAGTAAAGACAATTTCTGTATTTTATCATAACGTGTGTGTTTCTCATTGGTCATTGCACTTACACTATTGCCAGTTGTGCCAGAGGGGGCTGAGGCTGTTATTAGGTTTGAGAGGCAGAGTAAGGGACTGAACTAACAAAAGCAGCTCCTGCAGGGCTATCGCTAAATGAAATTAAAATATGAATTTATTGAATGAAAACTGCCCTTTTAATTTATATTTTTTACATGACTTTTTACTGTGGTATTTAAAAACTGTTAGTGATATAAATCTTGAAATAAAAATCAAACGCTTTTCCCCTGCCTTGATCTAATAAAGCCATTTGGAGTATGTTCTAGAAAAAACAAAAAAAGAAAACACATTCCCTGGAGTGCACACAAGTCTGACTATTGATCTGATTTTTAGGTTTTCTTAACCTTACTTGAGGAATTGTCAAGTAGTGGTTGATTGGCAGGAAGTTTTATTTAACCCTTATGGTTACAACAGGTCAGCAGCAGCAGGCTTTCTTTTTTAATTTATTGGTCATTTGAAGGATCTGCTAAGGAGTTATTACAGCATTAATGTTTTCTGTCAAGTAAAACACATGATTTACAAATATACATCACATATATCAAATATAAAAAAAATATAAATATAAAAACTCATGTAAGAATATATTGTATAAAACATCTAGAACAAAAAAAAGAAACAAATAAAAAAAATAAACTAAAGTGTTCACAATAAAGCCCCAAAACAGGGGAAAATCCTCACAAATTTGAGTCAACCATGCACAAGCAAATGTGTTGAAATTTGATTGCAGTTTTTCCTTCCAATAAGTGCAACAATTAAACGTGAAACTCTTCAAACCGAAAGCCACATAACCAACATGTTCCTCCACCACTTGCTATGTTAAACATGCTTACCAGAACAATTTGACCCTCTTTATTAGAAAGAAGACAAATAGCATTTGAAACTAACAAGCTCCTGTCACAGGGTACGGTAATCCCTCAACTCAAATCTGCTGGTCACTCTCCGACTCCCAATGGCATTAAAAGAAAGAAATACCAAGGGTACTATATAGTGTAAAAACATCCAAAGTGATTTTATTAAAATTAGTCAAGGTTCTGACATATAGTAAAAACAAGCAGCACATATAAAAAAACAGCCAGTCCCAGGAACAAAGCGAGCTGCTTCTGATAGCATGGTGACATCACAAACAGTGGCTCCACCACCTGCTATTTGTCTTCTGTAATAAAGAGCATCAAATCATTCTGGTAAGTATGTTAACATAGCATGCGGTGGTTCCGCCCTCACTTTGAAGAGTTTCACATTTATTTGTTGCACTTATTAGAAGGACATACAGGGGTTGATTACTAAAACTGGAGATCGCAAAATCTGTTGCAGCTCTGCATAGAAACCAATCAGCCTCCTGTTTTTTTTATTTTTTTATTTGTCAAAGTTTAATTGAACAAGCTAAAGTTATAAGCTTATTGGCAACCATGCAGAGCTGCACCAGATTTTGCAATCTCCAGCTTTTGTAAATCGCCCCCATTGCAATCAAATTTCCACATATTTTGTTAGGTGCATGGTGGACTCATATTGCGGATGTTCTGTATATTGGTGATTATCTTTCGCCTTTTTGGGGGGTTTGTTGTGCACACTTTATCTTTATTTTATTTATTTTTTTATTCTATACACTTCAGTGGAGTCACTAGGGGGTTGCTTTTGGGGCTATAGCCCCGAATCTGGGGCCCATAGCCCTGAGTCTCTGCAGGGGTCCCCAAGGGGGGGAGGCTCTCTGGGGACCCTGATGTAAGTGGGGGCTCTCTGTGGACCCTGATGCAAGGGGGAGGCTCTTTGGGGATCCTGATTTAAGGGGGATGCTCTCTGGGGACCCTAATTTTAACGGGGGGCTCTCTGGGGACACTGATGCAAGGGGGAGGCTCTCTGGGGACCCTGATTTTAAGGGGGAGGCTCTCTGAGGACCCTGATGTAAGGGGGAGGCTCTCTGGGGACTCTAATGTAAGGAGGGCTCTCTGGGGGACCCTGATGTAAAGGGGGGCTCTCTGGGGACCCTGAAGTAATGAGGGGCTCTCTGGGGACCCTTATGTAAGGGGGGCTCTCTGGGGACCCTGATGTAAGGGGGGGCTCTCTGGGGACCCTGATTTAAGTGGGGGGCTCTCTGGGGATATATACACACACGTATATTACTGTATATCCATGTGTATGCCCACCCAACCTTATGACTTTCTTTACTACACTGCTATGGGCTCTAGCCCCAGACCTTTTGTAGACCTAGCAACGCCCCTGCAATCTATTATTACATTATTATTATTATACAGGATTTATATAGCGCCAACAGTTTGCGCAGCGATTTACAACTTGAGGGCAGACAGTACACTTGCGATACAAATTAATACACGAGGGATCAGAGGGCATTGCTCGTTAGAAGCATTAGAAGATTAGTTTTTATTAGTGCAGCCCTTGTTTATGTGAATTGTTTAACCATTGCTATCTGTTGGTGTGCTAGCAGCTTAAATTTGTTTCACCCATGAGTGTGATTACATTTACATTTTTCAAGTATCAGAATTGGCCATGGGGTCAAATGGTTAAGCCTATGGGTATATGGGCTGCCTGTATACATTTTCAGAACATATTTTTTATCGACCCGTGAGTCTCAACTGCTGCAAGTATTATATAGACCTCACCAAGAAGTCAAGAAAATAAGCATTTGTCTTCAAAACAAGTTAGCAAAGGTAACTTCCATATTTCTCCCCTGACAGGTTCACTTCATAGTGAATGGCAGACAGCTGTTAAGGCAAGGCTTAATGCTTCTCAATATTGGTGATCTCTATCACTGCTTGCTTTTTGTATATTCTTACTGATCACCAAAGCCTTCCATTATATGCACCATACTATATGTGCATACCATATGACGTCCTGCTAGCAATGTGTTGGAGGAGTGAATGACACTAATAGGAAATACTGAAATTCCAGATTACATTGTTTTAGGATTAGGGGCTTCCATGCTGCAGACAAGAACACCTAAAGGTAACTGCAGGTAGCACTCTGTGCCTGCAATGCAATGTCGAAGTGTGTTCATACCTTTATGGCGCTGACTATTGCTAAGCCAGTGAAAGCCAATACAAACTTAAAACCCAGTTTCAGCTTTCAGACCCCCTTCCTGCTCCCTATACTTAAAAAGAATTCCAACATACACCCAGAATGCTGCATTTGGCATAACCTTTTATCCTTAGAGGTATTGGAGGATTTGTTTTGTATTTATTATCTGAACCAGGAGGTTGGATTTACATCTATCCAAATCCTATCAGATCTACCCAATTGAGTTTTGCTCCATTGTTAATTTGCAGTACAAAATCCATGGGTTCCTAAAGAAAAATAATGTGTCAGTCACGGATATCATTTTTGTTTTGAAAACATGGTATTTCAACTCTAAATCTGAATCCATAATAGAGTCACTGATTTACTTCACTTTTTTTCGCTTTCTACAGCACTTGGCAAACATAGAACATTTGGCAGAGAATGTGGGCCCAGCGGTGTTTACTAGCTTCAAAAATAATTCAACAGATAAACCCAACAGTAATGGTCATTGGTCTGCTAGTTGATACATATTAACCAGTATTTAATATATAATGACATGTGACACTTTAATCAACTGTCTTACCTGACATAACTATGAATAAAACATTACGCAAGCTGTAGATTTTTAGTGTTACATGTGATCAGGTCTAGTCTGAGTGATGAGTCAATTACTCTGAGAAGCTAAATTTACCGTTAGTGGAGAGTAAGAGATGATGTCACTGTCTCCAGTGCCTTCTCCTAAATATGATTAAAGGCATAAGGGGAATTATTGACTGGAAATATATAAAGCTAAGAACCAGGCATGCCATGGTAAGTGATGCAATGAAAGCAAAATTTGAATATGCCTAAAAGATGCATTAAAAACAAACTTCAACTAGTGAAATCATAACTGTCCTGTTAAGTCTCAATCAGTATCTGTTGGTGCGCTACTGTTTGAGACCTTCGTGCCCTTTTTGCTGATGTAGTATGTTCTTGTTTGCCATATGCTGTTGTTATTGCTTATGCCATGTAAACACGACCGGACTAAGTCTGTTCGAAAATCCGTTAGTTTTGAACGTGATGGCGTAAACGGGACTAAACAAGGAAGTTCAATAGGCAGTAGCCAATAGCTGCCCTTGCGTCGTATTTGGTCCTTCAGACTAGCACACAGACGAACGGTTTTTCCTGATTTTTAGTCCATCGGACTTGAGTCTGTTGGATAGATTTGAAACATGTTTTATTTCTAGGTCCGTCAGACTTTTGGGGAAAAAAGTCCGCTGGAGCCCACACATGATCGAATTGTCCAACGGATTCCGTTGACACCATCTGAACCAAATACGTTTATCTTGATTCCAGTAATCCATGTCCTTAGTCTGCTGCTTGTCTTCAGCAAACTGTTTACGGGCTTGCTTGTGCATCATCTTTACAAGAGGCTTCCTCCTGGGCTGACAGCCATGCAGACCAATTTGATGCAGTGTGCGGCGTATGGTCTGATCACTGACAGGCTGACCCCCCACCCCTTCAACCTCTGCAGAAATGCTGGCAGCACTCCTACGTCTATTTCCCAAAGACAACCTCTGGATATGAGATGCTGAGCATGTGCACTCAACTTCTTTGGTCGACCATGGCGAGGCCTGTTCTAAATGGAACCTGTCCTGTTAAACCGATGTATGGTCTTGGCCACCGTGCTGCAGCTCAGTTTCAGGGTCTTGGCAATCTTCTTATAGCCTAGGTCAAATTTATGTAGAGCAACAATTATTTTTTTCAGATCCTTAGAGAGTTATTTGCAATGAGGTGCCATTTTGAACTTCCAATGACCAATATGTAGGCCATTCCCGGACACCTGATGGAGGGGGGAGGGGCTGCTGATTAGGTGTGCTCCGTGAGGTCTGCAAGCACAATGCTGAGATACAACTGCTGTGCTGATGATTGAGACACGCTAGGATATGCCCAGCCACTGATGTAGTGTATCGCTGTAACGCTGCTCTATTGTTATACCGCTATCATTATGGGCTACAATGTGCCGGACGCAGACATAAAGGACTTTTGAATAGCTTACTTGCAACTTGCACAGCACTGCACTGAACCTGCTTGGCGTTTTCCGGGACTGAACGGAAGGTTTTTGTCTGCACCGTGACCAGAGTAAGGGAGGCGGAGAGCCCAGGACGTATCCAGACGGTGACTTGCTGGGAGATTGTGGGGAGCGCCCAGAGAACACCCTGACTCGGTGAAGATTTGGTGGAGAGATAGCCGGAGTAGGAGGAAGGGTCCAGAGTGTCGGCTCGTCTCTACCTAAGGAGGCGGACTCGGCAGGGGACACCCACCTCGGCAGCTCCTGGCGGCGTCAGTAGTAAGGAGAGTCAGACGGTGTGGAGGTGCATCGGGACCCTTCGGGAATCTCCGGATTGCTTCGAGAAACGTTCGGGAGGAATCGGTGCTTTCCGGAAAGCTCCGAGGATCTCCGGAGACAAACGGGGCAAGGAGCCAAAATACGGAATAGCGGCGAGCAGAGAAAGACAGCCCCATTGCAATAAAGTATCAATAAAGTATCAGGGAGAAGTTTCCTGTGAAGGAACAGAAGGAACAGAAAATACAAACACTCACAGTGGACACTGGGCTAAATAAAGGAGCAGGATACTCGTGAGTACAATTAGGAGCATGTCAATGTCTATGCTTATGTTTTTGTATATATGCTCAGCATAAGAAAAATCCCTATAGAGGCAAGGGTGAAGAAGTGATTGAGACATTTTTCTCTTTTTCCCGGCATTACTTTTTATTTTTTATGGGACCAATGTATACGCATTAAAAAAGCATAGTGAGCATAGTGAGCTGTGGGAGAAGAAAGAGAAGAGGATTCGTGTTTTTTTTTTTTTTTTTTTTTTTTTTCTTTTTTGAAAATATTGTGTTTTTTTTTTTTTTTTTTTTGCGATGAGATGACGGTCTATGATTTTTGCATGGTTCAATACGGTTAAGCTATATTGCACAAATTTATAAGCCTTCAGAAATATTGCGCAAGGTCAAAGGCGATCACTAATAACTATGGCGCCAAAAAAGGGAAATAAATCATCTGGTTCCGGAGGGAATAAAAAGGAGAAAAAGGATAGTAAAAGCAAATTTAGCTCTGAGGCGCAAGTTCAAACTACTGATATTAAGGAATTTTTCCAGCAACTGCAGCCTCAGATACAGATGCAAACATCACAGATAACACATATCTCCCAGGAAGTATTGAATTCTGTAGAATCATCACTGATCTCAGGTGTTTCTGGAATATCAGGAGAAGAAATGTTAACACAGCCTAGAAATAGCTCCCCCATAGACACATTGGATATAGAAGTGGATGGTAAAAAGGAGAAAGAGAAAGAAAGCTGGGATATTAAAACGTATATAACCTCGTTACCCACAAAGGCTGATATGGATCACTATATCCAAAGATTGGAGAATGTGTATAAAACAGAAATACAAGAGATAAAGGCAATTACTTTAGATATGCAAGAGAAAATAGAAAAGGTGAATATAAAGACTGAAGGCTTGGAAAAAGATCTAATTCAAGTAAAGAGAAGAATGCAAGAACAGGAAATAGAGTTAAAGCAATTGGTAAACATTATTGATGAACAAGAAAATAGGAGCAGAAGATGTAATATAAGGATAAGAGGATTAAAAGAAAATGTGCCTTTAGAAAAACTCGCTGAAGTGGTTCAAAAAATCTTTAAGGATATAATACAGGACCTATCAAAAACTGATATGATAATTGATAGGATACATAGAGCTGCGGGCCCAAGAGGATCAGAGGAAAATAAACCCAGGGATGTAATCTGTAAACTCCATTATATTCAAACTAAGGAGAGGATTATGGCGGCAGTGCGCAAAAACAATCATATATTATATGAAGGATCAAATTTGCTCTTCTTCCAGGACCTGTCTAAGTTAACGTTAGATAAAAGAAGAGCTTTAAAACCCCTTTTGGAACAATTAAGAAAAAAGAATGTGCAATATAGATGGAGATTCCCTTTTCAATTGCAAGCCCAGTATGAGGGCCAAACTGTCATTTATAGAGATCTAAACGATTTGCATGACTTTCAGAAAACCTTGCATCTCGCGGAAGTGTCATTACCAAACTGGCCCAAGGACTCTGGGAGAAGAAGATAGGGGGGGCTGAGGGTGAGGGGGGGGGATGGATGGAGGAGGGGGGAGGGAGGGAGGTGGTTAAATAATATCACAATTCAGAAGTGAGGATAAATTATAGTAATGTTATGCACAATATGGAACAACAATGATATGATGTATTTTATAGGTGATGTAACAGGGGGGAGGGGAGGGGGGGATGGATGGAGGAGGGGGGGTATGGGAGGTGGTGGAGAGGGTGTGTTAACATATTTTTGTGTTAAAAGAATTATAGGTTAAACAATATCACAAAATAGAAGTGAGGACAAACTATAGAAACGATATGCACAATATTGAATAATAATGATATAGGTGACATAACACTATATGCACTTAACCACTTGCCGACCGCCTCACGCCGATGTACGTCATCAGAATGGCACGGGCAGGCATAAGCACATATATGTACGTCCTTTGCCTCCCGCGGGTCGGGGGCCCGATCGGGCCCCCGCCCGGTGCCTGCGGCGGTCGGTTTTCGTTCGGGAGCGATCCCGGACGAGGGGACGGCCATTCATTCATGGCCACCCCCTCGCGATCGCTCCCGACGAATGGAAATCCCCGGTGACATCACTTCCTCTCCTGTAATGTAAACACAGGAGAGGAAGTGATGTATTCTCTCCTCCGTGTCGGTATTTTTCGTTCCGACACGGAGGAGAGCGGATCAGTGAGTTGCACCAACACATCCCACACACAGTAGAACATGCCAGGCACACTCACACCCCCCCTTTACCCCCCGATCACCCCCCCAATTACCCCTGCCCCCCAGTCACAGTGACACCAATGTCATTTTTTTTTTTTTTTTTTTTTTTTTTGCATTGGTGTCATTTGTGACTGTAATAACTGTTAGGGCAGTTAGGGTTAGCCCCCTTTAGTTCTAATGTACCCCCCTAACCCCCCCAATAAAGGTTTAACCCCGTGATCACCCCCCGTCGCCAGTGTCACTAAGGCTGGGTTCACATTGCAGCGGTTTATGAGAACGAATGTGATTCGCACCGCACTGCAGTGCAAATCACATCCGATCTCTGTGCGATTCGAGTTCAGCCATTCGCCGCACCCGCCGCACCCGCCACACCCGCCGCACCCGCCGCAAATTCGCACGGGACCCTTTTTTTGGCCCGCAGCAGAATCGGATCGCATGGGTGTTCACACCATGCGATCCGAGTTTGCAGATCGCACTGCGATATGCGAACTGATCTGGGGGTGTCAGTAACATTTCACTGACACTCCCAGCAGTTCGCATAGGGCAGTGTGAACTGCCGCCGGGAGGCATGCGATGCGGGAACCCGCCGCGGATTCGCGGCGTTTCCGCATCGCTCCAGTGTGAACCCAGCCTAATAAGCGATCATTTTTCTGATCGCCGTATTAGTGTCACAGGTGACGCTAGTTAGGCAGGTAGGTATTTAGGTTCGCCGCAGCTTTTTATAGCGCTAGGGACCCCCATATACTACCGCATAAAGCCCCCTGATTGCCCCCTAGTTAACCCTTTCACCAGTGATCACCATATAACTGTTACAGGTGACGCTGGTTGGTTAGTTATTTTTTTATAGTTTCAGGGCACCCGCCATTTATTACCTAATAAAGGTTTAACCCCCTGATCACCCGGCAGGTGTCATTTGTGACTAATAACTGTTAGGGCAGTTAGGGTTAGCCCCCTTTAGTTCTAAGGTACCCCCCTAACCCCCCCAATAAAGGTTTAACCCCGTGATCACCCCCCGTCGCCAGTGTCACTAAGGCTGGGTTCACATTGCAGCGGTTTATGAGAACGGATGTGATTCGCACCGCACTGCAGTGCAAATCACATCCGATCTCTGTGCGATTCGAGTTCAGCTATACAGATAGTATGGCTGAATTCGTGTCGCACCCGCCGCAAACTCGCACGGGACCCTTTTTTTGGTCCGCAGCAGAATCGGATCGCATGGGTGTTCACACCATGCGATCCAAGTTTGCAGATCGCACTGCGATATGCGAACTGATCTGGGGGTGTCATTAACATTTCACTGACACTCCCAGCAGTTCGCATAGGGCAGTGTGAACTGCCGCCGGGAGGCATGCGATGCGGGAACCCGCCGCGCATTCGTGGCGTTCCCGCATCGCTCCAGTGTGAACCCAGCCTAATAAGCGATCGTTTTTCTGATCGCTGTATTAGTGTCACAGGTGACGCTAGTTAGGCAGGTAGGTATTTAGGTTCGCCGCAGCTTTTTATAGCGCCAGGGACCCCCATATACTACCGCATAAAGCCCCCTGATTGCCCCCTAGTTAACCCTTTCACCAGTGATCACCATATAACTGTTACAGGTGACGCTGGTTGGTTAGTTATTTTTTTATAGTTTCAGGGCACCCGCCATTTATTACCTAGTCTCACTAGTGTACCCCTAAATTTAGGGGTGTCTACTTTCTAAAATGGGGTCATTTGGGGGGGGGGGGTTTGTGCCATCTTGGCATTTTATGGCCTTCAAAACTGTAACGCCCTTAGAAAGCCTGAAGGCGGTGCTTGGTTTTTGGGGCCCCGTACGCGGCTAGGCTCCCAAAAAGTCCCACATATGTGGTATCCCCGTACTCAGGAGAAGCAGCAGAATTTATTTTGGGGTGTCATTTCACATATGCCCATGGCATGCGTGAGCAATATATCATTTAGTGACAACTTTGTGAAAAAAAAAAAAAGTTTGTAATTTTCCCGCAACTTGTGGCAAAATATAAAATATTCCATGGACTCAACATGCCTCTCAGCAAATAGCTTGGGGTGTCTACTTTCTAAAATGGGGTCATTTGTGGGGGTTTTGTGCCATCTTGGCATTTTATGGCCTTCAAAACTGTAATAGGTAGTGAGAAGTGAACTCAAAAAATTACGCCCTTAGAAAGCCTGAAGGCGGTGCTTGGTTTTCGGGGCCCCGTACGCGGCTAGGCTCCCAAAAAGTCCCACATATGTGGTATCCCCGTACTCAGGAGAAGCAGCAGAATTTATTTTGGGGTGTCATTTCACATATGCCCATGGCATGCATGAGCAATATATCATTTAGTGACAACTTTGTGAAAAAAAAAAAAAAAAAAAAAAAGTTTGTAATTTTCCCGCAACTTGTGGCAAAATATAAAATATTCCATGGACTCAACATGCCTCTCAGCAAATAGCTTGGGGTGTCTACTTTCTAAAATGGGGTCATTTGTGGGGGTTTTGTGCCATCTTGGCATTTTATGGCCTTCAAAACTGTAATAGGTAGTGAGGCGTGAAATCAAAAATTGACGCCCTTAGAAAGCCTGAAGGCGGTGCTTGGTTTTCGGGGCCCTGTACGCGGCTAGGCTCCCAAAAAGTCCCACATATGTGGTATCCCCGTACTCAGGAGAAGCAGCAGAATTTATTTTGGGGTGTCATTTCACATACGCCCATAGCATGTGTGAGCAATATATCATTTAGTGACAACTTTGTGTAAAAAAAAAAAAAAATTTTTTTTTTGTCATTATTCAATCGCTTGAGGCAAAAAAATAAAATATTCAATGGGCTCAACATGCCTCTTATCAATTTCCTTAGGGGGTCTACTTTCCAAAATGGGGTCATTTGGGGGGGTTTTGTACTGCCCTGTCATTTTAGCACCTCAAGAAATGAGATAGGCAGTCGTAAACTAAAAGCTGCGTAAATTCCAGAAAACGTACCTTAGTTTGTAGATGTGACAACTTTTGCGCAAACCAATAAATATACAATTATTGACTTTTTTTTTACCAAAGACATGTGGCTGAATACATTTTGTCCTAAATGTATGACTAAAATTGAGTTTATTGGATTTTTCTAATAACAAAAAGTAGAAAATATCATTTTTTTTCAAAATTTGCGGTCTTTTTACGTTTATATCGCAAAAAATAAAAATCGCAGAGGCAATCAAATACCATCAAAAGAAAGCTCTATTTGTGGGAAGAAAAGGACGCAAATTTTGTTTGGGTACAACATTGCATGACCGCGCAATTACCAGTTAAAGCAGCGCAGTGCCAAAGTGTAAAAAGACCTCTGGTCATTTACCAGCAAAATGGTCCGGTCTGAAAGTGGTTAATTGCACGTAATGGGGGGGAGGGGGACTGAGAGGCAGGATATTAGGAGATAGGATAACAAATAGGATAAATCATGAGGGTATGAATAGGGTAATAGGTATAATAATTAGTAACTTATTTAATATCACCTTTTTTTTATTTTTTTTTTTATTTTTTTTTATTTTAATATAAACACTAATAAAATGTAGGGTGACTCCCCATCTTCCCACCCCCCCCCCCTGTTTTATCCACCCCCTTTTCCTTTTTTTTTTTTTTTTTTTTTTTTTTTTTTTCCCTCTCCTCTCTTTCTCTTCCCATCCCAGGTTTCTATTTTCCTATGGATCTAGATAATTTTCCAACAATGATAAGATGATTAAAAATTAAAGATAGGGACATACTAGAAATTGTATAAATAGAGGGATAACAAGGAGATAGAGCGCAAAAAAGTGAAGAAGAATGTGAAGAGCTTGCATAGGCCAAATGGGAGTATATCAGGATCAGCAGTTTAAATACCCCCTTGATAGGGACCTCACCTTTGGTGAGTTAGACTAATATAGTCAAAATATAGGGGAATAGAGGTGTCATAAGGGTGGGTGTAGAAGGGTGGTAGATAACTGAGAGTGTATGTGTTTATGGGTATAGGAAGGGTGGGATAACTTTAAGTGAGGTTACTGTATATTGGAAATTGTTTGGCTTTTTTTTTTTTTTTTTTTTTTTTCTTATGGGTAGTGTGAAGTTTTGCTCTTTTAATGTAAGAGGTATCAATTCCCCCGTTAAAAGAAATCAAATATTAAATTTCCTACATAAGCAGAAAATAGATATTGTGCTATTTCAGGAGACACATTTTCGCTCAGATCATATACCTAAAATTAATAATATAAATTACAATACATGGCTACATGATACATTTCCATATTCCAAATCTAAAGGGGTATCAATTGCGTTCCATAGGAACTTGCCGGTCCAAATATTACAAAAATATGAAGGCAAAAATGGGAGATCTTTAATAATAAAGTTTATGCTATACGGGAAAAAATTTACTGTAGTTAATTTGTATCTCCCTAATTATGGACAAATAGAGAGTGGTACAAAAGCCCTATCGGACGCAATGAAGAAGGCGGAAGGAGTGGTAATAGTGGGTGGTGATATAAACTTTTTAATGGATGTAAAGAAAGATACTACAAATATACAACTACAAAGAAAAAATAATAATAACAATAGAATAAAGGAATTTAAGGACATACTGAAAAAATATCAATTAATAGATATATGGAGGGCCCAACACCAAAAGGAAAAAAATTATACATATTATTCAAATATACACAATTCATACCATAGATTGGATTATTTTTTTATAAATAAAGAGGGCTTAATGATGAAACCAATAACAGAAATAGGGGGATTCCTATGGTCGGACCATGCCCCAATATATGTGGAAATTTCAGTGATTGAAACAAAGAAAAGGAATGGGATATGGAGATTGAATGATAATTTAATTAAGGATAGAAAATGTGTGGCAGAAATACTACAAGTTATAAAAGAATTTCTGATAACTCATGAAAGGGATGAAACCTCACCTGCAATCCAATGGGAAACATTAAAATGTGTTATGAGGGGAATATTCATCAAGCACGGGGCAAGAAAAAAAAAAGAAAAAACACAAAAAATATCTCAATTGGATAATGAGATTAAAAAACTAGAAGAAATACACAAAGTAAGTAGGAAATTGTGTGATGGAGCTAGATTAAAGGAAAAACAACTGGAATTACAATCAGTGCTTGATGAAGATTCCCTTCGGATAAGGGATAAGGATAGAGCGCAGTGGTATAAGTTTGGAAATAAACCTGGGAAAATATTAGCCAGAGCTTTAAAAAAGCAACAACCCCCAAGTTATATAGAGAAAATTGTAAAACCAAATGGGGAAATTACATACGACCCAGAGGAAATATCTGAAACCTTCCATACATACTATTCTAAATTATATAATATAAAAGATGGTAATGAACACAAGGAAGGAGAAAATAAAGGGGAAAACATACAAAAATATGTAAAGGAAATGGCTATATTTAACTGCTTAAAAGGAAAGATGGAGGGGTTGGAGGAAGAAATCACAACAGAAGAAATTCAACAGACTATTAAAGAACTTGCTCTGGGGAAAAGTCCAGGGCCAGATGGATATACTGCTAGATTTTATAAGTCATTCAAGGAACAAATAATACCCATACTTAAAGAAACATTTAATTCTATATCTTTAGATCAACCATTTGCGATACAAGGTACAGAGGCTCATATAGTACTAATATTAAAACCGGAAAAAGATCAATCACTATGTAAAAATTATAGACCCATATCGCTGACCAATTTAGATATAAGAATATTCTCAAAAATTTTATCCAAAAGAATAATGGATATTATCCCAAATAATATAAGCCTGGAACAAACGGGGTTTTTGAAAGGGAGGGAGACAAGAGATAACATCATTAAAACATGCACGTTGATTGAATACGCTCAGAGAACTGCCATCCCTACCTGCCTATTGGCTATAGATGCCGAAAAGGCATTTGATAGGGTGGGATGGCAGTTCTTAGAGGAAGTATTGAAGCAAACAACGATGGGACCTAAGATGCTAGGAAGGATTATGGCCCTATATAAGAATGCTAGGGCTAAAGTGAGAACAAATGGGATATTATCTGAATATATAAAGATTTCAAATGGAACCCGACAAGGATGCCCTTTATCACCACTTTTATATATTATGATGATGGAACATCTTATGGAGGCTATAAGAATAAACAAAGATATTATGGGGATAAAGGTCAAAGGCAAAGAATATAAGATGGCTGCCTATGCAGATGATCTTTTATTATATATAACTAATCCCATAATTACTATACCAAATTTAATAAAAGAGTTTGAGAGATTCGGTGAAGTTAGCAATTTTAAAGTAAATTATGATAAATCTGAATTAATGAATATTACATTAGAAGAGAGAGTCCAAACGGTCTTACAAAAAAATTTTTTGTTTAAATGGAAGCAAGATGTGATAAAATATTTGGGAGTATATATCCCAAGAGATTTAAAACTCTTGCAAGAAATGAATCACAACGTGACAGTTCAGAAGGTAAAGAAACTTCTAGGTAAATATGATAAAATAACTCACTCGTGGTTTGGGAGAATAAATATTGTAAAGATGGAGATTCTGCCAATTATACTGTATACCTTTCAAACAGTACCCATTATACCATCAAAAAAAATTATTAAAGATCTGAAAGAAATGGTAGAAGGCTTTGTTTGGGCACATAAGACCCCTAGAGTAGGTAGGGAGGTATTAATTAGAACGAAAGATAATGGAGGATTAGCATTGCCTGACTTTTTTAAATATTCACAAGCAGCCTCTTTAATGAGAATTATTGACTGGCAGCATAATGAAAAAGACAAGCAATGGGTAAAACTGGAGGAAGATATATTAGGGGCTAAAATAAAACATCAGCCATGGATAAAACCTAAGTTAAGACCAGAGAGGAAGGAGATGCCTATCTTTGTAAGAACAACTTTAAAAATTTGGGACGACATAATAAAGAAGAAACAACTTTCATCTTTAATAGGCCCTATGACCCCTTTATTTAGTAATCCTGAATTTGGACCAGCTGTAAAGGATAATACATTTCTGAAATGGAATATGGAAGAACATGAGCGGATAATACAAATCCTAAATGATGGAAACACTCCAACATTTCAGGAATTGGGGCAAGAATATAAAAATAAATGGTTTCAGTATAGACAGCTGAGGGCATTTATTGACCCAATAAAGATAATGATTAGTAGGCCACCAACTATATTTGAACAAATAGCAATGAATAAGGATAAAGCAAACAAGAAATTAGCTAAGATATATAACCTATTACTTCCTGGAGGGAATATTAAAAAAATAGCAGGAATAAAAAAATGGGAGGAAGAAATAGGGCAGGAACTGACAGAGAAAGAGTGGGGAGAGATATTTGAAGGAATATATAAAACACCCTTAGCTATTAAATATCAAGAAAAAAATTATAAAATTCTATTAAGATGGTATAGAAGCTCAGTGGTTATGAATAAAATAAATAAAAGGAACTCTGAATTATGTTGGAGATGTAAGAAGGAGAAGGGTACTTTAGAGCATATTTGGTACAGTTGCTGGAAGATAAAAATATTTTGGGGTAAGATAATAAAATTATATCAGGAACTGACAGGTATAAGAATAAATCTTGATATAAAGACTGTATTATTCTCACATTCATCTAAAAAATTAGATCGAAAAGAGATGGAATTCTTGTACCAAATAACTACAGTAGCTAAAACCGTAATGGCAAGGAAATGGAAAAAGGAAGTAGCCCCAACAATAGAAGATTGGAATTATGAGATGAGCGAGGTGTGCTTCATGGAAAAACAGATTAGACAAGAGGGATATGTAGAAAAACAGATTTCGGATTATTGGAAGAAATGGGAGGAATTGAATACCTCAGGAAAAGTGTGGGAATTTATGTGAGGGTGGGTGATTGATTGGAATAGTATTAATAAGTTGTGTTTTTTTTTTTTTTTTTTTTTTTTTTTTTTTCGTTGGGTATGGGGAATGTTTTTTAATGACGTGAAATTTGAATGTAATGATGTGAAATTTGAATGTAGGATTGAATGGATGTTTTATAATATAAATCAATAAAGAGAAATTTGAAACAATGACCAATATGAGAGAGTGAGAGCGATAACACCAAATTGAACACACCTGCTCCCCATTCACACCTGAGACCTTGTAACACTAACGAGTCACATGACACCAAGGAAGGAAAACCGGAAGTAAAATTTCGTCCGACGAACGATCTGCTGATTCTTGGATCGTTAGTATGGTGCTTTCCCCAGCCGATTTCAGTTTTTCGTCAGACAAAAGCTGGATGTTCAGAGTATAAAATTTTCGTTGTACATGAACTCAACGTCCAATTTTTGTTTAATTAGTGTGGTTTTCGTACAAAAAAAAAAAATCACAAGAGGAAGATTACACATGCTCAGAAACGAAAGAATACATACAAAACTATTCAACACGTGACGTCACTTCTAAAGATGTATTCTGTTGTACGATAATTTTCGTATGGTGCGTATCTTCTTCACTTTTTTTTACGCCAGCCAAAAATTGATAGCATGTTCTCAATTTGCCCAACAGAAAAACTTTCTATCGGAAATTCAGATCGTGTGTATGCAATTCCGAAACGCCAAAAATCAGGCATGCTCAGATTCAACTACGAGACAGAAGCTATTGGCTACTGGCTATTGAACCTTCCATTTTCTAGTACCGTCGTACGTGTTGTACGTCACCACATTCTAAATGATCGGAATTTGGTGTGACCGTGTGTAGGCAAGACAGCTTGAGTGGAATTCCATCGGAATTCCATTGGAAAACCATCAGATCTTTTTCCAACGAGAATTCCGATCGTGTGTACGTGGCATAAGTGTCAAATAGAGTAATAAAGAACTTTCTTACTTTGAGTAAAATCCAGAGAATAGCCATTCATAGCTGGATCCTCACCCTAGTTGGATAGTCCTTCTTTTCCCAGGCCTAGCAGCCAACAGGATGCTTAAATCAGGAACAAGTCTCTGCCACAGACTTTGTTATAGAACATGTAGGAATAAGTCTCTGCCACAGACTTTGTCATAGAACACGTGTAAGCAAACTTGAAAAACTTGTAGAACGCTCGTGTGCCCTAAACTGAACTGCATATTCTAGAGGAGGTCTTACTAATGATTTGTACAGGAGCAAAATGATATTTCCCCATCTCTGCAGTCCATACCTCTCTTAATACAAGAAAGTGTTTTGCTTGTTTTGGAAACCGAAGTTTGGCATTGCATGCCATTATTAATCTTATGACTTACCAGAACCCCTAGATCCTTCTTCATCATTGACTCCCCCAGCTGTTCTCCTCCTAGTATATATGATGCTTGCATGTTTCTAAACAATAAATTTGTTTTTTTTTTGTATTGAAACAGCTGAATTAGTTGTATTCTCCCTCTGTCTTTAAAAGGGATGAGACATTTTGCTTAGGTTCCTGTACAAATTCTATCACACTATGTATATGTACCATACTTGACCTCAAGAAATAAATAACTTTTTCAATAAAAACTAAGTGAAAGAAACACCTGCTTTTTGGACTCTGACCATTTGTCCTTTTGGCCTCCATTAGCTGCTTTTTCTAGCTTTGAAAACTCCTATAAGAAAGTGGAACAGTTCTGGGAATGCTCAACGCTTGGTCCCCACTGAACGCTGTAGTTCCAACTGCTGACCACTAAATCGCTACAAAACTTGGTTGCCCTCTTGACCAGTCCTTTGCGATAGGATACTTCTCATCAACCATTCAAGGGCCCCTGATGCTTCAGCCTCTGCCCAACCTCTGTTCCATGAGCCACAATACTCATACAATAGACTTGATGTCCAGTGGTAAGCTTTAGAATCAGGACATCAATATAAGCTCTTCTAGAACTGGACGACCATGCTGTAGTGTGGTCAGCAAGTGGTTAAAGCATAACTAAACCCAAAAATGAAAAATTCATGTTTAGTTTTTTTCACTTTACACTGGGTAATCCTTCCGGTAATATACTTGTGACCCTAGAGTGAAAATGCAAACTTACCAACCTGTACGTATGAAGTGCAGTCGCTGCCACCTTAGGATACTCTTCTGATTTGGACTACAAACACCTTTTTATCTGATCAACGCCATAAAATACAGTGATTGCACCTCCATAAAATACAATGACTGCACCTCCATAAAATACAGTGACCAACTGCACAGTGACTCACCCTCAGATCTACAGTGACTGGACTTCCAAGTGTACTCGAAAGTGCACTTGGAAGTGCAGTCACTGTAGTTCTGAGGGGAAGATCTGAAATGAGGGGAAGCTCTGCTGATTTTATCATCCAATCGTGTACAAGCAAAAATGCTGTTTTTTATTTTCCTTACATGTCCCCCTCCTTAAAGAGGGATTCCACCAAAAAAAAAAAATATTAAAAGCCAGCAGCTATAAATACTACAGCTGCTGACTTTTAATAAATGGACACTCACCTGTCCCGGGTTCCAGCGATGCCGGCAGCCGAGGCCGATCAATCGCTCGGCCCTCGGCTGCTGCCGCCACCATTCTAGGTGAGGGAATCAGGAAGTGAAGCGAATCGGCTTCACTTCCCGGTTCCCTACTGCGCATGCGCGAGTTGCGCTGCGCAATAGGAAATCTCCGCGCTGTCACTGGGACCCGTGTGTGTCCCAGCAGACAGCGCGGCAGGGCAGGAAATGGCGTAGACTCCCACGTGAGTCTATGCCCGGAAGTGGGTGTAAATACCTGTCTTTGACAGGTATCTCCACCCCCCTCCCCCCTGAAAGGTGTCAATTGTGACACCGGAGGGGGGGGAGGGATCCGATCAGTGGAGGTTCCACTTTAGGGTGGAATCCCGCTTTAAATGACCCCCCCTACCCTTTTTGTACAATCTGTAAGGCAAAGGCAAAATGAGCTAGTATGCAGATACATAGGCAGACAGTCATCATGGACTGCAAACTGTTTGCGAGGTGATTTGATGGAGCCTGAGAGCGGGTGATCGGATTGACGAGGCTCGGAGATGCTCGTCGGAGTAGCGGAGGACCGGATCTAGACAGCGGGGCGACACAGAGCATCTGGCCCAGTCTAAGCTGAAGCAAGCTGCAGTTACCGGACTCAAGTCATCATCCAGAACTCTGATCCAGTTGGTGAGTGGGTTACGGCCGACCGTTTGTTATTATTGCACACAGTTAGACTCACTCATAGGCCTTGTTGGAACCTGTTGTTCCACGAAGTGTAACTTAGTAACTGACATTTAGTAGGCTTGAGGCCCAGTTCATTCTAGTGCCCAAGTGTGATTACAAGTTCTTGGAACTATACCTGGAGCATTCTAAGTTAACTTTTTCACTTACCCCTTTGGATTACAAATATCTGAGGAACTACTTAAGCTAGCGAAGAAAGAAGATAAAGGAGAAAGTATTTTAAGTGAGGCCTCACGTAAAACTTTAAGTAGCGGGAGCTCCCAGGTTAAGATAGTAACGTACTTATATATTGCTTACTGTATTTGTATTGTTGATTCATACTGTGCTGACATTCTACGTTGGGATGACATTGCAGTGTCTGTAACCATCTATTTCATTATACTTCCAGTAAAGGTATTTTTGGTTAAGAGTACAATCATGGCGTACTGTTTTCCCCACCAGGTGGAGCCAGAGGATCCTAGGGGATCGACACAGGTACCTTATACTGTTTCATATTGTACTGTATTATTATTGCACCAAAGCTGTGTCAAGGGGACAGATTTACGTTAGAAGGGGGGTTCTGAGAAGAGTGGAGACCCAACTCAAACTAGCAGCTCCTTCGGGGGTTAGTGCTACACAAGGTGAATATGTCCTAGACCATGCAGGTTTAGGAGATATACATTTTACCTACAGGTAAGGTATTATAGGCTTACCTGTAGGTAAAAATGTGCTAAAGGGGTATACAACCACTTTAAGTACTTAGCCTAAAGAAGGAAAACTGATGCAGCAACCACATCTACAGACTGGTAAGATACATAATATTCAATTTCTGTTCTTTGATTTAGACACACTTTAAAGCAAACCCTTTGTTTTGCCATGAATGACCAAAGTACAGGTTTGCTTTAATGTAATAAGAACAAAAAGATATGACTTTCCTTATGAAATCATTTATGTGCCAGTAGCTATTCATTTATTGTCAGATTTCTCTCAGAAATAAAGGCATTTTGCACGTTAGAAGAACTTTAAATGTGCTGAAATGGAAAATAATGAACTTCTTGAGATAACTGGCTAGTGATTTATTTGCAGCCATTAAACACACACCAATTACAAGCTGAGATTTCTGAAACAGATGAATATATCTTTCTCCCCATGGCAGAACAAGGCCCTTATCACTCCACTGAACAATCTCCCTCGGCATTTACAGATGTGAATTATGTTTTAGGCCATTATGTAGGTGGCCAGCCTTAAGTTACTTTGCAATAGATGACAAATAGCCTTGTGTGGGCTTTTATTGGAGTGATGGTTGGCTCATCATTGTTCTTGAAGATTTAAAGTTCAACATGCAAAGCAGCTAAAAGACGTGTAGTATGGGTGAGTTATTTCTCCGTTGACCTTTGCTCTCTGCTCCCCTGTCTGCCCACATCTGGGAGGAAATCTAGCCATGTGGTTCTAGTTTATTTCAATAAATCTTTGCACAGTAATAAACCTACTATGCCCCAGGATATATCAGACGGGTGCTTCATACACCGAACTGGAATCGGCTAATCCGGTAGTCAGAGAAGGCACTTAGCATAAAGCCTTCTATTATAATATGCCCAGGCTGCTCTCCAGAAGCCTTCATTCTAACACCTTCAGTTTTTGCCAGCACATATAATTATAGTTACAATGCATATTACATTACTTGTACAAGAGATGAAAGGGGTTCTGTAACATCATAGGCAAGAATGTATTGGCGGCCTCCTATAACTTGGATGGAAATTAATATTAGTGTGGCGCCACAATAACTTTATTGGTTCTTAAACAAACTTGTCATTATTCTAAACCTGCTAAGCTTTTAGTGTGAATGAAATAAAGACACTTAAAGGTTGTTGCATTTACAGTCATATACTATGCAGAGCACCCCAAGAAGTAAGCTGAAGTGTGCCAGTGCCATGTTACCTTCTTAAAATCCTGATCAGTCCCATCCAACCCAACCCAACCCTTGCTTTTCATTTTTTGGTCAGTAAGGCTGCACATCATTGATATGGGCCAATAGTGTGTGATGGAAGGCCGAAGTGGCAGGCTTCTGTAATTCATAGAAGAATGTATGAGGTATGGGTCCCCATGCTGTGAGAATATTAATCAATGTTCCATTTAAAAATCTAGGGGAACGCAGGTGTGTGAGCTGCGAGTTGTAAAACCACACTGTCACTAACAGTTACCAGTCTCAACTAATGATTGGGATCTGTCGGCATGCTTCATGTGAGTACCATGACAGCTATGATATGGTAATCACATGAGTATTGTTATAAATAAAACTCTACAGGCTCCAGCTGTCATTTTTCTGGGTATAGAAAAAGAAATAAATTTTTAAAAGGAAAAAGAACATTTTTTAAAAAATTAAGTACTTAATATAAGTTTTAAAAAATATATTTAAAACTTATACATTTTTGTTAAATATTACTATTTATATTATTATTATTATTCAGGAATTAGATAGCGCCAACAGTTTGCGCTGTGCTTTACAAAATTAAGGCAGACATTACAGTTACAATACAATTTGGTACCAGAGGAATCAGAGGGCCCTGCTGATTAGAGCTTGCAATCTAAGAGGGAGGGTCAAGTGATACAAAAGGTAATAACTGTGGGGGAAGAGATGATGGAGAAAGTAAAAACACAGTGTATTAGTTAGAAGCAGGATAGGCTTGCTTAACCACTTCAGCTCCAGTATGTTTACCCCCCTTCATGACCAGGCCATTTTTTTGAGATACGGTACTGAATTACTTTAACTGACAATTGTGTGGTTGTGCACCGCTGTGCCCAAATAAAATTGATGTCCTTTTTTTTCCCACAAAGCGAAAGAGCTTTCTTTTGGTGGTATTTGAATAAGTGATGCGCTATAAGCAAAAAAAGACTGACAATTTTGAAAAAAAAACTGTATTTTTACTTATATAAAACACATCCAATAAAAAAAGGTAAAAAATCTAATTTCTAACACGAATGTGATAGCAATAATATAATTTACATCTGGAAAGTTGATATATTGGCTCCCTATCATAGAAAGTTTGCATTAGCCTTGAAGTATGATATTACACATATCACTATGACACTATTTGAATATGTAATACATTTGTTTTACTGTGGAAAATTGGAAAATTTGAAAAAAAAACTATTAAGAAAAAAACGAATTTCTTCATCAATTTAGGCCATTATTTATTCTGATACATGTTTTTGTTAAAAAATCCCAATAATTGTATATTGATTGGTTTGCGCAAAAGTTATAGCGTCTACAAACTATGGGATATTTTTATGGAATTTTTATTTATTTTTTTACTAGTAATAGGAGCGATCAGCAACTTATAGCGGGACTGTGAGATTGCGGCAGACATATCAGACACCTAACTGACACTTTTGACACTTTTTGGGGACCAGTGACACTAATACAGTGTTCAGTGCTAAAAAATGTCCAATCACATAGGGAGCAAGTCGCCGGTGGAGCGCACCAAACCCGGAAAGTGCAGAATCACGTACATGTACATGATTCTGCACACAGGTGCACATGTGCGCACAGGAACCATGTGTGCAGTCGTGGGGCAGTCAGCAAGGGGTTAAAGAGAAGGGTTTTCAGGGATTGTCTAAAGATGGATTAATTAGGAGATAGTCAGACAGATTGGGGTGGAGAGTTCCAAAGGATGAGAAAAGCTTGCGAGAACTTTACCTTTTTGTTAATTTGCCCGGATTTGATGAAAACCTGAGCAGGATATTTATTAAATCAAATAGATAAAATAAGTGATGGCCATATACTTGAACCAGCAATTAACAGTCCATTTATCATTGAAAAAGTTACAAACACGTCCCTGCATATGTCCTTTGAGTCTGACCTGACACTTGTAGCTGGAAGTAGTAGTTAGACTTATCTTAGAGAAATGGCAATTTGTTTTCATCCATTTATTAGAGCCTACCAAATAAAAGCTTTGTAATCACAATTAATTTATGTAGGCAAATCGGTCATAACTAATATTATTATTGTAAAGGATTTATATTGCGCCAGCAGTTTACTCAGCGCTTTACATTTTAAAAAGGAGACAGTACAGTTACAATACAACATAAGATGATTAAGAGGGCCCTGCTCAAAAGAGCTTACAATCTAATAGGGTGGGGCAAGTGGTACAAAAGGTTGTAACTGTGAGGAATAAGCTGATGGAAGTGATAAAAGATTAGTTGGAGGCATGATAGGCTTCCCTGAAGAGATGAGTTTTCAGAGATCACCTAAAGACAGCCAAAGTAGGAGATACAGTAGCTTGATGGATTGAGGTAGAGAGTTCCAGAGAATGGAAGAGGCTCTGGAGATGTCCTGGAGATGAGCATGGGAGGAGGAGACAAGGGAGCTTGAGAGTAGGAGGTCTTGAGAGTAGCGGAGAGAGAATGGTTTGGGTTATATTTGGAGACATGTTTGGTGATGTAGCTTAGGGCAGAGTTGTGAAAGTTTTTTATATGTTGTTATCATTTTGAATTGAATTTGTTGGGGCGATCGGAAGCCATTGGAGGCATTGGCAAAGAGGGGTGGCAGATACTGAGTGGTTGGTAAGGTAGATAAGTCTGGCAGCAGCATTGACGATGGACTGAAGTGGTGATGCAGAGAGGCAGGCTTATTAAAAGGGAGTTGCAATAGTCAAGGTGAGAGATAACAAGGGAGGGAATGAGTAGCTTGGTGGTTTTATTAGTTAAAAAGAGGCATATTTTGGAGATGTTACAGAGGTGAAATCTACAAGCTTTTGACACCAATTGGATTTGGGACTGAAAGGACAGATTAGAGTCTAGGATAACACCCAGTACCCTGGTGTGAGGGGAGGGATTGATGGTTGCATTATTGACCTTGATGGAAAAGTAATGGAGGGGGGCAAGGGCAGGGGGGAATATTATCAGCTTGGTTTTGGAGAGATTTAGTTTGAGGAAGTGGTGCTACATCCATGCTAATATGTCAGTTAGTAAGTTAGTAATGCGAGAGGTAACTGAAGGAGTGAGGTGAGGAATAGACAGATATTCAGAGTGTCATTGGTGTAGAGATGTATTGGAAGCCGCGGGAGGTTTTCAAGTGACCAAGGGCGGAGGTGGAAATAGAGAAGAGAAGGGGTCCAAGAACAGAGCCTTGGGGGATCCCTACAGAAAGAGGAAATGGAGAGGAGACAGAGTTGTAGGTAACACTGAAGGAGCTTACCCTTGGTAAGTGTCCAGTGTCTTCTACGTCTGAGTCCAGTTACCAATCTTGGCTTGTTCTCGACTATTCCTGCCTGCTTGTGACCCTGACCTTTGGCGTGTTCTATGTTTATCCTTGTCTGCTAGTCGCCCCGACCTTTGGCTTATCTCCTTACTATCTCTTCTTATTCTGGGCTGCTGCTTCCTCTCTATCCTCCTGTTGCCTACTGTGAGCATGAGCTGGGAGACCCTGGGGGCTGCGACCTGGAGCCAGTTGCAGCGCGGCCCATCCTCACCACTAGAGGCTCTGGTGAACACCTGCTGGCTCTTAGACTCCGCGCCCTGGGGAATCTTATGCTCTAGATCCCTGTGGGATATGTGTTGGTGCTCCAGTGGACCTGCCTTCCTTAACCACCCAGACTTCCATTCGCAGCAGTCCGCCGTAGGGTCCACTAACTTAGCGGTGCACTCCTGATCTCAACGATGTGCATCTGTCGCCTGGCCTCAGGTGAGCTGACAGAAGGAATGAGTTGTGGTTGGTGACGGCTAACGTATATTCTTTATATACAATTATACCTCACCATCTAAGCCTTGAAGCTGTAAAGTTGTTCTTAGAACATGATTCTAGACTCTGAGCTCCAGCTCCATTTTATTATGGAACTGTTAGAATTTGCTGCAACGCACAATTACTTCTGTTTTGACAAGCAGTTCTACTGTCAGGATAGGGGAGTGGCCATGTGGGCAAAATATGCCCCCAGTCTGCACAATTTGTTCATGACTAAGTGGGAGGAGGAGGTCATCTTTGCCCAGCAGAGACCCCAGGTGGTTCTATGGGCCAGATATATAGATGACCTCCTCCTCCTATGGATGGTAGTGAGTTGGAGCTCCTTGAGTTCATGGAGCAACTGAACACTAACAATAGGGGGATTGTTATTCTACCTTCTTTAAGCCCACAGATAGGAACTCCTATATCCCTTTAGACAGTTGCCACCATGAGTCATGGTTAAGATCAGTGCCTAAAAGTCAATTGATGTGACTCAGGCGCAACTGTACTGAGGTGGATGAGTTTGATTTACAGGCAACTGTTTTATATGATAGGTTTATGGAGAAGGGTATAATCCAAAATCCCTCGGACTGCCTTTAGCATTTTATATGGAAGGAAATTGTTGCTTATGTTTTATTTATATTATTTTTAATTTTTTAATTTGTAGTGGTTTAATAATAATTAATGGACATCTTTGTGGATTGTATGAGGTTGCACCTTGTGGTGACACGCATCGTTGTTTTTAGGATGGGTGTCATTGCAGTTTGTGGCGATTTTTGAATAATCCACTAGATGTCACTCTTGGGAATCACGGATAGGTGTCACCTTGGAATGAAGTTCATCACTTCTGGGTATAGAATTTTAGTTTTAATTTATTTTGGTGAGATATCATATGGGATATATATTAAAATTTCCCCCCCCCCTTATTGCCCCTCGACTTTTCTCCTTTTTATGTTAAATGTGGGAGGTTGGGGTTTGATCCAATTTGTTCCAAATAGCATTAGTGGTCCCTAGATTTTCTATACAACTCATATTTGTTATGGAACTGTCAGGAACCATGAAACAGACAGACAGAAGTACAATCAAATCACACTTGTTTATTAATAAAAATAAAAAGGTAAATAGGAAAAAGCGTAGTCAAGCATAGCCAGAGTCCAGTAACCAGATCGGGTAGTCAGCCAGTCCAAAGTTCATAAACCAGATCGGGTAATCAGCCAGTCCAGACGTCAGAGATCCAAGGAGAGCAACTGCAAGCAGGATAGAAGCCAGGAGGAATGTCAGCAAGCCAGTCTTGAAACAAACAGCAGGAGATGGTTCCTAGTGATGTGACCAACGCGAAGGCAAAGGAAAGAGTGAGCTGGAAGGCTTTAAATAGGCAGGCCAGACAAGCATCATCGGGAACAGCTGGTAACTGTGGAAAGAGAAGAGAGCTGGCAATTAGCCAACAGCTGAGCAGCTGACAATTAGCCGACAGCTGAGCGGCCAGCCCAGAGGAGGAAGGGCTAAGCCAGCCCTGACAGGAACATCTTTTTGAATAATTTATTTTTAATAAGGAGTAGTTGGGATATTGTGTAGTTTGAGAGTGGTTGGTCCTTTTTGACTGTGCTGATTATTATCTAAATGCAGCGTGTGTCATGGATCCCCTCTCTGTATTTTGGATATCATAATGAGGCTTGTTATACATACATGTAGTGATTCAGATTGAGGCTTGGCTATCTGTGCAATGTATAAAGTATGGTGACTCAGCATGATGCTCGTGTCCCTGGACAATATCAACCTATGCTGAAATGCATAGGGGGAGCAATGTGCTGAGATCACCAATCCCACACGTGTCCTAGAAGGAGGGGTATTGTTTGTTTGTGTGCCGGCCGACACGCTAAAGCTTCAAGTACAAACAACCCCTTGTAATGAGGGGTCCACTGGAGCTAGTAAGCAAATTTTTTAGCTCTTGGTGGAGGCGCTGATGTTTAAGATCACTGCAAGGTGGTTGATGGTGGAGAGCGACACCACCAGGAGTTTATAACTTATTATCACAACACTTGTGGACTGTTTATAATTTTAATAAGAATTTATTACATTTGTTTGATTAGCGCAATCCTATATTTTTATGTTCGTGTACTGTGTATATGTATCACAGGAGATTTGCTGCGTACACTTTTCACTTATGAGGTAATTTATTAGCACCGTTTTTTAATTTTCTAACACTGAAGGAGCGCTGTAATAGATAGGAGGAGAACCAGGATAGAACAGAATCTTGGAGGCCAAGGGAATGGAATTTATTGAGAAGGAGCGGGTTGTCAACAGTATAAAAGGCTGTAGAGAGGTCAAGTAGTATGGAGTAGGGGCCATTGGTTTTAGCAGTTAGTAAATAACTAGTGAGTTTTAGTAAGGCAGGTTCTGTGGAGTGCTGCAAACGAAAGCCAGACTGTAAGGAGTCAAGAAGGATATTTTCAATGAGCTAAAACCATTGTAGGCTAAGCATTCTATAAGTTTAGAGGTGAATGGAAGCAATGAGATGGGTCTTAAGTTGTTCAGGTTAGTGGGGTCCGATGAGGACTTTTTAAGTATGGGATTGATCTGTGCATGATTTAGAGGGGAGGGGAAGATGCCACTAGAGAGGGAGAGATTAAGGATGTTAGTGAGGGAGCATAGGATAGAATAAGAGATTGACCATAGTAGTTGCGAGGGAACGGGATCCAGGGGACAATTGGTTAGGTGGGCATCTAAGAAAAGTTTGTAACCTCTTCAGTAATAGCCAGTTCTAAAGAGGAGAGTGTTAACTGTGCGGTTAGACAAGATATTTTAAGTGAGATAGATATCTGTACAGTGGAGGTGTCCTCACGTATTGCATCAATTTTGTCTTTGAAGTGATTGGCAAACTTTTGCCAGGGAGTGAATTAGTGGGTAAAGGGGGCGGGGAAATTACATACCAATGGGGGGGGGCAGTCTGCCCCAGGTGCCACACATTGGGGGTGTCAGGCCGGCACCGCTTACTCACTGGGGGTATCTGGGCTGGCACCTAGCAGTAGCCAGTGGCATCGCTATGGTGACACCCGCCAGAGGGGGGACACCCAGGGCCAGCCGCCGGATTGCCTCTGCCGCTCGCTAACACAGGAGAGCGGAGCAGGGAGCAGGAGGCAGAAAGGGAAAAGGAGTCCAGAGGTGCCAGGGCTGTGCAATGTAAAGGGGTCCAGAGGTATGAGGGCTGTGTAATGTAAAGGGGGTCTTTCTCAAGATTCTCAACTTTGTTCATCCCTAGCTCTAAATGCTCACATATTTGCTTCCTTAATAATTATATTGGATAACTAATCTCCTGATGTTCAAATATATTTATAGGCAAATTTCAGAAAAGACAAAATATACCCATAGTAATGCACAGGCCAAGAATTCCTTTTAGAATTCCTTTTAGCCAAACCTATTGTCAGGAAAGACCCAATGTGCATAGGCTCATGACTATGCACGAGCAGCAAATTTCTGTTGGCCAGAGCAGCACTCGTGCAACTGCGAATACGCAAATGTGTGTGCACGCCCGCCACTAGATTGCTGCCAAGTGGGTTATTTGACCACCTCTGCTGCACTAGGACCTTGTCTTTTGGTCTACAATGCTCAGAAAAAATGACTGACGTTCCACTGTAAGTATATCATTGTTCAAATGTATATGTATTTTGTTTATTTTTAAGGAGTGCATGGAAATATTTATTGGTATCTCATGAAGTCTCAATTTTCTCCTGATACATAAGGCAAGATGTTATAAAGCTCTTTGTCACCTACTTCTACCTGAAATGAATGTATAATCCAGCAGAGGGAAGATAACTAGTCAGTGACAATGGGTGAAGGTATTTTCACAGAGATCATTACTATAATTGTGCATCTCTGAATAATTGCTGTGAAACTGTAGGTGGAAACGTACATTGTGGAGGTGGTTCCTGGGGTAGAACATGGAAATTAGAAAAGAAATATACAGAATGACCATGTTGAGGATAGTGGAAGGGCAGACAGAGAAGAGTGAGACTTGAGAAGTGACAGCAAGCTAAAGGAATTAACCACTTAAGCCCCGGACCATTTTGCTGGCCAAAGACCAGAGCACTTTTTGCGATTCAGCACTACGTCGCTTTAACTGACAGTTGCGCGGTTGTGCAGCGTGGCTCCCAAACAAAATTGATGTCCTTTTTCCCCACAAATAGAGCTTTCTTTTGGTGGTATTTGATCACCTCTGCGGTTTTTATTTTTTGCGCTATAAGCAAAAAAATTCAAAAATTTTGAAAAAAACGCATTATTTTTTGCTATTATAAATATCGCCCAAAAATATATAAAAAAACATGTTTTTCCTCAGTTTAGGCCGATATGTATCCTTCAACATATTTTTGGTAAAAAAATCGCAATAAGCGTTTATTGATTGGTTTGCGCAAAAGTTATAGCGTCTACAAAATAGGTGATAGATTTTTATTAATACTTGTTTTTTACTAGTAATGGCAGTTCTCAGCGATTTTATGGCAAACAACATCGGAAAATTTTGACACATTTTTGGGACCATTGGCATTAATACAGCGATCAATGCTATAAAATTGCATTTATTACTGTAAAAATGTCACTGGCACTGAAGGGGTTAACAACTAGGGGGCAAGGGAGGGGTTAAGTGTGTCCTGGGGAGTCATTATAACTGTCTGGGGGATGGGCTAGCAGTGACATGAAACTGATTGCTGCACCTGATGACAGGGAGCAGAGGATCAGTGTCCTGTCACTAGGAAGAACGGGGAGATGCTGTGTTTACATCAGCATCTCCCCATTCTTCAGCTCCATGTCATGATCGCGTGTATCCCCGCAGACATCGAGTTCGCGGGTCCCATGGGCAGGGTCACGGAACTCGAGGCAGGCGCGTGCGCGCACAGCGGGAAATTTAAAGTAACATACGGGTATGTTACTTTGCCCAGCCATGCCATTCTGCTGACATATAAGTGCAGGAGCCGGTCGGCAAGCGGTTAACCAGCTCAGAAGATTGGGATGGATTGGATTGTGCAAATCCTATATATATACAGTATCTCACAAAAGTTAGTACACCCATCACATTTTTGTAAATATTTTATTATATCTTTTTAATGTGACAACACTGAAGAAATGACACTTTGCTACAATGTAAAGTAGTGAGTGTACAGCTTGTATAACAGTGTAAATTTGCTGTCCCCTCAAATAGCTCAACATACAGCCATTAATGTCTAAACCACTGGCAACAAAAGTGAGTACAACCCTAAATGAAAATGTCCAAATTGGGCCCAAAGTGTCAATGTTCTGTGTGGCCACCATTATTTTCCAGCACTGCCTTAATCCTCTTGGGCATGGAGTTCTCCAGAGCTTCACAGGTTGCCACTGGAGTCCACTTCCACTCCTCCATGACAAAGCTGGTGGATGTTAGAGACCTTGTGCTCCTCCACCTTCCATTTGAGGATGCCCCATAGGTGCTCAATAGGGTTTAGGTCTGGAGACATGCTTGGCCAGTCCATCACCTTTACCCTCAGCTTCTTTAGCAAGGCAGTGGTCGTCTTGGAGGTGTGTTTGGGGTCGTTATCATGTTGGAATACTACCCTGTGGTCCAGTCCCTGAAGGGAGGGGATCATGCTCTGCTTCAGTATGTCACAGTACATGGTTCCCTCAATGAACTGTGGCTCTCCATTGCCGTCAGCACTCATGCAGCCCCAGACCATGACACTCCAACCACCATGCTTGACTGTAGGCAAGACACACTTGTCTTTGTACTCCTCACTAGTGATGGACGAACTTCCGACGGGACGTTTCGCGAACGCGAAACGCGAACGGGCACAAACGTTCGCGAAAACGACCGTTCGCCGCGGGCTCCATTGACTTCAATGGGAGGCGAATTTCGCAAACCTTTAGGTCGAATTTGCGGCCACGGGGTAATTATTAGGGGGTAGCACGTAGTCCCACCACCTGGACAATAGCATAATACATGTATGAGGTGAATTTGGGATCGATAACTACAAGCATTTTTTTTTTATTTGGGAAATTGTTCTGACAATTCAGGACTATGGAGCTAATGAAGGCAATGGAGGAGAGGGAAGGTCAGGGACCAGGGTAGGCAAACAAGAGGGTGCAGGAGATACAGAGCACTGACAGCAGCACCGTAATACAGAGCACTGACATCAGCACCGTGACATACAGCGCTGACAGCAGCTCCGTGACATACAGCGCTGACAGCAGCTCCGTGACATACAGCGCTGACAGCAGCTCCGTGACATACAGCGCTGACAGCAGCTCCGTGACATACAGCGCTGACAGCAGCTCCGTGACATACAGCGCTGACAGCAGCACCGTGACATACAGCGCTGACAGCAGCTCCGTGACATACAGCGCTGACAGCAGCTCCGTGACATACAGCGCTGACAGCAGCTCCGTGACATACAGCGCTGACAGCAGCTCCGTGACATACAGCGCTGACAGCAGCTCCGTGACATACAGCGCTGACAGCAGCACCGTGACATACAGCGCTGACAGCAGCTCCGTGACATACAGCGCTGACAGCAGCTCCGTGACATACAGCGCTGACAGCAGCTCCGTGACATACAGCGCTGACAGCAGCTCCGTGACATACAGCGCTGACAGCAGCTCCGTGACATACAGCGCTGACAGCAGCTCCGTGACATACAGCGCTGACAGCAGCTCCGTGACATACAGCGCTGACAGCAGCTCCGTGACATACAGCGCTGACAGCAGCTCCGTGACATACAGCGCTGACAGCAGCTCCGTGACATACAGCGCTGACAGCAGCTCCGTGACATACAGCGCTGACAGCAGCACCGTAAGCAGCCCCAGGAGGAAGTCAGCACAGCACAGGGATGGTGTGATCCCCTCATAATAAGAACCCCCAGGAGGAAGTCAGCACAGCACAGGGATGGTGGGAGCCCCTCATAATAAGAACACCCAGGAGGAAGTCAGCACAGCACAGGGATGGTGGGAACCCCTCATAATAAGCAGCCCCAGTAGAAATATGACACCGCTCAACCTCTTCAAAGAGGAGGGTAGGGGCATATAGTACGGTGTGCTTTTTTGGGTCAGGGAAGTGAGCCAAATGAATTAAGAAGGTCTGTGTGCTTGATTCCAAAAATTGTTTATAGACATATACATGGTCTACTGATCACATGTGTTGAATTCCTCCGAGATCCATGCCTCATTCATTTTTAGAAATGTGAGGTAGTTAACACTGTGGTGAGCTAGGCGAGTACGCTTATCGGTCACAATCCCCCCTGCTGCGCTGAACGTCCTTTCGGACAGGACACTGGATGAGGGGCAAGCCAACAGTTCGATTGCAAATTGGGCAAGCTCTGGCCAGAGGTCAAGCCTGCCCACCCAGTAGTCTAGGGGTTCATCACTCCTCAGAGCGTCCACATCGGCCGTTAACCCAATGTAGTCGGACACCTGACGGTCTAGGCGTTCCCTGATGCTGGATCCGGATGACACCTGTCGATGGGTCGGCTGAAAGAATGACCTCATATCCAAAGTCACCAACACATCTTCAAACCGGCCTCTTCTTGCAGGCGCTGTTGGATTGGTACCCGCAAATCCTTCTCTGGGAGTGGGAATTGCTCCTCTGCCAGCGCACGCAAAAGCAGAATGCAGCATTTCTCGAAGCAAGGCCTGGAAGTGCTGCATTCTGACAGCCCTCTGCGACGGCGGTAACATTTCCGCCATTTTGTGTTTGTACCGGGGGTCTAAGTACGTTGCCACCCAGTACTGGTCCTTGACCCTCATGCTTTTTATACGGGGGTCCCTATTAAAACACTGGAGCATGAAGGCCCCCATTTGCACTAAAGTGGAAGCGGTGTGGTGGCCTGGCTCCTGCTCATCATCCAGGATAATGTCGTCCTCTTCATTCTCCTCTCCCCATCCTCGCACAACAGGGATCCCAGAAAGGTTTAAAGCATGCTCTTCTTGCTCCTGCTCATCCGCCCCGGCACCATCCTCCTCTGACTCCTCATCAGACTCCTGTTGTTGACTTGTCTCAGATAGAGTAGCCCCCCCTGGGAATTCATCCAGCATTGCGACTTCCTCATCTTCCCGCTCCTGCTCCTCCACAGCCTGATCAATGACACGACGCAATGCACGCTCCAGAAAGAAGGCATAAGGTACCATGTCACTGATGGCGCCATGGCTGCGACTGACCAGTTTGGTGATCTCCTCAAATGGCCGCAGAAGTCTGCATGTGTCGCGCATGAGCAGCCACTGGCGCGGTGAAAAAAAACCCAGCTCCCCAGAACCGTTTCTTTCGCAGAGTTCATACAGGTAGACGTTAACTGCACGTTTCTGCTGGAGCAGCCTATCAAGCATATAGAAGGTTGAGTTCCATCGCGTCGGGCAATCGCAAATAAGACGTCTGACCGGCAGATGGTGTCGCCGCTGAATGTCAGCAAGGCGAGCCATGGCCGTGTAAGATCTTCTGAAATGGGCCGAGATTTTCCTTGCCTGCCGCAAGATGTCCTGGACCCCAGGGTATTTGACAAGGAATCGCTGCACGACCAAGTTTAAGACGTGTGCCATGCACGGCACGTGCGTGATTTTGCCCTGTTTCAATGCGCTAAGCAGATTGGCACCGTTGTCACACACCACTTTACCAACTGTCAAATTGAGCGGTGTTAGCCACTCATCTGCCTGTGAACGCAAAGCTGAAAGGAGTGCCGGGCCAGTGTGGCTCTTTGCTTCCAGGCACAACAGACGCAGCACGGCATGGCAACGTCTCACCTGGCATGTGGAATAGGTTCTGGGGAGCTTGGGCGGTGCAGTGGAAGAGACGCTAGCAGCGGAAAAGGAGGAGGCAGCTGAGGAGGAGAGGGAGGAGGATGGAGTAGGAGGAGGAGAAGAAGAGTCAGGCCTGCATGCAATCCGTGGCGGTAAAACCAAATCTACACGGGTGCCACGGGTTACATGCTTGACGGCCGTCAGAAGGTTCACCCAGTGGGCAGTAAAACTGATATACCTTCCCTGCCCGTGTTTGCTAGACCACGTGTCTGTGGTCAGATGTATCTTGGCACCGACACTGTGTGCCAGAGATACATTCACTTGCCGCTGAACATGGCCATATAGCTCTGGGATGCCCTTCTCTGAGAAATACTTCCTTCCTGGGACCTTCCATTGTGGTGTTCCAATGGCCACAAATTTGCGAAAGGCCTCCGAGTCCACCAGTTTATATGGCAGTAGTTGGCGGGCTATGAGTTCTGACAAGCCAGCCGCCAACCGTTGGGCAAGAGGGTTATCCGGCGTCATCATTTTTTTACGCTCAAACATTAGGCCCACGGAAGCCTGCCTTTTTGCAGAAAAATGTGAGCTTGGCGTGATGGAAGGTGGAGTGGAGGACAATTGTGAGGAGAGAGGAGAAGGAGAAGTAGAAGACGAGGCTGGACGGTGAGAGCCTGCAGTGTGGCTTTGTGTGTTCCGTTGCTCCCACTGGGCTCGGTGATGGCTGCTCATGTGCCTTCTTAAGGCGGTCGTCCCTAGGTGAGTATTGGGCTTACCGCGACTAACGCGTTGACTGCAAAGATTGCAGATGGCAACGCTATTGTCAGCAGCGGACACGTTAAAAAAAGCCCACACTGCGGAGCCATGTGCCGGTGTCCTGGGAGCGCCAGATGTGACCGTACATGGTCGATGACTCGCTCCTGATACATTTGCAGTCTGCTTTGTCCCTGCTGTGCAATGTAAGTCATTGCTGCTTCTCCTCCCTATCTGCTGGTCCATATCTCCCTCTGAACTCCCCTCCTCTTCCTCTCTTGTGGGCACCCACGTGACATCACTAGACACGTCATCATCAACGTCACCTTCCCCACCGCTATAAGTAGAGTAGGCAGCAACACCGGGGACCAACCTCCTCCTTGGGCTGATCTGGGTACTGGCGTCAGACTGCTGAGTAGCGCTTGTTGCTACCTCCTCTTCCTGATCCAATACCAAGAGTGGCTGCGCATCAGAAATGTCCTCTTGATATGGATCGGAAAATAATTCCAGTGACTCAAGCGGAAGGTATGTGGTGGTGGTGGTGGTGGTCGTGTTGTTGGTGGTAGTGTCTTTGGGGGTGCACATAGCAGAGAGTGAAGAAGAGGGTGCAGATCGAGAGGATGAGGAGGGTGCAGAAGAGTAAGGCTGAGCGAGCCACTCAACCAAGTCTGGTGCATCCTTTAAAGTAATTGAACGCACCTTCTGCAACTTCCCACTTTGGCTCAAGCCTGTTGCTCCTGCCCTACCCCTACCACCCCTGCGGAAGGGCCTGCCTCTTCCTCTGCATGTCATTTTTTAAATGACCCTGTGACAAAACTCTTAGTCCCTATACCGCTGAAGGACTGCTGCAGTATAGGTGAGCGGTCAGCAGTGGTGCACGTCAACCCTATCTATTGTGGACCTATAGCGGTCCTTACAGAACAGCAGACTGTACCGCACTCAAGCCTATGTACCGTAGCACCCTATACCAAGTTACCAGTCCTTATAAGAACTTTTGTGGACCAAGCAGGTTGTGTATTAGTGTTTAGCAGACTGTACGTCAGTCCCTATACCGCTGAAGGACTGCTGCAGTATAGGGCAGCGGTCAGCAGTGGTGCACGTCAACCCTATCTATTGTGGACCTATAGCGGTCCTTACAGAACAGCAGACTGTACCGCACTCAAGCCTATGTACCGTAGCACCCTATACCAAGTTACCAGTCCTTATAAGAACTTTTGTGGACCAAGCAGGTTGTGTATTAGTGTTTAGCAGACTGTACGTCAGTCCCTATACCGCTGAAGGACTGCTGCAGTATAGGGCAGCGGTCAGCAGTGGTGCACGTCAACCCTATGTATTGTGGACCGATAGCGGTCCTTACAGAACAGCAGACTGTACCGCACTCAAGCCTATGTACCGTAGCACCCTATACCAAGTTACCAGTCCTTATAAGAACTTTTGTGGAACAAGCAGGTTGTGTGTTAGTGATTAGCAGACTGTACGTCAGTCCCTATACCAATGAAGGACTGCTGCAGTATAGGGCAGCGGTCAGCAGTAGTGCACGGCAACCCTATGTATTGTGGACCGATAGCGGTCCTTACAGAACAGCAGACTGTAACGCACTCAGGCCTATGTACCGTAGCACCCTATACCAAGTTACCAGTCCTTATAAGAACTTTTGTGGACCAAGCAGGTTGTGTGTTAGTGATTAGCAGACTGTACGTCAGTCCCTATACCAATGAAGGACTGCTGCAGTATAGGGCAGCGGTCAGCAGTAGTGCACGGCAACCCTATGTATTGTGGACCGATAGCGGTCCTTACAGAACAGCAGACTGTACTGCACTCAGGCCTATGTACCGTAGCACCCTATACCAAGTTACCAGTCCTTATAAAAACTTTTGTGGACCAAGCAGGTTGTGTGTTAGTGTTTAGCAGACTGTGCGTCAGTCCCTATACCGCTGAAGGACTGCTGCAGTATAGGGCAGCGGTCAGCAGTAGTGCACGGCAACCCTATGTATTGTGGACCGATAGCGGTCCTTACAGAACAGCAGACTGTAACGCACTCAGGCCTATGTACCGTAGCACCCTATACCAAGTTACCAGTCCTTATAAGAACTTTTGTGGACCAAGCAGGTTGTGTGTTAGTGATTAGCAGACTGTACGTCAGTCCCTATACCAATGAAGGACTGCTGCAGTATAGGGCAGCGGTCAGCAGTAGTGCACGGCAACCCTATGTATTGTGGACCGATAGCGGTCCTTACAGAACAGCAGACTGTAACGCACTCAGGCCTATGTACCGTAGCACCCTATACCAAGTTACCAGTCCTTATAAGAACTTTTGTGGACCAAGCAGGTTGTGTGTTAGTGATTAGCAGACTGTACGTCAGTCCCTATACCAATGAAGGACTGCTGCAGTATAGGGCAGCGGTCAGCAGTAGTGCACGGCAACCCTATGTATTGTGGACCGATAGCGGTCCTTACAGAACAGCAGACTGTAACGCACTCAGGCCTATGTACCGTAGCACCCTATACCAAGTTACCAGTCCTTATAAGAACTTTTGTGGACCAAGCAGGTTGTGTGTTAGTGATTAGCAGACTGTACGTCAGTCCCTATACCAATGAAGGACTGCTGCAGTATAGGGCAGCGGTCAGCAGTAGTGCACGGCAACCCTATGTATTGTGGACCGATAGCGGTCCTTACAGAACAGCAGACTGTACTGCACTCAGGCCTATGTACCGTAGCACCCTATACCAAGTTACCAGTCCTTATAAAAACTTTTGTGGACCAAGCAGGTTGTGTGTTAGTGTTTAGCAGACTGTGCGTCAGTCCCTATACCGCTGAAGGACTGCTGCAGTATAGGGCAGCGGTCAGCAGTAGTGCACGGCAACCCTATGTATTGTGGACCGATAGCGGTCCTTACAGAACAGCAGACTGTAACGCACTCAGGCCTATGTACCGTAGCACCCTATACCAAGTTACCAGTCCTTATAAGAACTTTTGTGGACCAAGCAGGTTGTGTGTTAGTGATTAGCAGACTGTACGTCAGTCCCTATACCAATGAAGGACTGCTGCAGTATAGGGCAGCGGTCAGCAGTAGTGCACGGCAACCCTATGTATTGTGGACCGATAGCGGTCCTTACAGAACAGCAGACTGTACTGCACTCAGGCCTATGTACCGTAGCACCCTATACCAAGTTACCAGTCCTTATAAAAACTTTTGTGGACCAAGCAGGTTGTGTGTTAGTGTTTAGCAGACTGTGCGTCAGTCCCTATACCGCTGAAGGACTGCTGCAGTATAGGGCAGCGGTCAGCAGTAGTGCACGGCAACCCTATGTATTGTGGACCGATAGCGGTCCTTACAGAACAGCAGACTGTAACGCACTCAGGCCTATGTACCGTAGCACCCTATACCAAGTTACCAGTCCTTATAAGAACTTTTGTGGACCAAGCAGGTTGTGTGTTAGTGATTAGCAGACTGTACGTCAGTCCCTATACCAATGAAGGACTGCTGCAGTATAGGGCAGCGGTCAGCAGTAGTGCACGGCAACCCTATGTATTGTGGACCGATAGCGGTCCTTACAGAACAGCAGACTGTAACGCACTCAGGCCTATGTACCGTAGCACCCTATACCAAGTTACCAGTCCTTATAAGAACTTTTGTGGACCAAGCAGGTTGTGTGTTAGTGATTAGCAGACTGTACGTCAGTCCCTATACCAATGAAGGACTGCTGCAGTATAGGGCAGCGGTCAGCAGTAGTGCACGGCAACCCTATGTATTGTGGACCGATAGCGGTCCTTACAGAACAGCAGACTGTAACGCACTCAGGCCTATGTACCGTAGCACCCTATACCAAGTTACCAGTCCTTATAAGAACTTTTGTGGACCAAGCAGGTTGTGTGTTAGTGATTAGCAGACTGTACGTCAGTCCCTATACCAATGAAGGACTGCTGCAGTATAGGGCAGCGGTCAGCAGTAGTGCACGGCAACCCTATGTATTGTGGACCGATAGCGGTCCTTACAGAACAGCAGACTGTACTGCACTCAGGCCTATGTACCGTAGCACCCTATACCAAGTTACCAGTCCTTATAAAAACTTTTGTGGACCAAGCAGGTTGTGTGTTAGTGTTTAGCAGACTGTGCGTCAGTCCCTATACCGCTGAAGGACTGCTGCAGTATAGGGCAGCGGTCAGCAGTAGTGCACGGCAACCCTATGTATTGTGGACCGATAGCGGTCCTTACAGAACAGCAGACTGTAACGCACTCAGGCCTATGTACCGTAGCACCCTATACCAAGTTACCAGTCCTTATAAGAACTTTTGTGGACCAAGCAGGTTGTGTGTTAGTGATTAGCAGACTGTACGTCAGTCCCTATACCAATGAAGGACTGCTGCAGTATAGGGCAGCGGTCAGCAGTAGTGCACGGCAACCCTATGTATTGTGGACCGATAGCGGTCCTTACAGAACAGCAGACTGTAACGCACTCAGGCCTATGTACCGTAGCACCCTATACCAAGTTACCAGTCCTTATAAGAACTTTTGTGGACCAAGCAGGTTGTGTGTTAGTGATTAGCAGACTGTACGTCAGTCCCTATACCAATGAAGGACTGCTGCAGTATAGGGCAGCGGTCAGCAGTAGTGCACGGCAACCCTATGTATTGTGGACCGATAGCGGTCCTTACAGAACAGCAGACTGTAACGCACTCAGGCCTATGTACCGTAGCACCCTATACCAAGTTACCAGTCCTTATAAGAACTTTTGTGGACCAAGCAGGTTGTGTGTTAGTGATTAGCAGACTGTACGTCAGTCCCTATACCAATGAAGGACTGCTGCAGTATAGGGCAGCGGTCAGCAGTAGTGCACGGCAACCCTATGTATTGTGGACCGATAGCGGTCCTTACAGAACAGCAGACTGTACCGCACCCAAGCCTATGTACCGTAGCACCCTAGACAGACCAAGTTACCAGTCCTGATAAAGAGCTTTGTGGAACAAGTGAGTTGTGAATGATTAGCAGACTGCAGCAGAAGGGCAGCAGTCAAGTATAATATTCTTTCTATATTTGGAAGAAAGAATATTATACGTGTACAAGCCTATTACCGTACCACTGATACCAGTCCTGAAAAGAACCTTTGTGGAACTAATAGTAACAGCAAGTCTTTAAAATTATCCTCACTGCCTGACACACTGCTTCCTGCCTGTCCCTATACAAATTGGCAAAAAAGAGTAGGCTGGAACGATTAGCTGGAACAGCTCTTTTGTGGACCTGATAGTAACAGCTAATGATGATGATGATGATGATGATGAAGAAAGACTAATCTGGCTGAGCTGTCCCTAAAATAGCAGCATACAGCGCTCTGTCCCTTTATCTAAACTGACAAAAGAAACTCAGGCTGCTGACCTAACACCTATACCAGTCCTGAAAAGAACTTTTGTGTACCAAATAGCTAGCGTTTTCTCTGTCCCTACTCCACACAGGATCCTTTCCCTACAGTGACAGAAGAAAGAATGTAAAATGGCCACCGGATCGGGTGTATTTATAGGTTAGGGGGAATGTCCAAGTGTCCATGAGCTGTCATGTCTCAATTGGTTGTCCTGTAACACATGATAAACGTGTCACGAAAGGTTAAAGTTCTTGTATACATTAAACACGTAAGTCCGCCGGGGCGAACGACGGAAAAAGGCGTTCGAACCCGCGGACGGCGAAAGTCGGAAATTCGCCGCGAAACGACCGCCGGGCGAACCGTTCGGCCATCACTACTCCTCACCTGGTTGCCGTCACACACACTTGACACCACCTGAACTAAATAAGTTTATCTTGGTCTCATCAGTCCACAGGACATGGTTCCAGTAATCCATGTCCTTAGTCTGCTTGTTTTCAGCAAACTGTTTACAGGATTTCTTGTGCATTATCTTTAGAAGAGGCTTCCTTCTGGGACGACAGCCCTGCAGACCAATTTGATGCAGTGTGCGGCATATGCTTTGAGCACTGACAGGCAGGCACCCCACCCCTTCAACCTCTGCAGCAATGCTGGTAAAACTCATACGTCTATTTCCCAAAGACAACCTCTGGATATGACGCTGAGCATGTGAACTCAACATGCGTCATATCCTGAGGTTGACTTTGGGAAATAGACATATGAGTGCTGCCAGCATTGCTGCAAAGGTTGAAGGGGTGGGGGGTCAACCTGTCAGTGCTCAGACCATACACTGCACACTGAATAAAATGACAGTCCCCACAATGGGATGACAGTCCCCTTCTGGGACTGTCATCCCAGAAGGAAGCCCATGGTGGTGGGAGTTTTATGGTCTGGTGCTTCATGAGTGCTGCCGGCACTAGGGAGTTACAGTTCATTGAGGGAACCATAAATGCCCACAAGTACTGTGACATACTGAAGCAGAGCATTATTCCATCGTGATAACGACCCCAAACACACCTCCAAGACGACCACTGCCTTGCTAAAGAAGTTGAGGTTAAAGGTAATGGGCTGGCCAAGCATGTCTCCAGACCTAAACCCTATTGAGCATTGTGGCAGCACGCAGGTAAAATCACCTGGTTGTATTCAGGATGGGAAATATGTGTGTCCTAGATTCAGGCTTTATGCAGACTTTTACAATTAGAGGGGAAGAGTTAATGAGCCCAGCTGTAGTAAGTGGGCTCATTAAGACCTCTACAAAAAACCCCAGCATGCATAGGGAGATGCTCCATCCTGGAACCAGTTTTGTGTGTATAGACTGGGGAGTCTGAGATCTGTTCTGTGCGGTGAGTTAACGCCTGTGTGGCAAACCCCTACAATAGAGACAGGGACTGGGGCAGCACAAGGCTGCACCCAGTTGTTAGACAGGGAGTCTACGTGTGTAGTTAGAGGTCAAGCTGACCAGGATTTATTTTCTTGTTTTATTTTGTTTGGCTGTTATTTGTATCACTGCATGTAGCCTAAATAAACCGGATCTTTTGTTTTTTGCACCTACACCGCTGTCTGCTGTGCCTGACTTTGTGTTGTGAACCCATCCAGGGGGTCACACACACCCGCTACCGAGCGAACCCCCTCACAGCATCTGTGGAGTATCCTCAAATGGAAGGTGGAGGTGTGCAAGGTCTCTAACATCCACCTTATAGCCTAGGCCATCTTTATGTAGAGCAACAATTCTTTTTTTCGGATCCACCAGCTCGGTGATATCATCATGGAGGAGTGGAAGAGAACTTCAGTGGCAACCCGTGAAGCTCTGGTGAACTCCATGCCCAAGAGGGTTAAAGCAGTGCTGGAAAATAATGGTGGCCACAGAAAATGAGATATTTTGAGGGGACAGCAAATTTACACTGTTATACAAGATATACACTAATACTTTACATTGTAGCAAAGTGTAATTTCTTCAGTGTTGTCGCTTAAAAAGATATAATAAAATATTTACAAAAACTTGAGGGGTTTACTCACTTTTGTGAAATACTGTATATATATATATATATATATATATATATATATATATATATATAAAATTCTTTTTTTCTAAGGCCCCCTTCTAGTCAGGGAATATAAACATTTGGTTTTACAATTATTTTGGCTAATATTCAGCTTTTACAGAGACCTGTTCCAAAAATTAGCACAGGAAATTTGAGTAAAACAGCACATGCAAACATATGCCCTAACATAAAATGATACACATCATGGCAATTTCATGGCCAGGAACAGCATTTTTCAATTACGCTTGTTAGATGTCTGAGCATTGGTGCACCCTTTCACCTGTGAGGTCCAGACAAGGTCAACAATATTATTTCTACCAAATGGAATGTTGAAATTAATTGCTGATCATGTCTATGCCTTTTGAAAGAGCTATATTGTGCAACTAAACAGGCTATATTTATTTTGCAAACATGAATAAAACATGTCAGAAATTGGACTTTTCAATTAAGTATCAAATTTATCTCTAAGCATTAAAGTTTATATATAAAGAAATGTTCTATGATATTTATACGTGTCTCTTCAGCCATAAAACAGTTATTTACTTTATTGTATGAACAGTTAAATACATTATTGTATGAACTTGCAAATATATTTCTATGCGTGATAATGCATAATATCACCTGCCATACACTTCTGAACACTACCACTGTAAGTCTGATTTAAAATTTTAATGCTGAATTCCAGGCAGGTGTTAAAAAATTACCTGTTAATACAGTTACAGTGACTTGAAAAAGTATTCACACCCCTTAAAATTTTCCACATTTTATTATGTTACAAAAATGTAAATGTATTCTAGTGGGATTTTATGTGATAAACCAACACAAAGTGGCACATAATTGTGAAGTAGAAGGAAAATTATAAATGTTGCAATACCTGTACAGTAGAATGCAGAATGGGAGAGGAAAAGCCAGCACTAGGAACCAATCATGTATGCTGCAGCACACATGTGCTGATTAGCAAGATGCTGATAGAAGGAGAGATCCTTTACTGTTCCGGCTAGGAAGACACCTGCCTGTACTGTTCTTAAAATGGTTGTAAACCCTTACAACACACTTTTTGCTACAGGTAAGCCTATAATAAGGCTTACCTGTAGCTACCCTGGATATCTCCTAAACTTGAACAGTTTAGAAAATATTCCTTGTATTTGCATGTGCCGACATCATCGGCACATGCGCACTGAAGCAACAGCACGTAGTGTGCCGTTACCGGCGGCTCCCGCATGCATGCAGTGGAGTGACGTCATCTATGCTATGCATACTAGCTCATTATGCCTTTGTCTTGCAGGCTTTTTTTTCTCCCTGCTGGTTTACAACCGCTTTATTGCAGTAGAGAGATGTCTAGCTAGGTTTCCCAAACCTTAGGACTGGATGGATATAAATAGAAAAACCTTTGGCAGGTAAAACATCTCTGAATATGTATTTAAACATTGTATTTATCTGTTTGCCTGGAGTTCAGCTTTAACTGAATGGGATTTATTACAAGGTAGTATTCCAGTCAGTGTTAACATGAAAAGATGGGAAGTAGGTCGTGTGTAAATATGACTCACATTTCATTCCTTCTTTAGCCAATCCAAGTCAAATCTTGCTATGAATTAACCTATGTGTGCATGTGCTTCTTCTTTCTCTGCTTGTGAAAGGTGTTTGGCACGCTAGAAGTCAATAGAGCATTTCCATCCTCAGGTGCATTGCTAATATTCTTAAAGACCTAGGACACCTAGAAAGCAATCTCTGGGCAGAGAACGATAGTCGGAGAAGACCAAAAAGTATTTTAAATTGTCACTGATTTTGCCACATCTTATTTTGCATTTCCCTAATTTAATCATTTTAAAATAACGGGTACTTGAGACAGTTTTCACTGGTTTCTGTAATTTTTAAAAGTATGATAGCCCGAAGAAGTTAAAAAGTACATCTCAAATGCCTTAAAAGTACATTAGTTCAAAAGTACTGTCTGTAAATACACCTTTTTAGGGTTCAAAAACATGTTGGGTACAGAAACTAAAATTTCATTGTTCATCAGTAGGTATTAATCTATTAAGTGAAAAAGTAATCTGTATGTTGAAGTACCGGCAAGCAGAAATGTAGTAATCCATTAATATGCCAGATTCTCTAATTCACAAAGTGACTGACACAACATTATTCTTAACAACTATGATGGAAAAAAGTTACAAATTGAACTAAGAATTGATGTACAAGTTATAAAAATATCAAAACTAAAATCTGCAAAGATTTAAGCATATGTGTCTATAGAATAAAAGTTTGGTAACAGTTACAGTGGAGATGTGGTGCTCTCAGTAGAAGATTCAGGACACATGTTCCTTGCTTCAGTCTAGAAATCCACCTGTCACCCAAATAGAGAAGCCAGACACAGGCAGAATCTTATGTTGAACATTGGTTTCAAGATGAAAAAAGAAGCATTGACACAGTGATAACTTCACCTAAAACATTCTTCTGTTCTATCCCATCACTGTCACTTTTGCTGGCGAGCTTGGTCTACATGTAAATGTGAAGAAAAATATAAATAAAGCCATCAAAAATAAAAAAAGGAAATTTATATACGAAATACTAACATTACATGTATTAACTACTAGTTAAGTCTAGTTACTAGACTAACTTAGTCTAGTATTAACTACTAGTTAAGTTACAGTAACTAGAATAACTTAGACTAGTTAGCCTAGTTACTGGAATAAAATATTTTTCAATATTTGTCCATTTATGTCGATTTATTAAAGCCCAACTCGAGTCTTTTTTTTTTTAAATCATTGCCATCCGTTTTTTCTGACATGAGCATATTGAAAGCTTTGAACACAATACTTAATAGCTCAACATCGCTGTTACTCTATGTACCCTGCTTGTTAATTAGGTGCAGCAGCATGTGCTAGCTGAATGGCAGGCGGCATCACTTTCTTGTGAGCCCAGGCAGTCATGAACACGCCAATGTAGTTTTCAGAAGTATAGGTAGCTTTATAATCATGCATTCCTGTTAGTGGGGATCAGTAGAAAGTAATTCTCTGGCACTGAAATGTATTGAATTGCTGTGAAATATACTTTTAGAATGACAGTTCACATCAGAATGTTCAGACATGAGACCATTGTTAAAGCCCACTTACAGAGGTACTAGAGACAAGGAAAAAGGCCCAGCAACCATCATGACCACAACTTTCTAATTTATAGGTATTTAAATTTCCACTTTTGCAGTCAAATTAGGATAAGACATAGTTTATATTTGTTGCATGCCATCATTCACATAGCATAACTTTATAAAAATGATATTTATTGGCGTGTAACACGCACAGGCGTATAACATGCTCATTAATTTTAAGAGGGAAGTTTCAGAACCTTCAAATTTTAATAAGGAGCTTTGAAGCAAAATAAGGGTCAATGGCCATCTGCAGCCTCACCATTGCCATCAATGCAGCCTGATCAATGCCCATCTGCAACCTCACAAGTGCCATCAATGCAGCCTCATCAGTCCACATCAATGCAGCCTCACAAGTGCCATCATTGCAGCAGCCTCACCATTGCCATCAATGCAGCACCCTCACCATTGCCTTCAATGCAGCAGCCTCACCCTTACCATCAATGCAGCTTGGTTGATGCCCATCTGCAGCCTAGAGGGGACAGGGAAGGGGGCGGTGACGAGCGCCGACAGATTACATACATACATACAGTGAGAATCTCCCCCTGTCCCCCGTCCCCTCCGAGGTAGCTAAAATTGAAGTATTGGTGTATAACATGAACACGCTATTTACACTAGATTTTCAGGGTGAAAAGGTGCATGTTATACACCAATAAATACAGTATTTAAAAATGTAGGTTACCTTTTTTAGATGCTCCGTTCTGGACTCTCCAACAAGAAAAAATCCTAGGTAGTTTGCCATGGTGGTTTTCACCATAATTAACACTGTCTGCATTGTGCGAGCAGATCCTCATTATTAAATATAACTAGATTTGAGCACTGTCCTAACAAAGATGTTGAGACTCTTGGAACAGGTTCACTCTAAAGATTGCCATAGATGGTTTGAATCTCAGCCAGTTAAGCAGAGGCTGGCTGAGATTCAAACTATCTATTGGTAGACTGATTGTACCGAAGTTGATCCATCGGTCGGGTACAATCAGCATGTCGGATTTTTACATGCCTGCAGCACAGTCAGTGTTGATGGGAGAATGCCTCTGCAGCGCTATGGTGTTCTGCTGGCAGGGGGGGCACAATGATTACTGCTAGCGGCTCTGGCAGCCTGCAGTAATTGAATGTAAAAAATCTGACAGGCTGGTTATACCCAAGTCGATCGATGGATCAGCTTGGGTACAATCAGCCTGCCCATACATGTATCAAATCTGCTGGTCCCTGCTGAACCTGCTGAATTTCGTTACATGCACGGCCAGCTTAACATTGTTCAAAAAAGTTTGCAGTCAGCTTTGATGCCCCCTGAGAAACATCTAAAAGATGTCATTTTTTCATTATTTTTTTTTTTTTTTTTTTTTAGGCAAACGTGGAAATATGCTTTAAGCTTGAAAATGATTACACATTAAACATGGGTAGGTGTACAGAGAGGGAAACAGAATGGCGGCTCATTAATGATCCCACAGTTGGGCTTAAGGAGGAACTGCAGTCTGCTCACATAATTTGTAATAAAAACAGCTTTGCCATTCTGAAGCATCCCTCCAACCACTTTGCATATTATTTTATATATACTGTGATTCTGTGATTCCTAAATAGCATGGGAAAATAATTTATCCTTTGTCAGTTTTATATTGCTTTCTGTATCTCTGATGGGGAGATTCACCCTCTCTATTTATCCCAGAGATCATTGTTACAGGTACAGAAAATGGTAGAAAATCCAAAATTGTAGTGGTCACTGGAATAGGATCAGAGAAGAAATCTTCCAATGCGGACACCTGTTTCAGTAATAGTTGTCTAAAAGAGATTACTTTTTTCAGTTCTATATCCCAAACAGAAAGTAAAGGGGTATCTCCCCAAATGGGACATATGGCACAGTTCTCCTTTAAATTAAATATAAGCAGAATTTTCTTTCATTATAATCTCTAATTGTGTTTCTCCTGCAAATCAGACTGTCATTAGAAATCAAAATAGAAAACTGCATCCATGTATGTATAGGATCTGTCTGTCCTGCAAAACGTTTATATTTATTTTTCCTTTAGGGTAAAATTGTGGATTTTGCCATCATTGCTGTAACTATTTTTCCTATGAGCAAACTTATTTTTTCAGGATTCTCAGACAAGCCTGGTCTGACTCGCATGTCACCGCATGTCTAGGTCATCCATTAAACTGTAAAAATAATTTCTTCAAAAAACCCCACTTAGATACACAATCAAAGGTCAAGTAACTGTTTTATTTTTGTAGCAATCAATTAGGCGCCTAATTTAATTATGCAAAGATTTGTCAAGCTAGTTATCTGAAGACTGTGCCCCTTGAGGAAATAAAAAAAAGAAAAATAACACACAGAAGAATGGTCTGTGACCTGTTTTATGTACATATTAGACTTCTGCAATTTTCAGGATATGTGAAGTTTCTCCCTGTGTCTGCCACTGGTAAAAAAAAAAAAAAAAAAAAAACTTAACACTTATATACATATTTTTTAAGGGGAAATACACATATTTCTAGCTATCACAAATAATATCTAATTTCATGTGTTGCCTGCTAAGTTTATGGAAATCGTTTTTAGACATCTGAGAGTCTTACGAAATTTTCTTAAATACTGTATGGTTAGGTGTTTCTTTTTTTCATGAGAACTTGTAATGGTTTTTGGAAGATTTTATTTTTTATTTTACAGCTATACCCAATTTTCTTGATTGTTTTTTGTACATTTATTTCTAGCCATTTATTTAATTTATGTCTAAATAAAAATAACATCCTTTGCTTATTTTTTCCTTTTCTTCTCTCTTCGCTTCTTTCTTTTTGTGTATTTTTTGTCTCATTGACTAAAAAAAAGACAAATACCAAGACTCAATGCACAAAAAATGCACTTGCAGTATTTTTGGCAACACAGCACACCACAAGACATAGAGTACTCACATCTTTGCTCTCTGGTACGCTACAGTGCAACTCCTGTACCAACACTGTATAAATGCACCATTCAAAATGAAAGGCAAGGCAACATACATACATACAGGTTTTAACACATTATAGAAATGCAAATGAGTGAATGAACCCAAAAATAATAAGTGCTGTTTGATAAAAAGTACACTTATCCTGCCTATTGACTTTTAGTATCCCACGATCCTGCTATCCAAATGCATATTTATCTGAATCTCTCAGCTATGGCCTACTGCAATATTGACATCCCACAGCCAAAATCTTCTTTGCTTCTGGCCACAATTTTGCTGTCAATCCATAAAGATTTCTATGAGACTGTCTTCCAAATATGTATCTATGAGCCTCACTGGGCATAATGTATTATATGAGAAAGAGAGGGGGCACATGGGGAATTTGAGCTAACCGCACACCCCGTTATCAAATTGGAAGGTCAGGTAAATTCCCCATGGTTTTTTTTTAGCAGCAATGAGAAACAAAATAATTTGTAAAAATTCTTTGATTTTATTATCCAAGACACAAGTTAAACATCATTGGGTGCAAAATATGTTTAAAATAAGAGCTCTGGTGTACAAAGTGCGGATCAGTTTTAGGTAGAGGAAGGTACATACATAATTTATAATTCCTTTTATAAAGTGGTTATACTATATTCAAATAGATTTCCATAACATTTAATTCATATGACCATATGATATACACAATACCCCTGTAATGTATTATATGAACATGGCAAGTCTACTGGAATGCCCGGTGCACACTGTGTCTTATTACTGTTGGCTGATTATGTGATTTTAATGAAAGCAGGACTTCATACTTAGCACTCATTTTGAAAGATTTCAGTAAGTGCTCTGGAAAGACCCATCTTAACATTTACAAGGCAGGGTCGGGTAAGGATCTAAAAGAAAATTTGCAAATATCCATGGGAATGGGCTGGGGTGGGGGGCAGGAGGGTATTTGTTCATGTATATTTCACTTTCTTTATTCCAAAGGAAGCTGTCCCTATCACAAAAAGACCAGTTGGTCAACTTTGCCTCCCAGACTGAAAGTACCCAGTACTTGCCTGTTCAGCAAAAAGGATATTACTTTTTTCCTGAACAAATTGGAGTTTCAACACCAATCAGTTCTGAGCTTTAATAATAATCAGAATCTTCATTCTTGAACTGCCATACTGGTAAAAGTTTGCCTCTCAGGTGTTACTCTGCTTTTTATTATTTACTTGTATCCTTTGTCTGTCAGATCAGAAGTTTCAGTCTGTAAAGACATCCTATCTACTGCTTGATATCGTCAACATTTGGGAAAATGTACCATATACGCATGTGTGGATAAAATGCAGATGCAATGAAACATCAATGTTTACATGAGCACAGAGGTGTACAGCCTGTCATACATACTTTATGCTAGTAAACGCCTCTCCAAAAGCAGGAATGGCTACAATTTTTAAGCCCCTGAACACTGTTCTAAAATACAAATCTAAATGCCACAACGTGCATGGACAGTTTGGCTGAAATATAGTTGTATTGAGAGGCATAAAAACATTAGGAATGTCCCAAAAAGGGTAGATTTTTTTCTGCCTGTGTTAGAATTAAATAAAAGTAAACAACATAATAGTAGCAGTAAACTACATAAACAACATTATTTAACTGGCAGCCTTTCCCTTCTCCTGGGAGCAGTGAAAGACCATTAACCCTGATCTCAGGCAGGAGATGGGGCAGCCCCCATTGGGACCTAACTACTTGATCCTGGGTGGATGTTTCTGCTTTAACCAGGAGAGAATACAAGAGAATAACACACTTAGCACTATTATACTAATGTAAGAATACAGATTCAGACTCTTACGAATGACTAATACTTTAAACATTACAATACAAATATTATAAATAATTATTAAAAATTCTAAACTGTTATGATGAATACACTTTGTCCAACGTGTACCACCTTGAACATGGTACAAGTGCCCCCTAAGGCATACTGTACATACTGCATGGAAAATAAGGGGAGGAAAAGGGTGTGGACCCTCTTTCCTCTCCTCCCCTTATTTTCTATACAAAAATTGGATGATCGTACTTTTTATACTGTAATTCTTGAAATGTTCTATCTGAGGCTATACCCAAACTCCTATTGTACATACTGCTTGTTGAGAACCTGTGTTCTGCTGTATGTATCATTCAATAGTTTAGTCTGATTTTAGCCTAGAACTTCCAATGTAACCTGGCACTTGCAAAATGTCCAAGATTCCAGTGGACTGACATATTACACCAGCCTGTTTGAAAGCTGACTCCCATGCCGTCAGTTGGAAAAGTTCATGCAGAATGGGGCCTGAGAATTCCACTCTACACATTCTTCTTTGGAGTCTAAGCAGCCTGAGTCTTTTCCAAAAGGCAAATTGCTTCTGTTGGACTTGTGCCTACAGCCCAGAGATTACTGTCAAATGCAGGTCACAAACTGCTGCATTACTTAACAGGCACTCGGTATGCAGCAACCAACATTTAGATTAAACACATGGGCCAAAACTTTCTTGTCGCTGCTGGGTATTTCTCATGGGCCATCCATCACTCGTTCATCCAGTCTGACGTTGAACATTTGGATGCACTGCTGTATTCATCTTAGACAATTTACATAAAAAGTACCATCTCTGATTGCAGCTGACAGGTGTTGAATAAACGCAATAGAGAAACTTAAGTAGCATTTGAGATTGATTGTTGCTATTCATATCAAAGAGATTAATGCTGTGTCTCTGTAGTAGACCAAAGAGCAACACGCAACACACAGGGAGCAAGCAGAAGCTGGAAGATGTTTGGAAAAATACCAATAAAATGTCTATAAAGAAAGCTGTGTGAGCTTAACATTGAAGAGCTACTGAAAAGAGTTGGCACAGGCATGCGGCTATGGTCTGTGAGCAGGGTTGATGTGACATAGGCTTTTGCCAATCTGGCATACACTCATCTGCAGTATCTGTGCTTTGCATCCATTAAATACAACATAATTCAGCAAAGAAAGAAGATTATATAATGGATAGAATGGTAACTTTGAGTTTAACACCAGTAAGCATTGCTGGAAACCTGGGCAAGGATAGGCATCCTATACCCATAGGTCAAATATTCTCACCATGTTCCCTTTTCACAATCCAATAACGTATCAACTGACTTATCTCCAAATTTCCAATATGTAAATGGCTATATGGTAGGGAACAAGATTGTTAGGGCCTGGACTTGAACCTGGGACCTCTGCTGTATCTGGCAATGATTCTTCTTGCTGAACCACCTGGAATGCGTGACAGTTTCCTGAACAATTCCTTGAATGATCCTACCTTGAACCTTGTTTGTCTTGAACCTTGAACTCTTTGCTCCTCCTGTGAATTTCCTTATTTAAGTCTATGTATTTCTTGTTTGTCAGATTATTGTGCTATCTCAAAACAATATTTCGCTCTTGTCTCGATTGCTGCCATCCTTATCTTCATTACCATTCATTACTGACCTTTGGCTCGTTCCTCAACTACGCTTCTGCTAATCCCAACCTGCAACTATTTGTTACCGACCTTTGGCTTGTTTACTGACTATGCTTCTGCTTGATCCCTATCTCCTTATCTGCTGCTGGACCCTGGCTTGCTCACCTCCTGGTGGGGGCGATCCTGAAGACTGTGACCTGGTACTAAGCAAACCCCATCTCCAGCAAAACCCATCTCCACCATCAGGAGCTCTGGTGAATACCAGATAGTACTTAGACCCCGCACCTCAGATGAACACGTGTCATCCGCCAGGGTGACCTACTCGTATACCTGCATGTCGGTTGGTGCTGCTCCACTGCTATAGCTACTGGCCTCCGAGCCTGACTCCAGACCATGACAGAAACATAACTACAGGGCTAATGCCGTGTACACACGAGCAGGATGTCCAACAGAAGAAGTCAGACGGAAGATTTTCATCGTATATTCCGATCGTGTGTATGCCTCATTGGACTTTATTTTATAAAAATTCTGACGGACCTAGAAATAGAACATGTTTTAAATCTTTACCGACGGAACCAATTCCTATCGGGAAACCGTTTGTCTGTATGCTTTTCCGACGGACCAAAAACGATGCATGCTCTGAAGCAAGTATGAGACAGAAGCGCACGGTGTGGTAAAACTTGCATTCGTATTGGAGCTAGCGCATTCCTCACGCTGCTAATTCCAAAGACATGCAGGTAGGTTAATTGGCCTCTGACCAAAAAAATTGGCCTTAGTATATGAATGGGGACCTTAGATTGTGGGCTCCTTGAGGGTAGGGACCAATGTGAGTGTGCAATGTACAGGGATAGGGGTAGACACTCACTCAGGTTGAACTGGATGGACTGGTGTCTTTATTCAACCTTACTAACTATGAAACTATGAAACTATGAATTCCGTGATCTTAAAATGCAGGGCTTTCTTTTCTTCTTTTCTTCTTTAGAATGCTGGAAGAATGAAGTTGTTTTGCTGCTCATATTCACACAAACTTCTTTCTTCATTATTTATCCTCATCTCATGACTAATATTCTAATTTTTAAAAGCCCAATCTCCATAATAATGTTTACAATTATTTTTTATACTCATCTTTTATAATTTTTTATTTCATCAAGATTTATTTTACGATTACTTAAAAATTATTTTCTAGTGATCTCCATATAATTTGTTTTTTGGTGTGTCAAGTTACCACAATAACGTTATTATTTTATATTTTTTTATTACCCTCAAGGAGGGTTTTTGAAATGTGCCTGCCTATTACAAACAAACTGTCCTTTTTGAAGAAAAACACATAGGAAAGTATTTTGTGCAAAGAAAATATCTATTTATTCTGGGTAACAAAATAAAGAGGAAATCAACGCTGGACAAACTTTTGGAATTTGCAAAGCCTTTTGTCCCTCATGGCACACATTAACAGGAAGCTTGAGGAGTCCATATAATAGGGAGCACAATCTGGTCCAGGAATCCCAGAGATCAGGACCAGCAGCAATTGACATATCTGTCCCCAGTTTGTGGTACTACAACAGCCTGCAGCTTCTGTCAGATCAGACTGAACCCAAGCCATTACTTTCTTCTTTTCCCTGCAGACTTCCCTGCAGACTTCCCTGCAGCCTTCCTTGGAGGCTGTGGCTTTGGTGCTGGACTTGTGGCAGGAGGAGAATGGGCGAGCTCACATATGTGGCTGTTCTCAGTCAGCTGGCCCCTCCACACCTTCTGAAGGGCATTAGAAATAAATCCCTCACAGAGGAGGCGTTGTCCCTTTTCCAATTCCAGCAACCTGGTGGCTAGATAGCAGTCATAGGCCTCTTCAGTGTTGGGGGGGGGGGGGGGGGCTCCTGAGGAAATGGCTGGCTTCCTTAATGAGGCTTAGTGCTGCATCCTCCGTTGGGGTAGTGGCACAATGTGGACATGCTTCCTACCTATAGCCCCTCCACAGCAAAATGGGAGGCCACAGTCTGCCATTCCTGTGGCGTTGAAGGAAACTGTGGAGTCAAACAAGAAAAAAAAAGAAGTACTTTTGCACATAACATTGCAAGCATATTACACAAAAACATTCTTGCACAACATCAGTATAACATTTATTTTAATAAAAATATAAGGCCCACTTATCAGATTCCTCACTTCCTCTGATGGCCCATTGATAAAATTGTATGGGGGGGGGGGGGTTTGAGGAGACTTTGGGAGCCCAAAAAAAAATCCTCCAGCTCTCTACCTGAATTTAATGACACACATTACATTTGGACACATTTTAGGGGGTGGGGGATGGTTATAAATGAATTTAAGGACACACATAACATTTGGACACATTTTAGGGGGTGTTTCAGGGAAAGCAGTACAATATACATTGTTAAAGGGACTAGGTTACTATAGGTGTATGTCACGATCGTCCTGGCGTCTCGTTTGTGCACGAGAGACTTACCCACAGAAGTTTGTTGTCAAGGACCCGTCGTGCTCCGTTAACGCGCGCTAGAGCGATCGGACGCACTCGCGTCGCCTTGAACGAACGCACGCGTGCACGTGGGGGCACGAACGGGCGCACGTCCACTCGCGCACGCTGACTCGTCGTGCGACCGTTTGGCGCCCTACAGTCTTCTTAAGGCACTTGCTCCCTTCCACTCGTGCTGACCAGTCTACAGCGCGTTCGGAGATCCTACTACCCTATACCTGTATCTGCTACCTTAGTTCCTGTTACCCGGCTTGACCTTGACCCTGATCCGTTGCTGCCTGCCTACGACCTCCTGCTTGTCTGACTACGCCTCTGCCTCATCCCTCTTGTACCACGTTGACCGCTACCTGCTGACCCGGCCTGTACCCGACTCTGCTGTTCCTACCTACCTGGTTGGATATCCTGTGACTGCTGTACCCGCTGACGTCCGTCTGCCAGCCAGTCTACCACTTGTGCCTGCCTACACCAGTCTCTTGTCTTCAGCTTCATCTGCTCGCTGTTGGTGTCCTGCTGCCCATCCGGACCAGCATCTACCCGCCAGGCACTTGTGCCCCCTGAACTTTTGAGCTTCTGTTACCATCTCCAGGGGTTCTTTAGCCAGGGGCTACGAGGGGCCGCTTCCTGCATTCCGGGCTCGCCTACTAGGTACGTGACAGTACTGGTCAGCCATGTCCGAGCCTGCGCAGGGAGCCTCCCCCATGGACGAACTGTGCCGCCATTTGGCCGGCCTTACCCAGGCAGTAAAGAGCCTACAGGAAGGCTACGGCAGACTGGAAGAGCAAGTCCAAGCACTATCTGCTTCTCCGCCCGTTGTTCCAGGGGGCCACACCCCGCCTTCAGTGGTGATGATGCCACCTGAGCCCAGAGTACCAACCCCAGAGCGGTTCACTGGTGACCGGAACAAGTTTAGAGCCTTCCGTAACTCTTGTGAGCTCTACTTCGCCCTGCAACCGAGGACCTTCTCCCTCGAGGCGACCAAGGTGGGGTTCGTTATCTCCCTCCTAACGAGCGAACCCCAAGCCTGGGCACATCGCCTACTGGAACGCAAGGATCCATCCTTAGACACCTTAGACACCTTTTTTATGGCAATGTCCAGACTCTATGAGGATCCCCAACTTGCAGCAACTGCAGAAGCAGCCCTACACGTTCTGCAGCAAGGTCGCAGGCCTGTGGAGGACTACGTGTCGGAGTTCCGTCGATGGAGCGCTGACACGGACTGGAATAACGCCGCCCTGCGATATCAGTTCCGCATGGGCCTGTCCGAGCCTTTGAAGGATGAGTTGGCACGTGTTGGCATCCCCGAAACCCTGGAGGCCCTGATAGACATTTCCGTTCAAATTGATAGGCGCTTGAGGGAACGCCGCCAAGAACGTTCCTCTTCAGCCGCACGCCCTGTCTGTATGTTGCCACGGGTACCTAGTTCCGCTCACCCAGCTCCTTCAGTTCCTGCCACAGCCACGCTGGATCCCCCAGAACCGATGCAGTTAGGGCTACTCCGTCCATCACTGACCCCAGAGGAACGCCAACGACGCCGGGTCAACAACCTCTGTATGTACTGTGGAGAATCAGGACACTTTGTTCGCTCCTGCCCAGCCAAGATACGTAAGTGCCTACCTGTTCCACCTGTTCCTTCGTCAGTGCTGTCTGAAAACTCCTCTCACCTGGCTGTTCCTGTTCTTTTGCAGCTTCCAGGAAGGACTATTTCAACCCACGCAGTTATTGATTCGGGGGCATGCAGTGGGTTTATGGACGTATCCTTTGCCCTGAAGAACAAGATTCCCCTTAGACCGAGAGAGAAGGGACTCTCGGTATACCTGGCCGATGGGTCCGCTCTAGAATCAGGACCGGTGACTCAGGAGACTAGTCCCCTCTCTGCTGTCATCGCCGGGACTCACCAAGAATTCCTGTGCCTAGACGTCATCAAATCTCCCCTGTTCCCCATCATTCTAGGCATGCCTTGGTTGAAGGCACATAATCCACGTATCAACTGGGCCACCGGAAAAATTGAATTCCCTTCGGACTACTGCCTCCAGCATTGCTATCCAGCAATTAACGGGGACTCTCCGGCCCTCCTCTGTTTGGAAGCAGATGATGACACCCGGCAAGCTGTGCCTAGAGAATACCACGACTTCCTAGACGTGTTCAGTAAAAAAGGGGCTGAAACCCTACCACCTCATAGGACCTATGACTGCCCTATCGAACTACTCCCGGGGGCCGAGATTCCCTTTGGAAGAATTTTCCCTCTGTCTGAATCTGAACTTAGCACTCTGAAAACCTACTTGGATGAAAATCTTGAAAAGGGATTTATCCGACCCTCTACTTCCCCAGCTGGTGCGGGGATTTTCTTTGTGGAAAAAAAAGACCACTCTCTATGCCCATGCGTGGACTATCGGGCGTTGAACAAAATCACGATCAAGAACCGCTACCCTTTGCCATTGGTTCCCGAACTTTTTCAGAGACTAGGTTCCACTAAAATATTCTCTAAGCTGGATCTTCGGGGGGCTTACAACCTCGTCCGCATTAGGAAAGGGGACGAGTGGAAGACTGCCTTTCGTACCCGTTTCGGGCACTTTGAATACCGAGTGATGCCGTTCGGGCTGTGTAACGCTCCTGCCACGTTCCAGCACTTTGTCAATGACATTTTTAGAGATTACCTTGACCTGTTTGTAATTGTCTACCTTGATGACATTCTGATTTTCTCCCCCTCTCTAACAGATCACCGGGTACACGTTAAAAAGGTCCTGACCCGTCTCCGTCTTCACGGTCTATACGCTAAGCCCGAGAAATGTGTTTTTGAACAATCGAGCATCCAATTCCTCGGCCTGATTATCTCGGTAAAGGGAATTGAGATGGATCCCCAGAAGATCTCCGCAATTCAGGACTGGCCTGCCCCTTCCGATAAGAAAGGAGTTCAGCGATTTGTGGGGTTTGCGAACTTCTACCGCAAGTTCATTAAGGGCTTCTCTGCAATTATCGCCCCCATCACCGGACTAACGAAGCAGTCTCGGAAGTTTCATTGGACTCCCGAAGCACAAGAGGCCTTCAAAACCTTAAAAGATTTGTTTATATCCGCTTCTGTCCTGAAACATCCCAATCCTGCTCTACCATACATCCTCGAGGTCGACGCTTCGGAGATTGCAGTAGGAGCGATACTTTCCCAGAGACAGGGGGCCAAGTCCTTACTCCACCCAGTTGCCTTTTTTTCCCGTAAGTTGTCGGAGGCGGAGAGAAACTACGACGTCGGGGATCGTGAGTTACTGGCGATAAAATCCGCACTCGAAGAGTGGCGCTACCTGCTGGAGGGAGCCACCCACCCGATCCTGGTCTATACGGACCACAAAAATTTGGAGTACCTGAAAACCGCAAAGAGATTGAGGCCCCGTCAAGCCAGGTGGGCACTCTTCTTCTCCAGATTTTCATTTCACATTACCTACCGTCCCGGATCCAAGAATACCAAACCAGATGCTCTCTCCCGCATGTACAACCAATCGGAGAGCTCGCCATCCACAGATACTATCCTCTCTACGGGGAACTTCCTTCTGCTCCAGGGGGATGTGCTATCCCAAATTAAGCAGGCTTCCGTAGGCCTAACACCTCCACCCGGTATCCCGTTGTCCTCCAGCGATGACCTTTTGTGGCATGGGAATCAGATCTTTGTTCCCCAAGAAGTTCGGACCCCAGTCCTGGCCGCCTGTCACGATCACCCACTGGCCGGCCACTTTGGGGTATTCAAGACTCTGGAACTACTCCAACGCACATTCTGGTGGCCTCGCATGAAGGACGACTGTAAGAGGTACGTGGAAACCTGTGTCATCTGCACCCGAAGCAAAGGCAGCAAGTCAAGAGCCTGGGGCCTGCTAAGACCGCTGCCTGTTCCTGATAGACCATGGAGGATGATCTCCATGGATTTCATCGTTGAACTCCCCCCGTCAGAGAACTATTCTACGATTTTCGTTATAGTCGATAGACTTACCAAAATGGCTCACTTCCTGCCCATGAAGGGCACTCCCTCAGCTACAGAGACAGCCAACACCTTTATCAAAGAAATCGTAAGACTCCACGGCATTCCCGTTAACATCACATCAGACAGGGGGGTGCAATTCACCTCGAGATTTTGGAGAGCGCTCTGCGGAGCCTTAAAGATCGATCTTTGTCTGTCCTCAGCCTACCATCCACAGACCAACGGCCAGACTGAGAGGACGAACCAGACCCTGGAGCAGTACCTCCGTTGTTTCTCCTCCTTCTCCCAGGACGACTGGGCCTCTCTCCTGCCTATGGCCGAATTCGCCTACAACAACACGGCCCACTCTGCCACCAAACAGTCCCCCTTCTACGCGAACTTCGGCTTCCACCCAGTGTTCTTGCCTGGCACCTTCCCTGAATGTTCGGTACCAGCAGTACAGGATTGTCTTAACTTCCTTGAATCAAACAACAAGCTTCTACAAGAGACCCTGACCAAGTCCCAAGAGCACAACAAAGAAGTTTTTGACAGGAAAAGGAGGGGGGAGCTGGATCTCAAGATTGGGGACCAGGTCTGGTTGTCTACCTTGAACCTCAGATTGTCCTGCCCCTCTAAGAAGTTGGGTCCGAAATTTGTGGGCCCCTTTCCGATCAAAAGGAAACTGAATAACGTGGCTTTCGAACTTAAGCTTCCCGAGTCCTTCCGGATCCATCCAGTCTTTCACGTGTCACTACTCAAACCCGCAGTCCCGGACCCCTTCGTTGACAGGATGACCGGCCCTCCAGAACCCGTGATGATCAATGGAGAAATTGAATTTGAGATCGAATCCATACTGGATTGCAGGAAAAGGCGAAACCAGACCCAATTTCTGGTCAAGTGGAAGGGGTACGGCCCGGAGGAGAATTCTTGGGAGCCAGAATCTAATATTCACGCTAAAAGACTCATCCGTGCTTTTAAGAACTCCCATCCGAGTAAGATGGCTCGGTTGGGCATCCGGAGGCTGCCCTTTGGGGGGGGGGCAGTGTCACGATCGTCCTGGCGTCTCGTTTGCGCACGAGAGACTTACCCACAGAAGTTTGTTGTCAAGGACCCGTCGTGCTCCGTTAACGCGCGCTAGAGCGATCGGACGCACTCGCGTCGCCTTGAACGAACGCACGCGTGCACGTGGGGGCACGAACGGGCGCACGTCCACTCGCGCACGCTGACTCGTCGTGCGACCGTTTGGCGCCCTACAGTCTTCTTAAGGCACTTGCTCCCTTCCACTCGTGCTGACCAGTCTACAGCGCGTTCGGAGATCCTACTACCCTATACCTGTATCTGCTACCTTAGTTCCTGTTACCCGGCTTGACCTTGACCCTGATCCGTTGCTGCCTGCCTACGACCTCCTGCTTGTCTGACTACGCCTCTGCCTCATCCCTCTTGTACCACGTTGACCGCTACCTGCTGACCCGGCCTGTACCCGACTCTGCTGTTCCTACCTACCTGGTTGGATATCCTGTGACTGCTGTACCCGCTGACGTCCGTCTGCCAGCCAGTCTACCACTTGTGCCTGCCTACACCAGTCTCTTGTCTTCAGCTTCATCTGCTCGCTGTTGGTGTCCTGCTGCCCATCCGGACCAGCATCTACCCGCCAGGCACTTGTGCCCCCTGAACTTTTGAGCTTCTGTTACCATCTCCAGGGGTTCTTTAGCCAGGGGCTACGAGGGGCCGCTTCCTGCATTCCGGGCTCGCCTACTAGGTACGTGACAGTGTATATGGGCCCAGGATAGCATGCTGGGGAAGTTAGTGAAGGAAAATATGCATGTAGGCCATAAAAGGAGTATTAAAAAAGCTTCCAGCATGCATGAGGATAAAGGGGACATTCACAGCATATTCCAATCATGGTAATTAGGGAAATAAATACAATACATTAGCAAACATTAAATACATATAATGTGATGTTAAGGGATAAAACTTACCCTAATATAGTCCTTCTGCAGGACCTGAATGATGACAGAACAGGTCTCTGGAATAATGATCCCTGGGGGGAGATGCCTGTTGAGAACTTGAGGTCCTGCAGGCTTCTCCCAGACGCCAAGTACCACAAGGTGGCGACTAGCTTCTGCTCCGGAGTGATGGCTTGCCGCATGCAGGTATCCTGCCTGCTGATATAAGGGGTCAGCAAAGCCAATAGACAGTGAAAAACGGGGGCCGTCATCCTGAGATAATTCCTGAAATAATTAGGATTATTCTTCTGGATCTCACGAAGCAGAGGCATGTGTGAAAATTTGTCACGCTGGAGTAACCAATTCATAGTTCATGAACTCCTCCCCGCCCTGTTCATGGACTGGCCTGGGGTCAAAGTATGAACCCCAACACCAAGCCCCCACACAGTACAAACTCTACAACGTGTACGTACCCGCCCAATGGTTTCAAAACGGTCGGCTTGTCAGAACGAACTTAACAGAACGCACTGATGAACAGCAAGGCCTGTGAAGAGCGAGCTGAAGATCAGTAACGAGTGGACCAGAACGCATGGGAAAACTGATACGAACTCACTACATGCACTGAAAACCAGATACAAACCCACAAGCACAAACTGAACAGCAGTAAAACGAGCGAAAAAAGCTGGAGTCTGAAAAGCGCAAATCGTCTCTAACCAAACTTCTATTACCACAAGATCAGCAGAAGGAGCACAAAGGGTGGCGCACTGGGTCTTGATCTTCCTTTTTCTAGTCCTGTCGTACATGCTGTACGTCACCGCGTTCTTAACGATTGGACCTTGGTGTGATTGTGTGTTCGCATGACAGTTTCAGCAGAACTCTGTCAGAACCCCGTTCGGAAAAATCTTTGGAGTTTATTCAGACGGGAAAACCGGTCATGTGTATGCGGCATAAGAGCGAACTTGCTTTTGGAATGCCCAAACATATACACTGTTGACTATTTCTTACTGGGCTCCTGCAATGTTGTTGTCTTTGTCCATGAATTGTCAACATTTCCCATTTGTTACCTGTGTATTGTAATGGCTGCCTGTTTGTTGCATTGACAGGAATACCACTTTTTTTCCTTGGTATTGAAAAGTCAGCATTTTGTGCTTATAAGACCATATTACTATAACTGATTGCCCTACAGGTCTATCACTATTAGACCATGTGTTTATTTTCCTACTAATTTGCACCACACATTCTGTGCACCACTGCTATCCCCTCTACTAGCTCAGCAGCGTAGAACCCAACTAATGACTCTTGAATTCAAACTCTCGATGTAAACATTTTGTATCTGAGTTTCTAAAACAGCTAACCAAGAGCAGGAAAAAACTGGGCCAAGACGTGAACAGTCGCACACCTCATGGTGATTGTAGTTCCTCAACTTATTTAGCTGATCGTACACTGTTATTTGCCATCCTCCTTGAACATCCAAGTATTGATCAATTTGTCCCCAGCAGGTTCAATGCTATGTGCATGTCAACATTTTTCTTAAAAATTAAAAAAAGGGGACTGGCTCGCTAAGCAGAGATTCAAGTATACGCAGGACAGACCATCTTTGCATTTGGGTTGATGAAGCTTTTTACAAATTACATTTTTTTTTACCGTTTTCTTTAGCGTTAGCCCTGCTTACTTTATGCAGTTTTATCTCTACATGATATGTACATTTAAAACTGCTAACAATGGTTAGACTCAGCATTATTAGAGAAACTCACATTTTTATAATAGGCATGTCACAGCTTAGCTAATATACATTTAGAGGCGGAGTGTACATTGCGTAGCAAACCACACTTGTTAGTAAATTCTGCTTATATAGGTGTTGGACAAAAATATGGGTAAAAGAAGGAAACCATTACCTAATATGGTGTTGGACCACTTTTTGCATCCTGAATTCTCATGGGAATTGACAAATATTAGTTTTGGATGGTGGATAATGAAATCTGATACCACTCTTCATGTGAAATTGTTCCAGTCCTCCCAGAAATGCCGAAGGCAGAAAACAAGCCCGAACCATTTTCTCCAAAATTGACTAGTGGCTCTATGATAATCAGATCAGGCAACTGTGGCTCCCAGGGAAAGAACAAGACTTCATTTGCATGCTCGTCAAACCATGATCTGACAATACCAGCTGGGGGGATCAGAGCATTTTCATCTTGTTCAAAGGGTGCACATGGTCAGCAATGATTCTACCTTTCAAGACCTGTAGAATACTGAGATATGGCTGTCCAAACCATGATTGTGCCACCACTATGTTTTATCGTTGGCACAAGACAGTCCTGGTTGTAAGCTTGGGACAGTGTTCCCCACACATAAATACGTCTGGTGGTAGGGAACAGTGTAATGCTTGATACACTGGGCCATATTACAGTCTTCCATTGATTGATAGTCCACAATTTATGGGTTTTGCACCACTCTCTCCTCCTCTGAGCTTCAATATCGGTCACTAATGGTTTGGCAATGGCAGCTCACCTGTGAATGTTTGGTTTATGGAGTTTTTGTGAACAAGGGCTTTGGAAGACTGATATTGAGTTCTGCAGTCACTTTCACAACAGTTGTTTTCCTATTCCAGGTCACAATCCTGCACAATGTCCTTCTGTCTCTTTACGTCAGTTGACCTTGTAGACCTCGCTTCTGCTTATCAGACCTTTTCCCGGAACTGCATATTTTTGTGCAACCCCTGTATATGCTAAAACCTGTTGTTAGAAACCATGCACCAGACCGAGACAGAAGTACAATTAAATCACACTTGTTTATTAATAAAAAATAGAAAAGGTAAATAGAGTAAGCGTAGTCAAAGCATAGTCAGAGTCCAGTAACCAGATCAAGTAGTCAGCCAGTCCAGAGTTCAATAACCAGATCTGGTAATCAGTCAAGCCAGAAGTCAGGAATCCAAGTGGAGCAACAGCAAGCAGGATAAGGAGCCAGAAGGGATGTCAGCAAGCCAGTCTTTAAACAGAACTGCAGGAGATGGTTTCTTGTGATGTGACCAAGGTGAAGGCAGATATGAAGTAAACTGGACAGCTTTAAGTAGGCAGGTCAGACGAGCAGGATCAGGGGCAGCTGGGTAACTGTGGAGAGATATGAGGACTGGCAATTAGCAGACAGCTGAGCAGCCAGCCCAGAGAAGGAAGGGCTAAGCCAGCAGTGACACCTGTGTATGTGCACCTGCATGCTTCGCAAGTGCATTCCAGGAGCATTTTGCTTGTTCATGCATGATTGCTGTGTACCTACAGATGTTTTAGGAAAAGCAGGATCATTAACTTTTTTTACTTACTTTTTTTTTTAACTAGTAGTTGTGAAAGCAAACAAAGGAAGAAGGCGCACCAGCCCAGTGTGTTTCTCAAGGAAAAAAATGTCATTTAAAAATAACTACTTGTTCTGTGATGTATTGTCGGGTCCCAGCAATTTATATGAAAATCATTTAAATAAATGCCATGGGCCCCCCCCAGTGCATTACCAGGCCCTTTGGGTCTGGTATGGATATTAAGGGGAACCCCACACCAAAATTTAAAACAAAAATGGCGTAGGGGTCACCCCCTCAAGAACCCCTGGTAGTGGAGACAAGGACTCAAGAGTTTAGAGTGTCACAAGTGCCTGATGGATGGCAGGTGTGGGGCTAGTCCGGACCTCTGAAGTAGCTGAAGAAAGGCTGGCAGGAACAGCGAGCTGGAACGAATGACTTGGAACACTGCAGACAACTGGGAGGAATTCTGTAGCACAGCTGAAGCAACAGGTAGCACGGAGGTGTTCTGTATTGCAGCAGGATCACTGGATCTGCAGGCTGTGATGCGGTGCACTGGAACCCGGCAGGAACACTAGAACAGCAGTGGTACGGAGGTGCCTTGTAGCTTGGCAGGAACCCTGGAACAGCTGACAGCGAGGAGGTGTCCTGTAGTACAGCAGGAAAGCTGGGTCGGCAGGCTGCAGAAGGGTGCTCTGAGGTCAGGCAGGAACACAGGCAGAGTTAGACAGGCCGGATCAACACTAGCGGGCAGAGCAGGTACCAAACGGAAGAAGGAGGGTAGTCAAGGTGCAGGCCAGGTCGGTAACAAGCCAATCAAACCAAAGGAAGAGGCAGAAGAGTAGTTGGGACAGGCCGGGGTCAGAGGCAGGCAACAAACAGACGTTGTCAGGAACAGGCCGGGTAGACAGGAATCAGTTCAACAGGTAACAAGTAGCAAAGGTCACAGGAAACGCTGTAGACTGGACAGCAGGAAGGCACAGTTAGAGACTCCCTTAAATAAACCTCTTGGCGCCAAGTACAGTCACAGTCCCGCACACTCGTGCGCATCCGCGCAAACCCGGGCGTGTCCACGCACACCCGTTCGTGCAATCGAGCATCCGCGTGCGCACGTTCACACTATCATGCACCGCGTGCGTCGGTTCGTGCTATTCACGCTAACGCGTACCCGCGTGAGCCGGTTGGCTCTTTGGACAGGGATTTTGTGGACAGGTCTTCCACATACGGATTGCCAGGACGTCTTTCTTGACAGCTCCTGTTAAACAGAGGCAGAAAAATTGGGCCTTGGGTGGTGGTGGTGGTGCCACAACACTGTAACCCCTCACAGATACTCTTGTTGGGCGCAGGAATGGGCCCTGCTGTGAAATATTCGATCAAAAATTGTAATTACATTGCAGAAAAATTGGGCCTTGGGTGGTGGTGGTGTCCTAAACCAAACATATTGTTGGAAGCTAGCATCATCGAGATTAAGGAGGAATAGGATAATCAGCATAGGCAGTCTTCAAGGGATTCCACATCCATTGCAAATTAAATTAAATTAAATCAGTTACATCAGCATAAGGTGCTTGATAGCTGCTGATCCAAGACTGATTCATTTTTATGAATGTGAGCCTATCAATGGAGTCTGTGGACAGGCACACTCTTTGATCTGTTACAAACCCTCCAGAAGCACTGAATTTGTGCTCAGAAAGCCCGCTGGATGCAAGACAGGCCAGTAGCTCAATTGCATATTGAGCAAGTTCTGGCCAGTGGTTCATCCTCAAGACTCAGTAACCCAGTGGATGCTATGTTGGAAAGGTCTCCAAGTCTTCTCTTGCCCCTAGATATTCCTGCACCATGTAATGCAGACGCTGGCGATGGTTGCTTGAACCAATCAGACCGTGGCACTGAGGAATGAAAAATGTTTTAAAGGCATCGGTCAGCCGGCTACCTTCACCACCGCTCTTTCTCTGACTGAACGAAGCCTCAGCAACACGTTGTCAAGCATCAGGAAATTGTAACCTCCCAGGGTCTGGAAATGCGTTGCACAAACCTTTCTTCAAGGCCTGCTGAAGATGTTTCATCCTCTGCTCCCTCAGCGAAGGCAGGATGAGTTCTGAAACCTTACCCTTGTAATGTGGATCAAGAAGGGTTGCCAGACAGTAATGATCCCTCTCCTTGATACCAGGAATCCTAAGGTCCTTTTTCAGACTTTGCAGAATCAGGGAGGCCATGAGGCATAAGTTTGTAGAGGCATTCGATTCTGAGTCCTCTGGGTCACTAAGGATCACATGATCCGTAACTACCTCCTCCCAGCTATGTACAACACCAACAACACTACACACGGCCGCCATGTAAGCAGCCTTATATAGTGTGGGTCGTTGACTTAGTCCCCCACAATTATGGTTCTACTAGCAGAGGGCGCTGCGATTGGTCAAAGCATGCAGGTCAGGTGTATGCTTTGGCCAATCATTATACAGCAATGCACTTTGATTTCACCGTGCGTTATGGGGCGTTTCACGGCTTTTGAATTTGCCGTGGACGCCCCATAATGTTCGCTCTTCGGCGAACGGGCGAACACCCAAACATCAAGCTCATCCCTATTCACAAGTGTAAATGGGGTCTTAAACAGTTCCTCAAGTGTAATTAGAATTACCAGAGTTATTAGATTTCCATCCCTTTCCTGGGTATTGGATAGGTACACACTCATTTGTGACATGTTATATGTCTCTTTTAGTTTGTAGTTAATGAGAAATTTCAATTCAAATGAAAAAATATGATTACATCAACTTGATTTTACTATATTTTCCATTTCCATAAAAATTTTTCATTACTAAACCAGGGGTCTCCAAACTTTTCAAACAAAGGGCCTGTTTATTGTTCTTCAGACTTTAGGACTGCCGGATTGTGGCCAGCGGGGACAGAAAATGTCCCGGGCCAGACATCAGTGAGAATAAACATGGCCTCAGGATTGGTGATCAATAGGAGGAGAAGTAGTGCCCCTATTAGTAGGAGAATTAGTATCCCATCATTGGTATCGGTGGAAGAAATAGTGCCCCATTGTTGGTGTCAGTGGGAGGAATAGTGCCCCAAGGGAGGATAAAGGCTAGCAAAGGGCCACATTTGACCCTCAGGCCACAGTTTGGAGACCCCTGCTCTAAACCAACATCAGGACAGCTACTCTATTAACCCCTTTACGCCAGTGTAATGCAAATATGTGGCCTCAGGTTCAAGGGGTTGTACCAGGGTGATGCTGCAACTGCAGACATCACCCCAGTACCGTTTTTTAGAGCCCACAGTTGGCTTTCTTGTAATAACAACTGGTGCAGCTAAGCAGTTGTTACAAGCAGTGGGAGGGCTCTCTTGTGCCACCTGGCGGCCTAAGCGACCAGCCTGCTGGCTGGAGACCCGAACAATGCCGGAATTGGCTTTGATTGGGTCTCGGATCTAGTAACCTGGAAGCGATGTCATAATATCACTTCCGGTTTACTGAACATTTAAAGGCGCCAGATTTAAAAAAATTACAGTATTCAAAACGGCCAAACTTGGCATTTTGAATGCTTTTAAGTGCAAAGGAGGGATTTAGGGTCTTATAGACCCCAGCTCTCTCCATAAAGAGTACCTGTCACTGCCTATAATTGTCACAAGGGATGTTAACATTCCTTGTGAAGGCAATAAAAGTGATCAAAAATCAAGGGACAGTTTAAAAAAATAAAATAAATTAAAGCGCCCCAACTTTCAGTGCTCGCGCACAGAAGCGTTCAAACCACACATGTATCGACCTCCTCTGTAACTCCAAACTGGTAACCTGTAGAAATTATTAAAGCGTCACCTATGGAGATGTTTGAGTGCCGTAGTTTGTTGCCATTCCATGAGTGTCTGCAATTTTAAAGCATGACATGTTAGGTATCTATTTACTTGGCGTAATATCATCTTTCACATTATACAAAAACATTGGTCTACCTTTGCTGTTTTTTTTTTAATTCATGAAAGTGTATTTCTTACAAAAAAATTGCATTTGAAAGACTGCTGCACAAATACAGTGTAACATAAAATATTGCAACAATCACCATTTTATTCTTTAGGGTCTCTAATAAAAAAAAATATATAATGTTTAGGGGTTCTAGCAAAAAATACTGATTTTAACTTGTTAAGCAACAAGTGTCAGAAAAAGGCTTAGGCATGAAGGGGTTAATATAAGTGATTGTTTCATATACAAGTATGTATACAAGTATGTTCTGTTTTTTCACACAAACATACAGAAAATGTATGAATAGTACACAACTTGAAACGGCCTGTTATAAATAATTTTCCAAACATCATACTACATTATTAGCTAAAATAACATGAATGTAAAAGTATTTGCTAAGTACCCACATCATGTTTTAAAGTGTTGTGTGATTGGATTTGCAGTAGTAAATTGCTGGCAGTATGAAAAGCAGTAAGTAAGATTTTTGCCACAATGTTCTCAATAACATGGGCTTTACAATTGGCTTTTGACTCAAGTCTGAAAAGCTTTTAGTTTATATAGCTATAATAAACATAAAAATGCTTAATTTACTTTTGGATCAAATGCATATTAAATGATGCTTTGGCTGAACAACCAGTTTGCAGAAAACTTCTATACATACTGTATAGGAGATAGAAGGAATGCTCATAAAACTTATAACCTAAATGGTGTTCCCCCTAAAAAAAAAAAAAAAATGAAATTACTTGTCAGGAGAGAGGGCTCTGGGAAAAAGTTAAGGGGTTAGTTTTCAGAGTTAGAAAGTAAAATGTAATTTATAAAGTCCTTGATAGGGAATACCTTTTTATTAAGGTACGAGGTGATAGAGTTGTGATGTTTGAGAATTACAATATGAAGGATGTACCACCAGGTCCCTTCGCACAAGGATTAGCGAGCATTATAATGGAGCAGCCTATAGTAATGAGCGAAGGATGTCCAATGTATCAAAACACTTCAAATTTATACATGAAGGTAACATGGATTCCTTCTCTTTCTCTGAAATTCAAAAAATTTGAATGTCGCTACGTGGAGGAGGCAAGCATAGAAGGCTACTAGAACAGGAAGTTACGTGGATTTTCCTGTTGGGGACGCACCCCCACAGGCATGAACCACAGATGGGATGTGGATCTATTCCTCAAATGACATCATCCTATCCCATCTCCAGTATCTTTGTTCACTTTTTTTAGGATTGGTCCTCTTCTCTTAGTGGTTGCCTCCTGTGCTTGCTTTTTGCTTTTTATCTTTTCCTCCTGCCATTTCTGATTAACCACATATCTTTGATCTCATAGTTATTCCGTCATTAATTTTGACCTCGTATTGTGTTACTTCTACAAAGTATTTTGACACAAACATCTGTATATACTTTTTCTTTCTTCCAAGGAACATTTTTTCCTTTGGAAGAATAAGAGCGCTGTTACCCTTTTCTTGCCAATGTAAGAGGCAATCTTCCCAATAACCCTCAATCAATTGGTTTTAACAAGGATTCGCTCAGACCTCAAAATTATTTTAAGGGTTCCATTGGGGTAAGAGGGTTGAGAAAGGCTGCACTATAGGCTAAAAATATTCGACCAGAAAAAATATGAGGGACAGCTCTGCACTCTGTGTTCAAAGAGAATGAAGATTCCTGTGCTCATCACCACAAATGTAATAAATCAGCTACTGCTGAAAATGATCTGTTATACAGAACGAATACAATGTTACAGAGACAGAACACTGTTATTTACCTTGAATGATTACTCATCTCTGAAGGGTTTATGGCTGGATCACACCAGGAATCGCATTCACATGCAGTTTTGTGCAGTGCAATTTCAACCCATTGATTTTGAATGGGATGAAATCTCATCACACCAAAGTAACGCATTCATTACTTTTGGAAACTCACTGCAACCGAAATGCATGGTAGTTCTGTAAAAAACAAAAAAAAATTCTTTAGTGATGTAGATTGTCAATTACAGAGATGAGCTGCCAAGATGACCCACTGCCTGAAGATGTTACCTCCCAACAACAACAACCCTGTGTGGTAAACACACAGATCCATGTCCTGCCAGGGGAGAGGAGACAGATTGTGTGTTCCTAGTATAAAGGAACACCGATCGGCCTACTCCCCTAGTCAGTCCCATCCCCCCCACAGTTAGAATCACTCCCTAGGTAACACATTTAACCCCTTGATTGCCCACTAGTGTTAACTCCTTCCCTGTCAGTGACATTAATACAGTAATCAGTGCGTATTGATAGCACTGATCATTGTATAAATGTCAATGGTTCCAAAATAGTTTCAAAAGTGTCCGATTTGTCCACCACAATGTCACAGTCATGCAGATCACCGGCACTACTAGTAAAAAAAATAAAATAATAAAAATGCCATAAATCAATAACCTATTTTGTAGGCACTATAACTTTTGCGAAAACCAATCAATATATGCTTATAGCAATTTTTTTTTACCAAAAATATGTAGAAGAATACATATTGGCCTAAACTGAGAATTTTTTTTTTTTTTTTTTTTTTAATTGGGGATATTTATGTTTCAATGATTTTTATTTAAGTTTTCACAGAACCATAACAAAGATCTCAACATTACATTGTGCATTGCATGGCGACCACAGTACATCATACATACAGAAAGTACAGGGAGTCTGCCTCTTGTCATTTCAATACCAAACAACCTATACTGGTATAGGCTATACCCTATGTGTTCTGGTGCTTGTGGTGTATTGAACTTATCTTACTGTGTTAAAATTGGGGATATTTATTATAGAAAAATGTAAACATATTTTGTTTTTGTTTTTTTTCAAAATTGTTGCTATATTTTTCTTTATAGCGCAAAAAATAAAAACCACAGAGGTGATCAAATACCACCAAAAGAAAGCTCTATTTGTGGGGAAAATTTTAAAAAAAATTCATTTGAGTACAGTGTTGCATGACCGCACAATTGTCATTCAAAATGTTGCAGTGCTGAAAGCTGAAAATTGGCCTGGGCAGGAAGGGGGTGAAGATGCCTTGTATTGAAGTAGTTAAAGGAGAACAGATCACAGAAGTGGATCATTTACTTAACTGCACTGGAACATTATTCCTTAGCTATATATCAGGTATTTGCCTATAATTGATGCACCTGTGATTGGTGGTACATGTATCCATTTTATGTTTGATTTGTATATCTAATATATGGTTTTGAAGCACACTTTTCACATTTATTCACAAATGGACTGCACAACGCCATTTACATTTAAATGATAGCTGTGTTTAGCTGGACAATGTAAATGATGCTAAATTTCCATCTTGAGATATTATTTTCATTATTCTATTGTGTGTGGCTGCCTGAATGAAAGAAATCTAATTGTAACAGACACAGTATATCTAAACAGCTATTGTATTCTGGCACCTGTAGTACCTGCAGCTTTCAGCGTACCTGGACAGGGACTGCATCTGTATGCTGTCACTGTTTGGATGAAAAATTTCCACCCAGCTTCCACCCAGCTCCCTCAGTTGAATAATTAAAAAGCTTTTTGTTGACTGAGTCCCCTAAAAATTGAGCCACCCTTTTTTTGGATGTACTTTCTTGTTGACCTCCTTTTGAAAATATTAGTTGCCTGGCTGTACCTGGCTTTAACACTTTTGTAGCACAAACTTAGAACAATTAGGAGACATTTCCGCAGTCTCCTTTTCTACACCAATCAGACTGCAGAAGTGTAAGGGTCCTTTCACACGGGCTGTCCGATCAGGTCCACCTGTCAGCTTTTCAGGTGGACCTGATCGGATCCTGCAGTCTCCTCTATGGAGAGGCAGATGTCTGCTGACACCCGCCACCATCTGATCCGATCCTGCCTGCAAAAAACAGATGAATAATGGTCCCATTTTCCATCTATCTGGCGGATCTGATAGCATTGGATGGAAACGGACAGGCAGTCAGTTTCCATCCCATTTCCCCATAGAGGACAGCAGGATTGTGTCTGTTCTGCACAGACCTGTCATCCTCCTGCTCAGCGGGGATCAGCCAAGTGATCCCCCGCTGAGGAAGTGGATTGCATCAAACGGAGGCGTCCCTGTGAAAGGGGACTAACTGTGTAGGAAGTTAAAAAGGTTAGAGGCTACAGCAGGTGCTGATTTGGGTCAGACGTTTGTGAACATAGCCAAGAACCTCACAAGCACCGGGATATACATGATTGTGTTATTGCTTAGCAACAGTGCAGGAAATCATTGCTGACCCTGGATGATGCCTGAACAAAGATGGCTCTAGCCTTAGAAAAGCAGATGAAGGCATTGTCAGGTAGACTACTGTGATCTTTGCGAGAGTTAATAAATTCCTATAAGTATTACACATACACAATACTTAGCATACGTGTTCCTAAACATAAAAAAAAGTCTACATGATGATATCTGATGCCACCTTAAGGCTGCTTTCACACTGAAAGCGCTGGCCATTAGCGGTAAAGCACCACTCGTTTCAGCGGCGTTTTACCGCTTTTATTTCGCCCACTGGCAGGGCACCTTTAACCCCAAATAAGGGGTTAAAAACTCCCATGTTGCAGTGCTTTCGAGTCACTTTTCATGTGCTTTGGAAGCACTGCCCATTCATTGCAATGGGCAGGGGCGTTGTGGGGGCGCTGTATACAGCTCTGCCAAACTGCTTAAAGGTTTGCTTGTAGGTATTCTCTTCACATACAGTTAACTGTGACAGGACAGTCTTGCTTGCTGAGAGGAGAAGTGGGACTACAATTGTATCATACTTACTTTCTCATGCAGAAATGTCATATTATATTCAGAATGTGTTTTGTATTTTCCTGCTGTTTTGTGAAATCCTGTAACTGTTCTCTAGCTTGTCTAAAGCAGCCATCTTGGAGAAGCCTCATGTTCTGATTGGTACCAAGTTCTCTTGAGATTTTGTCCACTATTTTCTGTTAGCTTCCAGGGACACAACAGGGATCCTCTGATACACTGCTGCTGTGCTTGTGATATAAGATCACCTGAGACAGTTTATTTTCCTGTTAAATCATCTCTGTTGCAGCTGTGGGACCTGCTTATGGACACCAGCCTATGGCAAGTAATCAAAATGTGCCTTGTATACCACTGATGTGACTGAAGAGGAGAATAATAACTACAGTGCTAGTTTACTGAGCTGCCTTCTGTATCTTTAGTGAATGGGCTGTGAATCTGTGCCATATATGCTAACAAGAGCACTGTTACTCCACTTTTGTTCATATACAATACCACGCAGTGTGTTTCCCTCTATAATACAGCCATGCTAATTCCCCCGCTTACACACTGCTTGCAGGACTTTTTTTTAACAGCACGCAAGCACACTGCCTGGGTGTGAAAGCAAACATTGCAATAAATGGGAGGCAGTTTTTAGGTGCTTTACATGTGCAATTTCTAGAGCTAAAATGCCTGAAAACTGCCTCAGTGTGAAAGGGGTCTAAATGTTACAGGAAGAAAAGAAAACTCTGAATTTGTACCTACTGAAAACACACCATAGTTTCCCATTAGGGTCATGGCAATTTTATAAATGCAGCCCTAACAAAGCATTCACCTTCTTACTGAATACCTCTGCCAAATATACAATTAGCACACAGCATTAAAAACACAGTCCGAAAAAATTGGGTTTATGTCTTCCACGCATAAAAAAAAAAAAAAAAAACATCAGGAAAGAAGTAGACTTTTATAAACTGAAAACATCACCAAAATGATCTCTAAAACATAGAACACATTCTCAAATACATAACCCAAAGCCAAGCATTAGGCCGGTAATCCCAAACATCTGATTATGAAGCTGTTAAATGGAAAAAATGTAATTTTAGAGGGCAAAACAAAAGTGTAAAAAGCGTAATAGAGATGACTTGAACGCTGTTTAAAAAAAAAAGCAAGAGAAAGAAAAACATAGGTTTGGATTTTATTATCCTAACCACAGAATAAGTGAGCTGTTGAACCTGGAAATCTAACGCTCTAAGTCGTATTTGTCTTTTTCACCATACCATTAGGAGATGTCAGCAGCATGGGCATTAAATCATTCCTCCTCTTGTGAAGAATGTCGTGGTGCTGATGGAGCAGTGGAAACTAGAAAGGTAAAAGCAAAAAAAACTACAAATCTCCAGGAAAATAAGCCCACTATAACGCTAAATTACAGGGTAAGGGGATAATAAACGGCACAGTGGTCAGTTAATATGATCCTTTAGCGCTGCGGGAACAAGTGGACCCTAACCACGAATCCCACAAACTCGTTTTTCATATGTGGTTTTAGAAAAAGGAGAAGCAATCGTATGTATATATTACTTATCCAATTGACTAGGAGTTGAAAGCATGTTAACCTCTTATATTTTACATTACAGCTTTACCACAATGGACATGCGGTCTCTGTATGATGAAGTTATTATATCTCTACTACATAAGTAAAAATAATATGTCAGAGCATAGGAGCAATGAGGTTGTGCACAGTGCCATACTCAATTGCAATCAGTTAGAGATCATTTCTTAAAGAGGACTTGCACTGTGGAAGCTGCTCTCAAAAAAGGACAGCAGAGGACAAAGAATGTATTGCATGTATTGTTTGTGGTCTCTCTGCAGCTAATCTTCTTCCCATAACTGACTTTTCATGCTTAATTCCACACGGTGTCTCTTTGTGGAGGAGGCTATTTGGTAGAGGAGCGGGGCTCTGGTGGGATAATATACAAGAAGTAGCTGTAGAAGTAGTGGAAGAACAGGTCCACAGAATGAATGAAGCAGAAGCAGGAAGATACTTGAACTGCAGATCTTCGGGTACAGGTTCTCCTCCAGCAAAAATCACAATAGTTACATCACTGAACCCTACTGTAAGGGTTTTTTCACAACCAGCCATTGGGGAGGAGTGTCAGGGCTGGGCTCCTGCTACTTAATGAGCAGCTCTTTTTTTCAGTGCTCAGAAGTTGCTCAGCTGTCAGTTAAATGCCAGCCACTCCTTGTTACAAAGGTAACTCATCTGGTTACCATTAACCTGCCTCATTAGTCCAGCCTACAGCCAGCCCCATTTTACTATTTAAGCAGCTTAGCCAATTTCCTCCTTGCCCTTGCATGGTCTATGATCTCTACGTGCTTCCTTCTTGTGCTCCTGTGTATGACTTGGCCTGGCGGACGTCCCTTCCGATTCCCCTTCTTGAATTTTATTCCTGCCTGTGCTGACTTCTGGTTTCCTGACCCAGGATCGTCTGATTAACCACTCTGGCATCTAAACCCTGGCTTCAGTTTTTTGGCTACATTACTGAACTGTGTTGGGTTCAGGGGCGGATCCAGGGGGGGGCAACGGGTCAATTGCCCCCTCCGAGAATAGGAGTGGTAGGTGTCACCGCGGGTGAGAGTCGAGAGCCGGCGGGCGGCTCCATGGCAGAGAGCACGGGCGGCTCCGTCGGGGAGAGACAGCGGGTGGCTCCGCGGACGGCCCGGCTCAGTGTCAGTGTGTGAGTAGCTGCTGGCCTATCAGGGAGCCGGTGGGCGGGCAGAGAGATGACATCATCTCTCACTGCCCGGCGCCCGTCCTGCATCCCTGAAGTTCCGTGTAGTGTGCAGGCAGCCACGGCAGCAGAGAGATTACTTCATCTCTCTGCTGCTTTACTGGTAATCTGCTGCCTGGGACAATTATATAGCAATTATAACAAGAGACAATTATGGCAGGCAAGTGACAATCTCTGCATCATGTGGCATGGGACGTGGCAAGTGGCAATCTGCATTGTGCGGCATGGGACGTGGCAAGTGACAATCTGCATCGTGTGGCATGGGACATGGCAAGTGGCAATCTGCATTGTGCGGCATGGGACGTGACGAGTAACAATCTGCATCTGGTGACAGGTGACAATCTGCAACGTGTGGCACGAGACGTGGCAAGTGACACTCTGCATCGTGTGACATGGCAAGTGACAACCTGCATCTGGTGACAGGTGACGTGGCAAGTGACAATCTGCAACGTGTGGCATGGGACGTGGCAAATGGCAATATGCAACGTGTGGCATGGGACGGGGCAAGTGACAATCTGCATCTGGTGGCAGGTGACGTGGCAAGTGACAATCTGCATCGTGTGGCATGGGACGTGGCAAGTGACAATCTGCAACGTGTGGCATGGGAAGTGACAATCTGCAACATGTGGCATGGGATGTGGTAAGTGACAATCTGCATCTGGTGAAAGGCGACGTGGCAAGTGACAATCTGCAACGTGTGGCAGGTGACGCGCTCGGGGCTCCCACTGATGCTGCATTATGGTGAGTTGAACCATTTAATTTTTTATAACAATGTAATAATAGTAATGTGCTTCAATCATCCTGACACCATAACAACCATGGCGTCGTGATGATTGAAGTGCTAACACTAGCCATTTCCCTGATAAATTTACCCCAAAAAAAAAACATATTTTCTGCAAGCGCCCCTCCCGAGACTAGGCTCTGGATCCGCCCCTGGTTGGGTTTGCCATTTCATAAAAGGTGTGATTTTAACTGCACTTTCTATCTCCATCTGGTTCATGGTTACTGACAGGGAGGAAGTAAAAATGAGAAGGTGAGCCACGGTTTTACCGCCTTCCCCAGCTGCCCACCAGAATTCTAACATGCTTTGCTCCATGGCCAAAGCAATTTTAATTGCAGGCTGCAGAGTTATACAGGAGACACCACCTGTCAAGCTCATCCAATCAGATTAATGGGGCCATAGCACAACTGCAAGACAAATGCTTGGCTCCCAGTTGTGGCACAGTCCCACTATGCAAAATTGCCATTCAGCAATTTAAAAAAAGTAAAGAAAAAAGGCGGCAGTAGCACCTCCTAAACACCTGCCAACTGCTGCTATACTATTTTTGGAAAATCATATTCTGAATTACTTTACAGAGGGAGGTAAGCATTACCACCAGTGCGAAAGAGCCCCAAATCTCATGTGATTCGAAGTCAGAGGCAGCAGTGCGTTAGATTATCTGACACTGCAGATATACAGCTATGAGGTGCAAGGCACAAGAAATGCTCTTATATTTTTCAGGAAGAAATGAAGCTAAAGATAAATTACAAATGGCATAGCAAATCTTACAAATTTGAGATCAAGTCCACCTTAAAGCTATACTGCTGCCAAAACTTTATTTGTGTTTGTGATAGGGTTAGTAAGCATCAAGATGCTTTAAGAATATCAGGAAAAAAGGGCCATGCCAGAAATAGTGTCCAGAAATACTTTTATTAAAAATGAAAAAACAAAAACAAATTTTGGGGTTAAAAGTCCCTTCATCATGGCTCAACTTTAACGCATAACTCCTAATTTTGTTTTCAATAGAGTTAGTAAAAGACAGAACCTCTGTCAAACTGCTTTAAAATGTAGAGAGAAAAATGCCAAGCCATTTGTATGGAGCACAAAATTAATTTTGTTACAAATTAAAAAAAAAAAAAGCCAATGCATTTTGGGGATTAAAATCCTCCTTCATCAGGGCTTAAAACAAACTCTCTTGAAGTTTGAAATTGGGTAACTGTTTAGGAAAAATAACTGTTGGGGAAATTAAAACAAAAAACTGCTATTTTAAACTTTATGTGTCTTTTTAAAACTGGTTTTAATGAAATATTATAATAAAATGTGTACAGTATATTTGTATATATTCGTGTTTTGTGTGTATGTGGTACAGAGAAAATCCAACTACTTCAGTGTCTGGCTTGGCAGGATGATATAAAAGAAAAAACCTAGCAATTTTGGTAAAACAGATGTAAATAGTTTTTTGCATGATTCATTCCAATGGAGGTTCCAAAAGCTTTTAAAATACAGAATTCTGCATTTTCTCACAATGCCCTTGCCAAGCACACAAGGTTTAAAGTCCACAGATTTCTATCTAATAGACAGGCAACGGCTAAAATCCTTATTGTAGTTGTATAAAACAAATTGATCCATAGACCTCTGTTGATTTGTGGCTTCTTTTATAAGTTCACATCACCACCTTGTCCCTGACATCATCAAGTAGAAACTTGATGCAGCTCTGGTGAGTTTTTCCACATTTTGTTATGTTACAGCCTTATTCTAAAATAGATTAAATTTATTATTTAAATTCATTATTCATTATTTTCCACAAAATTATAAAAACATTACCCCATAATGACAACATGAAAGAAGTTTCAAATTTATTAAAAATAAAAAATGAAAAAAATCCCATGTACATAAGTATTCATAGTCTTTTCTCAATACTTTGTTGGAGCACCTTTGGCACCAATTACAGCCTGAAGTCTTTTTGAGTATGATGCTACAAGCTTGGCACACCTACTTTTGGGCAGTTTCTTCTATTCTTCTTTGCAGGACCTCTCAAACTGCATCTGGTTGGATGGGAAGCGTCAGTGCACAGCCATTTTCAGATCTCTCCAGAGATGTTCAATCGGGTTCAAGTCTGGGCTCTGTCTGGGACACTCAAGGACATTCACAGAGTTGTCCTGTAGCCACTCCTTTGTTATCTTGGCTGTGTGCTTAGGGTCATTGTCCTGTTGGAAGATGAACCTTCTCCCCAGTCTGAGATCCAGAGCGTTCTGGAGCAGGTTTTCATCAAGGGTGTCTCTGTACATTACTGCATTCATCTTTCCCTTGATCCTGACTAGTCTCCCAGTTGCTGCCACTGAAATATATTCCCACAGCATGATACTGCCACCACCATGATTCACTGTAGGGATGGTATTGGCCAGGTGATAAGCTGTGCCCGGTTTCCTCCAGACATGACGCTTGCCATTCAGGCCAAATAGATCAATCTTTGTTTCATCAGACCAGAGAATGTTGTTTCTCATGGTCTGAGAGTCCTTCAGGCAGTCCTTTGGGTGGCTTTTGGCAAGCTCCAGATAGGCTGTCATGTGCCCTTTACTGAGAAGTGGCTTCTCTACCATACAGGCCTGATTGGTGGAGTGCTGCAGAGAAGGTTGTTCTTCTGGAAGGTTCTCCTCTCTCCAAAGAGAAACACTGGAGCTCTGGAGCTCTGTCAGAGTGACTATCGGGTTTTTGGTCACCTCCCTGACTAAGGCCCTTCTCCCCCGATCGCTCAGTTCTGCCAGGCAGTCTACTCTAGGAATAGTCCTGGTGGTTCATAACTTCTTCCATTTACGGATGATAGAGGCCACCCACTGAGCTCATTGGGACTTTCAATGCTGCAGACATTTTTCCTTCTATACCCTTTCCCAGATCTGTGCCTTGATACAATCCTGTGTCAGAACTCTACAGACAATTCCTTGGACTTCACGGCTTGGTTTGTGCTCTGACATGCACTGTTAACTGTGGAACCTCATATAGACAGGTGTGTGCCTTTCAAAATCATGTTCAATAGACTGAATTTACCACAAGTGAACACAAGTGAAGTTGTAGAAACATCTCAATGATGATCAGGGGAAACAGGATGCACCTGAGCTCAATTTTGAGTGTCATGACAAAGACTGTGAATACTTTTGTAAATGGGAATTTTTTTCATTCTTCTTTCCTTTAATCCATTTTGCAATAAGGTTGTAACATAACAAAAGGTGGAAAAAGTGAAGCGCTGTGAATACTTTCTGCATGCACTGCAGGTTCACGATGAAAAAATGTAAACAAGTAGTTTTGCATGCTTGTGATTCGATGATGGAAGTCAGCAAAGCTTTACTTCATTCAAAATTCCCTGGCAAAGTTCACGTTACATTGAAAAGTCATTTTGCCTTTAGTAAATCAGTCAAACTGTAACCAGGCATTCAATCTAAGGTATCCACACTGTATTAAACTTTTTAGCACATCCTATAGATGCTATATAGCTATAGAGAAACGTTTTAAAAGCTTAAGGTATTTTACCTTAATGCATAAAATCATTCAGTATGTAGCTCTCCCCAGCTCCCTTTAGTCTTATCTCAATCCAGCACTGTGCACAAGAGCAGTGGCTCACTTGACTCTCACCCACCTCATAGGCTCAGACACAGTACTGGATGGAAGATACAAGGGTCTGTCAGGAGTTTAGAATCTCATTGACCTTTTATACACACACACTAAATACAAGCAAACAGATCACAGGTGAGGATGGTTACCTTTAATAGTCATTCAAATCCCTTTGTGTCAACTTGTGTGCATGTTATCAGGCCAAAATTACCATGGTATGTAAATTTTGATCAGGGTCATTTGGGTAGTTTCTGTTGTTATTATGATTTAAAAAGAGTAAACACTGTTGATTGATAATAAATGGCTTCATCCAAACACTAACAAATGAAAGAAAAGTTTTTGTGTTATCATTCATATTCTCTGAAAAATTGCCAAGAAATCATAAATTCTGCCAGGGTATGTAAACTTATGAGCAAAACTGTATGTGTGTGAAGCACGGCTATTTATTGGTGATCTGACTCCAGTTATTGACCTGGATTATCAGGGCTGGGAAAAACTGTGTGTTACCCTTGTGAACTATGCACATCTTTGCAGGGTACAGAACATTGTAGGGAATGTTACTGTCTCCAAGTCATTTTTTGATGCTCATAATTGCAACTTTCAGTGTGGAAGTGAAGAAATCTGCAATGTTATTTATTGTGAAAATCCTGCGAGGCACTAAATGAAAATGAAAGCCAAAAGATAGGCTGACTATGCTGCTGGTACTGTTGACACTCATAAATGTGGCAAGTATATTTCAAATGTAAATTGTACTACAGTAACCGAAGTAATGGAACAAAAATAATAATAACAATATTTATAAAAAATTTAGGATCACAGTGCTCGATACACCAAAATATACATCAATAAATCCAATATTAGTGGATTTATTGAAACCGCAAAAGGGCACAAATACATTTTAGGGAGATAATCCTCCAAATTTCCCAAATTTTGCTGCATAATTAGTCTGTGCATTTTTTATGCTTTCAAGGTCTGCCGCCACAGGATTAATTGTGTTTTCAATATAGTTGATCCTCTGTTCTGCATTAGTCATTTTGTGCCTTATTTTATGCAGATTATGTTTTAATTTTGACAACCCCACTTTCACATTTTCAATTTGTTTGTTGTTTGTTGTTAGGGAGGACTGGCTCTCTCTATTATATACTGTATTTAAATGTCTGTTCATCATTGTCAGCTTGTTGTCAGGGCTGGCTTAGCCCTTCCTCCTCTGGGCTGGCCGCTCAGCTGTCAGCTAATTGCCAGCTCTCTTCTCTCTCCACAGTTACCAGCTTTTCCCGATGATGCTCGTCTGGCCTGCCTATTTAAAGCCTTCCAGGTGATTTCTCCATTGCCTTCACGTTGGTCACATCACAAGGAACCATCTCCTGCTATTTGTTTCAAGACTGGCTTGCTGACATTCCTCCTGGCTTTTATCCTGCTTGCAGTTGCTCTCCTTGGATCCCTGACTTCTGGCCTGGCTGATTACCCGATCTGGTTTATGAACTTTGGACTGGCTGACTACCCGATCTGGCTACTGGACTCTGGCTATGCTTGACTACGCTTTTTTCTATTTACCTTTTTATTTTTATTATTAATAAACAAGTGTGATTTGATTGTACTTCTGTCTCAGTCTGTTACATGGTTCCTGACAGTACGTGAAGGCCATGAATTCAGAAGATACAGACAATCCACTTGTTGGTAATATTTTTTCCAGATTGGATGAGCAAGATCACCACATGGATCAGTTTGCCATAGCATTACAAACGCTCCTGAATCGCACGGCTCACCTGGAATCCCCCACGGTGGCTGCTCCGGTACAACCTGAGTCACAGGCCGTCCCTGCTGCTGCGCCAGTCTCGGTGCAGGCACCGCCTTGAGTATTACCTCGATAAGAGGTATGTCTGGTTCTGCTCCACTTCCCCAGCGATTTGGGGGCGATCCAGTTCAATGCAGAGGGTTTCTCAATCAGGTTGAGATATACTTCAAGATGCTGCCCCAGGCGCTTCCCACGGACAGAAGCAAAGTAGGTTTCGTGATATCTTTGGTTTCTGAGAGAGCCTTGGCCTGGGCTAACCCTCTATGGGAGACGCAAAAATCTGGTTTATGAACTTTGGACTGGCTGACTACCCGATCTGGCTACTGGACTCTGGCTATGCTTGACTACGCTTTTTTCTATTTACCTTTTTATTTTAATTTATTAATAAACAAGTGTGATTTGATTGTACTTCTGTCTCAGTCTGTTTCATGGTTCCTGACACTTGTTCAGCAGAATGATGTTCTTTATCAGTAGAGTCATCTGGGTTTATACGTAATGGGGCTTTGGGTAGATGTCTCCTTTATGCTACCTCTCTAACTCACTATTACTGTTTGCAAATTCCACTGCTGTTTAATTTTGACCATTATAGACAATGCAAGAGACTCCAGAGAGGGTAAAATACCTTACAGCGTCAGAAATGGCAAAGCAGGACAGCAGGGTAATTCTATGGATCGTTAGGCCATGGTGGAGAAATGCAGCCTACAAACCAGACATAAGTCACTTCTCGCACTCAAGTTCTTCCACTATAGCCTTTGACTTATTTCAATGAATCTAGGTCTAGGAGATACTTACATCAACATCTTTGTACTAACAAAGAATGTACATTCACAATGAAGTGTATTGTAGTGTTCATACCTGTAGATGCCACTATTTACAGTTGTTACATGTATAATACTTTCTATACTCTATGTCAAGTTAGTTCTAGTTCCTGTTCTGCTATACTCAGAATCCCGCAGGTGTATTATGGATGCCTGAACTTGTTATGCCGTGTACACACGACCGGACTTTTCAACAGCAAAGGTCCGACGGAACGAATTCACCGGACAATTCAATCGTGTGTGTGCTTCATCGGACCTTTGCAGTCTAAAAATCAGACGGACTTTAGAAATAGAACATGTTTCAAGTTTTTCCGCCAGAACAAGTTCCTATCAAGAAATCCGTTCGTGTGTATGCTAGTCCGACGGTCAAAAACTGATGCTAGGGCAGCTATTGGCTACTGGCTATGAACTTTCTTATTCTTTTCCGGTCGTACGTCATCATGTTCAAATCTGTCGGACTTTGGTGTGATTGTGTGTGGCCAAGTCCGTTCGTTCGGAAAGTCCGTCGTAACTCCGCCGAAAGTCCGTTGTGAAGACTGTTGGACCTAGTCTGCCAGAAAGTCCGGTCGTGTGTATGCGGCATTAGACTTACAAGACACAACAAGATTGGCTCTTCTATCTCTACAGCAGCCTGCACCTTTTCTTTCACACCCTGGTGAGCCTGGAATGACTTTTACTTCTTGGATTCATAAGTTTGAAAATTACATACTTGCTGCTAATAAGGCAGACGTGTGTCAGGGCCCAGATCTGAACCTGCAAACTCTGTTGTGTCTGGCAATGTCTCTTCTAGCCAATTGGAATGCTGAACAGCTCCCTGGACAATTCCTTCAATGATCCTGCCAGTTAGTTTTGCACAGAATGGCCCCGATCATCCTTTTCTGGGGTCCCTCAGTGGCACTGGTGACTCCTCCTCGCATCGGGTGTCCACATTGGAGAAGCACTCTCCTTGGTGTACACTGTGTGTGAGTGCGCTCCCGAGTCCCACATCTGTGTCCATTCACACAGAATGCAGGACTCGGCCCCACTCCCCACGCCGCGCCATTGGATTTGATTGACAGCAGCGGGAGCAAATGGCTGCGCTGCTATCAATCTATCCAGGACAGGAGACACCGGGTAGAGCTATCCTCCCATTTAAGAAAAAAAAAAAAGCAATATGAATTCTGGTAACATGACAGCATAATGGTGAATTCACAGTACAACCTATAGTAGCTGTGGGAAATTGGTTGCTTTCTATGAATTTGGTGCTCTAACACAGTGGTCCCCAACCTTTTTGGCACCAGGGACCGGTTTTGTGGAAGAATATTTTTCCAGAGCCCCGTGGGGGGGGGGGGGGGAATGGGGATCTGTTGCATTAGTGGTTCAATCATCCCGATACCATAATAGCAGGACAATTGAAGCATATTATTTATATTATTACAATATAATACAATGATTATATAGTTCAACGCACCATAATGTAGAATCATTGGGAGCCCTAAGCTTGTTTCCCTGCAACTAGACAGTGTTATGGTGTCAGGATGACTGAAGCATGTTATTTCTATTACATTGAAATATATAATGAAATTGTTCAACTCACCATAATGCAGAATCAGTGGGAGCCCTGGGCTTGTTTTCTTGCAACTAGGTGGTCCCATCTTGGGGTGATAGGAGACAGTGACACTCAAAGTGTGTTGTTTATGTCCAGTCTACTCTCGTTTTGTCACTGTAGAAAACCCAGCTTCACAAAGATAGGATGTTGGAAATGGCAGCAGGCTTTTCAGTACTTTTGTGTCAAATGCAGGATATTCTGCCATGGCTTTAACCTAGAACATATGGAGATTTTAAGTTGTCTCAAACACACTTTTAAGGCCACCATCATTTGTGATCTCAAGCAGTTGATCCTCTTGTAGCATGGACAAAGTGGATTCACCGGGCTTATTATCAAATGGGTCACTGATCCATTCCTTCCCAGTTTTTTTTTTTTTTGTGGTTGGGAATTAATGCTCAAACTCTTTTGAAAGCTGATAGAGGTGATCATGCAACAGCTGGGTGAAAGAAGGTCCTGGCTCAGTCTCTTTCAAAACCTCTGATAATGTTGGAAACATGTCAAAAATCCAATTTTTCACTCGTCGCCACCATAATTCCAGTTTGGCTTTGAATGCAGCCACTTTATCTGCAGACTTGAACACAGTTCTCATTTTCCCCTGAAGTGACAGCTTGAGTTTGTTGAGCAGGTTAAATATGTCACACACATAACCAAGTTTCGTGACCCATTCTGTGACACTGAAATGTGCTGCAAGTGGTGACTGTTTTTCAGAAAGAAATCTCTGGAGCGGCTCTCATAACTCAAACACTCTGACCAGTGATCTACCTTTAGAAAGCCATCTCACTTCTGTGTATAAGAGAAGTCGTGTGTGCTCTGTGTGTTAAGGGTAGGTACTTTATTGTGGTTGATCATTTTAATCACATCCTGCAAAACGTTGTTCAGTTCAGGTGACATGTTCCTGCTAGCCAGCATTTCTCTATGGAGGACTCACATTCGGAAGCAACCTCCTTGACCCGAGTGGTAAGACCTCTAAGTCCAATCATGGCAGCAGCTCCGTATGTGCATATACCAACACAAAATTACCAATTCAGTTTTCCTGACATATAATCATTTAAAGACTTGAATAATTCTGCAGCTGTGGTGTTGGTTGGCAACAAGAGTGCACATAACATATCATCATGTACATCCTCCTGAAAAACATATCGCACAAAAACAAGCATTGTTGCCTTGTTGTCAACAGCAGTAGACTCGTCAACCTGTGTGGAATACCATGGGGACTTCTTAATTGTCTCTATCAATTGTGCCCAAATATCTGCTGTGATTTCATCAATTCGTCTAGCTACAGTGCTAAAGAGGAACACGTGGAATCTTTTCAGGCGCAGCTTCTCCTAAAATTTCACAGCAAATGTCCTTTGCAGCAGGCAGGATCAACTGTTCTTTGATTGCAAAGGGTTTCTTAGATTTAGCAATGCGGTTAGCCATTAAGAATGGGGCTCTCAATGCAGATGCATTTATCGAAGAGGTGGCCTTCAATAATTGCTTCTGTTCTTCGTGCTCACGTTTTTTTTCTTTTGAAAACCTGTCACCAGATTTGGATTGTCACTTTTCTGCCCCAGATGTGGATTGTCACTGCTGCGGCCTGTCACCAGATGTGGATTGTCATTTTTCTGCCCCCAGATGTGGATGGTCACTGCTGCGGCCTGTCACCAGATGTGGATTGTCACTTCTGCGGCCTGTCACCAGATGTGGATTGTCCCTTTTGTGCCCCCAGATGTGGATTTTCACTTCTGCAGCCTGTCACCAGATGTGGACTGTCACTTTTCTGTCCCAGATGTGGATTGTCACTGCTGCGGCCTGTCACCAGATGTGGATTGTCACTTTTATGCCCACCCGATGTTGATTGTGGCAGAAACCATGAAATCAGGCCTAGACAGAAGTACAGTTAAATCATACTTGTTTAATAATAAAAGTAAAAAGAACAAACATAGTCAAAACATAGCCAATGCTCAGTGACCGAAACGGATAGTCAACCAAGCCAGAAGTCAGGGATCAATATAGGGGAACAGCAAGCAGGATTTGGAGTCAGAAGGGATGTCAGCAAAGCAAGTCTTGAACAGGATCACAGGAGATGGTTTTGGTGATGTTGACCAATGTGAAGGCAGTGCTCCTCTGGACTGAATGGCTTAAGTAGGCAGGACTGATGAGCAGGATATCATCAACAGCTGAGTAACTGTGGACAGATAGGAGCTGGCAATTAGCCGACAGCTGAGCAGCCAGCTCAGAAAAGGAAGGGCTGAGCCCAGCCCTAATAGTAACCCCTCCTCAATGACCCCCTCCCCCTCGGAGGACCACCAGGCTTGAGGGGAAAACATCTATGGAAATCATGGAGGAGGTCAGGGGCATGTATGTCCGAGGATGAGACCCAAGAGCGTTCCTCTGGACCATACCCTTTCCAATGAACCAGGCACTGTATGCGCCCACGGAACCTATGGGAGTCAACAATGGACTGTACTTCATACTCCTCATGCTTCTTAACCTGTACAGGGTGAGAACGTGGCACAGAGGTGGTAAAACGGTTGCAGACTAAAGGTTTTAATAAGGAGACATGAAATACATTTGAAATACGCATTTTAGAAAAAAGGTCTAATACGTAAGCCACTGGGTTAATCCTGCAAAGAATACGGAAATGCCCAAAAAACCGAGGTGCGAACTTCAGTGAGGGAACACGAAGTCGGAGGTTGTGAGATGACAGCCTGACCCTGTCCCCAACCTGGTAGGAAGGCGCAGGCATATGTTGACGGTCAGCATGGAGTCTGTACCTATCATTAGCATGTCGCAAAGCTTCCTGGACTTGTGCCCAAGGGGAACAAAGACCACGGAGATGCTCCTCTAATGCAGGAATACTCTGCAGAATAAACAAATCAGGCAACATGGAAGGTTGGAAACCATAATTCACCATAAACTGGGACAATCGGGAAGCAGAATTGAATTGAAGACACTGTTGTGAGCAAACTCTGCCCACAGTAATAGGTCTGACCAGTTGTTATGATGGACTATTTTTGGTTCGTTCTCCAGCCCCATTATTTGGGTGACACACAGAGGAGAAAGCAAGCTGAATTTCCAACTGTGCACAAAAGGCACAGCAGAACCTGGACACACACTGACTACCCCTGTCCGAAACAATCACCTTGAGTAGCCCATCTAAGCGAAAGATCTCCCGAGCAAAAACGGAAGCCAGTTCCTTAGAAGTGGGCAACTTAAGTGGAATACAATGACACATCTTTGAGAACCGGTCAACTACCATAAGTATAACTGTGTTGCCCTGGGAGTTGGATAACTCCACAATGAAATCCATAGACAGGTCGGTCCAGGGCCTCTCTCCATTGGGTATGGGTGGTAGGAGGCCCACTGGAAGGTGTTGTGGAGTCTTACTCTGAGCACACACAGAACAGACAGCTACAAAGGCAGTTACATCAGCAAGAAGACTAGGCCACCCCAATTGTTGGGAAATGGCCCAAAAGAGTTCATTCCTCCCAGGTTGGCCAGCAGCCTTGGAAGAATGGTAAGTCTGGAGCATGGCAGTATGGAGACTCTCTGGGACAAAGCAGCAGTCACAAGGTTTCTCAGGAGGAGCATGGACATGAGCAGCAAGAATTTTGTTACCCAAAGGAGAAGTGAGACTGGTGAGCCAGAATACGATCAGGAGGAATCACAGGAACTGGAACCAACTCCAACTTGGAAGTGGAGGAAAATTGTCATGACAAGGCATCAGCCCTTACATTCTTAGTACCAGGTAGGAATGAGATAAATTAATTGAAACTTGAGAAGAAAAGTGCCCTTCTGGGAGAGATTTGTTTAGCCTCAGATAATAATGTGAGATTCTTATGGTCAGTAAGAATGAGAATCGGCACAGTGGTACCTTCGAGGAGATGTCTCCATTCTTTCAGGGCTAAAATGATCGCCAACAGCTCTCTGTCACCAATCTGGTAATTGCACTCTGCAGGTGACAATTTCTTGGAAAAGTAGCCACAAGGATGCATAGCGCTCTCAGAGGTAGGACGTTGAGACAGAAGGGCGCCAACACCAGTCTCAGAAGCATCAACCTCAAGGATAAAAGGTAAGGATCAGGATGTGCCAATACAGGAGCAGAAACAAAGGCAGCCTTGAAACTCTCAAAGGCCTTAATGGACTCCGGAGACCAACTCTGTGGGTTACCGTCCTTTCTGGTTATATCAGTCAGGGGCTTGACAGAGAAAAGAAGTTACGAATAAACTTCCAATAATAGTTGGCAAAGCCCAGGAGATGCTGCCAAGGATGTAAACCCATGGGTCGGGGCCACTGTAGAACTGCCAAAAATTTCTCTGGGTCCATCGAAAAACCAGCAGTGGAAATTACATAACCCAGGAATTTAACCTGTTCATGATGGAACTCGCACTTCTCCAATTTACAGTAGAGATTGTTCTCTCTTAGTTTCTGAAGCACACGACAGACATCTGTGTGATGGCTCTCCGGGGACTGAGGATATCATTGAGATAAACCACCACACATAACTGCAACAAATCCCAGGGGACATCATTAATAAATTCCTGGAAAATTGCAAACGCGTTATAAAGGCCAAATCAATGTAGTGAAACAGCAAGCAGGATCTGGAGTCAGAAGGGATGTCAGCAAAGCAAGTCTTGAACATTGCAAGAGGTTTCTGTGATGTTGACCAAGGCGAAGGCAGAGCTCCTCTGGACTGGATGGCTTAAGTAGGCAGGACTGACGAGCAGGATATAATCAACAGCTGAGTAACTGATAGGAGAGATAGGAGAGATAGGAGCTGGCAATTAGCCGACAGCTGAGCAGCCACCTCAGAGCAGGAAGGGCTGAGCCCAGCCCTGACAAATTGTCACTTTTCTGCCCCCAGACATGGATTGTCACTGCTGCAGCCTGTCACCAGATGTAGATTGTGACTTTTCCACCCCCCAGTGTGGATGGTCACTGCTGCGGTCTGCCCATAGATGTGGATTGTCATTTCTGGGGCCTGCCCCCAGATGTGGATTGTCACTGTCATCTGCCACCAAAACATAACAGATTGTCACTAATTGATTTATTGTAAAAGCCCCCCCCCCCAGCAGTGCAGAGTACACTGTAATTACAGTCTCTCAGCACAGTTTACAGATCGCTGGAAAGCTGGCAGGGTTGTACGGTACTGACTCATAGCGAGGGCGGGCGGTGAGAGATGGCATCATCCTCTCTCTCATCATCGGCCGCGGCTCAGTGTAGTGCAGCGCAGCCTTTGTGGCCCCGTATGTAAGGGCGGAACAGCAGTGTGGGCAATGAGAGATGATGTCATCTTTGTGCTTGGGCCACTGCACTGCTGTCAGTCTCCTTTGCGTCACGGCCCGGGAATGGAGGAGCTACAGCCCGGCATTGGACCGTGGCCCGGGGGTTGACGACCTCTGATCTAACTGATAAAATTATGAGCTCTAGTAGGAAAATCAAAATCAGCCAGCGGAAAGTTTACTCTTTGAACATATTTAACTCTGGCAAAGGCTATTACACTTTCAAATCAAAATGTAACTGCTGTGGTTACAGAAAATAACCCTAAGTTGGGGACTACTGGCACCAGACAGGCTGTGAATTCTGAATCTGATTCTTATACGGCACATATCCATGCCCAACACATAGGTAAAGCAAAAGATTAATCTAAAGCACTTTGATCACATTGTCAAATAGACTATACAATATTTTTACCCATTGTCTGTAAAATAAAACACTTATTTTTATCCCTTGATAAAACATGCCTCTTCAGTTCCTTGTAAATTGTGACCTAATAAAGCTACTTAAATATACAATATTTCTGGCTGTTGTTGCTAAGAGAATACACTCTAATTTTTATTCATGATAAAATCTGCCTTGTCTCCCTCCTACATTGCAGTCTAATAAAGCTGCTTATATACTGTGCATCAACAATACAATATTTTTTTATCTTCTCCAAAAAAATACACTCTATTTTTTTTTTCATTATGAAAACTACCTTGCTTTCACCTTATATATTTTGCAGTCCAATCAAGCTGTTTACATACTCTACAGCCACTTTACTATATTTTTGGCCACTGTTATTGAAACAACACACTGCCTCATCTCTTGAATGTGGTGTTGTGGTTTTTAAGTGTTTTTGTGCACCTTGTTTTGACATTTTATTACATTTTTAGGACAATACAGTATGATACTGTGAAAAAAAAGATCACAAACTGTACTATGAAACTGTTTTGCCGCTGGCCAATTGGTAAACATTTATGGCGTTGGCTTTATTTTTTAAAGAATACCCTTTCCTATAGCTTTTAGAGTTTTGTGGCAGCTACTTCCACTGGCCAATTCAGGCCAACTTCCAATAATATATTTTAAAAACTGGCTCTTAAAAAAGATTGTATTTAGATGTTTTGCAGCATACACTGTTTTTTTGTGCTTCCATATACCTCTTCTGTCCAATGCAGTTCTCCATGACCTAATCCCTCCACTGTATCCATCTGTACAAAATAAATCAATGAAAATCATTCAAGTCTATTTCCATAGTTGTCAGAGTCAGAATAATTTCTACTTCTACAGTCCTATCAGTGGTGAGCAGGTGCAGCTATATTTCGTCATGAGTTGTCCTGTCTAGACAGGCTTCATAGTCCTATAATCCCCATCCTCTATACACTGAGTTCAGTTATAATGTACTGACATGCAATGAAAATGTTCTGTCTAATTAAAATTTAACTGTCTGTTATAATCACTGAAAGGGGCAAAAGTTGATTCTTGTGACACTGCTGATACTATAATCTTCCACCTGCTACCAGATCTAATGGATAGATCTGAAGTCTCTCAATTCAAATCCACTTTATTTTCTGTGACGACTTGTAACATATAAACATAAATAAGCATGACAACATCCACCAGCTCTGTGATGTCATGAAGGAGTGGAAGAGCACTCCAGTGGCAACCTGTGAAGCTCTGGTGAACTCCATGCCCAAGAGGGTTAAGGCAGTGCTGGAAAATAATGGTGGCCACACAAAATATTGACCCTTTGGGCCCAATTTGGACATTTTCACTTAGGGGTGTACTCGCTTTTATTGCCAGCGGTTTAGACATCAATAGATGTGTGTTGAGTTATTTTGAGGGGACAGCAAAATTTACACTGTTATACAAGCTTTACACTCACTACTTTACATTGTACCAAAGTGTCATTTCTTCAGTATTGTCACTTGAAAAGATATAATAAAATATTTACATAAATGTGTGGGATGTACTCACTATCCACTTTTGTGAGATACTGTATATATATATATATATATATACACATATATATATATATATACACACATATATATATATATAGTGTAGGGGGACAGATATTTTGTGGTAATTGCAGAGGTAATTTATCGTTGCTTAAAGTGGAGTTCTGCGTAAAAAAAAAAGAAAGAAAATTCAGCAGCTACAAATACTGCAGCTGCTGACTTTTAATAATACTTTTAATAATCAGACACTTACCTGTCCCAGGGTCCAGGGTCCAGGCTTCGCTCATCTCCCCCTCCTCTCTGCGGCACCGACATTGTCACTGTGGGAGTTCCGACTGTGGCTTCACAGCCGGGCAAGCACATGTGTGAGCAGCGAGACGTGCTGTGACTGGCCGGGCAATCATCCGGGACCTGTGACGTGTCCCAGGTGATTGCAGAGAGGGGGGGGGGGGTGAACTTACGGTGCCCTGGGAGGAAGTGGGGGTTGGAACCCTCTAACCCTCTTGGTTTCCGCTCCCTCCCCAAAAAAATTACATGCCAAATGTGGCATGTCAGGGGGTCACCGTCCCGTTCCATTTTTGGGTGGAACTCCTCTTTAATAAACAGACATCTCTGTGTTTCAGTGAATTTTTGGTACTGTAATCTCTTTATGTCCCCCTACACCACTTCATAAACTGGCATCCAGAAGAAAACAATCCCTCTGTGAATACTGGAGAATGGAACAGTGACCATTTTTTCACTGCTTCATAAACAGACACCACAGTGTGTGGGAGAGGGAGGGTGTGGGACACAAATGGTAAAAGATTTGGTCAACCAAGGAGGGTAAAAAATTTTTGGGGCTTGTGCTTTACCTAGTATTTGGTATAATATTTAATATTTTGGAATTTGGTACTTGTTTAGATTGTCATGGAGCAACCTTTAGTTGTATAATAATAATAATAATAATAATAATAATAATAATAAAGTTATACTTTAAGCCAGTGTTTCTCAACCTTTTTACCTTGGAGGAATCCCTGGCAAAAAGTTTGAGCTCTCCAGGAACCCCTGAAATAATGTTCACATATACAGCTCACAGAACATTGGTATGATCAGCGAGCTGTTGATAACAAAAAATATTTGTAGATATAGCATTAAATAAAAGAATAAATATTAAAACGTACCTATTTAATGTGAAACACGTGCTTTCTTTTCCTGCAGAGCTGATCCATTCAGTGCACATTACAGGGGACATTACATGGGACAGGGGACATTACATGGGGCAGGGCACATGACAGGGGACATTTCATGGGGCAGAGCACATTACACGAGACAGGAGACATGACAGAGGACCTTACATGGGGCAGGGCACATTACATGGGGTGTTGGCATGACAGGGGACATTACACAGGGCAGACTGTTGTTGGACACATTGTGGGAGGGGGCACAGCTGGTCACAGTACCGGCTTTCTTCCTCTGGCTTCAGAGCACATTTCATATATCTTCCAGTGGTGCGCTGTTCCCCCTTGGCCCCTCCTCCTCCTATACTGTCCATCCCAGATTATGTCACGTACTTGGGAAGGACAAGGGGGAAGGAGGGGCCTGCAGGGAACAGCGCGCTCCAGCCAATAGGATGCCAGCCACTTCCCTGCCTATCTCTGCCTGTGTCTGTGCAATCCTCCTGTCAGCTGCCTGACTGACAGTCAGATCACTGCGGAACCCCTGGGGACCTCTCGCAGAACCCTAGGGTTCTGCAGAACCTCGGTTGAGAACCAAACCACTGCTTTAAGCTAAAACAAGCAGTTGCCAGGCCTAAACACTGTAACCTATAAAGAAGGAGAAAGTGGACCATGTGTAAGCACAAACACAGAGCTTACACAGGGTTAGGACACCAAGCTCTTAAGAGAAACAAGGCAGTTTGGTTGAGCAACCAAGGGTTGGGATGGAGATGGGTTCTTAGAAAATAACCTGTGACTGCTATGAATGGAAAAAATTAGAGTAATTCTTTTTAAATGAAACAGAACAACTAAAGCCGCGTACACACGTAGCCGTCTGTCCGACGTACTTAGTCTGGCGGACGTCCGCCAAACCGTCCGTCGGAATTTTCGAACGGGCTACTTGCCCACACACAGCACTTTTTCAGCGGACTAATACGGCGTACTAAGGCCGCCGTACTTTAGAAATGAACGGACTCGCCCACACACGCGGAGGAAAGTCCGCTCATTTTGAGCGCATCTCCAGGTAGGCGGGGCCCGCGAAGGAGACGTCGCTGGCCCCGTCGCCTGGTATGGACTTAAAGGGGAACCCCCAACGCCGAAAAAAATCAGCGTGGGGTCCCCCCCAAGTCCACAACAGACCCTTGTCCGAGCACGCTACCCGGCCGGCCAGGACAGGGGGGCGGGCGAGCGCCCCCCCCCCCCCTCCTGAGCCGTACCAGGCCGCGTGCCCTCAACATGGGGGGTGCCTTGGGGAAGGGGGGGGCCGCACGGCCCCCCCACCCCAAAGCACCTTGTCCCCATGTTGATGAGGACAAGGGCCTCTTCCCGACAACCCTGGCCGTTGGTTGTCGGGGTCTGCGGGCGGGGGGCTTATCGGAATCCGGGAGCCCCCTTTAATAAGGGGGCCCCCGGATACCGGCCCCCCACCCTATGTGAATGAGTATGGGGTACAATGTACCCCTACCCATTCACCTGTAAAATAAAAGTACAAAAAACACAACACACGAGATAAAATACTTTATTGCACAGCTCCGGGCGTCTTCCGTCTTCGGGGGTCTTCTCGCCGGACTCCTCCGCTATCTTCTTGTAGCTCTTTTGCTAGCGGAGGAGTCCGGCTTTCTTCCTCGCCGCCGGCCTCTTCTCTCGACTTCGGAGGTCTTGTCCCCCTCTTCGGTTCTTCTGCCGGGCCACCACGCCTTCTTATAGCTCTTTTACAGGCGGTGGCCCGGTCTTCTGTCGCCGCTGCCGCCTTCCGTTCTTCTTCTTCTTCGTCTTCTTCTTCTTCTCCTTCTTCTCCTGGAGATGTTGACTCAACGCTCTCTCCGGCCACAATGCCAGGGACGCGCTGCGCGGCCACTTATATAGGGACAAGGGGCGGTGTCACATGGCTTTATGTCACATGGGTTGGTCACATGGGTTGAAGGCATAAATTGAGATAAAATGTTAGGAACAAAGAACACGGAGGAGAGATGGGTTTGCTTTAAAAGCATATTAAATAAGGGCATTAGCCAATGCATCCCATTGGGTAATAAATGTAAAAGAGCAAACAAAAGTCCTGGGTGGCTTAACTCCAATGCAAAAATGCATATAAAAGCAAAGAAGAAGGCCATCAAAAAATACAAGGTTGAGGGATCATCATTAGCATTCAGAATGCAATAAGAAATGTAAGGGTGCAATAAGGACGGCTAAGATAGAACATGAAAGACACATAGCGGAGGAGAGCAAAAAAAATCCAAAGAAATTCTTTAAGTATGTAAACAGTAAAAAAGGGAGGACAGACCATATTGGCCCCATAAAGAATGAGGAAGGGCATCTGGTTACAAAGGATGGGGAGATTATTATTATTATACACGATTTATATAGTGCCAACAGTTTACGCAGTGCTTTACAATTTATAAGGGGAACAACACAATTAGAGTACAATACAAAAGGTACAGGAGGGCCCTGCTCATAGAGTTTACATTCTAAAGGGTGGGTGTTGTGGTACAAAAGGTAATAGCTGCAGAGAATGATTTGATAGGGGTGGCTCGGGGACAGTTGTTAGGTGGGTGTGGGATAGGTTTCCATGAATAAATGAGTTTTCAGGGATCTCCTAAAGGTGGACAGTGTAGGGGCTGATTGGACAGACTGCGGCAGGGAGTTCCAGAGTATGGGAGAGACTCTGGAGAAGTCTTGAAGGCAAGCATGAGAGGAGGTAACCAGAGAGCTAGAAAGCAAAAGGTCCTGGGAGGAGCGAAGGGGACGATTTGGGTGATATCTGCAGATGAAATGCATTTTGAATTTTGCACGGTTGAGTAGGGGAAGCCAGTGAAGGGATTGGCAGAGTGGGGTGGCAGTCGCAGAACAATTAGTGAGGTGTATTACTCTAGCAGCAGCATTCATAATAGACTGAAGAGGGGATAGCCTGCTTAAGGGTAGGCCATTAAGGAGAGAGTTGCAGTAGTCAAGGCGGGAAATAATCAAGGAGTGAATGAGTTGCTTTGTGGTGTCATTAGTCAGGAAGGGTAGAATTGTGGAGATGTTGTGGAGGTGAAGGCGACAGGATTTAGCCAGTGATTGGATATGGGGGCTGAAGGAGGGGTCAGAGTCAAGGATTACATCCAGGCATGTGTGGAGGGACCAATGGTTGTGTTGTTGATATTAATGGTGAAGTCACAGCGGGGGATCGTGAAGGAGGAAATATAACAAGCTCAGTTTTAGAAAGATTGAGTTTGAGGAAGTGGTGTGTCATCCATACTGATATGTCATTCAGTAAGTTGGAGATTTGTGAGGAGATTGAGGGGGTGAGTTGAGAAGTGGAGAGATAGATCTGGGTGTCGTCGGCATAGAGGAGGTATTGGAAACCATGGGAGGTTATCAACTGGCCCATGGAAGAGGTATAGAACGAGAATAGGAGGGGCCCAAGGACAGAACCTTGGGGTACCCTAACAGAAAGCGGAAGGGGAGCGGAGGAGATGGAGTTGTAAGTGACACTGAAATTGCGCTGAGATAGGAGGAAAACTCAGAAGGATAAAGTAGAATCAGGGAGGCCAAGGGAGCGTAATTTGCTGAGGAGGAGCAGGTGGTCAACTGTGTCAAAGGCAGCAGAGAGGTCTAAATGTATGAGTATGGAGTAGTGCCCATTGGTTTTAGCAACTAGTAGGTCATTGGTAAGTTTAAGTAGGGCAGATTCAGTAGAATGTTGTGGGCGGAAGCCAGACTGTAGGGGGTCGAGGAGGTTGTTGTCCATGAGGTAGCGATTCATTTGGTCATGTACAAGGCGTTCGATGAGCTTGGAGGTAAACGGGAGCAGGGAGATGAGTCTTAAGTTGTTCTAACAGGTGGGGTCTAGTGAGGGTTTTTTGAGTATGGAGGTAACCAGTGCATGTTTGAGCAGGGAAGGAAAGGTGCCGGGGGAGAGGGAGAGGTTGAAGATATAAGTTAGGGAGTTGAGGAGAGAGTGGGAAGGTGGTAGCAGTAATTGTGAGAGACAGGGTCCAGGGAACAGGTAGTGAGGTGGGCCGTGGAGAGGAGTTTATTAACTTCATCTGTGGTAACTGGGCAAAAAGAGGAGAGTATTGAGCGTGGTTTTGGACCTGTTGTGTTGGGTAGGGGAGGAAGTTGAATGCTGGATATCTCCTTGCAAATTGTGTAAATTTTGCTATAGAAATGGTTGGCAATCTTTTGAGCGGTAAGCAAGTTGGTGGGTGGGGGCAGTGGGGGGTGAAGTAAGGAATTAAGGGTAGAAAAGAGTTGACGAGGTTTGGATGAGAGGGTTTTGATGAGAGTGTTGTAATAGGTTTGGTTAGCAGTGTGGAGGCAGGAGTTGTATTTGAGAAGGGCAGATTTGTAGAGGGTAAAGTCTTGCAGGGACTTACACCATGCTCGCTCAAGAGCACGGCTGTGTCTCTTGAGACTTCTGGTGTCGTCTGTTTGCCACGACACCACGGCGGGCCTTGTTCTGCGTGTAGCAAGAGGAGCAAGTACGTCTAGGGAGAATGACAGTGTGTTGTTGTACATGGAAGTGGTTAGGTCTGCGCAGGACAGGGGTGCAATTTTGTCATAAAGGCCGTCAGTAGCAGAGTGAAGAAGGGAAGGGTTCTGCGGGTAGTGGTTTGTAGGTTGGCAGCATGGGATGGCGAAGGTATTGAATTTATTCTTCTCAGTCTTCACAAGGGAATCGGGGGCTTCAGTAACCAAAACTGCAGTGTTTATCCTCATGAAACATCACATGAAGCACCTCTATGGTTAACAGAGGACAGAATTAAAATTAGACTTGGGAAACATAATATTAATAAATCACCGGGACCAGATGGCTTGCACCCAAGGGTACTTAGGGAACTCAATCAAGTAATTGCCAGACCATTGTTCATAATTTTTATTGACAGTCTACTGACTGGAATGGTACCAGCTGATTGGAGAAAAGACAATGTAGCACCAATATTTAAAAAGGGCCCAAAATACATCCCTGGGAATTACAGTTAGCCTCACAACAATAGTATGTAAACTCTTGGAGGGGATGATAAGGGACTATATACAAGATTTTAGTAATGAGAACGGTATCATTAGCAGTAATCACCATGGTTTCATGAAGAATCGTTCTTGCCAAAGCAATCTATTAACCTTCTATGGGGAGGTGAGTTGCCATCTAGATAAAGGAAGGCCCGTAGACATTGTGTATCTGGATTTTGCAAAAGCATTTGACACAGTTCCCAATATACGTTTACTTTACAAAATAAGGCCCATTGGCATGGACCATAGGTTGAGTACATGGATTTAAAACTGGCTATAAGGGCGAGTTCAGAGGGTGGTGATAAATGGGGAGTGCTTGGAATGGTCAGGGATGGGTAGTGGGGTCCCCCAGTGTTCTGTGCTGGGACCAATCCTATTTAATTTGTTCATAAACGATCTGGAGGATGGGGTAAACAGTTCAATCTCTGTATTTACAGAAGATACTAAGCTAAGCAGGGCAATAACTTCTCCGCAGGATGTGGAAACCTTGTAAAAAGATCTGAACAAATGAATGGGGTGGGCAACTACATGGCAAAGGAAGTTTAATGTAGAAAAATGTAAAATAATGCATTTGGGTGGCAAAAATATGAATGCAATCAATACACTGGAGGGAGAACCTCTGGGGGAATCTAGGATGGAAAAGGACCTGTCAGGGAAATAGGCGCAATCTCACGAGGTACGTTCGTGTTAGCGCGCGTCGGCGCCTACGGAAGCGCAAGGTAGTTCCAAGACGAACGGCCGACGCTACGTCTAACCAGGCGGGCATACGCGGTGATGTTACGAACACACAACGTACTCGACGTAGCCGTATGATCGCCCCGACGCGCTCACGACGTGGCCTGGGTTCCTCGCCTATTTAAACGTTCGCCTGACAGTGCTGCATCACTGGATTATCGTCAGCTCTCCTGTGAACCTGTACCTGCGTTTCCTGCTATCCGATCTCCTGTGTACCGACCCGGCTTGCTCGATCTACTCCTGTTATTCTCCTGGCTCTGACTCCTGGCTTGTACCCGACGTTCCTGGTCTGCTCCCTGCACCCGATCCCGGCTTGTCTTGACCACTCTCTGGACTTCTGCTGCCCACTCTTGGACTTCCTAGCACGGTTGCCCTTAGAGACTTGTTTACCCGGCACCTGACCTCTGCTGCTGCTACCTGGCAACCTGTGCTACTGTGGGCACTGCATCCCTGTGTCAACTTCAGGGTTGTGCTGCACTCGGCCGCAAGGGGAGCCCTCTCAGCATCTCAGCCTCGCCCTTGACCGTGACAGGACCTGGGGGTCCTAATAGATGATAGGCTCAGCAATGGCATGCAACGCCAAGCTGCTGCTAACAAAGCAAACAGAATATTGGCATGCATTAAAAAGGGGATCAACTCCATAGATAAAATGATAATTCTCCCGCTCTGCAAGACTATGGTCCGACCACAACTAGAGTTTGCTGTCCAGTTCTGGGCACCAGTGCTCAGGAAGGATGTACTGGAAATGGAGCAAGTACAAATAAGGGCAACAAAGCTAATAAAGGGTCTGGAGGATATTAGTTATGAGGAAAGGTTGCGAGCACTGAACTTATTCTCTGTGGAGAAGAGACGATTGAGAGGGGATATGATTTCAATATACAAATACCATACTGGTGACCCCACAATAGGTATAAAACGTTTTTGCAGAAGGGAGTTTAAAAAGACTTGTGGCCACTCATTAAAATTTGAAGAAAAGAGGTTTAACCTTAAACTACGTAGAGGGTTCTTTACTGTAAGAGCGGCAAGGATGTGGAATTCCCTTCCACAGGCGGTGGTCTCAGCGGGGAGCATTTATAGTTTCAAGAAACTATTCGATAAGCACCTAAATGGCTGCAACATCCAGGGATATACAATGTAATACTGACATATAATCACATACATAGTGTAATGTTCGGGGGACCAGGTAGATCGCAGGACACAGGCTTTTCATACAACAAAGGGTTTATTAACTTAAATAGCTTTACAGCAGCCAAAAACGAAAGGAAAAAGGTTTGTAGTCTCACCGACTTGCAAAGTCCAGAACAGCTGTCCTTATCAAAACAGAGCTTGATCTTGATGGCAGGTAGCTTCCCCTGCCAGGAGCCTTCCAAACAGGACACTGCTGTCCACTTCAGTTGCTGCAGTCAAAAATAAACACCATCCACCATCCACCATGTCTTCTCCACTCCTCCACACCCATCTACCACTTCCTGTCTTGTTTTTTAAAGGCACTCCCTTAACAGGTGGGTTAATCAATTTTATTCATTTAAAAAGACCACAACCCAAACAGAGGGGAAATATAGCGCCCTTCCAGGACCCAGCCACGGCGTCCTGTACATATCCCCCCCCTGTGCCCCAACGCCAAGGAGGTGGAGGCAACAGTGGAGCTCAAACAATGGACTCGGGAGAGGGCATCTGCATTTTGATGCAGTCTCCCGGGCCTATGCTCCACTACAAATTTAAATTCCTGGAGTGCCAGGAACCACCGGGTAACCCTGGCATTAGTCCCTTTTCCCTGTCTCAGCCATGTTAAAGGGGCATGGTCAGAAATCAACCTAAACTTCCTTCCCAAAAGGTAATATCTGAGGGATTCCAGAGCCCACTTAATGGCCAGACACTCTCGTTCAATTATGGCATCGTTTTTCTCCGCTGGTGTTAACTTCCTGCTGAGGAAGACTATCGGGTGTTCCTCGCCATGAATAACCTGTGACAACACCGCTCCCAATCCTACATCGGAAGCATCAGTCTGGACAACAAACTCTTTTGAAAAATTAGGTGCTACCAGGACAGGGTGTTGGCACAGCGCCGACTTGAGCTCCAAAAAAGCCTTCTCAGCGTCTGCATTCCACTCCACCATGACCGATTTCCGACCCTTAGTCAGATCGGTCAACGGAGCCGCCAACGTGGCGAAGTTGGGTACAAACCTCCTGTAGTATCCCACCATGCCCAGGAATGCACGTACCTGCTTTTTTTGTGAGGGGGCGGGGCCAATTCTGTATAGCCTCTATCTTGTTGACCTGAGGTTTCACTACCCCTCTACCCACGATATAACCCAGGTATTTCACCTCCTCCATTCCCAAAGCACATTTTTCAGGGTTTATTGTAAACCCCTCCTTCCAAAGAGAGTCCAGCACTGCCTGCACTTTGGGCAAATGCGATTCCCAGTCTTTGCTGAAAATGACTATATCGTCCAAGTATACTGAGGCATACTTCCGGTGAGGTCGTAAAATCCTATCCATTGCTCTCTGGAATGTGGCTGGAGCAGTTTGCAGTCCAAAAGGCATCCTTTTGTACTGAAAACTCCCCTCTGGGGTAGAAAAAGCAGTTTTCTCTCTAGCAGCCTTAGTCAACGGTATTTGCCAATACCCCTTGGTAAGGTCTAACGTAGTGATATACCTGGCTGGACCTAGTCTCTCGATAAGCTCATCTACCCGGGGCATAGGGTAGGCATCAAACCGGGAAACGTCATTAAGTTTCCGGAAATCATTGCAGAATCGCAGAGTCCCGTTGGGCTTCGGTACCAACACAATCGGGCTCGACCACTCACTCTGCGATTCCTCAATAATCCCTAGGTCTAACATCTTTTTTACTTCCTCTGAAACGGCCTTCCTTTGAGCCTCTGGGATGCGGTAGGGCCGGACAAAAACTTTGACTCCTGGTTCTGTGACAATATCATGCTCTATGACACTAGTGAGCCCTGGCAAGTCTGAAAATTTCTCTTTATTTCTCTGCAAGAACTCCTTTGCCTGCTGACTTTGGGTTTTAGACAGGGTATTTGCTACTTGGACACTCTCCACCCCAACCCGAGGCTCAAGTTTTGTACTAGCCAGGGAGGTCGCTGGTTCCCTGTCTGTCCAGGGCTTTAACAAGTTTACATGATATATCTGGAAGGGTTTCCTCTTGCCTGGCTGGTGGACTCTATAATTTACCTCTCCCACTTTTTCTACAACCTCGAAAGGGCCTTGCCATCTGGCCAAGAATTTACTTTCCACAGTGGGAATCAACACTGCTACTCGATCCCCCACTTGGAAGTTCCTAATTTTGGCTGCCCTATTATAGACCCGTCGTTGAGCCTCCTGGGCTTTTTGTAAGTGTTCCTTAACTAGCGGCATCACAGTTCGGATCCTCTCCTGCATTTGAGAGACATATTCAAGAACACTTTTATGCTGAATTGGTTCACTTTCCCATTCTTCTTTAACAAAGTCCAGTAATCCACGAGGTCTCCGCCCATATACCAATTCAAAGGGCGAAAACCCAGTGGAGGCCTGGGGCACTTCTTGGATAGCAAACAGGAGAGCTGGTAACAGGCAGTCCCAGTCTGTCCCATCCCTTTGTACCACTCTCTTGAGCATAGACTTAAGGGTCTTATTAAAACGTTCTACCAATCCATCTGTTTGGGGATGGTAGACCGATGTGCGCAGCTGTTTAATCCGGAACAGTTTGCATACATCAGCCATAACCTTTGACATAAACGGGGTGCCCTAGTCTGTGAGTATTTCCTTGGGAAAACCTGTCCGTGTAAACAACTGGAATAACTCCCGTGCAATAGCCTTAGAGGAGGTATTCCGCAGGGGTAGCGCCTCAGGATATCGAGTGGCATAGTCGAGGATCACTAGTATGTAAGAATGACCTCGAGTTGACTTTACCAAGGGACCCACTATATCCATGGCTATCCTCTCGAATGGGACCTCAATTATGGGTAGAGGGACCAACGGGCTCCGGAAATGGGTCGCCGGAGCGGTCAACTGACAGGTGGGACAAGAGGTACAGTATCTCCTTACCTCTGCTTTCAAGCCTGGCCAGTAAAACCGGTCGGCGATCCGTGCCTCCGTCTTTTCAACTCCCAGGTGTCCCCCTAAAACATCATCATGGGCCAGGTCCAGTACCTTGCGTCTATATTGTTGGGGTACCAATAATTGTTCTACCACATTTTCTCTCACTTTAGTAACCCGATAAAGCAATTCATTACATATTGAAAAATGTGGCCACCGCTCATTAGCACCTGGCTCTTGGGGCTCCCCATTTATTACTACAACCTGTTCCCGTGCCCTAGCCAAAGTGGGGTCCTGCATCTGGGCAGTACCAAATGCCCCCTGGGGAACACCCAAATCTGGCAAGTCAGGGGTAGAGGCCATTTTCTCATCGTCTTCCCCCAGCATTACCTGAAGCGGGGAAGGTTCCCCCCCCTCAGTGTTCAGGTAGGTCTGAGAACCCCACACATTGACATCCTTAACAGTATCAGCACTATTTTCATCATTATTAACCAAAGTCTTGGCGTTTTTATCAACTGGGTCCATATTACGAATATGTGGCATCTCAGGGTTATTACCCTCCACAACAGGAACAGAGGGACTAGTTTCTTCCCAGTCTCTGGACCTTTCAGATAGTTCTCCTGGTCTCCAAAGTTTTGCAAATAATGGACAGTCTCGTCCTAGGATAACGTCATGTACCAAGTTCTTTACCACCCCCACCTCTTGAGTACCAGTGCCACATGCTGTGGAGATGGACACCAAGATGAGAGGGTACTCTCTAGTGTCCCCATGAATGCACACAACCCGCAAAATTTTGCTTACCGGACCGATCTTCCCAATTACTCTAGGGTGAACCAGAGTTACCATTCTTCCAGAGTCCAGCAAGGCCCGTGCAGGGTGGTGGTTCACTTGGACTTCACACTCAAAATTCCTCTCTCCAAGGTCAAGATGTGTTGTACACGATTTATGGGCATAAAAAGACCCCTTCCGAAGAACCCCGCATTCCATGGGTTCTTCTTGCAATGGGCAGTGGGCCCGGGTATGGCCCCAGGCATGACATCGCCAACATTGTACATCCCCTCCTCTCCGATCAGGAACAGGTCGCTGAGGGGGTAACGGGCGTGACTCTTGGCCTTCCGGGGTGTTGGTTCCAGGGCTCCTGGGGACATCCTTTCGAAGGGCGGCAGTTGGTCGGAAAGGCCTTGGCAGACTGGGCCCTTGACGCTTGGCGGGGCCAAGCAGATCCTCCACCACTGTATATCGTTCCACCATCTCGACAAGGTGGTTCGCGGTTTTGGGGTCTCCATGGCTGACCCACCGTTGAAGGTCGTCTGGCAGTGACCTTAAGTATCGGTCCAGCACGACCCGCTCCACAATTTGGGGGCCAGACAACACTTCGGGCTGCAGCCATTTTTTTACAAGTTGCACCAGGTCATGCATTTGAGATTGCGGTGGCCGGTTTGAACGATACTTCCATTGGTGCACTCGTTGGGCCCGAACAGCCGTAGTCACTCCCAACCAAGCCAGTATTTCTGCCTTTAGTTTTTGATAATCTTTAGCCTGTTCTGGTGGTAGGTCAAAATAGGCTTTTTGAGGATCTCCGGTAAGGAAAGGAGCAATTAAGCCGGCCCACTGGTCCTGGGGCCACCCTTCTCTCTCTGCCGTCCTCTCAAATGTTGCCAGAAACGCCTCTACGTCATCACTCAGGGACAACTTCTGCAAGAAATGGCTTGCCCTTATGGTCACCTGGTTGCCAGGGGCAACGGCCACATGTTCACGGCCCTGAGAAAGCTGCTGCACTGCTTCTTTTAAGGCAGTTATCTGAGCCTGCATCACCCCTTGTTGGGTCGCTTGCTGGGCTGCTAACTGGGCCACCAACAGGCGAGTATTTTCTTGATGCAGAGCCAGCGCCTCATTGTGGTGCATTTTTTGTACCTCCAGCTGGGTTGCTAAGCGCTGATTAGCTTCCTCATGGCGAGTCTGCGCTTGCATATTAGCCAAGGACAGCTGTTTAATTAGCTCCTCCATTGTTTCAGCTTTCACCAGTTGTGCAGCTTTAACCCAGGACATAAATTCACTGTACTGTCCCTTTAAATGTCAGTTCAAATCCAATGCAAAAAAAAAAAATAGCAAGAAAAACGCCTGTTACTTTGTCCTGCCCGCATTCGAGCACCACTTGTAATGTTCAGGGGACCAGGTAGATCGCAGGACACAGGCTTTTCATACAACAAAGGGTTTATTAACTTAAATAGCTTTACAGCAGCCAAAAACGAAAGGAAAAAGGTTTGTAGTCTCACCGACTTGCAAAGTCCAGAACAGCTGTCCTTATCAAAACAGAGCTTGATCTTGATGGCAGGTAGCTTCCCCTGCCAGGAGCCTTCCAAACAGGACACTGCTGTCCACTTCAGTTGCTGCAGTCAAAAATAAACACCATCCACCATCCACCATGTCTTCTCCACTCCTCCACACCCATCTACCACTTCCTGTCTTGTTTTTTAAAGGCACTCCCTTAACAGGTGGGTTAATCAATTTTATTCATTTAAAAAGACCACAACCCAAACAGAGGGGAAATATAGCGTCCTTCCAGGACCCAGCCACGGCGTCCTGTACAATAGGTTGAACTCGATGGACTTGTGTCTGTTTTCAACCTCACTAACTATATGTAGCACTGACCCCCGAAGGAGCTGCTGGTTTGATTTGGGCCTGCACTCTACCAATAACCCCACTAACTTGACTCAATCCCCTTGGCACAGCTGTGGTGCAATGCAACACAATATAATATAATACAAATGCAAAGTACCTGTATTGTAACCTCAGGATCCACTGGCTCCACCTGGTGGGGAAAAACAGTATGCCACAAGACTAGATACTTAACCATAAATATATTTTACTGCAGAATATTCAAAACAGGTGGATACAGAAATTGTGCTGTCATCCCAACATAGGACGACAGCACAATATATTTCCATTGGAAAAATTTGAAACAATATATATATATATATATATATATATATATATATATGGATTAATACCTGGGAGCTCCCCTCACTTTAAAAGCTATGAATGAGATCTCACTTAAAGTACTTAGTCCGTGATCTTCTTTCTTTGCTAGCTAGAATAACTCCTTTGTGATTTATAATCCACAGTCTATGAAAAGTTAGGTTGAGGTGCTCCTGGTGTGGCTCCAATAACTAATTTACAATGCTTGAGGCACCAGAGTAGATAGGCCTCAAGCCTGGTCAGTGTCAGTTGCTCTGCTCCTCCTCAGTGGAACTACAAATTCCAGTGAGGCCTGTATGTGAGTCTAACAGCGTGTAAAAGTTAACAAACGGTGTGCCATAACCCGCTCACCAACTGGATCGGAGCTCCGTGTGGTAACTTGAGTTTGGTCACTGCTGCTCTCTTCTCTGTCAGCTGGGCCAGTTGATCTGTATCGCTCCGCTGGATGTATCCAGTCCTCCCTTGCTCCAATGAGTGCCGCTGGACCTTCTCAATCCGGTCATCGTCTCTCAGGCACCATCAGGTCACTCCACAAACAAACGGAGTTGCCCTCCGCAATGGCTGTGGGCCGCTGTCTCCGGGAAGTCTCCTCACAGGTCAGCACAGGCCAGCAACGCTATCCCAAGAGACCTAAAATGGCCACTCGGGTCCCTTTTATCTCCTACCCAGCATGCACTGCATAAGAGAGTGTTCATGGGTAGGTCACACAGACTCCTGGGTAACAAGGTCAACCTTCTGAATTAAAACAGTCACTTCCTGTATAAGTCTTTTGGGTTGTTCAGAGGTAACAATATACAAGTGCATTACCCATATTTGGTCACTAGATGGCTCTGGATACGGAACCATAGTAATGTCTATTAACCCTATACTACAGTATGCATAACCACATCAATAGACAAGGATGTCAGCGCTACATATGTAACTATGTAACTTTACCTACTAAAGGGTTTATAGTTTTGCTCAGCCAGTCTTTTAATCCAGACATCTGTTACTTTATGCTTCTATTCTACAGTTTAGCCATAGAGTTGATTAACTTCAGCCTGCTGATTTGACAATGAATGAGCCTAGGCACACTGATAAGCTCACTTCTGTGATCAAGGCCGGATTTTTCACAAAGCACTGTAGGCATGTGCCTACAGGTGCCCTTCCTAGATGGGCACCCGTCAGTATGAATTTTTTATTATTAACCCTTTCGCTGCCAGGTCCGTATGTCGTACGGGCCTGACAGTGGGGTGTTTTACAGATAATCCGGTGGCTTTAGGATTGTGTGTAAAACTGACAGACAGACTCCTGCCTGTCGGGTGGAAACACTCGAGCAGCTGAGCTTCTGCCTGATTGCTTCCACACAATACTGCCATCCTCGCATATGCGGGTGGAGGGGAGGGAGAATAGAGAACACACGTTCGCTCTCCTCCCCTTCTTGTTGGTGACTCAGAAAGCGATGTGTATAACGTCACTTCCGGCTAGCCGGTAAGGGATAAATTGCATAGCGATCTGCATTGCAATACATTCAGTGGAGCGGTGGGGAGACATGCAGGGACTGCATGTCTCATTAACCTCCCTGGCGGTATTCCTGAGTTTGGCTCGGGGTGGAGATTTTATACCAAAAGCGGTAACCCCAAGCCAGACTCGGGACCGCATCGCTGAATGCAGGGAGAGGTTACTTACCTTGTCCCCTGGATCCAGCGATGTCTCCCCGCTGTACGAGCGAGCCGTGCTCCACTAGATCTATCACAGAGCAGATCTCCGTTCACTGCGAGCGTTGTGACGTACGGGGATGGAGAACGGCGCCAAATTCAAAAAGTGAAACACACAGTATACATACAGTATAATGTAATCTTTCACATCCCCTTTGTCCCTAGTGTTCTGTCCAGTGTCCTGCATGCAGTTTTATATTATAAAAACTGTTCTTTATGCCTGGAAACTGGAGATTGTCCATAGCAACCAAAACTGTCCCTTTACATCAAATATGATTTTAGACCAGCTAGAAAACAGCGATAATAAATTAGAATCACTCACAGAATTGAGGGATAGCGATTTGTGGGGAGATCCGTCACCAAATACTGAACAGTAATGACAGTGACAATTCTGCAACTGAGCAAATTTCTGTGTTTTTGATTTGATTACATTATTGAATAATTTTTATTATTGTTATATTATTATTTGGTATAATTATTTATAGTTATTTATTATATTATAATTTATGATTTCATTTTTCAAACTTTATTATACCTGGGGATGTCTGCTAGACTCTGGTTTGGACAGATTTAAGTGAGTTATACCTAAAGCCGCGTACACACGGGCGGACTGTATGGCCAACTTAGTCCGTCAGACAATCCGACGGACAGTCCGTCCTACTTTCGAATGAACGGACTTGACCACACACGATGAACAAACAGTCCGTTGAAAGCTTGCGCGATGACGTGTACAGCACGTACGTCGGAACTAGAAATACTACGTCCAATACACAGCAATGCAACCTTCTGCCGTGTAAATCCTTTCTGAGCATGCGCCATACTTAGTCTGCCCAACTAGCCTACTCACGAGCGGACTGTCCGCTGAAACCAAAGTTGGACGGACAATATTACGGAAATTCCGAAATACTTAGTCCGCCAGACTGCACGCTGAAAAAGTCAGCTGAAGCCCACACACGAGCAGAGTGTCCGCTGAAATGTGTTTTGGGGGACTAAGTTGGACAGACAGTCCGCCCGTGTGTACGGGGAGATCCGCTTAAGAATTACAGGACTACAATATAAAACGCCAAATTTTCATGCAAAATAATTGTACCACTTTCAGCACCTAAAATCGGAAATAATCATACCGCCAGGGAGGTTAAAGAGAACCTGTCACCTAAAAATCATCACAAAAATGTCAAGCCCTAAAATTCACTTTAGTGTGTTTCTTATTGGAATACGCTTCAGAAGTCTCTGCCTATAGGCTCCTGAGATGTAAATCCGGCCATTTCTGTTATCCCCCTCCTCTAAGCACAATTATAGGGAGAGATTTACTAAAACTGGAGCACTCAGAATCTTGCGCAGCTGGTAGCCAATCAGCTTCTAACTTCAGTGGTGCCCTCTCCTTCCAGTATGAACATGATGTGCCAGTAATTGCAGAAAGCTAATACAAAATTATAATTAGGTACATACTCGAGGGGTATCAAAAATGCACCTCATTTTTAAAAACATTTATATTTCATACAGTATTTTTATTTATTTTTATTTATATTTGGCTTAGATTTAGCTTTTTATAAAGTTATACAGTAGGTATATTAACTAGCATTGACACCAGACCCCCTTTTGTATGGGCAGCCAACATTACAATATTTTTTTTTTATCAATACTATATTTGTATAATGGTAAACACCCAGTTAAATTTTTCTGTGAATCCTTTCACATAAAACCAAAATACATTAGTTGTTGACGGATACTCTGAAGAAAAAAATATGCACATTTTTCTGTTACAAGTTGTATTTGATCTCCTGAAAAACTAGATTTATGTTCCAATTACAGGGCTTTGTAGCTCTCATACAGCTATGCTTTAAAGCTTTAGTTCCTTTATATATTACACTCACATTAAATAGTAAACCAGGATTATTTAGGTAGACATAAAACTGTTCTTAGTGTTGGTGTTGATTTACAAGTGCTTTTCAGCATCAGAAAACAAGTTTCTGAAGCCTTGCTACGAATGCCAAATCCAGCATGTGAAAATTACATTCTGGGTTATTAAATGTCTTCGGACTGCCTGTTCTGGCAATGGAAAGAGTACCACGTCCAGCATGGAGCTTGTTTGAAATTCAGTGGCACATCTGAAAGGGGTAGGAGTCATTTATTAGATTTTCCAATTAATATTCCAGCGTCCGCCTGTGCCAGTTAGGATTCTCGAATCATGCTGGCTTAATACGGGGGTGGGGGGGGGGGGGGTAAATTCTTCCGCTGTTTCCTACAGTAATGAACCAAGCAGAGTTTTAAAACATGGCTAAAGCTCATATTTCCACTTATTGCGCTTTTGATTTTCTTTTTTTTTTTTACAGACTTATGTTTGAATGTGTTAGAAAAGACGCACATGGTTAGACTGGCTTCAGGAAATTGGAAAAGGCCTAAAGGCTTCATGAGCCTGGCACAGTGGCATGTTCTCATACTCAAACGCTCCAATCCTCAGGTCTTTTAGCAAGTGTATAATGAAAGTATATGTGAACTCAATCAATAAAATCTCATATAAGTTTGAATACATTAATATCATTTCAAAATTCATTTTGGATATTTATAAATCTGCAAATTTAATTAAATTAATACCTGGTAATCCTGCCATAAAGGTTTTTGTTACGATCCTTGCTGTTATAGTGTAACAACTCTCTGTTCCTATTTTCCAATTTTGCTCCTATGCAAACCATCACTTATACAGTAGTCTCAATCAGAAACATGGGCTTCTGCTAGAGACTACAAGTGGTTGTTTGATCGCACATGGTTTGAGCGCATGCATGGTCCATTGTTGTCACCTTAAGGAAAATCGCTTGCAGAAATGTCATGCAACCATTTTTGGAGTGCCTGTAGACGTGAAGGGGCTGCAGGAGATCAAAAAAATGAAGGACGAAAAAAGGTGAAAAAAATAATTTTGCTATCGAGAGTAGGCAAAGTGATAGTGTCTCCTTAAAGCTGAATTTAGCTATACATTTTTTTTTTCTGTCCCACATTGTGCAGACAGCTTGGTCTGAGAGTACCTGTGTATTGTCTTGTTGAGTACTTGTGCATTGTATTGTTGAGTATTATGCCGTATACAGACGATCTGAATTTCCGACAACCAAACCGTGGAATTATTTCCGACGGATGTTGGCTGAAACTTGTCTTGCATACACACGGTCGTACAGAAATTCCGATCTGCAAGAACGCGCTGACGTACAACACGTACAATGGGGCTAGAAAAAGGAAGTTCAATAGCCAGTGCGCTACCCTTTGGGCTCCTTCTGCTAATCTCGTGTTAGTAGAAGTTTGGTAAGAGCCGATTTGCGCTTTTAAGCCTCATGCTTTTCAGATTGTTACTGCTCTTCAGTTTGTGTTTGTGGGTTTGTATCTGTTTTTTAGTCCGTGTAGTCAGTTCGCATCTGTTTTTCAGTGCGTTCTTTTATAGTTCGTATCTGTTTTTCAGTGTGTTCTTGTCCGCTCATTTCTGATTTTCAGGTCGCTCTTCTCAGGCCTTTCTGATTTTCAGTGCGTTCTGACCAGTGCGTTGGTTTATTCTGAACAGCCGACCGTTTTCTAGCCACGTTGCAGGTACGTATTCATCATAGAGTTTGTGCTATGCGGGGGCTTGGTGTTGGGGTTCTTACTCAGTCCATGAACAGGGCAAGGAGGAGTTCATGGACGAAGAATTGGTTACTCCAGCGTGACCAGTTCTCGTACATGCCTTTGCTGGGGGAGATCCGTGAGAATAATCCTGATGATTTCAGGAATTATGTTCGGATAATGGACCCCGTTTTTCACCATTTGTTGGCTTTGCTATCCCCTTATATTACCAAGCAGGGCACCTGCATGCAGCAAGCCATCACTCCCAAGCAGAGGCTCGTTCCCACCTTGCAGTACTTGGCAACGTGGGTGAGAAGTTTGCAGGACATCGAGTTCTCGACAGGCATCTCGCCTCAGGCTCTGGGGATCATTATTTCAGAGACCTGTTCTGCCATCATACAGGTCCTGCAGAAGGACTATATTAGTTTTATCCTTTAACATCACATTCAACATCACATTCTATGTATTTAATGTTTGCTACTGTATTCATTCCATAATTACCATGATTGTAATATGCTGTGAATGTCCCCTGTGTCCTCATGCATGCTGGAAGTTTTTAAAGTTCCATATTTTGTCTTTCATGCATATTTGCCTTCACTAAACTCCCATGCATGCTATCCTGGGCCCATATACACCTAGACTGGACACTTAACAATGTATTTTTTCAGCTCCATTGTAGTGCTTTACCCTAAACAACCCCTAAAATGTGTACAAATGTGATTTTTGTCCTTAAATTTAGGCAGAGTGCCAGAGGCTTTTTTTGGGGCCCAAACTCATTTGGAACCCACCCCCCCAACCGCTTCTGATACCAATCCTGATACCAAGTCAACTGATACCAATCCTCTATGCGCTGACTTTGCCAAACCCATACACACTATACCTACCTCTTTTGTGGTCAGGTTTATGGATATATTCCCCAAAGCATGTAGTGCAAGGGCCTGGCTGAATACTTTCAAATGGTACTGTTTAAAGTTTTGCTCTCCTATTATCTTGATAGGTAATTGGAGAATGTAAAATTGTGCTTCAATTTGTACAGTGTGTATTTATTTTTTTTGTATTATGACACTTCTTACCTGTGCAGTAGGCTGCTAATAGTGTAAGTAAGGAGGGGCTGGCCATAGTAACACAAATTATGTATGCATTCAGCTCTCAATGAAGTGGAGAAGGTTACCTGTCCAAAACATCTCCCCCCCTAAAAAAATTTAAAATGGGCCATCAGAGGGGGTGAGGAATCTGATAAGTGGACCTTATATTTATGTCTTTAAATACTCCTTAAAATAAATGTTAAACTGATGTTGTCCAAGAATGTTTGTCTCTAATCTGCTTGCAATGTTAAGTGCAAAAGTACAATTTTTTTTTCTTGTTTGACTCCACAGGATCCTTCAATGCCACAGGAATGGCAGACTGTGGCATCCCACTTTGCCCAGTGGTGGGACTCTCCCAACTGCGGAGTGGTAATTGATGGGAAACACGTCCACATCGTGCCACCCCCTATACCAACTATAAGGGGTTTAATAGTATAGTGATGTTGGCTGTGGTGTCGGCGACATATGAGTTTCTCTATGTGGACATGGAGAAGAATGGCCGGATGTCGGATGGTTGAGTAGTCGCCCAGACCGAGTCCTACCGACGGCTTCAGAGTGGTGGCTTGGGATTGCCACCTGCAGAAGACAATGTGGCTGGTCTACCGTTCGTCTTTGTCGCTGATGAAGCGTTTGGGCTTGGTAAACAGCTGATGCGGCCATTCCCCATGAGGACCCTTATCCCGGGCCAAAGGGTTTTTAACTACTGGCTGGCCAGAGCCAGAAGAGTGGTGGAGAATGCTTTCTACATAATGGCCAGCCGTTTCACTTATTCCTGACACCAATTCACATGGCGGAATACAAAATAAACCATATCGTACTTGCATGCTGCATTATGCTTCAAACTATGTGGCCTCAGTTGGGCCTGAGACAGAATTGCCAGAACAGTCAACCCTGACGGTGCTTGAAGCTGGCCATCCTGGGTTGCCCCCCCAAAGCGTCGCGAAGTCCATCAAAAATATCTGGAATACTTTTCGGGTAGGGGGGTCATTGATATGCCAGCAAATGTTTGAGAAACATTTTTAACTAATTTTTTTTTTTTAATAATATTTCATTTGATTTACTGTTGTGTTTTTTTTAGCTGTTTCCTAGGTTCTTCAATGGACTTTTCTTTTTGCCCATTTTCTTCAATAGTGCAAACGTAATTTATTTGATACATGAGGTGACAATCTCTTCTTCAGCTAACTATTATGTTGTGAGTCTGCTACACACACACCTTGTTTTTGTTTTAATGTATGTAATGCATTAATGCTAAAAAAAACACATCCTTTCTTAGCACCATGAATTATTGTTTTGATTCCCAAAAATGGCCTGATTGTGGCAAATTTTAGAGCACTGTGGGGGTTATTTACTAAAGGCAAATCCACTTTCTACTACAAGTGCACTGCACGTGCACTTGAAACTGCGCTGAAAGTGCAGTTTCAAGGCTTAACTCCAATGTAAAAATGCATAGCTTGAGGGATCATCATCAGCATTCAGACTTTTTAAAGAATGCAACAAGAAATGTAAGGGTGCAATTAGGATGGCTAAGATAAAACACAAAAGACACATAGCGGAGGAGAGCAAAAAAATAAATCCCAAGAAATTCTGTATGTAAACAGTAAAAAAAGTAAGTATGTAAACTATAAAAAAGGAGGACAGACCATATTGGTCCTATAAAGGATGAGGAAGGACATCTGGTTACAATGGATAGGGAGATGGAGAAGGTATTGAATTAATTTTTCTCCTCAGTCTTCACGAGGGAATCGGGGGCTTCAGTAACCAAAACTGCACTGTTTATCCTCATGACACATCACAGGAAGCACCTCCATGGTTAACAGAAAACAGGATTAAAATTAGACTTGAGAAACTTAACATTAATTAATTAATTAGGACCAGATGGTTTGCATCCTAGGGTACTTAGGGAACTCAGTCAAGTAATTGCCAGACCATTATTCCTAATTTTTACTGACAGCCTACTGCCTGGAATGGTACCAGGTGATTGGAGAAAAGCCAATGTAGCACCAATATTTAAAAAGGGCCCAAAATACATCCCTGGGAAGTACAGACCAGTTTGCCTAACATCAATAGTATGCAAGCTCTTGGAGGGGATGACAAGGGACTATATACAAGATTTTAGTAAGCAGAATGGTATCAATAGCAGTAATCAGCATGGATTCATGAAGAATCATTCTTGCCAAACCAATCTATTAACCTTCTAGGAGGAGGCGAGTTTCCATCTAGATAAAGGAAGGACCGTAGACGTGGTGTATCTGAATTTTGCAAAAGCAAAATACATGGGGAATTATGGGGAACACAGTTCCCCATAAACGTTTACAGTGAAAAATAAGGTCCGTTGGCATGGACCATAAGGTAAGTACATGGATTGAAAACTGGCTGCAAGGGCGAGTTCAGAGGGTGGGGATAAAAAGGGAGTACTCGGAATGGTCAAGGGTGTGTAGTGGGGTCCCCTAGAGTTCTGTGCTGGGACCAATCCTATTTAATTTATTCATAAATGACCTGAAGGATGGGGTTAACGGTTCAATCTCTGTATTTGCGAACGATACTAAGCTATGCAGGGCAATAATTTCTCAGCAGGATGTGGAAACCTTGCAAGAAGATCTGAACAAATTAATGGGGTGGGCAACTGCATGGCAAATGAGGTTTAATGTGGAAAAATTGAAAATAATGCATTTGGTGGCAAAAATATGAATGCAATCTACTCACTGAGGGGAGAATCTCTGGGGGAATCTAGGATGGAAAAGGACTTGGGGGTCTTAGTAGATGACAGGCTCTGCAAGCATTAAAAAGGGGATTAACTCCAGAGATAAAACAATAATTCTCCCATTCTACAAGACTCAGGTCCAGCCGCACCTAGAGTATGCTGTCCAGTAAGCTGTCCTGGAGTATTCTGTCCAGTATGTTGTCCAGTTCGGGGCACCAGTCCTCAGGAAGGATGTACTGGAACTGGAGAGAGTCCAGAGAAGGGCAACAAAACTAATAAAGGGTGTGAAGGACGTTAGTTATGAGGAAAGGTTAAGAGCACTGAACTTGTTCTCGCTGGAGAAGAGACGATTGAGAGGGGATATGATTTCAATGTACAAATACCGTACTGGTGACCCTACAATAGGAATAAAACATTTCTGCATCAGGGAATTTAATAAGACACGCGGCCAGTCACTAAAATTAGACGAAAAGAGGTTTAACCTTAAATTGTGTAGAGGGTTCTTTACTGTAAGAGCGGTTAGGATGTGGAATTCTGTTCCACAGGCAGTGGTTTCAGCAGGGAGCATCGATAATTAAAAAAAAAAGATAAGCACCTTAATGACCACAACATACAGGGTTTTACAATGTAATGCTGACATAAAATCCCACACATGTCTTTTTTCAACCTCACCTACTATGTAACCTGCTATGTAAAAATGTCAGTGGCATCAGATGAAGTATATCTGGTGTGGCTGGTAGAAACTGCATGGACCTGGCAGCAGAGGCACAGGAAGGCTTAAGGACAAAATAGGCACTCAAGGGAAGGCTTGGGAAACTCAAAGTGGCTCAGTGACTCTAATGTTGCACAAGTATGTGTCCCCTTTTCACTATTCTGCCAAAGATAGAAATGCTTGAATATCATTATCAGCTGTGAGCTATCAGTTTTACTGGATTTTGTATGTCTGTTTTAGTATGCAGATGTATTCAAGAATTTCTAAAGTGACTCACATTTGTTTTATTACCACTATGTGAAACCAAAGCAAAACATCAAGATAGAGCTTGCAGACAGCAGGAAAAACAGGCAAGATAGGTAATAACAATTTAAAGCTTAATAGTTTATTTGACATTATTGAGAATGCTTTATGATCCTGAAGTCTTTACTGTCGTCTCCAGTTATTCTCTCTGCATGAAACATAAACCACACTTGTCATTTGAGATGAATTTTATCAGCAGACTTACATGACAAGATCTTTTTCACATCCGTAAATGAAATCCACTGAGAATAGTTGTATTGCATAGTCCACATTACAGTCCAATTTCAGACAACAAAATATTTGTTTACGGTTGCCTTTTGTTCAATTGCTTGACCTCATGGGTCCTCTATCTCCATTGGCGGTGTTCTGGCGAGAAAGGTCCTCCTATCCAATAGCTTGCGCAGTACGGAGGACAAAGGAGACGTCGAAAGTCTAAAAAAGATGAAAAGCTGATTATCAGCTCTACACGACACCTGCGCACTTAATAGTAAATTTTGTCACAGACTCCCGATGTTGTAAGACAGCACTTTGTAAGAGGGCCCCTCGCGGCACTCGCTTCACTCTTTACACTTCGGGCACGGCCTCGCTGTGCTCGGCATATTTATATTCTAACTCTATGTCCACTTGGATGGTGGGGCTTGAACCTGGGCACCATGAAGAGCTGACGATAAGCTGTTCATCTTCTGAGACTTTTGCCGTCTCCTTTGTCATCCGTACTGTGCAAGCACGGTATAGGGCGGACACTATCCGATGGGGGACAGTTCTCGACAGGACAGCGGATCTTGAATTCCCTTGATCCCTGATGAAGTAACCCCAAGGAGCTGGTCCTTGATGTCTTGGACTTACAAAGAAGTGTGTTGAAAAGAAGTGTGTTGAATGATGCTGGGTTTTTATGTGTACATAGCAGTAGAACATATTGTTCTCCTAATTCTGAATTTGAAGTTGCACTAGGGCAAATCAGTAATTGGTGCTAGGAAAATATCACGTATCTGGTGACAACTGGAATGTTGTGGAGGCCCCTTTTGCACCTCCTGACCAACACTCCTGAAGATGAAGATAGAGAGTGTGAGGACACGGAGCATCATGAGTGCCAGAGTAGCTGGTTGGTGAAATCCAGTTAGGGGGATGAAGCTGGGGATGGCATTCCTAAGAACAAGATGTGAAGCAGCTTGGTACCAGAGCAGGAGATGGTAGCAGAGCCAGTATGCAAGCAGCGACCAGCGGTGGCTGGGTAACAAGGGGCTAAGTCAGCAGCCAGAGCAAGTCCAGGAAGCAGGCCAAAGTCAGTAAAAGCCAGGCAGCGTAGTAACAAATCAGCAGGCAAAGAAGAGTCCAGTAACCAGGCCGAGGTCAGAGAGATCAGGTGAACAAGGTTAATGCAGGAGCAAAGTCCAAGAGAAAGCCAGGTCATACACAGGTAAGCAGGTTCAATGGATCAGGTCACAGGAATACAGGTACATGCTAAAGACAATTCAGCAACTGCTCATGGTGACAGGCCAGGCGACTGGGCGCCAAGTATGCACACTAATTCCTATGTGCACATGTGTGCATGAACACGTATGCTCACGATGAATTGGAATAATACCTCTATTGCCTCTTTGCCTAGAAGTATTGGCATGTGAGCAATGCACACACGCACGAATATGAGCATAAGTTTGCACTGGCCTTCTGGTGCGTGCTGGAAATCTGGTTTACCTTACAGAAAAGATATGATGGCACATTGAGTGCAATCACATGCACCGTCCTTGACATTCAGCAGTTGTGCAAGAAGTTATTGTGTACATACTGAGTGTACTGCCGTGTACACACGATCGGACTTTCCGTTGGGAAATGTTGGATGTGAGCTTGTTGGCTGAAAGTCCGACCATGTGTATGCTCCATTGAACATTTGTTGTTGGACTTTCCACCATCAAATGTTGGCTAGCAGGTTTTCAAATTTTCTGCCAACAAAACCTTGTTGTCGGACTTTTCGATCGTGTGTACACAAGTCTGTCGAACAAAACTTCACGCATGCTCAGAATCAAGTATCCGGAAGCGCTCGGTCTTGTAAAAGTCGAGTTCGTAATGGAGATATCACATGACTATTGAACTTCCTTTTCATTGGCTCGCCGTAGTCTTGTACGTCACTAAGTTCGTAATTGTTGGCCAACATTTGTGTGACCGTGTGTATGTAAAACAAATTGGAGCCAACAACCTTCGAACAAAAATCCACGGTTTTGTTGTCGGAAAGTCTGATCGTGTGTACGGGGGCATAAAAATATCTTAAAGTGGTTGTAAACCTCATACATTAAATATAAACAAGGCATATACTGTACTTCTATAGTGTGTACTAGTCCAAATTAGGAACACTAATGGGTTGATTGACTAGCAGAGAAACAAAGGAGCAGACAGAAATTACACTTAATGGTTGATATACTAAAACTGGAGAGTGCAGCTCTGCATGTTAGTCAACCAGCTTTTAACCTGGAAGCTAATTGGTTTCTATGCAGAACTGCACCAGATTTTGCACTCTCCGGTTTTAGTAAATCAACCATTAAGGCTGGGTTCACACTGCTGCGGGGGGAGATCCGGATGTGATTCGCACCGCAAATCACATCCGATCTCCGTAGCGATGCGAGTACAGCCATACAGATAGTATGGCTGAATTCGCATCGCTCCCGCAGCAAACTCGCACGGGACCCTTTTTTTGGTCCGCAACAGAATCGGATCGCATGGGGGTTCACACCATGTGATCCGATTCCTGTGCGAGTCAGCAGATCGCACTGCGATATGCGGACGGATCTGGGGGTGTTATTAACATATCATTGACACTCCCAGCCGTCCGCATAGGGCAGTGTGAACTGCCGGCGGGAGAAATGCGATGCGGGAAAACGCCGCGGATTCGCGGCGTTCCCGCATCGCAGCGGTGTGAACCCGGCCTAAGTGTAATTTCTGTCTGCTGGTTTGTTTCTCTGCTAGTAAATCAACCCATAAGTGTTCTTAATTTAGACTAGTACACACTATAGAAGGATATGTCTTGTTTACATTTCATGTATAAGGTTTACAACCACTTTAAGATACTTTTAGACTCAGTATGTGCACAATAACTTCTTGCACAACCACTGAATGACAAGGATGGTGCATGTGATTGCACTCCATGTGCTTTTAACCTGGAAGCCTGTTTGTATGCAGAACTGCACCAGATTTTGCACTCTCCAGTTTTAGTAACTCAACCATTAAGTATAATTTCTGTCTGCGGCTTTGTTTCTCTGCTGTCAGAGTGAATAATTTCTGACAAGTTTTCCTGACACCAAGAGAAAAAAGATGACAGGGCAGGGAGCTCCCACTAATTGACTGCCTCACTCTGTTCCTGTGAGCTGTGTGAAGGGGGGTGTGTTCTTTCTCTCCAATCAGCTCTCAGAGCTCTCCTTATTGAGCTCTGCAGAGTGTCACTTCAGCTCTCTGCCCCTCTTTTTTTTCTGACAGCTCAGACAAGATTTATAATGTCTGGACTTTGAATAGATGTAGATAAGAGAAGAGTGCAGATAAACAGGTACAACTTGTGTAGGCGGATTGTTTCATCTCAGTGTATCACCTGAGACCAGTCACTTCACTGTGTATATAAGGGTTACAGCCACTTTAAAGCTGAAATGAAGGCATTATGTTTTTCATTTTATATAGGCTAAGGGAGGGTTATAACCCATGCCAGTTTTGTGCCATCTGTGTCCCATTGGGGAGATTTTCCTTCACTTCCTGTCCCATAACCACACAAGTAACAGAGGAAATCCCAAAAAACTGAGGGAAATCCATGGTAGTCATCTGGGTCATCAGAAATAGTGTCCCCCTTGGGAGAATAGCCTTAAATTGCTGTACTGGTGATCACTCAAAATTTGGAATTTTCTTTCAATTATGGAGAAAACAGTCATCAAAACCAATAGAGGGGGTGAATCTCCCTAATGGGGAAAAGGACAGCAGTTAAAACCAGTCAGGTATTTTATTCCCTCTTCGCCCTGTGCCTTAAGATGGACCTGAACTCAAAAAGGTATACTTTGCTACATTATAGGGAACATTAAGTGAGTTGTGATGCCTGGTCTTCCACTCAGTTAATTTCCAAATTTTAAAAAACTGTCTCTCCCTTCCATGTTGACCGCTTCTTTTGTTTGCCTATTGGCCACAAAGTTGGATGGTTGACCTCAAGAGCCAATATGGAAGAAAGAAGAGCAGGAAGATCAAACATGGAATGGGGTAGCTTTGGTCATTGTTTAATAGAGTGACTTGGTTTTTGGGGTCCGGGTCTACTCTGGAAATTAACTGAGTGAGTGTAAAAACCTGCAATACTGTCTTGTTGTTGGACCTATGGACATGTTTCACTCAGATCATGCAACAACCTCATATCCATGGGATACCTGCACATATTGTTGGACAAAGCTTCCTAGAGGAAATAGTCACCAGAGAACTGTACTGGAGTGTCTGCAGTGCACCGCCCTTTCCTTTTCTACCCAAGGCAACCATTCAGATTTAGAATATTGATGGAAGACTAAGTTGCCAGAGGGTGATTGGATCTTAATTGTGTGCAGGGGCGTAACTATAGGGGGTGCAGCAGTCGCGACCGCAACTGGGCCCTGTGATGCAGGGGGCCCATGCAGCCCCCTCTACATATGGTGCATTCCCCGCATGACCTGTGTCCTCGGCCAGCTCCTCAGAGTACCCCTCTCCTGCTCCATGCATTGCCGCTCAGTCCGATGTCTGTTCTCCCCAGCCAGAGTCCCACCCCCCCCTGAGTCCGGCCCACACTGCACTGCATACTTCTCCCGGGTAAACAAACTTTAAGCACACAGATGCAGTGCAGCCCTATGAGAGCCGGCTCCCCAGAGGACACTGCAGGCTTGTCTGCCAGCCCCCCTCCTCCCCCGTCATACACAGATGATGAAAGGTCTTTCTGGGAGATATGCTGATCGCCCGTCCAGCACACTGGATGGAGCCCAGGCCAACATGGATGAGTGCGCAGCCTGCAGCTTTGTCATGGTGAGTGAGAGGACCCCATCCCCCACACACCATTACATACCCCCTCCATCTCCCCCTGGGGTCAGGGACCCCTTCTCACATGGGGACAGGGACCCCCCACCTCCCCTGGGGACAAGGACTCCTTCTCACCTGGGGGCAGTAACTTCATCTGCCCTGGAGAAAAGGACCTTCTGGGGAACGGGGGCCCCATCCTGCCTAGGGACAGTCCCCCAAAGGGGCACCTAAAAATAAAATAATTAAAAAAAACTACTGATACCAGTGGTGGAACTACAGGGCTCACAAAGGTCATACCTGTGACCACGCCCTGAAGTTCCACCGCCGGACTCGGAGGGAAGGGCCCTGGCTGGGGTTCAGGGGGGCCCTTCATGGTTTCTTGCATCGGGGCCCTGAAGGTTCTAGTTACGCCACTGATTGTGTGCCTGGTTGTTCTCTTATGTCTAAGGCATATCTGATTACTCCCTTGAGCATCTTTCACTGGGAGTGAAGGCTGTTAAGATATTACCAGAACATTTCTTAGCATGTTACACAATTTGACAAATTTTGGCATGCAGCACCCCCACCCAGAGCATGCTCAATATCCTAGGGAAAGAAAGTACTGACCATTGATTTGTTGAATTCTACACCGTGATGGAAATTCTCTCTCCATAATATAATGAGCACTTCCTACCCATACATTTAGCTTATTGTCACTCAAAAACATGGTGTACATACATACAAAATAGGTTACAAAAATATTAACAAATATTGCACATGTAGTGCCTTGAAAAAGTATTCATGCCCCTTGAAATTTTCCACGTTTTGTCATGTTGCAACCAAAAACACAAATGTATTGTATTGGGATTTTATGTGATAGACCAACACAAAGTGGTACATAATTGTGAAGTGAAAGGAAAATGATAATTTTTTTTTAGATTTTTTTACAAATAAATATGTGAAAAGTGTGGTGTGCATTTGTATTCAGCCCCCCTGAGATAATACTTTGTAGAACCACCTTTCACTGCAATTACAGCTGCATATCTTTTTGGGGATGTCTCTACCAGCTTTACACATCTAGAGAGTGAAATCATTGCCCATTCTTCATTGCAAAATAGCTCAAGCTCTGTCAGATTGGATGGAGAACGTCTGTGATTTTTTTCAAGTTTTGCCACAAATTTTCAATTGGATTTAGGTCTGGACTTTGACTGGGCCATTCTAACACATGAGTATGCCTTGATCTAAACCATTCCATTGTAGCTCTGGCTGTATGTTTAGGGTCGTTGTCATGCTGGAATGTGAACCTCAGCCCCAGTCTCAAGACTTTTGCAAACTCGAATGCCACGTACACATGATCGGAATTTTGGTCGGAAAAAGCTCTGATGGTTTTTCCAACGGAATTCTGACGGGATTTCGCTCAAGCTGTCTTGCATACACACGGTCACACCAATCTCCGACCGTCAAGAACGTGGTGACGTACAACACGTATGATGGGACTAGAAAAAGGAAGTTCAATACGCAGTAGCCAATAGCATTAGTCTCGTAGTTGAATTTGAGCATGCGTGAGTTTTTGCACGTCGGAATTGCATACACAAGATCGGAATTTCGAAACAAAACATTTTTCCATCGGAAAAATTGAGAACATGCTCTCAAATTTTTGCTGGCGGGGAATCAACCAGCTAAATTCCGATGGAGCATACACACGGTCGCATTTTCTGATGAAAACCTCTCATCTGTATTTTGCTGGCTGAAATTTCGATCATATGTATGTGGCATAACAGGTTTTCTTCTAAGATTGCCCTGTATTTGTCACACTGCAAACGGGGATTCTTATGGCTTTCTTTAAACAATGGCTTTCTTTTTGTCACTCTTTAAAGCGGAGGTCCACCCTAAAGTGGACCTTCCGCTCATTGGAACCCTCCCCCCCTCTGGCGCCACAATTGGCACCTTTCAGGGGGGTGGGGGGTGCAGGTACCTGTACAGTACAGGTATCTGCACCCACTTCTGGCGTAGATTCTGCAGAAGGTATGCCCCTATCCGCAGAATCTACGCCCCTTTCCGAAGGTCCCCCGCTGCCTGCTGGGAAACACACGGATCGCAGAGACAGCGGGGACCATCCTTATTGCGCAGCGCGACTCGCGCATGCGCAGTAGGGAACCGGGAAATGAAGCCGAAAGGCTCCACTTCCTGATTCCCATACCCAAGATGGCGGCGGCAGCACCCAAGAGACGATCGAGAGATCGGCTTCGGGTACCGACATCGCGGGCGCGCTGGGTGGGTAAGTGTCATTATTTTAAAAGTCAGCAGCTGCAGTATTTGTAGCTGCTGGCTTTTAAAAAAAAAAACGGCGGACTCCCGGCGGACTCCCGCTTTAAGGCCAGATTTGTAGAGAGCACGATTAACAGTTGTCCTGTGGATGGATTCTCCCACTTGAGCTGTGGATCTCTGCAGCTCCTCCAGAGTTACCAAGGGCCTCGTGGCTGCTTCTCTGATTAAGGCTCTTCTTGCCCAGCCTCTCAGTTTAGGTGGATTACCATGTCTTGGTAGGTTTGCAATTGTGCCATACTCTTTCCATTTTTGGATGATGGATTGAACAGTGCTCTGTGAGATGTTCAAAGCTTCGGATTATTTTGATAGCATAACCCTGCATTCAAGTTTTCCACAACTTTATCACTGACCTGTCTGGTCTGTTCCTAGGCCTTCATGGTGCTGTTTGTTCACTAAGGTTCTCTAACAAACCTCAGAGGACTTCACAGAACAGCTGTATTTATACAGAGATCAAATTACACACAGGTGGACTCAATGTACTAATTAGGTGACTTCTGAAGGCAATTTGTTCCACTAGGGGTAACAGAGTAAAGGGGGCTGAATACAAATGCATACCACACTTTTCAGATATTTAATGGTAAAAAAATGTAAAAACCATTGATCATTTTTCTTTCACTTCACAATTATGTGCCACTTTGTGTTGGTCTATCACATAAAATCCCAATAAGGCTGGCCATACATGGTCAAATTTCGAAAAATAATTTTCTTTGAAAATCAGAAACTTTTTTTGATCCGATGGTGCCACCATTGATTTCAAAATTCAACCAACCAAGCCTTCGATTTCACCTCCTGTTGCTACAGAAAATAATTTTTGCGTCTAGGAATCTTCATTTCTTTCCAGGAATTTTCTTTTCTTGCACATGTGATTTTCTTATTCGAATACATTTCTCGCACGATTCTCCCATCATTGATTAGAAAATCGTTAATTTTCCAACATGCCCGAATAATCAAATTCGATTGCCATATACGAAAATCGGCTGTTGCTGCAGCCCACTAATGGTGCGAAATTCGAATGAAAATTCTTAGATAACATTTTTGACAGAAGTTTCTTTAGAAAATTGTGGCCTGCCTTGGGTCCCTTTCACACTACCGTGACTTCACCGCAGTTTTGCAAAGATTTTACTATATTTTTTCCGCAATTTTAGGAAATGTCTGTGTAACTCGCATCAAAGTCAGACCAAAGTAGTACAGGGACAACTTTTAAATCAGTGTGACTTGAAGTCGCACAGATATGAATGGTACCCATCGGAAATCATGAGGTACAACTTGTCATGTGACTTTGCAGTCCCAAGTTGCAGGACAAATCGCACAAGTGTGAAAGGGGCCATACATTTACATTTTTGGTTGTTTTAACGTGTGGTAAAATTCAAGGGGTTTGAATACTTTTCCAAGGCACTGTACATGCTGATAAATTACCATTACTATTATGATGTGTTTTAAAAATGAGGTTAGTTAATTTTAAAAAGGGCAAGTGTTTGCTATGAATGAGGTAAGTACTTATTTTTAGGAAATTTTAGGGTTGTTCTAGTTTATGTTTCACTAGCCTTAGGGCAAAACTTAGGGGAGTTTCTGGTTGACATTAATATGCAGTCAAAGTGATTGTAAATGATCACCTTGTAAAACAAACATAAATGTCTGAATAAAAAAATAACGAATTTCAAGTAATACGAAAGAAATTATACCGGATAAAGAATTAATTTGACATGATTCGGTAATTCATTAAAGATCTAATGAAACAAAAGGTCAACTCAAAGTAAATCTTACAGTCCAATCAGCTGATTAATTTTGTGCTGGAGGTTGGATTACTAGTGCATTCCTGAGAACTGAGTGAGAGGGGTGTTGTATTGTATTTGAGCCGAGGAGAAGAGACGTTGTCATTGTGTGTGTTAACAGATTCAATAAACAAACGACTTTCCAAACTACGAATCATTATCACAAATATATATATATATATACATACATAAATATTGAATTCCAATGAATACGAATGAAATTATAGCGCATATAATGAATAAATTAGACATGATTCCAGATTCAGTATAACGAATACTGACACTCTACAGAAATAACAAATTATCCGAAAACAAATTAACGTAACATAACAAATATAACAGAACGAAATTATGTATTTTACGAATGACACTGAACAGAAACTAAACAAAATTTTCTGTTCTGCACAAGTCTAATAGCTAGAGAACTGATCACTGTGTGCTCTCCTGCTTAGTATGGTCAGTGTTTAATAGGAAAGCAAGGGGACTGGCAGAAACACCAGGGATTTCACATAAAGGAAGCAATAGAAAGAGAACAGGAGACTTTGTCATACAAATACATGGTACAGCAGCCACATATCAGAAATATGAAGTGATGGGGTAACAAATGCTTTACGTTTTTAATGTGGAAACCCAGCATAAATATTAGAGTCAGATTGTGTGTTAAAAGTTATATTTTATGGTTCATTTAGGGATTAAAGCCCAATCCAGAACATTCTCTGTTGGAGTGTGGCTGTTCCTTTACTCTACAGGATAGTAAAAGCATTATTACATTAATTACCTGATCCTCCGCTTCCAGAGAAGATGGTGCTCCCCCGTGCTCTGATTGTGTAATGTCTGATCCATCCACTGGGGGCTCCAACATCTATCCTGTAAAGTATTATCTAACCACTGGGAGCTCAGTCATCTCCACTATCTCCGTAGCACATTGGTGACATCACAGCCACATCACCTGACTCCTCCTCTTGTTCCTATTTAAACAGCTGCCGCCAATTACTCATTGTTCGTGCTAGGAACTTGTTAGCAGGCAAAGATCACGATCCGCACGTTGTCGCTTACTACACTACGTTTGGGCTGGACAGAGCCCCCTCTCCACTCATCATTTGGGTTGGACAAAGCCCCGCTACCTACTCTTTGTTTGGGCTTGACAGAGCCCCCACTCATTACTCCTCGTTTGGGCCGTACAGAGCCTCCACTTCCTACTCTTCGTTTGGGCTAGACAGAGCCCCACTTACTACTCTTCGTTTGAGCCAGACAGAGCCCCCACTAACTATTTTTTGGTTAGGCCGGTGAATGCCTCACCAACCTCTCTCCACAAAGGCTACCAGAACATCTCTTCAGAAGGTGCTAAGTGTCCCCATCATTGTATTTCTACTCACTGCACGTATACCTGTTCCATATAAACGTTATACCTTTGAACTGCTTCTGCCTATCAGATCTCCTGATAACTACGTTATGGCTGTATATAACCACACTAAATAAAAACCAATCAATTCTCACAACATACCTTTGTAACTTTACCTTATACTTGCCAATATGGAGTAACCAATTAGCAACACAGTATGCATGTACGTCAGAAGCTATGATCCACTCCGATCACTACTAGCACACTACCTGAAGCATTACAGATCATGAACGCTACCTTGACGTTCTCACATACAATACAGAGCTTTGGACCCAGAATCACTCTTAATGAAGTCAAGGGCATGGAGGAGAAGATGCTGCAGGGACACATCTCACAGCACAGAAAAACCTGCAGGCGCAAAGGATCTGGTAAGTAAATGCTTTTGTAAATCCCCTAGACAGAAGCAAATAGTTAACCTTTGCAGTTAAGCTTTACTCCACTTGGGCTACTTGGAGTTCAGCTTTAAAGAGTAACTGCACTTTTGTTGAGAAAAAAAACATTCCATTCTGAGTGATCTGTGTACATTACAAGGATTTAAACAAATTTAATTGCAGATGCCTATTTTTTGTTCTAAAAAAAAAATAGCTGTTTGTCTGTGTCCATGTGGAACTGATTTCTGAATTATCAATCAGCTGCTGCACTTGCCAGGGTTCTAACGAGGAAAGTTGAAGGGTCTGCATCAGTTTCAATTAAATTTCCCTTTGGGAAATTATATCACCAAAAATGATATGTTTGTTGCAGGGGATGCCCAAAATCTGACTTGTATGTTAGTGCAGACTGGGAAAATCAGTGAACCAATCACACAAGCAGGAAATGTAATATTCACGGGGGAGAGGTTTGTTCACCATCTATGTACAGTACACCACCAGGTAGCCATAATGCATTACATTTTACATAAAATCTCAGTGGTGCTGATTGAAAAGAAAAGGTAATTTTTATTAACATTCAATTGCAATATGACCTGTGTCTCAATTGTATACGCTATATTATTTTTTTCTCAATTGTATACGCTATATTATTTTTTTCTATTTGCTATTTTTTTTACAACAAAGTGGAGTTTCCCTTTAAAGTAACCTTTTCGTATTTAGCATTTTTTTAACTGTTCCAAGATAACTGTTCCAAGTTATCTCCATTTGTGGATAATGGCTCTATCTGTATTTCACTGGAGTTCCAAAGCCTTAGACATGACTTTGAAACCCTTTTTAGACTCATAAATGTTTGTTTATAATCTGTTCATGAATCTTTTTAGATTGTGGCATGATGTGTGGCTTTTTGTTATCTGTTCACGTGCTTCACTTTGTCAAACAGCTTCTATTTATGTGATTTCTTGATTCATTTCTTGATTCAACAGGTCTGGCAGTAATCAGGCCTGGGTGTGGCAAGTGAAATTTAACTTAGCTTTCCAAAAAATTGTGGTTAATCACAGTTCGTTCATGATTCAGCATGGGAGGGGGCAAATACTTTTTCACATAGGGCCAGGCAGGTTTTAACAGCTTTTTTCCCTTAATAAATGAAACATTAATTTAAAAGCTGCACCTTGGATTTACTTGGGTTATCTTTGTGTAATATTAAAATTTGTTTGATGATCTGAATCATTTAAGTGTGAGAAATATGCAAAAAAAAAAATCAGGAAGGGGCAAATACTTTTTCACAGCGAATCATTTACTGTTATGCCCCATACACACGGTCGGACATTCGGATTTTTTGATCGTTCTGAACGAGGGGATGTCAAACACATACGTCCGGACTATAAATGGGCCAGTAGCCAATGGCTTTCGTCTCTTAGTTTATTCTGAGCATGCGTGGCACTTTGTCTACACAAGATCGGAATTTATGTGATCGGATTTTGTTGTCAGAAAATTTTAGATCCTGCTTTCAAACTTTGTGCATCGGAAAATCAGACGGAAAAAGTCCAATGGAGCCCACACACAGTCAAATTTTCAGACAACATGATCCGATCGCACATTTTCCGTCGGAAAATACGACTGTGTTTAAGGGGCATTAGAGTAATCGTACTGTTTGCCCTTCTCCGATGGAAAATGTCCGATCGGACCGTGTTGTCGGATAATCCGACCGTGTGTGGGCTCCATCGGACTGTTTCCATCGGAATATCCGACCGAAAAGGTTTTAGAGCTGGGCTATAAAATTTTCCGACAACATGGTCCGATGGGACTTTGTCCTATAGTTTGTAGAGAATTCCGACGGACAAAGTGCCATGTATGCTCAGATCAAATTCCTAGACCAAAGCTATTGGCTACTAGCCTGAACGTAGTCCTGTCATAATGAAATAACGTCACCACGTTCTGAACGATCGGATTTTCCAATAACTTTGTCCGACCATGTGTATGCAACACCAGTTTCGGACAAAATCAGTCAGACAAAATCCGATGGATTTTGTTGTCGGAATGTCCGACCTTGTGTACAAGGGCTTAGAGTAAGCAGAAAAAAATGCTACGAAGGTAATGTTTGTTTGGTGGATAACCATGCTGAAAAAAATGTCCTGTTTTGTTCTATAAACAGAAGAAAAAACAGCGCCAATCTAAGTGCAGTATTGTTGTATCAAAGACATTTAATTTGTGAAGTTATGCACTCACACTCTACCAGAAAGTTTCAGGCACATCATGTATCTAGAGGGCATCGCAGGGCTCTCGAGGAGAAGCGGTAACACGTTCGGCTGTATCTCTCGTCCGGTGGCGCCGGTGGTTCCCAGCGTCGCACGGCTTGGCTTGTTCTAGCAACCTTTTTTGTGCCTGTTGTCTGAAGCATATTTGCAGTACAATATACACTCTCAATATCTATAAAAGCCGGGCGCCTGGATTGTTCTACTCCAACATATATGTGTACAGTATTACATCATCAGTGGCCATCCAATGACCAAAGAATGAAAATGCTGGTCCAAAAGAAGAACATGAAAATTTGGCAGCAGCAATGATGGAGTGGTGGAGGTGCAGTGGCAGAGATGAAGTTGATGAAAGCAAAAAAGCTTTGATATTTAAGCGTTGGAGGAAGGCAAACTAAGAGGATGGTCTGCCATTTAAATGCTTCTGAGCCCCTACCGTCATCCCCAGCCACAGTTACATTTTAGGTGTGAAGGAAGTCATTATTATTATACAGGTTTTATATAGCGCCAACAGTTTGTGCAGCGCTTAACAAAATAAAGGCAGACATTACAGTTACATTACAATTTGGTACAAGAGGAATCAGAGGGCCCTGCTCATTAGAGCTTACAATCTAAAAGTCATGGCTGTGTATACACATATTCACATTGTAGTAACTTTTTTATGAATTGAAAGCCTGTGCTGAAAATCAGCATACCTATGATTTTGTAACTCTCCATAAACTACTGTCAAAAAAGAAAGTCTAAAAACTGTCTTTTACAATAGATTTAATTGTTCTAAAATTACCTATTGACACTTGTTTAGCTTCAGATGTCATACTGCCACCTAGCCAGTGCTGAAATCGGGTCTTTATTTTAACTTTGTTTCATGTTGTTCAGGAAAAATATATAAAAGGGGATAATAAGTGTACAATTAGGAAGCAGGAGTTGTATGCATTAAAGTGTTTATGTGACTTATAACAGATGACGCACACTGTGTAGTCTAAATTAATGTTTGTTGCAACTGCTCATGGCGCCTACATACCGTAGATTATAATTCAGTGCAGGTTTGTGTATGGGGTTCTTTCCCTTTTCTTAATCATTGTTAATAAAGATTGTTTAAAGGAGCAATAAACCTAGAATACAAGCTCAAAATGTTACTAATAAAAGTCACACATGTCGATGTAAAGTGAAAGGAAAAAAAAAAAAAGAATGGAAGAATTTCAACCCTTTCCACCATTGTACCCATGAATATGAGATAATCACTTTCTGGGCTAGAAAAATCATATGGGAATTATTATATTGTTTGGTATTTTGCAATACGTTTTCAACATAGAGGGTATGTAGATCTGGCAACCCAAGCACAGATGTTCCACAATTAGAAACTTTCCAATATCTACCAAACACCAAAGTATCAGTTCCAAGTGATAAAGTATGAATTAAGCTGTGGCGCTAAAACCTTTTCTAACAAATATCCTGGTGTCAAAAAGGTGTATAGAGATCTAATCCGTGTAATAAATAGATGGCCCTGTTTATTGCCCCGGAAAATAATATAAATAAATACTGTGAATTGATGTGAAATGTGTGGTCTCCTGAGGCCCTTTTACTTCCGCAAATAGTCCGTTTAGCAGATTACTAGAACTAGAACTGTAATCTCACATAGCACTGAAAGGTCCTGGTACTTCCGGTTCACCTATAATCTCTGCTTTGAACTTCTCCTGGCACTTGCTAAACGGACTATTTGCGGAAGTAAAAGGGCGAACATTCCCCCAGCACAGCAGGAGCAGAGCCCAAGGAAAGCTGCACAGTGGCTTATACTGTGACTGCTCGGCTAACCCTTTCAGGGTTCTCTGTCTGGTGAGCGCAATTATTTCTCTGACACTGAGTGGCGCACCGGAGAAGATTGTTCCTAACCTTTCTGCACTAGTCACTTTGGTCTACCCTTTTTACTTGAAGAGACTTTATGCGTTTTTTCGAGCAACTGTGTGATGCGATTTGAAAAAATTTGTTTGGGCATTGAAAGAATTCTTTTTGTTTTTGCTGTTCTTGGACTGTCACTCTTGGGACTCATAATATAGAGCACAGTTTACAGACCACTAATATAGTGGCTTGTGGTTTGCATATGATCTCTCTCACTTAGCATATATGGTTTATTTATTTACATTTTTATGAAATATTTTCACTATTCTTTGGTTATAACACATGTGTACTTTTTGAGTTGCATGCCAATAGGAAAAAATTGTCTTTTCTACACAACACGCATTTATAAGAAGTATATATATAATATTTGGTAGGTACCACCTATAAGGTGGTCCTCAGGAGACCACACATTTCACATCAATTCACAGTATTTATTTATATTATTTTCCGGGGCAATAAACAGGGCCATCTATTTATTACACGGATTAGATCTCTATACACCTTTTTGACACCAGGATATTTGTTAGAAAAGGTTTTAGCGCCACAGCTTAATTCATACTTTATCTCTGACCTACTCCTTTATTTTAAGGGGTAGATTCTAAGCACAGGCAGCTTCAACCTCTCGAGTTTACTTTTTATCTCATTTTTATTTTCACCTGTTTTTCTTTCAGTTTTGCAGTGTATAGGCATTATATCTGTCCATAGCGCAATCTTATTTACTTATTATCAGTTCCAAGTGGACTGACCAATAAATGGGGCATACATCGGTGAGATCTTGCTTGTACATCTGCCCAATGTTAAATATTTAACTTGATTCTATCAAAATGCCAGTCAAAAGGAGTTTTTTTGTTATTTGGCAACTGGCTTTTTGAAAAGATCAACAAAGCACTAATGCTATCCAAGAAACTGGATGTAAACTGGTGCAATGAGGGAACGTCCACTCAGTTTACCCGGATCTAACTTCTGTGTATCCTACTGCAAGACGCTCATACCACCTGGTCACCAGTCATTGTGCTACAAAATGTCTTATCTCTTAGTCCCCGTTTACACTAATGCATTTTCTCATGTGCTTGCTGTCACATTAATCTCTGTATTGCCCATTCTCATTAAAGCAGAGCAGCGCAGTGTTTTTTTGTGAAGGTGTGGGCTCTTCTTTTGGTGCAGTGCAGTGCATTTTTGTCCCTCACAGACTCCAATGGGAACACACCAAAAATGAGCCTAGATGTGTTTTGACATGTTTTTGGCACATTTTTTCCTCCAACGAGTTTTCTTCTAGCAACATGTGTTCTTGTTAGGCTGCAAAAAACATGGAGAGAGTAGACACCCGAGATGAAGAAGAGCTTGAGCGCTTGGTGCATGAAAGGTCACAAGTCTATGACCCCAAAATAGTATCTGCAAGGATCACTTCAAGCAGGATAGTGCGTGGATAGACATTGCCCACATATTACATTGCCCACTAATGCATTTTCTCATGTGCTTGCTGTCACATTAATCTCTGTATTGCCCATTCTCATTAAAGCAGAGCAGCGCAGTGTTTTTTTGTGAAGGTGTGGGCTCTTCTTTTGGTGCAGTGCAGTGCATTTTTGTCCCTCACAGACTCCAATGGGAACACACCAAAAATGAGCCTAGATGTGTTTTGACATGTTTTTGGCACATTTTTTCCTCCAACGAGTTTTCTTCTAGCAACATGTGTTCTTGTTAGGCTGCAAAAAACATGGAGAGAGTAGACACCCGAGATGAAGAAGAGCTTGAGCGCTTGGTGCATGAAAGGTCACAAGTCTATGACCCCAAAATAGTATCTGCAAGGATCACTTCAAGCAGGATAGTGCGTGGATAGACATTGCCCACATATTATATGAAGACTCCAAAGACATGAAGGTAGGTTAATTGAATATTGTCTAAATTGGCCCTAGTATATGAATGTGAGTTAGGGATCTTAGATTGTAAGTTCCTTGAGAGTAGGGACCGATGTGAAGGTATAATGTATATGTAAAAGCGCTGCGTAAACTGACAGCGCTATATAAGTACCTTAAATAATAATAATAATAAGACTGGGATGCCCAACCAGTCTCAGTGTGAAAAACAACACATAAGCTTATTTTTCTTTAATATACAGTCATGGCTAAAAATATTGGTACCCCTGAATTTCTGTCTGATAATACACCACATCGCCCAGAAAATTGTTGCAGATGTTTAGGCATTCTTGTGTTTATTTCTTTGGTTGTATTGGTATTAAACAAAAAAGTGGAGAAACGAAAAGCCAAATCTGACACATTCCACAAAAGACTCCAGAAACTGGACTGAACAAAATTGTTGACACCTTCTCAAAATTGTAAGAAATCATTGCATTCCTAGTTTGTGATGCTTCTGTGATTTGTAAGTAAACTCACCTGTATCACTTAATAGGTGCTGACAATATAGAAATCACACCGGCAAACAGTTAAAATGGTGAAAAATTGACTCAACCTTTTGTTGTATGTCTCTGTTTTCCACATGGAGCATGGAGAAGAGAAAGAGTAGCAAAGAATTGTCTGAGGATTTGAGAACAGAAATGGCATGGGCAATCTCAAGGTTACAAGTCCAGTTCCAGAGATCTTAATGTTCCTGTGTCTATTGTGCAAAATATTGTCAAGAAGTTTACAGCCCATGGCACTGTAGCTAATCTTTCTGGACATGGACAAAGGAGAAAAATTGATCAAAGATTGCAATGAAGGATTGTTGGAATGGTGGATAAAGAACCTCTATCAACATCCAGACAAATTCAAGCTCACCTTCAGGCACAGAGTACAACTGTGACAGCTTGCACTATACATTGCCATCTGAATGAAAAGGGACGCTATGGTAGGAGACCCAGGAGGACCCCACTGCTGACACAGAAAAATAAAAAAGCCAGATTGGCGTTTGCCAAAACTTCCCTGAGAAAGCCTTTTGGGAACAAGTGCTGTGGACAGATGAAACAAAATTACAGCTTTTTGGTAAAGCACATCATTCTACTGTTTTCAGAAAAAAAAATCAGGCCTTTAAAGAAAAGAATACAGTCCCTACAGTCAAACATGGTGGAGGTTTACTGATGTTTTGGGGCTGCTTTGCTGCTTTAGGCACTAGTTGTCTTGACCATGTGCATGGCATTATGAAATATGAAGATTACCAAAGAATTCTGGGGTGCCCAGTGTCAGAAAATTGGGTCTCCGTCAGAGGTCATGGGTCTTACAGCTATGACCCAAAGCACACAGAAATGGTTTAAGACAAAGCACTGGAGAGTACTGAACTGGCCAGCAATGAATCCAGATCTACTGTAAATCCCATAGAGCACCTATGAAGGGATCTTAAAACAGCAGTTGGGAAAAGGAACCCTTCCAATCTGAGAGACCTGGAGCAGTTGGTGAAAGAGGAGTGGTCCAGAATTCCAGTAGAGAGGTGTAAGAAACTCATTGGTAGTTACAGTAAGAGATTGGTTTCAGTCATTTTTTTCCAAGGGGTGTACTACCAAATATTAAATTGCAGGTGCCGATAATTTTGTCCAGTGCATTTTTGGTGTTTTGCCTTGAATGTGTTAGATTTAGCTTTTTGTTTCTCCACCTTTGTGTCATACTAATAAAAACAAAGAAAAAAACATGAGAAGGACTAAAAATTTGTAATTGCAACAACTGCCCGGGTGAAGTGATGCGTTATTTGACAGAGATACAGGGGTGTCAATATTTTTAGCCATGACTGTACTTATATATGTTTATAAGGTTATAAATGGCACAGCAGATATTGCTTGCCATTGGGCAAAATAAAAAATGCATCAGCATGAAAAACACATCAAAAACACATGTAAAAAGCATAAGAAATGTGCAAAAACACGCTCCAAAAATCACTGAAGAATGCATCATCATGCAGCAGCACTAGTGTAAACATAAGCTTAAAAGACTAACAGTAAGTGAGATTAGAATCAGGGTAACAGGATGGCGTTTGCACCTTTAAATCCTCACAGGTTCCCTTAATGAGTAAAATGCTCTCTATAAAGCCCTCCCATGACCCAGCTATACTTCACAGCGCTCCTTCTTTCATCGCAACTGCTGCAAAACACCCAGTGCTCCCAGATACAGGGCAGCATGTGACCTTGTCTTTTAACATTGCTTGAAGGTAATTTTTCCTCGCATGCTCCAACACAAGCTGACCTGGCTTCTGTATTGGAACTGGTGGAGGAGCAACATGAAGATGTACATAAAAGTATCATGGGGTTGGTGTTAAGGAAACCCAGTCACTTTCTCCTGAATGGGCAAGTTAAAAAAGGCTTATTTAAAGCCTTGTGTACCAAAGTTTAAAGGTAGGTGTCTATAATTTGTTAGCACAGTTTATCAAACACTTGGCATGCCACTGCATGGCCAACGTAGGCCTTGGTCTAGGTTCGCAGGGATGCTAAACATGGCACACAGCCATCCACACAACCTGTGAAAATAACACATTCCTATCTATAATTAAAGGTTCCAGGGGTCCAGACTACAGTACCACCTGCCAGTGCTGTCTGGCTGGGCCTTCGTTGTTTCTGTCTTGGTACAGTTCATGCGTGTTTGTGGTTGAAAAGGTTTACTTACAGCTAGCCCACTCTAGATCAGTACACTTACAACAAATCTGCTAGCAGTGGCACAGTGACAGTTTGCCCAAATCTTCCACACATTGGTTCTGGGTGTACTGAAGCAGGGTAGGCAAAGGAATTCCTTCAGCCTCAGCTTGCCATGTGGAGCATTGCAGTCCAGTCTTTTTACTGTAATAACAAGGCTAGCCAGTTCAATTTGTCAGGAAGTCTTGGGGGCACTATACTGTACAGTTGGTGGGTAGGAACCAAGACAGACAGGGTACTGGAACACCACCAAGTAAGTACATTTGGATGTAGACATCTCTCTATCTTGCTAATGCCCCTAATAAAAAGCAAGTTGTGAGTCATCTCGTCATTGTCTAGCCCTAACCAAAGTATTCATGTTGGGTGAACTCAGACTCAGACTTCATCACATCAGCATCCATCCATTGAACAAAATTCAAATTTTTGGTGGACTGCATTTGCACAATTCTTTGTAAAGAGTATCCAGCCATGAAAGAGGATCATATTCAAAATGCAGACTGCTTTTCTTGGAATATGCTACTAAAAATATTTTTGGTTGTTCATTTTAGCACTTATAAAAAAAAAAATATATATATATATATACTGTGAGAATATATTACCCAGTGTAAGCGTTCCATTCTGTCACCCAGCAATGTTGAAGGATTTACACAGATTTCCTGCCTGTGTGTCGTTTACCAGTGAACATTCGGCACATTTAGCCTTCTGACAGCATAGTCTAAGTGTTATGTTTAGAGGCATTTATGGATCCCAGAGCTGACACATTGAAAGAATAATTGGTAGCCACTGCCACCAAACACCTTTCATTCATACCTCTTATGGTGTAAGATCAGCGCTTGCATAACCATTTCCTGGCAGGCCAAGTCTTTACATAAGGGGCGTTAACATAATAAAATGTCTCTCTGAACTGATATGACAGAGTATTACCAGAATGAGCAGCTTCTATACACTGAGCAACATGCAGGATCCTGTGTTATATTATGGCTTTTGCTTCTGTAAGCAAGCTAAAAAGTGCACGTGTAATTTAGTAATAAATATATTGAGGTGAAAGGGACAGGTAGGGGTGATGGACAAGGTACTTGGGTCTTCCAATGGTGAAGTTTTTGGTGCATGCTGAGAGGGTTTTATTTATGGCTTTCGCCTGTGTTTCTGTGCACTGTAGAACTTCACTCTCTCAATCAACTTTATTTTTTTTTCAAATATAATTTTTTTTATTATTATTCTCCCAAAACCTGGGGTGGGAACCCCGCGATACAGACAGTGGAACAGTTATCACCAAAAAGCAAGACAGAACAAATGCAGGTCAAGTCACATATGCAAGGTAAGTACATTGCAGAATACAGCATAACTGTCAGTAACAATCTCCCATGTCACATGTACCCACAAGCAGGGCGGTCATATCGCATGAAGGAGAGAAAGCTCTCCGCTTGGAGAATGAGATTCCGGGGCCCACCCCCCCCCAAAGGTGGGTGGGCGTGGGTCCACAAAGAGGACATATTGGGAAGTACCAAGAGGGGGAGGAAAACAAGTGGGGGGGAGAAGGAGGGTTGGGAGGGGGAAGACAAAGAAGGAAAAGGATGGCAAAGTTCAGATGAGAGGAGAGAAAGGAACAGACAGGGGGGGAATGGGGCTGAGACATGGCGGTGGAAATCAATCATAAAAAAGATTGACAGAAGGCGCATGGGTAAATAAAGATCCTAACGGGGGCAGGTCTCATCATCGCCCCAGCAGTCGCTGACCCTCTGCTGAGTAGATGAAGGCATTCCAGATGTCCCAAGTCTGTTTGTGGGCTTCCTGCTTATGCTGTGAGGTGAGGACCAAGTCCTCCATTTTCTTTACCTCCTCCACCTTCCGCAGCCAATGTACCACTGTTGGGGGAGCCCGTTGCTTCCATCGCAAGGGGACGCAGGCTTTAGCTGCGTTGAGCAAATGTCGCAATAACGACTTTTTGTAGATGTTAGCAGAGATTGTGGAATGGTGCAGGAGGAAGAAAGCCGCGTCATCAGGTATAATGTATTCCGTGAATTGCTGGGAGATGCGACGGACCTCCCCCCAAAACTCCCTTAACCTAGGGCAGGACCAGAAAACATGGAGCAGCGTTCCCTCCTCCTCGTCACAGCGCCAGCACCGATTTGAGGCCGAGGGAACTCTCAATCAACTTTTACTATTTGTAAGCCTTATGCTGCTAGCATTAGTAAATAGATAGGAAAGTATATTGTATTTACTTGTTTTAACCTTTTTTTTACATTTCTTCGGTTACTTCTAGATTTCCATGCCTAAGCAAATGATGTCATACATCCCAGGAGTTTTCAGGAGGAGAGAAGGGGTTTTCTCAGCTAAGCACATTCTCCTGCCTTTATCCCTGAGCTAAGGGCAGATGGATTTCAGGAAGTAAAAGCTACATGAATCATCTGCCCTTACTCAAGATTGCCGCAGACAGAAATGCTAGGGGGGTATTTTTCAAAGTGATTTCTCAGCAAAATAAAACATGGAGACGTGGATGGATGGGGAAATTTGCTTTGAATAATAAAAATGAATTAACTAGCGTTTTTGGTTTGTGGTGCTCAAATGCAGTGTAGTTCAAATTTAAGTTATGAGGGCAGTCTTTGAAGTTAGGTTGTGGGAGAGCTACATTTGATCAGATCAGTCAGAGCCAGAACAGGAGCTTAGGACCCACTGGAGGTCCATAACCTTAATTTTTCTAGAATAAACCAGGGGGATAGCACAATTGGTCAAAATGTGCATGTGCTATGGGCTGAAGAAGGAATCATTAACTGAAGAATGTTGCAGGGGAGCTGGACAGGAGCTGCTGCCACTTGGACATTGTAAATAGGATATGTTGCCTAAAGCTCCAGGTACTGAAGAATTTGGTTTTTTTTGTGACTGCTCACATAGAGGCTCAGATTGACTTGCTGACCTCTCTTTCTTCAGCATTATTTTTGAGGCTGCTACTGAAAGGACAAATACTGCTGAAACAGGGTTTTTCGGGGAAGCTGCCCCCCCAGATTTTGTACATTAAGTATCTTACAAGCAGACTAGGACAAAAAAGGCATTTTGGACTGAGCAGCCCATGACATGCTACCCGGCCCCTTCCCCGCTCTCCACCCTGACAGATCCCCCAGGAGAGGGGAGGGGGGAACTCGGCAGAGGTGCGGGAGGCCGGGAAAGAGCATGGGGGGGGGGGAAAGCACAGGGAGGAACCTTGAGAACACCGGGTGGTGAGAGAGCACAGGGAAGGGCATAGGGCACTGTAGGGGAGGTGGAAAGCATGGGGGGGGCAGCGAGCACAGGGGAGAGGCTGAGAACACAGAGAGGAGGAGAGGAGAGGGGGCCAGAGAGAATGGGGGGGCTCGAGATCACAGGGAGTGGAGGGTTAAAATGCACAGGGGGAAGCAAAACCATGGAGTGGAGTGGAGAGTACAGGGAGGGCAGGAGAGCATGGGGGGTGGAGGGAACAGGGGGAGGGGGAGAGCACGGAGGCAGAGAACACTGGGGAGAGCGAAGAGCACTGGGGGGTTGGAAAGCACTGAGGTAGAGGGAGAGGTCAGAGGGGGGAGGCAGAGAACAAAGGTCAGCGGAGAGCATGGGGGAGGTGGAGAGCACAGGGAGGCTGAAATCACTGGGGGAGGTGGAAAACCAGGGGGGAGGTGGAGAGCATGGAGGGTTGGAGAGCACTGGGGGGTTTGAGAGCACAGGGAACAAGAACATGGGGTAAGGCAAAGAGCTTAGGGGGCTGGAGGCAGAGAGCACGGGTGAGGCGGAGAGCACTGGAGGGCTGAAGAGCACTGGGGGAGTGGCAGAGAGCACGGGAAGGTGTAGACCACGGGAGGGAGGCGGAGAGCACGGGGGGGCTGGAGAGCACTGGGGGGGTGAGCACTGGGGAGGTGGAGAACATGGGGGCTGGAGAGCACTGGGGGGGGAGGCCGAGGCCACTGAGGGTGGCGGAGAGCACTGGGGGGAGGCGGAAGGCACCAGGAGAGATGGAGAGCACAGGGGCTGGAGAGCACTGGGGGGAGGCGGATGGCACTGAGGGAGGTGAAGAGCACAGGGGCTGAGAGCACTGGGGGAAGGTGGAGGGCACGGGGGACCAGAGAGCACAGGGGAGTTGAGAGCATGAGGGGGGCAGCAGAGAGCATAGATGCTAGAGAGCACAGACGGGGCCGGAGATCACAGGGGTGTGGAGAGCACGAGGGGGAGGCAAAAAGCATGGGGGAGCTGGAGAGCATGGGGAGTGGAGAACACGAGGTGGGCATCAGAGAGCATGGGGGCCGGAGAGCACAGTGGGATGGAGAGCAGAAGAGGGGAGGCAGAGAGCATGGCGGGGTCGAAGAGCACAGGGGAGCAGAGAGCATGAGGGGGCAAAGAGCATGGATGGGGCCGAGAGCACAGTGGGGGGCAGAAAGAAGCAGGATAGGAGGAGAGGTGGGGGTGGCTGCATATAGAAGATTCATTCTCTCCATTCTTCCAGCAGCCTCTGAAAGCCTGCGAGAGGGAGAGGAGGAGAAGAGGCTGCAGGAGGAAATGGAGATAATGATTCTTCTATATGCAGCAGCTCCCACCACTCCTCCTATCCAGATTACGGGGGGCTGCACTCACAATCTCTCTGATCCTGCTCCATGGTATCTGCAGCAGGTGTCTCTTCTAGCTCCTCCCCTCTTCATGGTCACGCCACCGGGACCGAACTGAACTATACTGGTGGTTGTACGGCTGTGGAGAGGCTGAAGACGTCTCCTCTAGCTCCTTTCCTTCAGGTTTTCATCCCCTTGGCACCGATGGCCGAGCTAAACTGGCAGTCAGACGGCCGTGGAGAGGCCGGGTGAGTGATGCGGGCTCAGATAGCAGCCCAGCTGCCTTGGCCCCAGCCCACCGAGAAAGTGCCGGTGTCATGTCAAATAGTGTCCCCCGTCGCATGCGCAGTACACAGGACAAGCATATTCCGAAAATATTTGAAGATGAACGGCGCCTGTGCCATGAGTCCAGGTTCTAGCCCCACCATCCAAGTGGACATAGAGTTAGAATAAAAAGAGCCGAGCTAAGCGAGCCTGCGAGGGGCCTTCTAATATGTGCAGCCCTATGTCCACTTGGATGGTGGGGCTTGCACCTGGACTCACGGCGCAGGCACCATTTATCTTCTGAGATTTTTTTAATCTCCCTGTGCTCCGTACTGCACAAGCACTGCGCCTGCGCAGTTTAGAGCTGACACTTTTCGATAGGCGGACTGTATCTGTCAGAACACCAGTTTGGCCTTTGGCCAATCCGTGCCTGCCTGCAACCCTCCTCCCTGTATTTGTTCAAGATCTGCAATAAATCTTCAAAAGACACTGCTAGACTGAGCTTGAAATTTTTGGTGTGCTTCTGGGCCTGAAAACCAGGCCGGCACCCTTTGAACAGATAAGGAGGACCTATTTATTTCCAGTGGGGTCAGGGCTACATATGAGGGTATTATCTGGGATTTACTAGCCTGGTTCATGCTGTCAATGCCCTTAGCAACCAACAGAAGATTGTGTGTTTGCTGGTGATTAAGGACTGTGCAGTTGAGAGCATAGGGAGATTTGCTGCAGTGTTAATTTTTCATTGTTTCCCATAGAGAGACTATATTTTTGCAGGGAGGACAATTGCCAGTAAGTGTGCATTTTTGGCTGGCAAGCAGAGGGTTAATCAGAGGAGCTGGAGGAGAAGCTGGCAGGAGAAGCTGGCAACAGTACAGCCGAAAACGAAGGATGGAGCAACAAACAACATGTTTTGTGGGGGTAGCTTGCTGAGAGAGAGGAGAAACGTTGAGCAACATGACTTACTGGTTACTGAGCGATGAAGACATCAAGAAGAACCAGCTCTCCAGGACATCCTGACCGACCGGACCTGGCACACAGTGGGTGCCTGGCACTTTGTACTGTGAGAGAGTCAGAGTACTTGGGCATCATGTGTGAAAGATTGTGGAGGCTCATAGCTCTGAATGAAGCATGGAGTTGTTGCAGTCACTACCAGGAAGCACTGTTGAATCTGCTGCCAAGCGACTTGCAGCCATGCATCGTTAGGGTGGACTGGGCTTGGGCTACTGCACAGAGGTGCAAGAATTTTCCCTTCCTGCTGCAGAGAGGCAGTCAGGACCTGGTTCACCTGCTGATGTTCATTGGATGGAGGGTTGTAGTTCCAGTGTCCACCAGCAGGTGTCTCCCAGCAGCCAGCAGTTTCTAGTAATCAGTCTCCATATTGTTTATAGTTAGTTTGTTAGGCTTTTTGTTACGTTGACATTTTGGTTATATAGTTGTTGTTCTCTTGTTTCCTATTCGCTGGTGTATTTTGTTTTACAATTAATAAATTCACGTTTATATATTAGGGGCGTCACACTCCAATCCATGCACACAGCCCCTAATCTACATGCAGGGCACCGGATGCATGAATTTAAATGTTTTTTTTTTTAGAAGCACATGATTAGAGCCTGAGGCTCTCATTGCCTTAAAAAAGGGTGGGCTCCGAGCGCAGAGCACTTCACCCGGAGCCCACCCAGTTGTGTGATAAAAGCGAATCAATACTCACTATTGTCTTCCTGCTTCTCCTCCCGGCCAATGAGGAAGCGGGTCTTAATTGGCTGAGAGGAGAAGCTACCATATTGGCAGCTGAGGAGGAGACGCAGGGGGAAGCTGCCAAACAAGAGAAGCCGATGCCGATCAACAGGGGGTAGGAGATTTGACTGACAAACTGACTGACCGATTGGAGGGGGGGTGGTTGTGGCAGTTTGACTGATCGGACTGACTGATCGGAGGGGGGCGGGGCTGGCAGGTGTTTTTAAATCCTATTTGCATTTTAAGAGTTGTCATCATCCCCATTGGGCAAATAACATCCCTAGAAGTCAGTTTTGAAGACTTAATCATAACTGTACTCGTATACAAGATTATAACACCCATGGTCATTTACTCAAGACAAAATTTAAAGAAAAGTGTTACCCGGATGAAATTGTTGAAGATGCTTTTCAACATGATCTCCACAAAGACATTAGGAGTGGTAGAGATGCCAAACCATTGACAGTTCTCAATCTGTTCGATTAGTTACGCAATTCCATAACAAATTTAGAAAGATGGAAAAGATCTTTGTAAATCACTGTCCTATATTGAGGGAGGCTCCTCGTGTTAAATCTATAGTCAGTGACCATCTCTCATTACGTACAGACAAGCTAAAAGCATCAAAGCCCAAATAGCCCCCAGCAAAATGAAAACACTACGCCCCACCACTAGTGCCCCCTTAACATTTTTCAATATTAAGAGAATGTACCAGTGTAAAAAAAACCCTCATGCGACACATGCTCAAGTGACACAAAGGCAGAAAGAATCTTTCTGCAATGGTAAACAGTATACAATACCAGAATTTTTACACGTTCATCCAAATATGTAGTATACTGTTTGACCTGCCCATGCGGCCTACTTTACGTGGGTCATACCATTTGTACATTCCGGAAACGGTTTGGGGAACATTGAAATCTTGTAGAAAAGGGCATTGATAAACATAGTGTTCTGAGACATATCAAAGAATTCCACAGTCATCATTAGGAATACATGTTTGAGTTATAGAAGCTATTCCCAAAACACTTCCCACCGCTGAATGTTATAAAAGACTATGAGAGAGAGAAAAGTATTGGATTTATTCCTTGGATTCTTTATCGCCCGGAGGCCTTAACGAGGGCATTGAAATCAATACTTTATTATAATAACAAATTAACACTCTATTATAACAACATATTCTTTCTTAACAAGTATATTATTAATAATATTTTTTTTTTAACATCCCCATATGGCCCTTGTGCTGCTCCTAGGTCAATTTTTATGCCTTGTACACACGATCGGATTGTTGACCAACAAAACCGTGCAATTTTGTCTGAAGGGCGTTGGCCCAAACTTGTCTTGCATGCACACGGCCACACAATTGTTGGCCAACAATTACGAACGTAGTGACGTACTAGACTTACTACGTGGCTTTTCAGCTCTTTAGCGCCACCCTTTGGGCTCCTTCTGCTAATTGTTAGTAGAAGTTTGGTGAGTGTTGATTCGCGCTTTTCTTTTCATGTTTTTCATTTATCGCTTTTCAGTTCACGCTTTTCATTTCAGTTCTGAACGGCCGTTAGTCAAGCAGTCATGTTGCGGAATCAGAGGAGATACTGTGTTATTTATTATTGGCCTTGAAGTTATTGCTTTGACATTTTTTTTGGTTGTATAATGATTTGATTTGGTATATTTTCTATATTTTTGGATACATAGAATGCACTTTTTGTTTAAATGTTATTGGCAGGTAGCATGTCTAATTTTTTTTTTTTTTTTTTTTTGATGTACAATAAAAAAAAATGTGTATAATAATACTTAGCTATAGGTTTTATTTCAAATGACAGTTTGGGAGTAGGCAGTTACATTTAAAAAAATACAATGTAAAATTGACAAGGGACACCAACATAGTTGTATCTTTGATCTTAAAAACTATGGGATAATGGTGTTGTGATAACTTGCCCAAATAAATTAGAAAAAAATATAATAATATTATTCTTGATATCATTAGAAAAAAAAAGCCTTTGACATTTGTTTGCAATAACTCTATCAGTATCACCAGCAAAGCTGCTTCATTATTATCCCATTAAAGAAGAAGAGAATTGTGCGCTGCATTTGGAGATTTTATAATTTGCCACGTCGCGAATGTTAATTCTCCATTACAAATGCTAGTTTAGAAGACCGACCACTTGTGCTTCCGAACATGCGTGTTTGTACTTTAGACTTTTGTCCGACGGACTTGTGTACACACGCTCGGAAAAGCCAACAACACACATTTGTCCGTAGAAAATTTGAGGACCTGCTAGCCAACATTTGTTGGCAGAAAGTTCGACAACAATTGTTCGATGGAGCATACACACAACACACCGACAACAGCCTGTCATCCAACATTTCCCGTTGGAAAGTCCGATCATGTGTATGGGGATGTAGCCTTTATAATAGGCTTCACCCCAATATATATATATATATATATATATATATATATATATATATATATATATATATATACACATATTTTTATAAAATGTATCCATTACTAAATTAATTGATTTTGAATCTTTATTTAATTAATTAGTTGTTATTTAATGCAAAAATAGAGGTATAATTTTTATATTTTTTATATTGTTTATATTATTATGGTTGGATATTAGACTTATCAAATGATATCTTAGTTCTATCACTAATTTGGATCCTATTTATTGTTAATTAATTGGTAAATCCCTATTTTAATGTAAATACATTTGTGGCATATATTATATTATATATATATTTTTCCTCTATACATAACAAGTTATGTACAAGTACACTTATTCCTCCATATGCATATATATATATAATTTTTCCATAGATATATTATTTCCAGATAAGTCATGATTCTGCTTATTGTCAGGAATAAGTATCCTAGTCCAAAAGTAGCTTTTTATTAGTTAATCCACTGTTTTAGCAGAGACATTGTAGTATTGTTATTGTCTTAATGTCACCAGGGTTACTCGTTGCATAAGCCTATTTAGAATAGTGCATGTGTGTATATAACAACCCCACTCAAAGATGGCTGCCAGTGAAGCCTGAAGAAGGAGCATGCATGCTACAAACGCGAAGCACCGCCCGCTGACCTGATACCCGGTCTGTGTGCACCTCTGATCATTGTTCCAGCCACCCGGAAGCGCTGTGAGCCAACAGTGTGGCTGGAGGAGGGCCAGATCGTGGACCCCCAACAAAGCCAGTGATGCAAGGGATCACCCGGAGTCAGAGGGGATGAACTACAAACCATGTAAATAAGGGGAAAACACTGCGCTAAACCAAAAACATCTAATACCAAACATATGTCAAATATAGACTCCCAATGTCTAAGTTTACACAATAAAGCTGCTAATACACAAACAAACAAAGTTCAAACACAAATTCAAATATAAAGTGTAGCGCTAAAGAGTAGTGAAAAAAATGGTGAAAAAAATATATATGCAAAAAATAACAAATCCTTGAATCGTGTTAAAAAAGAAAAAAGAGGGGTGGCAACAGTGACTTTAAATCAAAGATAAATGTCCACTGGTATCTGTCCACTTTAGAGGGCCTTATGTTCCAGCACCAATTTTCAAACACAGTAGATCTTGCATCAAACTGCTACAGCATACAGACAAGAGGATGGGTACTCTTACCATGAATACTGGACATATCTACAATACAGTAATGCGACATGCGAGCTTAGAAGGCTGCGATAGCGAAGGATGATAGATGTCCAGCTGGATGGTGAAACCAATGAAGGTTTATTTAAAAATATTTAAAAACACCATACAAATGATGATAGAGCATAAAAATCATGTGATAAATAAAATAAAGGCAATATGGGGAGCAGAAAATGCTGGGCCAGCATTTTCTGCTCCCCATATTGCCTTTCTTTTATTTATCACATGTTTTTTATGCTCTATCATAATTTTTATGGTGTTTTTAAATTTTCAATAAACCTTCATTGGTTGACCTATACTATGTGGAGTGCCTCCATATTTTTTTGTTCTCTCTTATGTTTGGCCTCTGATGAGCTGTCATGGACTAAGCTTTGAAAGATCGAATTTTGGGTTGTCTATCCACCTTTGAGTCACCAGCTTTAAACTGTGGATTTCTGACGGTAGTGGACATGGATCCAATCTATCCCGTGGCGGACACCATCTAGCTGGACATCTATCATCCTTGGCTATTGCAGCCTTTTAAGCTCACATGACACATTACCGTATGGTAGATGTGTCCAACATTCATAGTAAGGGTACCCATCCTCTTGTCTGTATGCTGCAGCAGTTTGATGCAAGATCTACTGTGTTTAAAAATTGGTGCTGGAAGATATGGCCCTCTAAAGTCGACAGATACAGTGGACATTTATCTTTGATTTAAAGTCACTGTTGTCGCCCCTCTTTTTTCTTTTTTAACACGATTCAAGGATTTGTTATTTTTTGCATATATATTTTTTTCACTATTTTTTTCACCACTCTTTAGTGCTACACTTTATATATGGTGTATGGTGAAACCTGGGCCCAGTTACCAATTGTATTTCACCCTGCATGCAATTTTGGCATAGAAGTCTCTGTATAGCAACAGGTGTTATAGCATTTTCTCACAGTACTGTATTACTTTGCTTTATTTGACCAATCAATTTATAATACACACAGTACAAATCTAACCTGATGTTGTTCATTGCATTGATTAGGGGTGTGTCAGAGTGGTAAAGGCAGTAGACCAACTATTCGCAGAAAGAAACCAGTTTCAGAAGGCTTATCAAACTAGTGGCCCCTACAGGAGTGCGCTACACGTAATCAAAATATTATTATTGCTGTGTGCAGAGCATGAGTGAAGTGTGCAATACATAGGCAAAGCAAACAACATTTAGTATAGTTTTATACAGAATTAAACATTTCTTTGACAATAAATATAATTCTGTCACATATTGGCTCAGAGCAGACTCAGGCAATCATTGCAAAGTTTCCATATGCATTTCAGCCTCCATCCCTGAGTTAATGTATAGCCTCAACAATACAAAAGATGTTAATTACAATAATAAGCTTATTGTATTAGTTAATTAAAAAAAAAAATATTTCGCTAGTCACTTACAGTATCAGAAAGAGTTAATCCTCATTGTGGACAAAAAGTTTGTGACATGTCATTTGCCAGGGGTTAAGGAAATGCTTTCTAATTAGAGGCATGTGGAGATATCACAGACAGACGAAATAATCCCGAAGCAACCAGTCACATCAAAGATCAGAGATTGCTGCTTTATCTGTGTCACGTGTTGCACCCACTTCTGGCACATTGCACTTTATCATGCTGTTCTGCTGCTGATTCTCTGCTGTTGCATACCTGTGATATCCATGAGAAATTGGCTTATTACTAAAGATCCTAGTCAGCAGCTTGTATAAAAAATTCTGTCAACATGATATGTAAGGATCCGGATACATTGATAATCACTGAGGAAGTTTTGCAGAAGGAAATTGCTAGTATATTTAGTTAGATAATAAGCATTACAGTGTAGAAAGTAGAAAGGTGTGTAATGATGGCTCTAGGGAAAGCAGCTGGAAGTAATTTGGTTCTCCTACCTGTTCCACCTGCCCTGTATCTGGACCCAACAGCTCATTGCCAAAGTCTGATAATAATCCATCAATAGTCATCTGTCCATGTATTATAGTGGTTTATTAGCTAGCTGTGTTATTTGGCAGGGGTGACTGAGTCATAAGATTGGGTGAAGAAATCCTTTGGTTGGTGAAAGAGCTTACCTGTAAGTTTTCAACAATTGTGTAATTAGCTATTTGCTTGGATTTCATCTTTAGAGCATAGAGAGAGAAAAATCCTCAGAGGAACAGAGAGAAAGAATGAGCATTGTGTTAAGCACTAGGGTCCTCGGTTTGGATCTCGATCAGGGCTCTACCTGCATGGAGTTTACATGGTCTTCCTGGGCTTGTGTGGGTTTCCTATCGGTATTGTGGTTTCCTTCCACACACCAAAGACATGCAGATATGATAACTGCCAAAATTGGTGTACCTAAAATGGCTGCATTGCTTCCTAAGCCAGTGGTTCTCAGCCACCAGACTGTGGCTTACTGCTGGGCCTCCAGCCAGCTGCAAATCTCCAAATCCCCCCAAGTACTTCCCAACTTCCGTAGTGCACTCCAAACTCCCATAATGGGCAACAGTGCTGCCCAGCCTCCCAGATAGTTCCTCAACCTGCTGAAGAGCCTGTAGGCTTCCATAGTACCCTCAACTTGCAACAGTGTGCCACAGTGTCCCCTAGTCCCCCCCAGAAACCTCATGCTCTACAGGGCCACCATTTTAACTGCAGAGTCTAATCTAAACTCTAATCCATTCCACAATCCACATCCTCCCACACGGTAACCCAACCCCATCTGGAGCCTTCTAACAATTCAATGCATGTTTTGCATTCACATACTTTTATTGTGTGAGTATAAACTTTATTTTTTTATTGTTGAAGCATGGAAAGTTTTGGAAGAATTTACAGGGCTCTGGCTTTAAAAGGCTGAGAACCACTGCCCTAAGAACTTTGAGTCCCCAGGAAAACGAGCAATACAGAAATACACATTTTTAAAAAAGGGAAAGAGAAGTAAATGATTCATGGCCGCTCACAGCAGTTATGCAAAAACTACCAGTGTTTATAAGCAAATCATTTTACGATGCAGTGAGTAAGCCCATATTCTGCCATAGTTCACACTCAAAGAAATAAGGTCTTCAAAGTCCACCCAGCAATGATCCATTGTAAAGCTGTGCTGTCTGTGTATACATTTACTCAAAGTTTTTTACTGCTGGTTTACTATGCAGCGCTATCAGGAATTTGTGTACTCAGAGAAACTGACACAGCTTCTTAATCAGAAACCTTATCTCCAGCTATTCTCACACTCCTTCTGTTCAATGCCACACAGTCATTAAGCTTTTCCAGGATTACTAGATTTAATATGTCTTACAGATCAAAGTATGCTAATGCTGTATTTATAAGTAATGTCCAGATTACATATCTATTGGAATTCTTCTTCACACAATGTTCCCTACACACCTTCAGGCTGGAAAAATCAGCTGAATTTGTAAATAGAGCTCTATACAAGGTTTATGCATCTGCTTTATCGTGGACTGTATCTTGGTAGTGGAAAATGTCAAGGGAGTTTAAGGCTGGGCCATTGACAAAGTCATTTTTTGTCTAGTCTGCTAAAATTAAATGAATAAGATGTAGAGAATTGTAAAAACTCTCAAGATGCTTAAAATGCAGACAATCCCAGAATTAAATAACTTTATTAAAAACGGTTAGTTCTTGTTGTTGTATGAAAATGCATTAGTAATTCTACCATATACCCATTAAAGTGTAACTAAGGTAAAAAAAAAATTACATATAGTATATGCATCAAGTTTTAGTTCTCAGTTGTTTCATTCTGTTTTTTTTTTATTTATTTTGTGTACATTTAGTCCACGGGTGCTTTAAGTGTTTGTTACCCTAAAAAAAAATAGATTCTGTTCTCTTAAAGCATGTTATAAAGCACAGTGCTTGTGCTGTGTCATTTGGCCCCTCGTATAACCTAAAATACCTGGCTGATCCGACGTGGTTCTGCCCTTCCCCCTGTAAACTGACCACGGTTTATCATGGCTGCTTAGCCCTGACACCGTTGTCAGTTTACATGCCTCTGTCATTCACTGCTATCTGCAGCTCTCCTCTCCCCCCTCCCCTCCCTGTCTGTCAGCTCGAGACACTGCCTGCTCCTCTGCTCCTGCTTCTATAAAAAAAACTATATTATATTTATACCATCCCATTTGTTATATAACGATATATGTCCCAGTGCCTGTGCTGTAAAAAACTATGCCGATTTCTACCTGATCTCAGAGCGTCTTCTGACACTCACATGACTACTTCTCTCTCTGGTCCTCTCCTTTCCTCCTCCTGGCTGATATCAGTGGGTGTTCTTGGCCCCTTACAGCTATAGCTGTCAGCCAGGGAGAGGGAAGAGCTGAGGAGTCACGTGTCAGCTCTTCGGAGTCAGCGCCGGGAGATGCTTTGAGATAAGGTAGAAATCAACATTGTTTTTATATAACACAGACACAGGGACACATATCATTATATAACAAATGGGATAGTATAAATATAATATAGTGACTTAACAAAAACGTTAACTATTGGCCCTCCAGCTGTTTCAAAACTAGTCCCATCATGCCTTTGCCTCTGCTGTCATCTTTATACCTGTTAGCCTTGCAAGGATTCATGGGACTTGCAGTTCTGCAACACCTTAGTCCCTACAAATGCCTTAGAATCATTCCAGAGATCTCCATCTGCATTCAGTGGCGTCTCAAGCTTTCATATTTAGATGGGGCACATGGGGGGGACAGGGACAAAAGTAGGGGGCCAATTATAAAATGCAATTATATATATATCCTGGGGCCCTTTACTTCTGTTGCAGGGCCCTTTATTACGATCCCACAATGGGACCCTTTACATGTACTGAAGTGAGCCCCCTTCTTGCTGTATTGGGGTCCCCCAGAGTGGAAGAAAACAAGAGATATATCACCAGCACACCAGGAAAATATAAGGGTCCAGAGAAGTGAGAAAACTACCAGGGTTACAAAGGTAGCATTTGCGACTGGCCCTGGCGTTCTGCCTCTGTGGGGTTCCCCAGCCTCCCCTTGCTGTCCTGCCCCTGCTATTGACAGTGCTGGTCCATCATCTGTCTCCTTGGCAGCGGAAACAGTCTGTTAGGATCTAGTGCTGGTGACATTATGGGTGCATGCAGAGGAAGGCTGGCACTATTGGTTGTAGAGAGCTGAGCCTCCAGCTGGTCACACAACTTTTAAGTCATCTAGACGTACCAAGATACAGAAATTAAATTACAAAGTATTAATACCCTGATATTACACCCCGTCACGAATGAATAAATTATCTTCAGAAATGTCAGATAGGTGCTGGAGTGGTTGTAAGGAGAGACACTATAGCTCATATTTTCTGGTTTTGTCAAGCAATTAGATCGTTTACGCAAGAAGTTCCAAGAATTTCTAAATTATTTACTGAATACCAGATCCCGGAAGACCCGGCTTTTTTTTTATTACAATGCTCACAAATTCCATTGGAGAGATATAAGAACTCAATGCTATGCCACTTGGTGAACGCAGCTAAAAGCTGCATCGCCATATGCTGGAAAGAGACAGGGGAACCCCAAATCTCTAATTGGTTAAATAAAGTAAGAAGAATCGGGATCATGGAAAAATTGATCTCTATGTCTTTGGAGGAAAGGGAATGTATATTGCAAATCTGGGCTCCTTGGGAGTCATTTTTACAATCAGGTGAAGGGAAAAAGTTGATTGGAGAGGAACTAGAGGAATAGACTAGTTAGTAAGTGATGTGGCACATGTTCCTCTGTCAGCAGAGGCGACATATTTATATTTATTTATTTATTTGGGTTTTTTTTTTCTCTCAGCTCTATAAGTGCCCTATAGGGTTTCGGGCTTTGGAGCGGGGGGTTGCTGTGGGGAATTGATATTGTAATATTGTTATTTGTTTATAAAAATTTGGCAGGAATACATCATGTTTCATTTGTTAAAAGAATAAGTTTTGCTTTGAAAATAGACTTATTAAGTTGTCTTATGTAATTACTTTTAATGATCTATGTTATGTATTCCTACAAAGAAATAAAGTATATTAAAAAAAAAAAACATATTTAACATTAGATTTGACTTGGAGCATCACCTGGATTGCATCCTGATCAGCATGTCAGAGAAGGCTCCACTACTGCTGATCAACCTGCAGGGAGCTCAACTGTCTACAACCATTAGAAAGGGGTTGGGCGTGTTTGAAATCCCACGTGACCAATCACACCAGAAAGAGAACACTGCACACCACTAATCACAGGCAGTGAGACATTTCCTGATCTGTGCAGCTGCGAACCGGGAAATTACTCACTACCTGTGCTTAGCCGTGTGGAGTGTTGGTTTCCTGGCGGGATCAGTCACGTGGGATTTCAAACACACCGGAGCCCATTTCTGACAACCAATTGTGCTGGCCCTCCTGTGCATGGGCCCATCAACCCCATAAAGTAATCAGTGCTGGGTCCTAATGTGCTGCTGTCACTGCCATGGAGACAGAGACCAGCGCTGTTAATAGCCAGGACAGGACAGCAACCCTTGTAGTTCTGCCACAGATCCACAGTGGGATGATTCCCCCATCCACCTGGAATGTGTAGATGGGGGAATTGGAATACCTAATAGTTGAATGAAAAAAGTGATCAATGTATGGTCTGCCTAAGAGCTAAGGCCAGCCATAGATACTTTAAATCTTGGCCGGTTCATCAGGAACTGGCTGACATTTGAACCATTAATGAGCAGGCTGAATGTACCAAGTTGATCGACCGACTGGGTACAACCAGCCTGCTGGATACACTTATGATTATTATTAGCGGTCGCTATAGCCGCTAGTGACAATCACTGTTTATCAGGAGAATTGCTGGATGGGAGGGATTCCTCTGTCACCACCATCCTGAAATCTGCAGTTGCAGGAAAGAAATTTGTACCGGTGTTGTGACTAACTGCTCAACCTGGCAGATTCTGCAACCCGCGTCACTTCCTGTGACGTATAATCAGCTGTATGGGCAAATCGCCTCCACAGCACATGCGCAACATGTCATACCTGCCTTCAGTGGCTGACGTCATTACACAGACGAATATGCCTTGCAGAATGCTTGACTGCCTACACATGCCAGAAATCAGCGACCACTTACACAAATTAAATTTTATGGCTGGCACAATGCTCGACTGACTACTGCGCATGTACACAGCAAAAAGCACATAACCCTTAAGAAAATTACACTGTTAAGAATACCTAATATAAATAATAGTAAAAAAAACTGCACCTGCGTGCACTCTAACAAATGATTTACTGCATATCACATTCTCAAACAACAAGGATGTTAATTTTGTGACATGTATTATAAATTGTTGACGAAAAATCATAAGCCGCGCTAAATGGATACCAAAACAAATACAACCAACTATTTGTGCAATAATATAAAAATAAATATTGAAATAGATATTAGTAAATGCAACCAACTGCTAGTGCAAAATATGCAAGTAAATATTGAAATAGATATTACATAGGGTATGGCAACCCTATATGTGTAAATACATATACGTGATACAAAACATATAAGTATTGAAATTTCTAATCCCAAAAACCCACAAATGCTGATGGGCACGTATAATAAGAATCAGTGACATACACCTATGATAAAGATAAACATATAAAGTATAAACACCCAGTGTATGAACAATGAGTCCGTATAAAGAACAAGAAGGGGTTAACGTGAAACCAAAAAATGTCCTCTGGGTAAAACCACACTAATCCTGGAAATCCAAATATGGGAGCAGTTATGTTCAATCCACCACCAACACACGATAAGATTCACTGCTTACCAGATATGAATGACCCCCCACTACAGAGGGTCACACGGGGCTTTATAGGGATGGACGTCACTTCCAACCACAAGGTAAAGGGGTTCCTCGATGTCTTCCTGGCTTCGCTCTTTTAGGAACTCTTGGGAAGAAAACTCACTCCCGGACACTCAACTCAGTAGTCCAAACAGACTCAGAGCCAGGGGCATCAAAACCATAGGAAAAAGATAAAGCTCAAAATAGTGTAAAACCCTTTTTATTTTAAAATAAAAATATAAAAATACACTTACAAGTGTGTAAAAGAAAAAAGCGCCTTAAGTCCGTGGCGCCGGCCGGACACACACGGACAAACTCGTTCTCCTGCACGCCCCTGGATGACGCAATTTTGTTGCGAAACGCGTAGGGCTGAGCGGTGCGCTACATTCACCTCGGTTTTGTGACGGGTTCCAGGAGAACGAGTTTGTCCGTGTGTGTCCGGCCGGCGCCACGGACTTAAGGCGCTTTTTTCTTTTACACACTTGTAAGTGTATTTTTATATTTTTATTTTAAAATAAAAAGGGTTTTACACTATTTTGAGCTTTATCTTTTTCCTATGGTTTTGATGCCCCTGGCTCTGAGTCTGTTTGGACTACTGAGTTGAGTGTCCGGGAGTGAGTTTTCTTCCCAAGAGTTCCTAAAAGAGCGAAGCCAGGAAGACATCGAGGAACCCCTTTACCTTGTGGTTGGAAGTGACGTCCATCCCTATAAAGCCCCGTGTGACCCTCTGTAGTGGGGGGTCATTCATATCTGGTAAGCAGTGAATCTTATCGTGTGTTGGTGGTGGATTGAACATAACTGCTCCCATATTTGGATTTCCAGGATTAGTGTGGTTTTACCCAGAGGACATTTTTTGGTTTCACGTTAACCCCTTCTTGTTCTTTATACGGACTCATTGTTCATACACTGGGTGTTTATACTTTATATGTTTATCTTTATCATAGGTGTATGTCACTGATTCTTATTATACGTGCCCATCAGCATTTGTGGGTTTTTGGGATTAGAAATTTCAATACTTATATGTTTTGTATCACGTATATGTATTTACACATATAGGGTTGCCATACCCTATGTAATATCTATTTCAATATTTACTTGCATATTTTGCACTAGCAGTTGGTTGCATTTACTAATATCTATTTCAATATTTATTTTTATATTATTGCACAAATAGTTGGTTGTATTTGTTTTGGTATCCATTTAGCGCGGCTTATGATTTTTCGTTTTCTTATTTGCATGTATGTGACATAGCGAAGCCGCAGCTGAATATCCTCATAGGAATTTCTTTATATATTTACACATTTACATATTCACATTCTCAACCTTAGCGCAGTTATTTTCTTTTTTCCTTATTATAAATTGTTGTTGTTTGACAGTGTGATATGCAGTCTATTACCAGCCTAACTGAAACTGAAAGTTTGTGAAGGTCCTGGAAGAACAAGAGTGGGGAGGGAGACAGATGGGGGAGAGAAGGGATATAGGGACATTTCATTGATCACAGTGTAATCCAGTGTACACTCACCCACGGATCCAGGCTCAGACAGGAATCATTGACACAACCAGGAATCTTCTGCAGCTGCTGATTTACATATTTTCTGCTCACACATCCCCTCTCTTTCAGGCATAACAGCACGCCGGGGATCGTGTGGGCAGGACTGGAAGACAACAGAGGTGGGAGGAGGAGGAGGAGCTGTATTGCTCTCTGCTCTCCCACTCCGTGAGGGGAGTAAGGGGTGGCTGGGCTGTGTAAGAGTGTAATTATAGACACGTGGCCCAGCCTTTTAACTTACAGGCTGATTCTTCTGTCCAGGACTGTAGGAGGTCCCAAGCCTCCCATGATCTCAGTGACAGTTTGAAAAAACAGACTGATTTCTCCCGTTGGTAGGACAGACTGGCCTACCAATGGGAGAAATCAATCTGTTTCCTCCCTGACAAAGAGGATACAGGGGGAGGGAGCAGATCGGGCAGTCGTGGCTGTGCAAGCTCCGATCGTATTATACAGAGTGTCAGCGAGTAGAGGGTGGGGGAGAATTCCCCCACAGGAGCTGACAGCGATGCTGTCGGTAGAGTCTGTGTCAGAAAACATGAACCAGACTGAGACAGAAGTACAATTAAATCGCACTTGTTTATTAATAAAAAATAAAAAGGTAAATAGAGTAAGCGTAGTCAAAGCATAGACAGAGTCCAGTAACCGGATCGAGTAGTCAGCCAGGCCAGAGTTCAATAACTAGATCGGGTAATCAGCCAGGCCAGAAGTCAGTGATCCAAGTGGAGGAACAGCAAGCAGGATAAGGAGCCAGAAGGGATGTCTTTAAACAGGAATGCAGGAGATGGTTTCTTGTGATGTGACCAAGGCGAAGGCAGAGATGAAGTGAGCTGGACAGGTTTAAGTAGGCAGGTCAGACGAGCAGGATCAGGAACAGCTGGGTAACTGTGAAGAGAGATGAGAGCTGGCAATTAGCCGAAAAGCTGAGCATCCAGCACAGCAAGGAAGGGCTAGGCCAGCCCTGACAGTCTGACTTATTCCAAAGGCGGTCACAGCAATGTGTGGCACCATGGGCACCCACCCCAAATACAAATCATAAATCCTTTTAATTGGGGGGAACATGGGGGGGACACAGTATAATGTTGGGGGGGGTCAGAGCCCCATCTGGCCCCACCTAGTGATGCCACTGTCTGCATTAATTGTATGCCTATGTCCATAATTAATTTTGCTCTCTCAATATCATTCTTTGTAGCCACCTATTCAGATGCCTTGAAATCAGGGAGTGTAGGTGATGACGATTGATGTGCTTAAGTGAAAGAGCACATCCTGGCATTCCTGTACAAGAGCATGCTCCTCCTTGCTGGCCACTGGATGTTCCAGGCTTTAACTGTGCTGTGCTAATAAGTTGTTTGATTACTGTTCTTAAAGCAGATTTAAGATTATAATTAAGCAACTGATTGTCAGCATACAGAGCTAAAATCTACACCATCCAGTGGCCAGCTCCCTCCCTCAAACATGCACATCTAAAGGGTGCCCAGTAATGTGTTCTTTCACTTTTGCAATCAGTAGGAACCATTGTATCGCCTCCCTAATGTCTATTATGGAGAACTAAAAAACGGCAGCTACAGGGATGGATTAATGCACACATTTTCAACGTTCCCCCCCTGTACCCCCTGTGTTTACTCAACATAACAGAGAAAGTAGTGTTCCCTTCTAGATGTCCCATCTGGCTTAAGAATCAAAAAAGTGGCAGGACAGAATTACAAAATGTTTGACAGATAAACCATATTTACATATGTGTATTTCCACTACATAAAGTATGGCTTTAAGGACCATCTGCAGAGAATGTTTTTTATTTTATGATGGAAAAATTTTCTATATCTGACAATTTATCAGTAGGTTGTGATAATTGTTTTTCTATAAAACAAACTGATTCTCAAACAAAGCCTTCATCAGATTGGATGAAAAATCATCTGGTCTGTGGCCAGGCTAAGAGCATGCCCAGCCTGGGTCCTTAAGTCTTGCCAAGCATCCTCTATCCTGTATAGATTGCTATGTGCTCTTTGCTTTAATCTCAATGTAATGTAACAGTGCCTGTGGCATCTGACAGTCATTGACACCGTGAAATCTGTTTCTATCAATGGCTACTGAAAGAGGGCCCCCTGATTGGAGGAGTGATGACAACTGTCAAGGCATGTCCTGGGCTTTACGCCAGACTCACTAAAAGAAAGTCAAGCCAAATCAGTTAAAGAGCTAAGTATTTTGGGTGACCTATATGACACCCCATGTATCCAACTCATATTCCCATGATATACATAGTGATGTTTTGTTATTTATATTTGTTTAAAAGTGCCTACACACATGGTGACTGACCAAGCAAAGTGGCTTTTGACCCATTCTGACAATAATTTGGTCAAGTATGAGTCATTATGGACTTACCATGCCAACAAATATCAACTTGTATTTAAAGGCCAGGGTGGAATTTTTGATCTTATGAGGGTCCTCTGTTTTCCCACACATGACAGAAACATTTGGCATTGATCACAAGTGTCCAAGTATTTGGCTTTCACTGTGGATGGCCATTCTTCTGCACTTCGGACTTTCCATGGACAACAAAAAAGGGAAAAAATTTGTAGCACTACCCCCAAAGGAGCTTCTAATGAATGTTTGATTCTGCACCCTGCCTCTCAACCCAAGAACGGTCTCAACCGCTCTGGCACACCTGCTTGGTAATATTAGCGTGGGACCCAGCAATAGAGAGAAACACAATAATGATAAACCTTAAAGCATATTCACCATAGCCCTGGATCCCGTCACTTCGCCAGCTGTAGTAGTAAATAGAGACTCACAAAGAATAGCAATTAACCACTCAGAAAGTTTACCAAAGTGGATATTAAAAACGATGAACAATGTGACAAATCAGAAACAATAAATGACAGTGGATAAAAGTTAGTGTATATGTGAAACTGTGAGTTCAATAATCACAGTAGGGAGTACATGCAGACAGGTGTATAATGGGACAGGCATTCAATATGCTCCAATTCCTATATTAAACACCTTCCACTGAAACCCCAATACACACACAGCAAATATAAATATATAATGTTACTTACATCCAACAGTACAATGCGATATTTAACTTGCACTCAAGGGCTCCCCCTAGGTGGTAATTCAATGTTCAAAATATTTAGTAGAGCTGTGATGCTTTGCAGAATATGATGAAAGTTCCTTTTTCTCCAAATATCTTCAGCTAGCCTGTATTTTAAACGGCAGTATTTGTAATCCAACAGGGAAACAAAGAGAAAGCAAACGGTAGAATAAATGATGCGTTGATAACTGTTTGACTGAAGAAATAGGGCACTTGTAACACTTCCTCCTTATTTGTGAGTGTAATACAGTACTGACTTTATATCACAGGGAATAACAGACTCTAGAGTTCAGCTGTATGCGGCCTGTGAATAGGATCACTTCTGAGGGACTACAAGTCTCACCAGCAGTCTGTAAATAACTCACTCAACAATTAGTGCAGTTTACTGAAATGGGCAGGTGTCCTCTCACCACAATAGACCCATAGGCTGTGAGGCTCCGTCCAGTCTCCTCTTGATGTCTCAGTCTGATGGAAGATGGGGGCCGCCGCGCTGTACAGCTCCTCTGGATGTCTGGGATGCAGGAAACTTACAGGTGTCCTGGCACTATACAATGATCTGCTTGCTAAGCTGGCCGGATTGTATTCTGAAGTCCCTCAGAGGCTGGCGTTCCCGCTCCACGCCGTGGAGGCTGCAGTATTTTGGTCACACATACACAGACCTCCCTGCTGGTTGTTAAATGGCTTCCGGAGAAAGACCAAAAGCAGGCCCCGCCTGTTCTTTTATCTGTTTACCCAGCAGGCTGTTTTGTGACTTGGCATTGTGGGTCTGTGACTTGGCATTGTGGGTCAGTAGTTCCCAGACTGATTTAACAACTTGAGTCACTTCCTCATCTAACTACATTCCCCACAATGCTTAGTTGTTTGCCTCTTAAAAGAAAGAAAGATCCTGGTAAAGTTTCAGCGGTCACTAGAGAGAGGCAAACCCTTACTTAAGAAACAACACATTACTTAACATGATAACTTTTGGTAGCAAACCTCTGTGCTACAAATTAAAAAATAAAATAACAGATTTGTCAATCCACAGAAAAGAGGTGGATGGAAGGATGCCTCTGTCAGAATGGCAGATTGTCTGCAGCTGGTGGTTGGGGAATATTTTCAAACATGTCCATCAATCAAATGATCAACTTCTGTTGAGTGGAGATGGACACACACTGATCAAAATTCAGCTGGTTCTTGCATTTCAATCAGTGTATGGCCAGTTTAAGACTAAACAAAAATATCCTTTCTATACCAACTTTACCTCAGCAGTTTTTTAGAAGGGATGTTGGCTGCGCATAAAGTTAAGCTAAAATAATGTAATAATGTTTGGCAATAAATGACACCAAAAAATCACCATAATAAATATAAAATCATACTCATGAATGAACATGTGATTAAATAAATTTGTAATATGTGATAAATACGTGATAACAATAATAAATCCTAAAATAAAAGAAATAAAGTAATTATATCAAAAGTCAAGTGAATGAAGTGAAAATGGTGACTTAATCAAATTCTTCTGTGCAAACAGAAACACCAGTGCTTGTGAATCTTCACCACACAACATATGCGCTTACCAGAAGGTAAGCAATACAGGGCCTGTAGTATTAAATCTGTGGCGTCAAGTCAACCTCCAGACACCCATGGCAGGAATCAGTTGTGATTAAAATGAGGACAAGCCAAACGATCCAAACTCAAAGGGCAGACCAGTAAGCAGCAATCACGATCCCAATGAAAAAGAAAAACTCAGCATAGTGTAAGTCCATAAAACTATATTACCATATTTTATAAGCAAAAATATTGCACTTACATTTGTAGAAATATTAAAAGCTCGTAAAGAAATGCCGGCCGGCACGCCACCCTCCTGACGTCCGTTTCGTCAAAGAGCAACTTAGTCATGGGGAACGTGGGGGGGGGGGTGGGGTAGTGCGAAAACCAGTCAGTATATGGTGTGACCACATTTGCCTCACGCAGTGCAGCACATCTCCTTTGCATAGAGTTGACTGGGTTGTTGATTGTGGCCTGTAGAATGTTGGTCCATTCCTCTTCAATGGCTGTGCGAAGTTGCTGGATATTGGCAGGAACTGGCACACGCTGTCATAGCATCTTAAATATGGTCAATGGGTGACATGTCCAATGATTATGCTGGCCGGCCATGCAAGAACAGGGATGTTTTCAGCTTCCAGGAATTGTGTACAGATCCTTGCAACATGGGGCCATGCATTATCATGCTGCACCATGAGGTGAGGGTCATGGATGAATGGCATAACAATGGGCCTCAGGATTTAGTTGCGGTATTTCTGTTAAGAGAACACCTCTCCAAAGTGGCAGACACTATTGAATGTGAGCATTTGCCCGCTCAAGTTGGTTACGACGAGGAACTGCAGTTAGGTCGAGACCCCGATGGGGACTATGAACATGCAGATAAACTTCCCTGAGATGTTTTCTGACAGTTTGTGCAGAAATTCTTTGATTATGCAAACCAATTGTTGCAGCAGCTGTCTGGGTGGCTGGTCTCAGAGGATCTTGGACATGAAGATGCTGGATGTAGAGGTCCTGGGCTGGTGTGGGTACATGTGGTCTGTGGTTGTGAGGTCGGTTGGATGTACTGCCAAATCCTCTGAAACGCCTTTGGAGATGGCTTATGGTGGAGAAGTGAACATTCAATTTAAGGGCAAAAGCTCTGGTGGACATTCCTGCAGACAGCATGCCAATTGCACTCTCCCTGCAACATCTGTGGCATTGTGCTGTGTGATAAAACTGCGCATTTTAGAGTGGCCTTTTATTGTGGCCAGCCTAAGGCACACCTGTGCAATAATGATTCTGACCTATTCAGCATCTTGATATGCCACGCCTGTGAGGTGGATGGATTATCTCAGCAAAGGAGAAGTGCTCACCAACACAGATTTAGACAGATTTGTGAACAATGTTTGAGAGAAATAGGACTTTTGTGTACATAGAAAACGTCATAGATCTTTGCGTTCAGCTCATGATAAATGGGCGCAAACACAAAAGTGTCCTGCTTATAATTTTTCTCAGTGTATATATTTTTTATTTCAAGCAGTGTAAATATTTGAATTTGACCTGGTATCAGCCTCTTGCAGTCTTCATACAGCAGAGTTCATACTGGGAGAGGGAGATGCTTCATAAGTAGCCAGAAAGCTCTGCTTCAGTGCTCATGTGTTTTTAAGCGACATGCTGAAAGCAGGTGTACAGGACGACAGGATGCCAGGGATGGGTTCTGGACAAAAGATATATTTCCCTTATATTTGGTAGGTTGTCTCTTTAAAGGAGAGCTCAAGAGACAGTACTAGTAATCAGGGGTTCTCTTTTACAAAAGTACTCAGGTGTTCTCACACATGCATGGTGAGGGGCTCTGGGGTAGTCTGGCTGAGGGGAGAAGGCTGGTTTTCAGTACTCTCTGGAATGTGAAGTCTTTATTTTGGAAACTACATTCTGAGGCTCGGAGCAGCCATTGGATGAGAAAGAGTCTTCAACATTGTTGGTCATCTTACTTAAGTTACAAATTACTTCTCCCAAAAAGTAATTGCGTTAGTAACTCAGTTACTACATTGGAAAATTAATTAGCATCCCCCTGGACTGTGACATCATAAGGGGTGGGGTCGCCGTGTGACATAACCCGGTGACCCCGCCCCTTATGCCTATATAAGTCACCGCACAACGCGTCTCTGCCATTACGGCCGGAGAGAGCGTCATGTCAACATCGGAAGGAAGAAGAAGAAGAAAAGAAGAAGAAGGAGGTGGCGACAGCGACAAGACCAGGCCAACGCTAGTAAAAGGGCTGTAAGAAGATATCGGAGGCCAGGCAGAAGAAGAGAAGAGAGGGATGAGACCCCTGAAGTCGGAAGAAGACCCCCAAAGTCGCAAGAAGACCCCCAGATGGCGGCGACGAAGGAGAAAGCCGGGCTCCTCCGCTAGTAAAAGAGCTAGCGGTAAAAGAGCAGAAGATAGTGGAGGAGCCCGGCGAGAAGACCCCCGGCATGGGAAGAAGATCCCTGGATCTGTCTAATAAAAAGCCTGTGTTGTGTTTTTTTTTTTTTATTAACACTTTTTTCCCCAGGTGAATGGGTAGGGGTACATCGTACCCCATACTCATTCACATAGGGTACGAGGATGGATTCTGATAAGCCCCCCACCCGCAGACCCGACAACCAACAGCCAGGGTTGTTGGGAAGAGGCCCTTGTCCTCATCAACATGGGGACAAGGTGCCTGGTGGGGGGGCCACAGGGCCCTTCTTCCCCAAAGCACCCCCCCATGTTGAGGGCACGCAGCCTGGTATGGTTCAGGAGGGGGGGCGCTCGCTTGTCCCCACCCCCTTTCCTGACCGGCCGGACTGCGTGCTCGGATAAGGGTCTGCTATGGACTTTGGGGGACCCCCACACCGTTTTTTCGGCGTAGGGGTTCCCCTTTAAATCCATACCAGGCGACGGGGCTTGCTAGGTGTCAATCTCGCTGATGGAGGCAGCGACATTCACTTCCTTCACTAGTCCCATCTACCTGGTCCCGGGCGGTAGGTGTAATTGCGGTAATGCCAACCAAGTAATGGGAACGGCGTTACCATGAGGGGAAGAGTAATCAGTTAGATTACTTGTTACCCTCTAAAGTAACTGCGTTAAGTAATTCCGTTTATTTTTAAGAGACTTTGGTCCTGAAGGAGTTAACCCACCTGCAAGGGAGGCTTGAAAAGCAGCATAAAGGAAACAGCACCTGGGGAGGAGTAGTGTGAGGCAGATAACAGCTGTGGGAATATGTGGTCTGTCTGGTGACTAAGGCAGTGTTTACTAAACTTCTGCAGCCTTCTGCAGCACCTCAAAACAGGCGTAAAAGCTAAAACCTTGGTGTGGGATTGGTGTACTGGTGGTGAGCCAATATTTATTTTCGCCACATCAAAATGATGGAATATTTTAATTTGTTTTACTGAAGGAAGCTATTTTTGTTTGATTGTTTTTAGAGTACACTATAAAGACTTTTTACTTTAGCAAATGGCTGGCAGGTGATCCTGAGTTCCCATATTGCTCAGGAGAAACCAGAATGAGATGAGCTTTTGTGTAGGTACAGAGCAGAATGCGGCCTGGTATCCGCTCTGGGCCTGGGTCTGTACCCAAATGAGGAGACTTCCAGGAAGGATAGTGTCTCCCTGTGGTTTCCTTATTCCTCTGGAACCTTTACCTGATGCTAAGCACTTTCCCTGACAGATGTGTATACTGCCACTCGCAAAAATGCATGCCAAACCAAGGAGCCAGGGTCTTAAATAAACTTGGCCTGACCCAAGATGGCCACCAAAGTCACATGGGGCACCAGCATCCAATCAGAGCTGCCTCCCTGTGACTGAGGAAACAATAGAAACACAGTGGAGAATATACACTGGACCTGCCTACAAGTTTATAAGTCTGCTGCTTGTTATTTCACTGTCCAGTAACAGGCTCAGGTAGGCATTATTTTTTAGATACAACAGCCCTCTGTATTCATTCTATGTATTTGGCGGTTTGCCTGGAGTTCCACTTTAGATTAAAGCACAGGTTTTTTTTGAAATGGGGTGATTTTAACACATTAGGAACCTGCATGAAACCACTGATGAGAATCTCTCTGTTCAATGATGACAGGAGATGACAGATCTATATTCCTCACAATCACAACCAAATCCACTCAAATTTGTTTAATTAATGTGGGCACAGTGAAAGGGCAATAACTAAAGTTTTTTTAGATCATTTTCTCTGACATTGGCCTTTTACAGTGAACGCATATAGTCATTTTTGGTAGCATATTAACTCATACATTGCTTAGCTATTGCAAATGATGGTTGACTAAGTTGCATGGCATACCAAAAACAGTCATACACAGACAGTCAAAGGAATTGATTTACTAAAGTGGTACAGAATGTTCACAGGTTAGGCAACATAGTTAAACACTTTTAATATCCATTTATGTGCAGAGAATTAATAAAAAATAGAATTTTGCCTTTCACATGCCTAAATGATTGATGCTTCACTTGATTCACTTTGCTACTAAGTGAACGTTTTCTATTCCTTTAATAAATCAACTCCAATCTGTCACATATTTCACAGAATTCAAACACATTGACAAATGAGAGACAACTGCATAACTGCAGCAAGAGAATGGCAAGTATCAGTACGATTGAATGGTAGAAAGAAAAATGGGCAGTTACATGGTTACATAGTTCGTAAAGTTGAATAAAGACCCTCTAGTTCAACCTGAGTTGGTGGGTATATTATGTCTCTACCACTTCCCATATCTCAGTATATTGTGGCTGCTAAGATGCCCTTCTAAACGTTTTTTGTAATTATTACCATTTCCTCTGACACCACCAATTGTAGAAGAGAGTTCCACACCTTACCACTCTAACCATAAATATCCCCCTATACAGTTGTAGCACTGATCCCTGAAGGAGCTGCTGGTTTTATTTGGGCTTACCGTTACCTCACTTGTTTGCTTCTCCGTCTTGGGGTTCCTGTGGTAGATGGCTCAAAGAATGTGGAAACTGACACTGAATCCTCTTTTGGGTTATTTATTTATAACAAAGCAAAGTCTCTCAATAAAGGGTAGAGGGTTTGGAGTGAGTTCAGGCACTTAGATTGCAAGATGGAACTCTTTAGAGAAAATCCAGAGAACTGGATTTAACAACCCCTGGATAGACCTCTCTAACTAGGCCTAGCAGCCAGTGGGGTGCTCGACAATGTCTCTGCCACAGACTTGTGAGATACACTTTAACGTTACTGAGGGATCTGGACAAACCCAAAGAACTGAAATACGGTACCAGTTTCTCAGAGGATGCTGGGACTGTGACATCATAATGGGCAGGGACATCATCCAGCGATGTCCCTATATAAGTCGCCGCAAGCCGCGTCCCTGTCATTGTGAGCAGAGACAGCGACGAGGCAACATCTCCTGAAGAGAAGAGAAGAGAAGAAAAGAAGAACAGAAGACGGCGGCGACAGCGGCAGCGGCGACAGAGACCGGGCCACCGCTTGTAAAAGAGCTAGAAGAAGGCGCGGTGGCCCGGCAAGAAGAACCGAAAAGGGGGGACAAGACCCCCAAAGTCGGAAGAAGAGGGCGGCGGTGAAGAAGAAAGCCGGGCTCCTCCGCTAGTGAAAGAGCTAGCAAAAGAGCAGAAGATAGTGGAGGAGTCCGGCGAGAAGACCCCCGAAGACGAAAGAAGACCCCCGGAGCTGTGCAATAAACTATTTTAACTCTTGTGTGTTGTGTGTTTTTTTGTACATTTTTTTCACAGGTGAATGGGTAGGGGTACATTGTACCCCATACTCATTCACATAGGGTGGGGGGCCGGGATCCAGTGGCCCCCTTATTAAAGGGGGCTCATGGATTCCAATAAGCTCCCCGCCCACAGACCCCGATAACCAACGGCCAGGGTTGTTGGGAAGAGGCCCTTGTCCTCATCAACATGGGGACAAGGTGCCTTGGGGTGGGGGGGGCTGCGCAGCCCCCCCTTCCCCAAGGCACCCCCCCATGTTGAGGGCACACGGCCTGGTACGGCTCAGGAGGGGGAGCGCTCGCTCGTCCCCACCCCCTTTCCTGGCCGGCCGGGTAGCGTGCTCGGATAAGGGTGTGGTATGGACCTGGGGGGGACCCCCACGCCGTTTTTTCGGCGTAGGGGGTTCCCCTTAGAATCCATACCAGACCTAAGGGCCTGGTATGCTCTCGGAGGGGTTACCCAGGCCAATTTTTTAAAATAAATTTGGCGTGGAGTTCCCTCTTGAGAGCTGATAATTCCGTGAGAGTCGCCTCCGTATAGACGGAGATCCGACTTGTAGGCGACCTCCATTGAAATCAACGGGTACCAGTTGCCTACAAGTAGGATTGAAGTAGTACAGGAACCACTTTTGAAGTCGGAGCAACTTCAGAAGTGGGCATTAAGACGGCTCTCATTCATTTACATTGATTTTTACATGTTGTCCGACCTGAGGCGACTAGGGGCGACCTGAAGTCGGATCTGAGTCGCCCCTGTGTGAACCGGCTCTTAGGCTCCATGCACACTGGAGCTCATAAACTGCAGTTTATTGGAATTTCGGCATTTTTTTTAAAAGCCCATAAACTCCACTCCATGTTAGCCTATGTGTCCATGCACACATGGACGTTTTTTAGCTTTAATGAGCAGTGGAGTTTATGGGCTTTTTTCTGAACGCCAGAAATTCGCGTTCAAAGTGCCGTTTTTCACCGACAAAACATGACAAACACAGATAAACGCTCATAAACGCTTATAAATGTTAATGTTAAACGTTAATTAGTGTTCGGCATTCTATTTTTTCAATGCATTGTGGGAGTTTGGAATGTACTGTGGGATTTTTGGAGTGTCCTCTGTGTATTTTTATTGAAAACGCCCATAAACGCCAACGCTAATAAATGCTCATAAACGCTAGTAGAAAACGCTGTTGAAAGCACGTTTTTCAAACAGTGTTTTTTGCCAGCAATCTGGCATCCAGAAAAAGTTTTTTGAGCTTCAGTGTGCATGGAGCTTTAGCTTTCACAAAGACCAAATAATTTACACTGATTTGGACTATTTTTACTAGAGATATGTAGCAGTATACATTTTTGCCCAAATTTATGAAGAAAAATTACTAATTTGCTAAATTTTATAGCAGAAACAAAAACAAATGCTTTTTTTTTTATTTTTTTTACAAAATATTAGGTCTTTTTTCATTTATAGCGCAAAAAATAAAAACCTCAGAGGTGATCAAATACCACCAAAAGAAGCTCTATTTGTGTGAACAACCCAGTTGAGGTTGTTATGACAACCCTAAGCATTACGATCCAGCCCGCTATGATCCAGCCTTTCGGAGATTGCTTCCACCTGTCTAGGTATCCTGGCTCTGTGCGATCGAAACTTCCGGTCTCCGGCATGAGCTCCCTGTGCATCTGGCAGTGGTGTCCGGACACACTGAAAGCCTTGTGTGATGTCGTTACAACTGTCAACCCGTCGAAGCCGGTACAGTGCATATCCAAAGCTTGCCCTGCACAGCGGAATATAGGAGTTCATACCAAAAGCCATCATTTGGTACATAATCCGTGGTGAGCACCATACCCTGCTCTACACTCTGGGACATCGGCTCACCCATATAGATCGGAGCCAGTGAGTGATGTTAACCCTGTGTGATCTGGCAAACTGGCAGTATCGTGTATAACTTATGTTGAAGTGCCTCAGTTTATATAATGACTGATACACCATGGTATGAATATCTTGTCATATTGACAATTGTGGACAAGTCTTTTGGTTGAACATTGTTTTTAGAGCATTCAATAAATGACTATTCTTTTGATCTATGCCTTATTTATAGGTTTCTCTAGAGCGCTGACTTTTTTTCTTTTAGCTTATTTATCCATTTCTTCCTAAATGGTGGGCAGCTGCACTAGACACCTAAGTTTTTACCAACATTCCGATACGACCTGAATCTAATCTTTTATAGACTGTACATTGGAGCACCTAAAGACTTTTATTTGTGTTTCAAAATAGGGTGGGCTCGGAGCGAAGAGCACTGCACCACTGAGCCCACCCAGGTGTTACAACAGCAATTGAATCTTCTCCTCAATCTGGCCAATCAGAAGCAGATCTGAGACCAATTTTCCGATTGGCTGCCGAGGAGGAGGGAGGAAACGGAAGCTGCTGATGCCCGTGGAGAGCAGAGGAAGGGAAAGCTGACACCGGTGCTGCTGAGCAAGAAAAGCAACCCGGTTAAGCGCTACATAGATGGGGTAAGTGAACCAGACCCGCCCACTGACCGACTGACAGGGGGGTGTAACTGTTTGCTGCCCCTACCCAAAAAAAATTACCACTGGCCGCCACTGCTCTTGAGCTAATATACCCAAAATCATACAGCTTGTCATAATTATTAGGCTGTACCAACTCAAGACTAGCTTCTCTAGTGCTCTACCCCTTACTCCTCCTTCTAAGTGCCTCGGTTACTCACATATGCCTGTCACAATGCCACATTACTCACAGTGCCCCATTCACAATGTCTTAGTACTCACAGTACCCCCAATTTACTCACAGTACCACCAAGGTACAGTGCCCCAACTCATGCTACTCCAAGCTACAGTGCCTCGGTTACTCACAGTGCCCAGTTTCTCACAATGCTCCAGTTACTCGTACTGCTCTAGTTATTCATAATTTTCTGGATTACTCACAGTGTTCAAGTTACTCACAGTGCCCCCAGTTACTCCGACCTAGTAATCACAGTGCCCCAGTTACTCCGAGTCAGTAATCACTATGCCCCAGTTACTCAAAATTCTGCACTTATTCCCAGTGCTACAAGTTACTCACAGTGCACCAAGTTACTCACAGTGCCCAAGTTACCCACCATGTTCCAGTTATTCACAGTGCTCCAAGTTATTTACAGTGCCCCAGCTTACTCACAGTGCTTCAAGTTACTCACAGTGCCTCAAGTTACTCACAGTGCCCAAGTTACTCTCACTGAGGCAGTACTCACAGTACCCCACTACCATTTCCAAGTGTTTTTTTGCTGGTGAAGAGATAAGCTAACACAAGCTAAGAATCTCATAGGAGACCTTGACTGGTGTTCACCACACAGTGAATGTTCATATCAGCTGTATAAATTATGACTAAAGAGTCCAATCCTTCCAGGTGGAACAATCAGGGCTCCTCAGTGCCCTTACTCTCTATTAAAATAATTCTTACATTTATTAATGTAATTACCTAGAAAGACTTCCAGTCACTGACAACGTGCTAGAGTTCATCCATTTCCATAACACAATGAAGTGATGAGTGCAACATACATGGCACCTCTGAGTAACGTAAGATGGCGATGAGTAACGAGTTGGAACTATAAGACCGTGAGGCATTTCACAAGGTGCCGACATCTTGAAACATGTCCAGGGGATATCTCAGACATCCTGCGCTGCGCTAAAGAAGACAGAAAGTGAATATCAAATTCTGACAAGATGCTCCATCAACAAGGTGACTATTTCCATCCCTGAAAAATCACAGGAGAAATGATGGACAGGGTCTGACAAGGTTTCACCATTTTTTCTCTTAAGTATCTAAAGAGTGATTTTACTGGTCCAAGATGACAACAAGCCCAAAGGAAAAAGTGTGCTGCTGCAAACTTTTATACCTACAAACAAGCATTTCAAACTGTTATATTTTTCATTACTGCATCCCAATTCATGGTGCTGATAGTGCTTTGACCCCTATCCCCTGTAATGTTCCAAAACATGGCTCCAGGCCCTATTTTGTGAATGGCCTGGGGGAGAGGGGATGGAGACACAACCGTAGCACGTGGGGTCTATGAGAACTGCAGTGCTTACATCGAGAGTGCTTTTGAAGTACTGTGGGAGATATATTTCTCCTGCCATGTCAACCAACTTATAGGATATATAAGTATGCCTGCGTGATAGTGAGGTGCTCCTGAGACAAAAGAATTTTTGATTGCTGGAAACCTGTAAAGATAACTGTGCCAGGGTTTGGGCTTTAAAATATACTTTCATTGAGCTCTGTAGCTGAAGTTCTGTGGAAAAATTCTTCTTTATTCGGTAGTTAAAAAATATTGTAATAATGTTGCACAATTCTGTCCAAATACTTTGCTTGTGTATTGACCATAAAACGAAAAATTTTCTATCAAATACTTACCGTAAATTTCCTTTCTTGATAGACTCCATGGCAGCATACGTGTGGTTAACCCCGATTTCACTGCTCCCCTATAGGACCCTTCTCCCATAAATCTTTGCTCCAAACCAGTGGCCGTGTTCCATAACCAACTTACTCCAGACATTTGGGAGGGAACTTCTGCTGCCATTGAGTCTATCAGGAAAGGAAATTTACGGTAAGTATTTTATAGGAAATTTTACGTTTTCCTGACGGACTCCATGGCAGCATATGTGTGGGAAATAACTCACCATACACACCAGGGTGGGCAAAATGTTGAGCAAAGAAAGTTTAACACCTTCCACGACAGTGCTTGTAAACCAAAATTAACTGAAGATAAGGCAGCTGGTTCAAAACAGTAATGCAACACAAAGGTGTTCATAGACAGCCAGGAAGCCCAAATTAGTTCGGGAGCTACATGACGCAAAGCTGCCCAAGATGTAGACCCACTCCTGGTCGGGTGAGCAAAAGCCAAGAGCCCTTGGCTCTGTGAGCCTGTTGGATGACCTAGGCAATCTTTGTTTGATGTGACGTAAGTAAAGACAGTGCAAGCCATTACTGTACAGAGGCCATGTTCAGCACAAGCTATTACTGTACAAAAGTCATGTTCATTGAATAATAACCAGCAGGAACAGGAAACTCCACACAGGACATAAGTAGAACAGAGATGCACCATAGAGTCCATTTAAAGAGGAAGTAAACCCTGATGGGTTTACTTCCTCTTTGTTTCTCTGCAAAGGTAAAGCATAATTGGCTACTATGCATCACTTAGTAGCCCATTATGTGTCACTTACCTGACACAGGAGCCAGCGATGTCACCGCTGTCCACTCTACCATGGAGTGCCCATCTTCTTTCTAGGTATCGAGGCTCCGACGCTGTGATTGGCCGGAGCTGCGATGACGTCACTCCCATGCATGTGCACGGGAGCCGCCACTAACGGCATATCACTGTTAGCAGCGGAATGCTCAGTGAGCCTGCATGCCGCTGTCTACGCATGCGCCATGGACAGTGGTGCCTGTCTTTTTGAAAATATCTCCTAAACCGTGGGAGCTGACCGATAGAGCCAGAACTAAATCTGACTGGAGGAAGCCTAGAATATCTAAAACTTCTAGATCACCACATGATCTGTCAGCAGCAGACATGTATTGAACAACTTTGACCAGATTTTTCCGTTAACTTTGTCTGATTTATTCTTCTAGTATTCAAGAAAGCGGAGATGACTCTCAAAGAGCAGCTGAAGAACTCCAATCTCGAGAACCAGACCATCAGACACAACCATGCCAGACCTGGATGTAGGATTGTTCTTAGTGACAGAAGGCCCTGCCTAAGGAGAATTTGAACTGGGTTCCAGAAGCTGAACTGTGCTAACAAGGGGAACCATGACCTAATTGGCCAATAAGGCATCACTGCCACTAACACCACAACCTCTGTTCGGAGTCTTCGTAGAAAACCCAAGGTTGACCAGGACTGGAAGAAATGCATAGATCCTACTGTATTTACAATGATCCATCAGGGCATCTGCACCTGAAAACCTCCACATGTAGAGACCATTCGTTGTGAACTCTGGAAAGAACATTTTGGACTCTGGGAACATAAGCTGCTGAGCTGTAGGCTCAATTCTTCTGAGACCAAGACATAATTGGCTCCACTTGCCGTAATAGAGAACAGGCTGTGAGTCCTCAGGCTGTCTTTTAACATAGGAGACCACCAAAGTGTTGACTAACCTAGAGAGCACTGACGCTCCCTTTATTATATGGTGAAAGGCCTAAATTCTGCTTCCTGGCTCCCACTGCTAGAAAAACTCCTTCCAGAAAGGCCACCTTCTCTAGCTTCCACTTGATCCTCAGATTCGTAGACACCATAGTGCCAATCTTTTTAGACATTGAAAGGTGTGCAGGGGGCAAGAACACCGTTCCAGGAGTATTCAGATCCAAAAGGGATTCCAGAGCCAAGGCAATGATCCAAGATTATATTGAACTGAGCCCCGAGGCCCACAAGAGACCGAGTTGGCTCCAGGTGTCTCCTTGCCAGATTCAGCTGCCAGCTGAATTTGAATAACATAGAAAAGACCTGAGCTCTGGGCTACAGCAGCTGCCCTCTGTCTTGGGACAGTAGGACAAGGACATCCAGGTAACTAGGCAGGTGTATGCTCCTTGTTTTGATAAAGACTAACAACCAATAAGACCCTAAAACACACAGGGTGATGTTGAAAGCCCAACTAGCTGGAGCTGGAGATCATCTTGACCTACAGTGAACTGAAGGAACTTGCGGAAGTCTTCTACAATGGGCACATGAAGTTAAGCATCTTAAGTCTATTGTAAACAAGCCAGTCATCTGACTGGACCCCCTATGAATTAGGGACGATGTTTCCACCTTGAACTTCTTTGCTTAGGACTGTCTCAGGTATGCAAGGTCTAAAATCAGCCTCCGCAAGCTGTTCCTCTACATGACCATAAGAGGAGCGAGCGCATGCCCTGAAATCTCGTGCATTCAGAGACTGGCATAGCAGCACTTTGTGACACCAGTGACTTATGTAAAGCATGAGTATATGCTTTCTTTACCTCAACGTGAGACAAAATCCATGGGGATGAGTCAGAGAAGATGGAGGACTTCTGATGGACCATGCATGTCCCAAAAGGATAACTTTGATGTCCCAATAGTCTGAAGACCAGCTCAGTAGCTTCTTGGATTCCGAGTTCAAGCTTTTAGCATACTTCTGAGGGGATATTAGGTCCCCTCACAAGCTCTTCCTAAAATCCCGACCTGGTCTGTAAAAATATGTGACCCTCGCACTTTGTTCTCTAGACAGTCCTCTTCTGGCCTAGCCAGTGCTGGTCCTGAGGTTGGACCTCAACTTGCCAACTGTGACCTGAGTTCCAGTGCTTTCCAACTTGCCAAAAGATGAAGCTCCCTAACAGGGAATGCTATACTATGCCTATTAGAGGGGGGAATGGCAAGCCCAGGCCCCAGCCATATCACTCACTTTGCTGTAACGGACAACAGGATTACTTGTGCCACTATGCGGCTGATGTCATTTGGAGCCTTATCGTAGCAACCGACACCAGCTCCGACTCCTGAAATACAGGGTTTCTGAAAATACTCCTGAATACTGCGTCCACATTCTCCATCCACATTTCCATCCCTTTTGGCATGGCTACAAGAGCCCAGGCCAACTTTCAGGCTATTCACTGCATATTCCAAGGAAGAGGGAAATGCTTGCTCACCTCATCAAGGCCAAAGCCGTTTAGAGAGGCAGCCTTTAGATGCTTACATCCTTATCTCTGAATGGATAGAGCTTGGCCATCTTGCTCAGAAGGCAGGGATGTCTCGTGACCTTGCTCCACTTTTCCAAAATGATGTCCCCTAGTTCTGTTAAGAATGAGAATTTAGAACACTCTCTCTATGGCTATGTCTCCAAGTCATGCAATTTAGAGTGCGACCCAGATTTAACTTTACAGTCTCTGGATAAAATTTGCATTAAAAGTTGCATCAAAGTAGAGCAGGAACCCATCAAAGTCACTGAAACTCTAAGTTGCATAGATTGGAACGGGTGCCATTGAACTCAATGGACTGTAACCCGCCACGCGACCCCATGTGTCCAAAGTCACATGACAAGTCGCACTAGTGGAAATGGAGCCCAAAGATGTTTACAAAACTTCCTCTTGCTATGCAGGAGTCTTTGTTGAGACAGTTCCAGTTCTTCCTGGTCACCCTAGTGGGATTTTTTTTTTTGTATTTTTTTTTTCAATTTACAAGAAGTATAATAGAATTACAAAGCTCAGTTAAGCAAAATGGAATGCAAAAGTGAAGTACAAAGTGCACTAACCCATAGCATTCTGTCAGATTCCAGTTTACTGTAGTTAGTTTGCTGAAAGATTCACTTTAAATGGTTTAGATGGTTTTTTTTACCCTTTCTTTTTTGCTTTTATAAAATAAGCTTATGAACATGCAATAACAAGTCAGGAAAGTAGTAGCAATGCATCCAAACTGTAAATAACACCGGCTTTTATATCAGTTGAAATTTCCTGGCAGAAGCACCTTTAAACTGGAGGGGGCAGGAATTCACAGGCATTCCCTATCCCCAGCTTCTGCCTTTGTACATGAAACCACCAATGACTGTTAAAATAACTTCTAGGACATCAGATAATGCTAACATAAATATAGCATGAAAAACAAATAGATAACATGCTTTCCTGGAAAACACATATTTTCCAGTTACGCCTATAAATGTAGATAAATACATGCACAGATAGAGATAGATAGATAGATAGATAGATAGATAGATAGATAGATAGATAGATAGATAGATAGATAGATAGATAGATAGATAGATAGATACTAGAAGGACATGAAAATATCTTTTAAAATGCCTTGGTAGATATAAAAGGCTCCCATTCAATCCCTGTGGGTATAGAATTGGGTATATGGGATTGTATGATATTATTATTTTTTTTATTTTATTTTTTTGTAGTTGAACTAGATGGACTTGTGTCTTTTTTCAACCTGACTAACTATGTAACTATGTAACTATGTAATCCCGTAAAGTATTTATTTAAAAAAACGAACCATATTTTTAAAAAGTGTCTTTGTCCTGGCCTGTAATTTCCTGGCTTCTGTAATTCTGCACTTCCCCAATCCATGTATTCTTGTACCCAGGTAGTAAGTCATACTTATATTATTATAATACCATAATGATATAATATAACATATCTAAAAAGAACTACCATCAGCTATATACTGTATGTCACATGGCTGTCATTACTTTCAGTTCATTAAAAATAGAATAGAACCAGCTGTTTGCCTATAGACCTTTGAACAATCAGTGGCTGACTAATTAGACAAGGTAACATATTTTTGTAGGGTTTGTCACTGCCTTCAGTTACTGTATATTCTGTAGTGTCCAACGCTTAGGGACTAATATATGAAAATTGTGCTAACATGAAGTTTACAGTCTCATTTTCTACACATACTCCCACAGAAAGCACAGCAAACATAGAACTGTCATTCAAATCAATCAGGCCTGCTAATATACTGTATTAGTGCTGCAGTACTGTACAGTAAATGAGTTGGCATTTATTTTGTTGCATCAAAATGAATTTGGTGGGGAAGGAGTGACGTACAAATTAAGTCATGTTGTCTCTTTTCAGCCATAAACATGTAAAAAAAAAAAACACGTCAAAAAACTGTACAAGCTGCATTTTAACACAACTCATTGCTGCATGCAAAAGTGACCTCATGTGCTCAAACCCTGAAAAAAGTGCATGTAAAAGCACTGTAATGTATAAAAAAAAGTGCTGCACTGAACTGCATTATGTATATGTGTTGCACTGCATTAAAAAAAGTACATGTATTGCACTGCATTAAAAATGCATGTGCAATCCTTAGGCTGAATTCATACCTAGGCATTTTTAATGCTTTTAGCATTTTGCAGATTTGCACTACAGAATGTGTTCCATAGGAATTCATGTTAAATGGACTGTAGTGCAAATCTTCAAAATGCAAAAAGCACTAAAAATGCATAGATGTGAATCTAGCCTAAGGCCCGGTTCACAATTTGTGTAGTTACTGAACCTTTTCCAGCATTGAACGTTGCATGTTTTTTCTCTTTCAATATTTTTATTGAAAAGTTTCATTAGTATAGCAAAACATAGTAATAACAAATATCCCCAACCGGGAGCCAACATGGCCCTTCAGTAGGGTTTATCAAAAACAAAATTTAACAAGATAACAGTGTGTCATGTGTGTAATGTGTAATGTGCATGTAACAACAAATATATAACATACATCGATGATACCTGATCCCCTGAAGGCTTGTTATAATATAAACCATTGATCAGAGCAACTGAGCGACAATAAACTCTTTTGTGAGCCATAGGTCAATAAGATTGTTGCATGTTTTTTCAATGAGCGTTCGTAGTGGTGTTTGTCGCGCAACAAAACGCTCATCTGTTAACCACGCTTGGGATGCCATTTACAGTTAATGACACAAAATGCAAAAGTGTGAGTGCAGCCTTAGGTCCCTTTACACCAAACGCAGTTGGATGCAGTTGGCTGCAGTTGGATGCACTTTGAACTGCACTCCAACTGCATAGACAGCCCAAAATCAAAGTAATCCTATGGGCATAGTTCACATCATTGCATGGCAGTTCAGAGCAGTTAAAAAAAAAGTAGAGCATGCTGCATTTTTCTGCACTGTAAATTCAGGGAACATGCTACAGATGCGCTTCAAACGCACCGCCCCTGCCCCCACCGCATCCCTTTAAGCCAAGAAAGCCAATCCCAAAAATGTATAGAAAAATGCACTGCAAACACAATGCTAAACGCAAAACACATGCAAAATGCATTCAAGCGCAAGTATGTTTTAAAATGCATCTAAAAATGCGTTATGTGCAGTTTCTGGTGTGAATGGGCCCTTAATGTTCACATCTCTGCACTATTTTACAGCATGATTTGTGAAATATAGCCTGACCAATTTTCTTTCCATTCTACAGCACTTTCAGATATGTGGAATGGTGTGATAGCACCATTGCACATGTTACATCGTGCATTGAAAATCAGAAATAATTCCCAGTTGGGGTGGCTTGGGTGTCTCCCTTGTTCCCTCTGGAACAAAATCAGATTTTGATACTCTGCCGACCCCTGCTCAATCTTATTATTCTATAGCAAATAAAGAATTTATTGTCACTAATTTGCTCTGATCAATGGTTTATCACAACCCTTCAGGGCATTAATTAGCATTGTTATGTTATAAATATGTTGTTACATTAACATCGCTGTTACCTTCCTAAATTTTGTTTTTGATAAACCCTACTGAAGGGCTATGTTGGCTCCCGGTTTGGGATATTTATTTCTCCATTGTTTTGTTATTTTGATGAAAAATTTTCAATAAAAATATTAAACAAGAAAATCAGAAATAAAATGCAGCTAAATTGCTGCTGCATAGGTGTGAATGGGCCCTGCATATTGATGCAAGTTGTGTGAATGAGCCCTCAACAAAAAAAACTCATGATACAAACCTGAATTATTAAAAATAATAATAATAAGTCAAATATGCTGAAAGTGTGTCACCTATAGAAAACAATCAGAAGCTCTGTTCCATTACTTTAGTGAAAGTTGAAAGCTGATGATTGGTAATGGTAGCAAGATATTTTTTTTTCTTTTCTTTTAGCACACTTTTTATATATCAGCTTTATTATACACATAAATAATAAACAAAATGAGTAAAAAAAAAAAAAATCTACTGAGAACATAAATAAATAAACACACACACACACACACATACACACACACATACACACACACACACACACACACACACACACACACACACACACACACACACACACACACATATATATATATATATATATATATATATATATAATTATATAATATATATATAAAGACATGAATCGCTGGCTCTGTACACTCCTAAAACGTATATATTGTAGTATGTTGTCGATCATTCCATAAGGTGAAAAGTACAAATTTTGCGATTTTTTTTTCTCCGATGTTCTTCTTCTTGAACTGGTTCTTTTTTTATTTTCCAACTCTCGGGTGTGGTGATAATCCTGGTCTGCCGTTTGAGGTTTTTCTTTTGCTCGAAGCTTTCCATCGCCTCCACTTGTTTATTATTACTTCTATTGCTGCAATTGTTTCGGGTTATGCTCTCCCATGTTGCAATTTCCAAACGATTACTCATTAAAATTAACTATATTTTTTACGAAGAACAAAAAAATAAATTATAATTTTATGGCTCGGCTGTTCTGTGAATATTTATTTATGGCAAAGAACAAAACGTTATTTTATTTCTGACAATCTTCTTGGAACTATTGTACAACCAACCGCATACTAATTCCTATATTTTGAAATATTGTGTGCAAAATTTTTTTTTTACATGTCCAATTGTGAGAAATGTTCAAGTCACATTTCAAATTACAAAGAAATGAAACAAAATCCTCTGATTGTAGGTTTTCTGGCTCAGATTGCTAGATGCTCCTAAAGATATTCCATATAGGAACATATTGACTGAATCGATATTTATCTGATGGAGGTAAATAAAATTCTGACAGGACAGATATTTACCTTGATAGATTTACATAATAGTATATATTGTACGAGTCTGTATTTGCTTTTCAGCGACATTAAAATGCAACGTTCTATTTAAAAATAATAATAATAATAATATTAACTCCTGTAGTTCTGTGCTAAATATATAGATACATGTTAGAATCTCACATGGTGACGTTTCATAACATATTCAGATCTGCATGAAATAATAATGATGATGATGAAAATAATAATAATAATAATAATACTTATTATTATTATTAGTAGTAGTTGTAGTAGTAGTAATATTATATAATACTACTAATAATAATAATTGCTATTATTGTTATTATTATTATTATTATTTTATAGTATTACTATTATTATCATTATTTAATTTAAATTCATACACACCTATATATATATATATATATATCAAATTATTACTTTTATTATTGTTGTTAAAATTAGTATTATTACATTTTAATTCATGCAAGCCTATAAAATAGTACCATTTGAGTCATTTACACATTTACAGTTTATCAATATCTGTTTATCTAAATGGCATTAATATTATTATTTTGTTATTATTTGTATTATTGTTTCACTGTAATCATGCAGATCTAAATATATTATGAAATGTCACGTGTGTTTTCAATATGTATGTATGTATGTATGTATCTATGTATGTATGTATGCATGTATGTATGTATGTATGTATCTATGTGTGTATGGATGTATGTATCTATCTATCTATCTATCTGCTCCCATATATTTTCATCTGCCAGTCCTCTTCCCATGTGTTGATTATTGGAAGTGGTTTCTGGAATGGGTTGTGCAGAGCAGTGGAAGTGCACTGCTGGTGCTTGGGGGTCTCATATTGCAGTAATATCCCTGGTAATGTAATCAGATCTTGTTGGGAGAGGAGGTGGGGGACGAGCTGCTGTGTTACATTGTAGCAATTCGTTATTATTATTATTTCTGTACACGATTCACACAGTTCTATTATAGATCGCCGATCTGAGTCTTGGCTGTAGGGCAGAGGATGATTGTACATATATCGGATGAAAACAGGGTTATATTTTGTATATTAGATCATCTGTTACTGTTTTTTATTTTTTTTATTTTTATAGTTTATATACTTCATATCAGCTGCTGTGATTGTGGCAATGCTGGGACTTGTAGTCCCCCAGCTGCTCCACATTCCAGGGCTGTCATTGGTCTGATGATGAACCAATATTAGACATGACTCAGGGCTGAGAGTGAGAAATAATTCGATATTCTAATCGGTGTGATATTGGTGTCACTTGTCTGTAATTCGGTCCCTTCTATTTATTCCTGTGTATAACTGTCACTGATCACTTGTCTGCGGTGGGTAAAACATTTTTGAGACTTCGGAACATCCTAAACTTATAAAATCCCCAGACAGCAATGACATAGAAGTGTCTGCTACACAGGATCCGAGCACAGCCACTGCGGGTGACATTTGTCCTGAGTCAGACGGCTCCCTGCTAATAATTCATTACAATCAGTCAATACAGGAGAAGGAGGCGCAGCCAATCATATTCCAGATGCTATTTTACAGTGTTGGTTAAAAAAAACTAGCTCTAGCACCTGATTGGTTGCTGGAGGAAACGTCCCCCTCTGTCCTTTCCATTAGTTTTATTATAAATAATCCCAAAACAAGATGCAAATACAATCACAAGGGGTGATGTGCACAAGTATATTCTGTATGCTGATCTTCATTGCCATGAGGCTGATTTACTAAAGAGGTCAGGCAATAAATAATGAGAACATGTACTTTAATTATCCAATCGTGTGAAAAGCCAATTCATGTTTACTCATTTCATCTGTATATGTGATTGGATGAAAATTCACACAATTCAAAGTCTTAGTTCAAGTGTTACTAAACCCAGGACCCTGCATTCAATATATCTGGTGTCCCACAGTACACAGAACATGGAAATGCAATTATTTTAGTAGATATAAACTGCTAAATACCTTTTCTCATCAGAAGTATATAGCAGTCTTGTGAATTCTATCAGTGTCTGGTTCAAGCTTTCTTTTTACTCTGACTGTCTTATGAGGCTGCATGGCCCCCTGACCCTGTGTCTGGACAGTGCTGATTGGCCCTGTGCTGATCACATGCACACTCCCAAGAAAAAAAGAGAAAAAAACTCTCTAGCAATACACACCAAACTGAATGTGTGCAGAGTGACTCCAAAGGCTCTGTCTTATCAGGAGATGGATTGGGGACAGTGGAAGAAGGGGAGGATCAGAGAACACAAGATCAAACAGCCTTTTTACACAATGCAGAGGATTAACCCCTTAGGTTCCACAGTGAGTATAAGAAGCATGCTTTACTGCATATACAGACTAATTTTACTATTGTGGGTTCAGTATCATTTTAAGACCATGTATAATGTTACCCCCCCCCCCTTTCGCTTACCTAAATTGTGGAGTGCTTCTCCCTGCAGCCTCCTGCTTTTGGTTGGATTTGACCACTTGTGTATGACTCCGCCCACACAGCTACATCAGCCACTCCCAGTGCTCTAAGAAACTACAAGTCTCATCTGCCAACCTGATATAGGAACCTGCAGACCCCAATAAATGACAAGTGCCATGATGTCACCTGCACTTGTAATTAATTGTTTACTTCATCTAGCCCAATAGCAGAGGTGAACAACTGAGCCTACAATGTATTAATCATGGTTGCAATGTTCTGCAGGCTTGAAACATTTAATACATTAACATTTTGCACTGGGAGTTGTCACCAGAACAGAATATGTATCCCCCATTCGAAGATTTAAGAGTACCTGTCACTGCCTAACTTTACATTCCTTCTGACAGCAATAAAAGTAATTAGAATTTTTTTCTTTAAAGGGACAGTGTAAAAATAAATAAAAGAATAAAATTAATAAAGAATATATATATATTTTTAAATGCCTCATCCCTCCATGCTGACGTGCAGAAGAGAAGGGTAAGTTGCAACCGCAAATGTAAACAGTGTTCAAACCACACATGTGAGGTATCACCGGAATAATTAGAGTGAGAGCAACAATTCTAGCACAAGACCCCCTCTGTAACTCTAAACTGGCAACCTGTAGAAATTTGTGTGTTGGCTATGGAGATTTTTAAGTACCGTACTTTGTCACTATTCCATGAGTGTGCGCAATTTTAAAGCATAATATGGGGGGGGGGGGGGTGTGCTGCATAATGTAAAGGAGTCCAGGGGTATGGGGGGTTGTATAATGTAAAGTGGTTCAGAGGTACAGGGGCTGTGTAATGTAAAGGGGACCAGGGGTACGGGGGCTGTGCAATGTAAAGGAGTCTAGAGGTATGGGGGGCTGTGTAATGTAAAGGAGTCCAGAGGTACGGGGGGCTGTGCAATGTAAAAGGGTCCAGAGGTATGGGGGCTGTGTAATGTAAAGGGGACCAGAGGTATGGGGGCTGTGCAATGTAAAGGGGTCCAGAGGTATGGGGGGCTGTGTAATGTAAAGGGGACCAGAGGTACGGGGGCTGTGTAATGTAAAGGGGTCCAGAGGTACGGGGGCTGTGTAATGTAAAGGGGACCAGAGGTACGGGGGCTGTGCAATGTAAAGTGGTCCAGATTATTATCTTCATTTATTAGCAGGTGAATATGGCCCTCCATACATTCACATACATTGAATCCGGCCCTTAAGTTGAAAAAGGTTGCTAACCCTTGACTTAAAGTATAACTAAATAAAAACAACTTTTTTTTTGTTTTGGATAGAGTGAAGAGGGATTAGAACTCCTGTCAGTTTTTTATTGCTGTCTGTGGCCCTATTAGGGAGATTCATCCTATTTGTCCTGTCTACCATTATCATTGAAAGTGAAAGTAAAAAAAAAAAAAATCCCAAATTTTGGGTTGTCCCCAGAAAAGTAATAGAGGGAAAAATCTTCCAATGAAGACACTGGTTCTGGTGATCGGGGGGTCCCCAATAAATTCCCTTCATTTGCAGGGATTTCCTCTCACTTCCAGTTTTAGCCACACCTCCCAACATTTTGAGATGGGAATGAGGGACACCTACTAGCAAACGTATGTAGGCATAGGACATGCCTCCTTAAAGGAGAATTAACCAATAAAAAGGTTAATTAAGGTTAATTAAGGTTAATTAAGGTTAATTAAGTCCACAGGGGATTTTTTTTTACTACTACTATTCCTTTATAATGACTTTTAAAAATTATAAATACAGCAATTTAGAATTTGGATGAAAGGTTTAGCACTGGAAAACACTTTTTGAAAGATAAAAAGTGCACTTTATATACAACTATATAGATCAGACCAAAATGAGGGACAAATGAGGGGTAATGAGGGACAGAGGGACATTGTGCCAAATCAGGGACAGTCCCTTGAAATCAGGGACAGTTAGGAGCTATGTTTTAGCTATGGGACAGGAAGTGAAGGGAAATCTCCACAATGGGAAACAGATGGCAAAACAAATCTGGCAGGGGTTATAACCCTACCTTACTCTATCCAAAATAAAAAGAAAAAAGGTTTTGCCTATAGTTCTACTTTAAACTGGGTATACATGCACCAAACGTTGGCCAGTTCAGCGGTACATGTGTACTCCTCTGTATTAAACAGAATCTCATCTAGCGGCCAACATCTGTAGCCAATGGCTACAGCACTGATTTGCAGGGCCAGTGTTACCACTAGGCAAACTAGGCAGCCGCCTAGGACGCACTGCTTCCTAGGCCGCCCGGACACTGGTGTTCCTAATCTCTTCTCTCTGCAGCAAGCAACCAAGTCTCAGAATCAGCATGCAGCTGATAGTGTCCGAGGCGCAGCGGAGGACTGTGCTTGTGTCCCAGCCTACGAATGAATGGAAGCAGGCAAACATTAATTAATGGGAGCTGGTGAGGCTGCATTGATGAGCGCTGGAAGGCTGCATTTGATGGGTGCTGGTGAGGTGGCATTTGAGGTGGCATTTGATGGGCATTGATGAGGCTGCATTGATGGGCACTGGTGAAGCTGCTTTTGATTGGCGCTGGGGATGCGGCATTTGATGGGCATTGGTGAGGCTGCATTGATGGGCACTGGTGAGGTTGCATTTGATTGGCGCTGGTGAGGCTGCATTTGATGGGCGCTGGTGAGGCTGCATTTAATGGGTGCTGGTGGGCTGTATTTGATGAGCGCTGGTGAGGCTGCATTTGATGGACGCTGATGAGGTTGCATTTGATGGGCGCTGGCGGGCTGCATTTGATGGGCACTTCATTAAAAAGGTGGGTTATACATGGGCAAGGCAAAGGGGGGTGGAGCAAAGGGGACATGGCAAAATTAGGTTTTGCCTAGGGTGTCAAAAATCCTTGCACCAGCCCTGCTGATCTGTGTAGCATTTTGTCAGGGGAGGAGTCCCCACCCTACTGCTTGAATGAAATACAACTCAATTTGCATACCCTGCTTAAGAGCCTGCCTGTTTGTCCCTGGGAAATCGCTCCCTCTGTAGCTAAGGCAGAGAAATCTCACTCCCATCGCTAGCATTTTAAATTCTGTAAGGTTCGGGCAATGGACAGAATGACTTTGCACTGTGCTTGCTACATTAAGGGAGGGAGCAAATTCATATGGATGGACAGGAAGTCTCTTGAGTGATCCTTGCTAGTGGTAATTTTGACAAATCGCCAATGCCAGGATTGCTAGAGTGTGACATCAGCCAAACAGCTTTTATCCCTAAATAGTAACAAAAAAAAATAGGGATTGATTTACTAAAACTGGAGAGTGCAAAATCTGGTGCAGCTCTGTATTGAAACTTCTAACTTCAGCTTGTTTAATTAAAGCACCTAAGCGACTTGGTAACCATCGTGGGCCACAATGAGCGGAGCGGGTGCATGGCAGCCCACTCTACTCTACTCTATAGAGCCCACTCTACTTTTTTTTTTTTTGCAGATCGGATTGGAGGTAGCATTTGTAAATGGACACAAATCCATTTACATCTGCAACTCCTTTAGAGGTGAATGGAGGGTCCAATTCGGTCGGACTGACCGTGTGAAAGGGGCCTATGGCTCAGCGCAGGTAACCCTCAGGTGCACCGCTCTGCACCTGTGGATCAGTTTGAAAACAGCTCAGTAACCACTGCAGAACAGATATGCCCATATATACACGCTGTGATTTTAGTAATAAACTTACTATTAATAACAGTATTCTATTCTATTCCATCCCAGAGCAGGAGGTCGCGGGCCACATCAGAGGGCTACACGGGCCACATGTGGCCCCCGGGCCACTGGTTGGGCACCCCTGAATTAAAGTGTTTGTTACCCCAACATTTCACATTCCTGATATGTGCCTGCTGTACCATGTACTTGTATGAGAAAGTATCCTGTACTCTTTGTGTTGCTTCCTTTATGTAAAATCCCTGAAGATCCAGTCAGTCCCTCTGCTTTCCTATGAAAAACTGACCACACTGTGCAGGAGAACACAGCGTGGTCAGTTCTCTAGCTATGCTGGGAACTCAGCCTCCTGTCCTCCAATGATTGGACTTCTCCTGATACACACCCCCTGCACAGCCATTCACTTGGAAGCTCAATGGCTTCTGTTTCTTCCCACCAAGCTCTTCTGTAGCTGAGAACAGAGGGAATGTGATCACTTATAAAAAAGAAGAAAAAGGGTATTTACATATTTTTTTCTTTTATCTATACACAAATGTTTTGCCATTCATTTCTGTTTTAAACTAAATGGGTTGTTTTACAAGGTGATCCTTTACAATCATTTGACAATAAAACCTGGAAGCGGATTTGTTTCTCTATAGAGCTCCGCCAGATTTTGCAATCTCCAGTTCTAGTAAATCAACCCCTCAGCCTTTTTTTAGTTTGTCTCTAGTGGCAGAATCACCCGCCTGACATCAATTTCAAGGAATAACCACCGATATGTAATGCTCAGAGGAACTTACTACAAATACATGGGAACATAAATTGAAAAAAATTATATTTTTATTTTTGACTTACAGTTTTAAGGCATTTTCTCGAAAGAAAAAAAAAAAACTCTGTACCACTGTGCATCAAAACTGAACAATATTAATAAAAAACACAATAGTACTTATATACACAGCTCTAAAATGAGCTTTTTATCTGTACAAAAGGCGAGAGCAGGCTTCAGTCTGGCTGTATTGTTGATCAGAAAAGTCCAGTCCGCAAAGCAAGTCCAGGCAAAAAGTTCCCGTTTGTCCTATCCCCGGCACTGCATGCCCGGCGCTGGAGTTGGGGCAGGGTAGGTGATTGGGCGGGGCTCTTGTTTCCAACTCAAGTGGGTGGGAGGAGCTCTTGTCCGACTCAAGTAGGTGGGCGGGGCTCTGTGTCCGACTCTAGTAGTCTTGCCTTGGGCTGTGTGTCAGACTGTGCCTTCGCAGGTCGCAGTTTCTCCTGAATACTTTGCCGCACTGCTCACAATTGTAGGGCTTGATGTCTGTATGGGTAAGAAGGTGAGTTTTCAGATTACTTCTCTGATTAAATGTCCTTCCACATGTGGGGCATTTGTGGGGTGATTCCTGTTCAGATTTGAAGCAAGCAAAGGATTAATCCTTTACACGTCTCTCCTTTTCCTTTTTTTAATTAATTAAAATGTTATTAATTTCAATGGTGTTTTAGGAAAATAAAGACTAGGGGCTACAAATAAAGTAGACACCATTTTACCCTTTAATTATAAATATATTGCATGAAATAAAGTATTTCATGTGTTATACCTAAGGGACTACGGGATGGGCCAGAACCAAAAAAATAAATAATAACTTTAAAACAAGTCTGAGATACTGGTAAATAAATATAGTAAATCTAATTCCATAAAGAAATTATAATTTTATCTATGGGGATAAGGGCATATTATTGCAGTAGTAAGGATATTCTATATGAGAAGACATTTATGGTGGGGTACAAGGTGACGCAAATAAATCTGAGTTTAATCATATTGTTTTTGTACAGTTTTAAGGAAATAACACTGAGCATTACATTTTTTGGTAATAACTTAACTAGTCAGTAGCTTATAGATATACAGCAACAGATTTGAGTTTAAGGTAATAAAAGAGAAAATTATATATATATATATATATATATATATATATATATATATAAAATATATTATTATTATTATTATAATACAATATTTATATAGCATCAACAGCTTACACAGTGTTTTACAATATATATTGCTCTATATATATATATATATATATATATATATATATATATATATATATATATATATATACATAGATAGATAGATAGATAGATATAGATATAGATCTATCTATCTATCTATCTATCTATCTACTATATATATATATATATATATATATATATATATATATATATATATAAAATTTAATTTTTTATAATTATTATAGACATTGTTATAGGGATATTATTATTATTATGGATTATTATTATTATAGACAAGTCTTTTGGTAAAAAGTTAAGTATTATAGCCATAGCAGCAAATTAGGAAAGCATGCTCCCTGATTGATTGCTATAGGTCACTAGTGTTGAACCTTGGCAGCCCAAGATGTTTTGGAACTACATTTCCCATGATGCTCAACTACACTGAAGAATGCATGAGCATCATGGGAAATGTAGTTCCAAAACATCTGGGGTGCCAAGGTGTGCCATTACTGTTATAGGTGAACTGTCAGTGAGTCCTTCTGAAGTGTACAGGCATACCCCGCTTTTACATACACAATGGGGTTTATTTACTAAAGCCGGAAAATGCAAAATTAGGCTCACTTCTGCATAGAAACCAATGAGCTTTTAACCCCAGCTTGTTCAAATAAGCATTGGTAATAAAACCTGGAAACTCATTGGTTTCTATGCAGAAGTGAGCCTGATTTTGCACTTTCCAGCTTTAGTAAATAAACCCCATTGTGTACTTAAAAGTGGGGTATGCCTGTATTTATACCCCAATGTTAAAACCCAACAACACATAGATAGGAACACTCACATCTAAGCTCATTGGATGACCCATGCTAGTCTCAGTCAATTCAGCCCAGAATTGTTTCATTTTTTTTCCCATAACAGCTCTTCCTTTGTAGTGGTGACTCCTACTAGTGCTGACTCAGTGGAGCCACCACTCTGAGTGCACTCCCAACCTTCCCCAAGGTCTACATTACTACAACTAGCTGCTCTGTGTACCTACACATATGGGCTGGAACTAAATAGGATCTGCGATCCGCCCACCTCCCTTCCCGCCCGTTATGATTGACCACTGAGTATCGCACATGTGCATTGCCAATGCATGCACAAGCACTGATAGGAGATGTAGACCTACCTTTGGGTATGAAAGAGAGAGAGGGTGCATGCTCGCAACTATAAGTTGTTGAAAAGGCTGCGCCGTCTAGAGATATGTTATTATAAGAAAATAAATTTAGACATTAGCTACTTTAAAATAGCTGATAGTGGTTAGCACTTCTGCCTAGCAGCACTGGGATTGGAAACCCAACCATGACACTACCTGCCTGGAGTTTGCATGTCCTCCTTGTGCCTGTGTGGGTTTGATCCGGGTATTCCAGTTTCCCCCCACACTCCAAAGAGATGCTGGTAGGTTGATTGGCTCCTGTCTAAATTGGCCCTTGTATAAGTATGCAAGTGAGTTAAAGAACTTAGATTGTAAGCTTCTTACAATCAGGGCAGGGACTGATGTGAATGTACAATATACCGGTATATGTAAAGCACTGTGAAAATTGATGGCGCTATATAAGTACCAATTATAAATAAACATGGTATTATTAAAGATATTAAAAGCATATAAATAGAGAACATAACTTTGGCACAAGTATTAATTACTACTTTAAGGCCCTGTACAGGCCATTCTCACCTGCATGTGTAGGGTTTTATGTACTGCCAGAGTCCTTGATTGACAGAATCCCTTCCCACATTCTTGACACTTGAAGGGTTTTTCTTTGGAATGGATATATCTAAAGGGGGGGAAGGGAATAAAAGAAATCAGTAATTAAAAAGTAAGTTTAAACAATGTGGAGAAGAGCCACATCAATGGATTGCATTAACCTCAGATAGCCCAGTGTGTCATTATGATAGCGCTTAGCAGTATAGGCCACTTGAAAACAGATTGGTGATTCTGATCAATGACTGATTGCACTCTCAGTGCAGGAGGCAAACAGTATACATTGTACTGCTATCTGCCACAAGCACAGCGACCTTCGCAAGGCCTTATCTCCAGAGCTCCTGTAAATACATTGTCTGGGAGCTTGCTGAAACAATTTCACTTCAGGGGCTATAAAACCTGGGCCCCGTGCATAAATCAACCTATAATATTGGATATGTATTTACATAGGAAAGATTTATCGCAAGTATGAACGCACGAGCAAGAAACTCCGCCCACCTGAACTATATCATAATTCACAGTAGGGGGAAGTACATTGACTGACTCTTTACTGGAAGAAGAGGAACAAGAACCATGGCTGTAGGTTGGAAGTGCAGGAAAATCAATGGTCCAAAAGTCATCCTTGGTTATTTCTAAGAAGACCGATCAGTGGGTGATTTATGAAAACTGAAGCAAATATGGAGTTGTTGCCCATAGCTAAAAATCAGGTTCCATGTTAAAGTCTCAAACTTGCACTCATGGGCCATGAACTGCCAAGAAGGCTACACAGACCTCATATATTGAGTGGGAAGGTGGAAGATTCGACACCTAGATTTTTGATGTAGAGGGTACAACATGAGCAGGGCTTTACAGGCCATGCATACGTACAAAATGTGTTCTACCATTGGGTAAAGAGTAGGTCCAGGCTCCTTCAGAAAAAAAATTAAAAGTCAGCAGATACAAACACTGTAGCTGATGACTTTTAATATTAGGGTGCTTACCTGTCCTGGAATCCAGCAGTGTCTTCACCTCAGCCAATTTTTCCATCGGCTTTCGGGTGCTGCCACTGCCATTGCTTGTAAGGGAAACTGGCAGTGAAGCCTTCCAGCTTCACAGCCAGTTCCTTACTGCGCATGCGTGAAGTGTGAATGGCCCAGCGGTGGGGGAAGGTGGAGGGGGCCAACTTCTGGATAATTTCACCATTGTCTAAACCAGGTACCCCCTTCCCCCAGAAAGGTGTCAAATGTGACTTTAGAAGGGGGAGAGGCAGATAAGCGGAGGTTCAACTTTTGGGTATAGCTCTGCTTTAAGGTTACTACACTAGCAAACGTGCCACAGACGTGAATAAAGTGTTCTACCAAACTTTATACAAATTTATATGCTGCACAAAAATTTTTGATTACATTCATCTCTCAATTTTACATAAGTATTCTTGAAGTGAATTTACCCCAGAGCTTACTGAATGAAGTTAAAAAAAAAATCACTTTGCAAAAAAATACCCAATCATGAGCATGGAAAAGAAAAAAAAACAGCACTTTTGTTTGCCCATGATTGGATGATGGTTGCCAGCAGAGCTTTACCTAGTTCACTGAGCTCTGGGGGAAATTTCCCTGCAAATAACATCTCACCTTGCAAAACCAACGGTCTATTTGCCTTTAGTAAATCAATACCATGGTGACCTTTGGAAAACCATCTTTTACTTCATTTTTCATAAATCAGCTACCTAGCCATCTTCATATAACATTACAGCCTGTTTTAAAAGAAGGAAAGACGCCATCTCTTGGTGGCACTGACAATCAAGGTCCACTGGTCACCAATAACATTTAAAATAAATGGACTGGACACAGAAAATCAGAACTGCAAAAGTGAGGTAAAACTCTGCAAGCTCAGAAGAAAAAAAGTGCAGGTGTAGCCTTAGTCTCAGTGTGCCAGGTTATGTTTGCTGGGACTTGTAGTTCCATATTAATTGTACAGTTATAGGTTGTACGAGCCAGTCCAGTGATCTCTGAAGGCAGATATAGTTTGATTGTGATTAATCCATTTAATAAGGCAGTGCAGATAAAACAGGAATAATGTACTAAGCGCTGTTACATATCAGAATTCACTGAAATAAATTCTGTGCAACATACATATTGATTTGCTGCATTTTAATTTTAACTCTATTTATTAAACCACTGTTTGTCTAGCTTTTGTGTATTTCAATAATCCTTCCTAACATGCAAAAATATTTTTCTCCCATGATCACATATGTCCTCCCTCACCCAAAAAAACCCCAAAAAACTATTAGAATAAATTTGAATATACCGAGGCTGGTTTACTAAAGGAGTTGAGAATCTTCACACAACACATTGTGTGAATATTTACTTCAATTATCAAGTCATGTGAAAATTCCTGGTTACTTATTGCTTGTTACTGGATAATGGACAATTAATTGTGTGAAGGTTTTCAACTCCTTTAGTAAATCATCCCATATGTTTTTCAGAAATGTTAAAACACTGTTGGTCTGCAAACATTTACAAATTAAATTGGGTCCATCATGCTTAGAGGCCTAAAGATAATGAGGATTGCTCATATACCATCCCCACAGCATTTCCAATTTCTTTGTCATTACTGCATCTCATAGTGGACCTACTAGGCCTACCGATTGGAAAGCTGAACAACTAAGTTGTTAGTGGGTTGTGGGTTTTGTTCATATCTGTGACCTTTTAATACACATCTGTAAATAGGATTTTAATGCTGTTCAATTGTACACTCAGTTCCCTAAAACTTAATTCTGATTGGTTCTCAATTTTGTCATGTTCTCTGTATTATTATGTAAGCCGTTATATTTGGAAATCCATGTATATACTACAGAACATGGCATTATGGTATAGTGTAAAGATCCTACCTGTGGTCTCTCAGGTGGTCCTGTCTCCTGAAGGCTTTGTGGCATATATCACATGTGTAAGGTCTTTCATCTGTATGGGTCCTTTCATGGATGAGCAAGTTGTAGGACTTAGTAAAATGTCTTCCACAAAACTTGCAGATAAACTCTTTTTTGGTTTTTGATGGTAACCTCCCTCGGGAAGGTTTCCTGTCTGGGGACAATTTGCTGATCTCCGATATGGAGCTTCCAAGCCCTGGGCTGAGCTTGGCCAGATCACCTATCTTGGGTGGGTCCTCCTGGGTTGCAGCAATGGCCAAATTGGCAAAGTCAAATCTGGGCCTGTCCTTGTGCAAGGCTGGGATGACATGAGCAATGGTTCCTTGTTTTGGGTGAAAGAGATGAGTGGCAAAGGGTAAGGCAGGGAAAGAAAATCTGGCGTCCATCAGGCCTTGAGCAGCTGCCATCTCAGTAATGGTGGACCTGGTGATGCCGTGCAGATTGGGGTAGCCCAAAGTCCAATGATTCATGTGCATTGTCTGTACAGCACTGAGTCCATAAAGTCCCTGCAGATGGTCTACAGCTGCTGGGAAGGTGTTGACAGCCTGCAGAAATGAGTAGTTTGTCAGTTGCAAGGAAGGATGCACAGGGATGGGGGCTGGAAGGGCTTTGCTACCCATATTGCCAAACTTCTCAAATCACACTAGCCAGCACTTTGCTCTTGGCACTGGATCCGCTCCAGTATAACGATAGGCCCACCACGTTCAACTCCTGTAGGCAAGAGAAGAAAACAGGAGGGAAAAGTGTATTTATTCTCAATGTGCATTTAATTTCCTTATGTATTTTTTAAGAGTCAAAGCAAAGTGATTCAAGACATGGGAAGAATTCATTTGGCCACAGTAACAGTGAGCACTGATCTTCGGGAACAATGTTTTCCAAAGGACTTCACCTCTCCTAATTAGAACCAAAAGGACTAAGCAGCCTCTGCTATTTGGGCTCACAGCATGAGAGTGAAGAGCTTTAAGAAACTGTGCCAGGCACCAATGAGATTATTTGTAAAGGGGAAGTCTATAAAACCAGAAACTACTCTCTACATAAAGCTCAGTCAACCACTAGTGCTCCAGCTGTTGTGGCACTAGACGTACCAGCATGGCTGTGCATGCTGACAGTTGTAGTACCACTACACCAACTGTTTCTAATGTATGTTCCCTGCAGTGAACTATGATCATTGATAATGTGATATGAAAAGGACTGGGCCCCATTTATCACAATCATAAAAGAAATACATTATGGAATATAAAGAAGTTGCCATCGTTAACATGTCTAAAAATACAAGTTGCCTGGCTGTCATGCTGATCCAGTGTTTTCAACACTTTCCATGTCACTGTAGTTAATTTAATAAAGAAACTGAGACTGGAAAATGTTAGTAAATGAACCAGTGTTCACTTTGAATATCAAATCAAGTGCAAGGTAAATAAAAAAATAATACTTTTGCAAACACAGGATCGATTGCTGAAGTGAACACGGCTTCACCATATTTACTAAAATGTACCTTGCTAAGTGAAAAGCCTCTACTCCTTTAGAAAGTCAATACCTTTGAGTCCTGACAGCAATGCAATTCATGATTACTGGCTTCCCTGACATGCTTGATCCATGTGAGTCGGTATTGAAGCCAGGCAACTAGAAGAAGGAGCTCAGCAACAACAGACATCATATTTCTTTCTGTACAGATTTGTTTGTACTTACACATAGCTAACAGAATCAAATTTGCATTCTGTTTTTTCTGTGCAGCCAAAACAGCCAGGTCTTGATAAAGATGTGTGGTTGTAGCCAAATGGAATTTTATGATAGTTCAAAGGGCAGCAAGTGATGCTCTAATTACCAACAACCAATCAAATATCATCTGTCAACAGAAAGGTGAAAGGAAACCAAAAGGTAATTTTGAATTGTTTGCTGTTATGTATTTTGCTTTATTATTATGTATTTTCAACAATGTGCAGAGAACAGTAATCAATAGCAACCAGTCTACAGTCATCTTTATTTGCCCTGACTCTTCTGAGGGTTAGAATTGGTTTGCTGTGAGTTTGTGTGCTTTGCATATCATTGCTTTTCTTTGCATTCAATTATAATATTTTAATAACCTACTACAAAAGCAGAGACATCTTTATCAGTTTATTATAGTCAAACCTATTAAAGTATATCTAAATTAAAAAACATTTACAGGCATGTACTATATTGCAGATTATCAGTCCCCAGAAATGCTGGAGGTATTAGTTTTCTTTTCTCAGGTTAAGTACATTTTGTGCAAGTGCAGAATTTGCCAGAAATGCAGTTTCCTCATTACTTCCTTTGGACCTAACTAAAATCCCAAACAATCTTATTAGCTTCATCGCCTATCTTCTATAAGTTACAAAGCAACACTCCTCTATGTAATAACAATGAAAAGAGGGGGAGGTGTTTGTAATCCTAATTGGGAGAGCAGCAAAGGGTGAAAACAGTGCTCCCCTATTGGGAATACAGTGCATGTTGTTACCCTAGTACAAGAAGTATGTTATTAGTGGGACCTCCAGGTAAAAATAAAGGGGGGGAAATAGCTGAAAAATAAAACTGTAGACACCATATAAAAGGTTTGTTAAGCCTTAAAATGTTTGGGGCTTAGATATGCTTTTAACCCACTCTTTGACTGGATTATAAAATAACACTAACCATAGACATAGACCTGACCAAACACTTAGGGGTTGATTTACTAAAACTAGAGAGTGCAAAATCTGGTGCATGGCAGCCAATCAGCTTCTAACTTCAGCTTGTGCAATAAAGCTTTGAGAAAAAAAAAAAAGTCTGGAAGTAGATTGGTTTCTATGCAGAGCTGCACCAGATTTTGCACTCTCCGGTTTTAGTAAATCAACACTGGTATTTGTATACTACTAAGCTCTAGCAAACTGCACCAGGGTTGTTTAGATAGGCCCTCACACTACTTACAAGTTGGTAAATTTAAAGGACATTAAAAACCGTATAAAAAACACATTGTACAATCACATTGTACTGTATGTGGCTGCTAAGTGAGCACTCAAACTTGTAACTAATTTCTCCAAAATTGTTTCATAAATTGGAAAAAAAATCATTTGGAAAATATGAATGTGAAACATGTTAGATATTATTGTAACAAAGCCTCCAGAGGAAGGGAATCTGTAATCACATTTGATAATTTAATGATCATAAGATGGGAAAGCAGACATGTGAAAAGTCTGTCCAATAAATATTGGATGTAAAATTACAGTTTTACAGAGCAGATATTCTGGCAATGTGTGTGTAAGAAAGATGAACCATATGAGCTTTCTTTCCAAGACAAATTAATGCTTGATTCAAAATAATTATCTTTTCTATATCATTTTGCTATGTCTGCAGGTAGCCTTAGCTTTGGCCTGCTCCATTAATCTGCGATCTCAGTTTGCAAATATAAAAAATAAATAACACAAGGTTTTCTTTTATGTCAAGAACCTTGGGTAGCTTGTACCCTTCACCCAACCATACATTCTCAGTATTTTAAAGATTTTTGTTTATTTTTGACAGTCAGATTACTTTGTAAAGAACAGGTAAGGCTGCAATCGTTTGCAGTCTCTGTTGGTATATGCATGAAGCTCATCTGAAAAGCTAAGCTGGTAATGACCCTGGTATTGTATTCTCTAATAATAACAACAACAATAATAATAATAATGTGTTCTCTAATATGTAATATATTGATTCTATGATATGGTGATGGCTATAGTAATATACAATACAGTTGCAGAGAGCCCATATTATGAAGCTGAAGGAAAGCCATATATTGCTCCTCTAAAGAAACCAAGGATGTTTTTTTTTCATGCCCCCCCCCCCTGCACCTGGTTTGGTATTCAGAGTGAACACAGCTTCAGTTTGCTAAGTGAACATTCTTTACACCTTTAGTAAATTAGCCCCATTGAAAACGGTGATGATCAATGGCTGGACATTTTCACAGAACAAGGGTTAAAATCTACACAAGCAGAGGGGAGGGAGGAGGGGGATCAAGACCATCTATTTGTCTTTTTCCACCAAAAACTCATTCATCAAGGCAATCTAGGAAGATAGAAGATAGAAGACACACTTTTCCTCCAGCATTACAGGTTCTAAATAAACCCACTTTACAGCCAGATCTCTTCCAGATGGTCCTTAGAGAAGCCACACAGGAGGCCCAACCACTGGATCAATTGCCTCCTTGTCACCTCCAAGGGACCCTGACCTCAGCTCCTCTCAACTAGAAGGCTTTATAAACCTTTGCCATTTGTGTTATTACAATGCAGGGCATAGATAAGCTGTGGTTACTAGCATGTCCTGACAATTTGAGGTTGATTTACTAAAGAAGTTGAGAATGTTCACTCAAAAAAGGGAAGATTATCTTTGAGTGTCTAACAATGAGATAGGCAAACTCCTGTTTATTTCATCTACACCTAACTGGATAATAGAATTCATTTTTTTTTTTTTTTTTTTAGAGTGAGCATTCTCAACTCCTTTAAATCAGCCTCAATGTCTCTGGGCACTGTACTCTACCAGCATTACTTCAATTAAGCTTTGAACTAGAATAGCTGAAGACCCAAATGTTGTTCGAGCCTTGTGTAAAGCAAGGAAGATGTAGTTCTATAACTTAAAAATCTCATTATTCCTTATACAATCAGATCCAATCATTTTCCAAAGCCATTTGTTGCCAAATCAATGAAGAAACAACTACAGATAGGAAATAATGGAGTGTGCATGTAGTAGCCATTAATTGCTATTGGTAGTATATACCAATAGTCACTGAGGTTAGTGACTGCATGTGTTGTGATAACTGGTGATAACTGGTGATTTGTGATGGAGGTTTTAGTAGCCTGATCACACCATCAAAATTTGCCCATGTGTGCCCAGACTAAAGAAGAAGAGATGGCTCACTGAGCAAGGTGAATGTTTGCTTATACTATGGAATTTAGGGAGGTTATATTCACCCAATCCTATTTAGAAGATTTAAAAAGTAACAAGATTTTGACTTGCACCTGATAGGGTAATTTGTTTGCAAAAACAGCTTATATTCTATTAGCAAACCTACCCAAATGCCTTGATCTTCTTCTTCAAAGCAGCCAGAACAAAGCCTATATCCCAAGATAACCTCAGACTCATGCATTTCCTAAGTCTAATATAAAACCCAGTTCTGCAGGAGTTCAGTTCACTGGAGTTTTCTACAACTGATAGAAAGCCAGAGACCTGAAGTTGGAAAGCAGCTGAGATCAGCAGTTTTCTGAAGCCATCCTCTGTGACTTGTAGTTTCACTACAGCCTGGCTACAGGAACCAATGATATTTGTAGCTTCACAGCAATCGGACACCAACAGTTTTTTTTTTTTAATTCATTGGCTTTTTTTTTAACACTTTTTGTTTTTTTATAAGTACATGATAAT